>NC_137801.1:60042821-60710321 GCF_963383645.1 Muscardinus avellanarius
TTTTTGTTTTTTTTTTTTTTGTGCTACTGGGGATGGAACCCAGGGCATTCTACCTCTGAGCGACACTCCCAGCCCTATTTTTTATTCTTTATTTCGAAACAGGTCTCACTGAGGTGCAAAGGGCCTCACTAAGTAGCTGAGGCTGTCCAAAAATGGCAATCTTCCTGTCTGAGCCTCCCAAATGCTGGGATTACAACCATGCACCACCATGCCCAGCTAGTTCAGATAATTTCTGAGTCACGTTACCTGGGATCAAATCCCAAACAAATTAGCTCTGTGGGTTTGGGCAAGTGACACCTCTGTTCCTAATTTATAAAGTGAGGGTAATAATTAGCATGTTCAGTCTCAGTGAGGCTGTGAAAGTAGCAGAAACCCGGATCTAAATGGGCTTTATCAGTAAAAGGGAAAACAGAGGGTTGTGTAACTCAAGCGATATCACAGTCGGGCGCAAGCATCGTTTGATTTGAGGCTCTGGCTCAGTTTCCCTAGTTCCTCTGAGATATCCTTTGATTTTGATGGTGGCAGCAATTCAGATTTGCTCGAGTACACCAGCTTCCAGGAAAGGCGCTCCCGATAGCAGTTCTCCGGCTCGCTCTGGCGCAAGTGGACAGATGGCCCTAGAGCCTCAGTGGCTGGCGGTGGCCTTAGCTCAGGTCCTCCATCCCACCCCTGGAGCTAGGTAAGAAGCTGGTGGCCCGAGAACCTGCTGCAGTCCTCAGAAGGAGGAGGAGGAGGCCCTGCAAACTCGGAAGCCGGCCAGAGGCACCTGGGACACTCACATGCCTTGTTTTGACCCAAGACTTTCCCCCCTAGCAGTTATGTCCTGGGTGGCCTGAGATTAGCTTTTAAAAGCAAACGCAGCGAGGGCGTGTTGGCACAGGCCTGTAATCCCAGTGCTTGGGAGGCTGACTCACAGGTTCGAGGGCAGCCTCAACAATTTAGCAAGACTCTCCGCAACTTAGTGAGACTCTGTTTCAAAATAAAAAATAAAAAGACCTGGGGTGTAGCTTGGAGGTAGAATGCCCTTGTGTCCAATTCTCAGAACCAAAAAATAAAAAATAAAAATAAGAACAAACACAGAGCCAGTTTATTATAACTAGGAAAAATATTTTTTTGCAGTACTGGGGATGGAACCCAGGGGCATTCTACCTCCAAGCTACACCCCCAACCCTATATTTTTATTTTTTATTTTTGAAACAGGGTCTCACTGAGTTGAAAAGGGCCTCACTAAGTAGCTGAGGCTGCCACAAACCGCAATCCTCCTGTCTCAGCCTCCCAAATGCTGGGACTACAAGCGTGTGCCACCACGCCGGCTAACTAGGGAAATTTTAACATGCTCAAAAAGAAAAAGACATTAGAGATCACAGCAATGCCACAGCAACACTTATCTCTAAGTAAAATAGTGGAATCCATTTTTGCATTTGTTGTGAAACCCTTTCTCCAGGGCTACAATATGACTTTTATAGGTTCCAGGCACTTTTGCCTTTGTGGTCCCTTTCCTTCATAGACAGTATTAAAAATTATATTTTAGCCAGGCATGGTGGTACATACTTGTAATCCCAGGATTTGGGAAGCAGAGACAGGAGGATTGCAGGTCCAAAGCCAGCTTCAGCAACTCAGTGAGGCTTTTAGCAACTTAGCGAGACCCTGTTTCCAAATAAAAAATAAAATAGATCTGGGGGCATAGCCTGGAGAAAGAAGGCCCCTGGGTTCCATCCCCAGTACTACAAAAATATATGTATTTTATTACAGAGTTGGTATTGGTGAGGTTCAGGACATATTACCTCCAACTACGGCACCTGGGTATTTGATAAAACAGCAGAGGCAAGAAGGTCTCTTTCATCTCTTCCCCTTACCCTTCTCCCCTGAAGCAAGCCGTGAAATAATTCTCTGACCTCCCTTCGAAGGCCTCTCTTGAGCTGCCTCCGCATGCCTGGAAGAGAGGGATGCCCTTAGCTCTGAAGCCAAGGGGACAGAAAGAGAATCTGAGGGAACAGGCCTTGCTGCCTCCTGCAGCGTGTTAGAGCAGACCCCAGCATTCCCCTGTGCGACTGTCCACGAAATGCAGCCTTCCCTGTTTCTTTGGGTCTTCATTTTGAAGGCTCAATGCCACCTAAGCTTATATAAAATACATTTTTTTGTGTGGCACCAGGGATTGAACCCAGGGGCATTCTACCTCCAAGCTACATCCCCAGCCTATTTTTTATTATTTCATTTTGAAACAGGGTCTCACTAAGTTGTGAAGGTATAAAATACATCTTATCTTTCTCTCTCACTAATTTTTATTATAGATACCACAGCCATGAACCCTGTGGTGTGAATTTTCTCTCCCCTACAGTATAACAATGAGTACATTGATATTATATATTAAAATGTTGCCTTCAGCCCTAAGAGTGCATTTTTCCCTTCTAGTTTTTTGGGGTTGTTTGTTTGTTTGTTTGTTTGTTTGTTTGTTTTGTGGTACTGAGGTTCCTGGAAACCCTTTTACCTCCGGGTTACACTCCCAGACCTATTTTTATATTTTTTTTATTTGGAAACAGAGTCTCTTATGCCAGCGCGGCTGGCTCTGAACCTGCGCGATCCTCCTGTCTCCGCCTCCCAAGTGCCTCCCGGCTTTCCATTCTAGTTTAAAAAAATAAATTAGAACTGCGCGTAGCACGCCAGACCCCTGGAGAAACCAGGCCCAGTAAGACGCTGGGTTCTGGGCGGGGGTCACGGGCGGGGCACGCCAGATGGGGCCCGGGTCGCAGGACTCTGGGCCCCAGGCAGAACTGCGAGTAGCACGCCAGACCCCTGGAGAAACCAGGCCCAGTAAGATGCTGGGTTCTGGGCAGGGGTCGCGCGCGGGGCACGCCAGCTGGGGCCCGGGTCGCAGGACTCTGGGCCCCGGGCCAAACTGCGAGTAGCACGGCAGACCCCTGGAGAAACTGGGCCCAGAACAGAAAAAGATAAAGAAAAATATCGGAGAGGTGGTAAGAAAGCCGTTATGGATGCCAGGACACTGGAGATGCAGACAAAACTTATCTAAATGCACTGGAACTTATGGAAAAATTCGCCGTGAAAGAGGACTGCTATTTCTCTATATTGTTAAGAATCTCAGACATCACATATAAGGAGAGAGTTTAGCGGAGACCAAGGAGAAACGCGGTGTTGAAAGAGTTCTCCGCGATGGTGGTGGAGACTCATATTCAGGAGAAGCAGAAACCGGATCTTACCAACTTTATTTTTTTGGAGAAATTACACCAAATGTCGAATGCTACCATCACGCATGCTTAGGAACACTGGACAACATTCAGAGTGGAAAAAGAGCCTGGGAAGGATTTGAAACGGTGGAGGCAGTGGCAATGCCAGTGGCCAATATTCGGGGGAGGCAGAGATCTGATTCATTACAACTGGAACCTTTGAAATAATAACCACAGAGACAGTGATCGGAAACTGCTGAGGGGTTAGGCGGGCGCCGGGGCCAGTGGCCGACATCGGAGCTTGCTGTGAGGCAAGGCCACTACTGAGGCCTCCGTGGCCGGGATTGGAACCTGCAGAGGGGTTAGACCGATGCTGGGGCCAGCAAGGCCGGCATTGGAGCCTGCCATGATGCAAGGCTTGTGCTAGGGCCTCCGAGGTCGGGTCCGGAACTTGCTGAGGGGTTAGGCCGGTGCTGGGGTCAGCGAGGCCGGCATCGGAGCCTGCCGTGAGGCAAGGCCAGTGTTGGGGCCCCCGAGGACGGGACTGGAGCCTGCTGAGGGGTTAGGCCGGTGCTGGGGCCAGCGAGGCTGGCATCAGAGCCTGCCATGAGGCAAGGCCGGTACTTGGGCCTCCGAGGCCAGGATAAGAGCCTGCCGAGGGGTTAGGCCGGTGCTGGGGCCGGTGAGGCCGGCATCGGAGCCTGCCTTGAGTCATGACCAGTGCTGGGGCCTCCGAGGCCAGGATCGGAGCCTGCCGAGGGCTTAGGCTGGTGCTGGGGCCAGCGAAGCCGGCATCAGAGCCTGCCTTGAGGCAAGGCCGGTAATGGGGCCTCAAGGCCAGGATAAGAGCCTGCCGAGGGGTTAGGCCAGTGCTGGGGCCAGCGAGGCCGGCATCGGACCCTGCCGTGAGGCAAGGCCGGTACTGGGGCCTCCGAGGCCAGGATAAGAGCCTGCCGAGGGGTTAGGCCGGTGCTGGGGCCAGCGAGGCCGGCATCGGAGCCTGCCGAGGGGTTAGGCCAGTGCTGGGGCCAGTGAGGCCGGCATCGGAGCCTGCCTTGAGGCAAGGCCGGTACTGGGGCCTCCGAGGCCAGGATAAGAGCCTGCCGAGGGGTTAGGCCTGGTGCTGGGGCCAGTGAGGCCGGCATCGGAGCCTGCCGTGAGGCAAGGCCGGTACTGGGGCATGACCAGTGCTGGGGCCACCGAGGCCGGGATTGGAGCCTGCCGAGGGGTTAGGCTGGTGCTGGGGCCAGCAAGACCGGCATCGGAGCCTGCATTGAGGCAAGGCCGGTACTGGGGCCTTGAGGCCAGGATAAGAGCCTGCCAAGGGGTTAGGCCGGTGCTGGGGCCAGCGAGGCCGGCATTGGAGCCTGCCTTGAGGCATGACCAGTGCAGGGGCCTCCGAGGCCGGAATTGGAGCCTGCCGAGGGGTTAGGCCGGTGCTGGGGCCAGCGAGGCCGGCATCGGAGCCTGCCGTGAGGCAAGGCCGGTACTGGGGCCTCCGAGGCCAGGATAAGAGCCTGCTGAGGGGTTAGGCCGGTGCTGGGGCCAGCGAGGCCGGCATTGGAGCCTGCCTTGAGTCATGACCAGTGCTGGGGCCTCCAAATCCGGGATCGGAGCCTGCCAAGGGGTTAGGCCGGTGCTGGGGCCAGCGAAGCCGGCATCGGAGCCTGCCTTGAGGCAAGGCCGGTACTGGGGCCTCTGAGGCCGGGATCGGAGCCTGCCGAGGGGTTAGGCCAGTGCTGGGGCCAGTGAGGCCGGCATCGGAGCCTGCCGTGAGGCAAGGCCGGTACTGGGGCCTCCGAGGATAGGATAAGAGCCTGCCGAGGGGTTAGGCTGGTGCTGGGGCCAGCAAGACTGGCATCGGAGCCTGCCTTGAGGCAAGGCCGGTACTGGGGCCTCCGAGGCCAGGATAAGAGCCTGCCGAGGGGTTAGGCCGGTGCTGGGGCCAGCGAGGCCGGCATCGGAGCCTGCCTTGAGGCAAGGCCGGTACTGGGGCCTCGAGGCCAGGATAAGAGCCTGCCAAGGGGTTAGGCCGGTGCTGGGGCCAGCGAGGCCGGCATTGGAGCCTGCCTTGAGGCATGACCAGTGCTGGGGCCTCCGAGGCCGGGATCGGAGCCTGCCGAGGGATTAGGCCGGTGCTGGAGCCAGCGAGGCCGGCATCGGAGCCTGCCTTGAGTCATGACCAGTGCTGGGGCCTCCGAGGCCAGGACAAGAGCCTGCCGAGGGGTTAGGTCGGTGCTGGGGCCAGCGAGGCCGGCATCGGAGCCTGCCGTGAGGCAAGGCCGGTACTGGGGCCTCCGAGGCCAGGATAAGAGCCTGCCGAGGGGTTAGGTCGGTGCTGGGGCCAGCGAGGCCAGCATCGGAGCCTGCCGTGAGGCAAGGCCGGTACTGGGGCCTCCGAGGCCAGGATAAGAGCCTGCTGAGGGGTTAGGCCGGTGCTGGGGCCAGCGAGGCCGGCATTGGAGCCTGCCTTGAGTCATGACCAGTGCTGGGGCCTCCAAATCCGGGATTGGAGCCTGCCAAGGGGTTAGGCCGGTGCTGGGGCCAGCGAAGCTGGCATCGGAGCCTGCCTTGAGGCAAGGCCGGTACTGGGGCCTCTGAGGCCGGGTTCGGAGCCTGCTGAGGGGTTAGGCCGCTGCTGGGGCCAGTGAGGCCGGCATCGGAGCCTGCCTTGAGGCAAGGCCGGTACTGGGGCCTCCGAGGCCAGGATAAGAGCCTGCCGAGGGGTTAGGCCGGTGCTGGGGCCAGCGAGGCCGGCATCGGAGCCTGCCTTGAGGCAAGGCCGGTACTGGGGCCTCGAGGCCAGGATAAGAGCCTGCCAAGGGGTTAGGCCGGTGCTGGGGCCAGCGAGGCCGGCATTGGAGCCTGCCTTGAGGCATGACCAGTGCTGGGGCCTCCAAATCCGGGATCGGAGCCTGCCAAGGGGTTAGGCCGGTGCTGGGGCCAGCGAAGCCGGCATCGGAGCCTGCCCTGAGTCATGACCAGTGCTGGGGCCTCCGAGGCCAGGACAAGAGCCTGCCGAGGGGTTAGGTCGGTGCTGGGGCCAGCGAGGCCGGCATCGGAGCCTGCCGTGAGGCAAGGCCGGTACTGGGGCCTCCGAGGCCAGGATAAGAGCCTGCCAAGGGGTTAGGCCGGTGCTGGGGCCAGCGAGGCCGGCATTGGAGCCTGCCTTGAGGCATGACCAGTGCTGGGGCCTACGAGGCCGGGATCGGAGCCTGCCGAGGGATTAGGCCGGTGCTGGGGCCAGCGAGGCCGGCATCGGAGCCTGCCCTGAGTCATGACCAGTGCTGGGGCCTCCGAGGCCAGGACAAGAGCCTGCCGAGGGGTTAGGTCGGTGCTGGGGCCAGCGAGGCCGGCATCGGAGCCTGCCGTGAGGCAAGGCCGGTACTGGGGCCTCCGAGGCCAGGATAAGAGCCTGCCGAGGGGTTAGGCCGGTGCTGGGGCCAGCTAGGCCGGCATCGGAGCCTGCCTTGAGGCAAGGCCGGTACTGGGGCCTCGAGGCCAGGATAAGAGCCTGCCAAGGGGTTAGGCCGGTGCTGGGGCCAGCGAGGCCGGCATTGGAGCCTGCCTTGAGGCATGACCAGTGCTGGGGCCTCCGAGGCCGGGATCGGAGCCTGCCGAGGGATTAGGCCGGTGCTGGGGCCAGCGAGGCCGGCATCGGAGCCTGCCTTGAGTCATGACCAGTGCTGGGGCCTCCGAGGCCAGGACAAGAGCCTGCCGAGGGGTTAGGTCGGTGCTGGGGCCAGCGAGGCCGGCATCGGAGCCTGCCGTGAGGCAAGGCCGGTACTGGGGCCTCCGAGGCCAGGATAAGAGCCTGCCGAGGGGTTAGGTCGGTGCTGGGGCCAGCGAGGCCAGCATCGGAGCCTGCCGTGAGGCAAGGCCGGTACTGGGGCCTCCGAGGCCAGGATAAGAGCCTGCTGAGGGGTTAGGCCGGTGCTGGGGCCAGCGAGGCCGGCATTGGAGCCTGCCTTGAGTCATGACCAGTGCTGGGGCCTCCAAATCCGGGATTGGAGCCTGCCAAGGGGTTAGGCCGGTGCTGGGGCCAGCGAAGCTGGCATCGGAGCCTGCCTTGAGGCAAGGCCGGTACTGGGGCCTCTGAGGCCGGGATCGGAGCCTGCCGAGGGGTTAGGCCGCTGCTGGGGCCAGTGAGGCCGGCATCGGAGCCTGCCGTGAGGCAAGGCCGGTACTGGGGCCTCCGAGGCCAGGATAAGAGCCTGCCGAGGGGTTAGGCCGGTGCTGGGGCCAGCGAGGCCGGCAGTGGAGCCTGCCTTGAGGCAAGGCCGGTACTGGGGCCTCGAGGCCAGGACAAGAGCCTGCCAAGGGGTTACGCTGGTGCTGGGGCCAGCGAGGCCGGCATCGGAGCCTGCCGTGAGGCAAGGCCGGTACTGGGGTCTCCGAGGCCAGGATAAAAGCCTGCCGAGGGGTTAGGCCGGTGCTGGGGCCAACGAGGCCAGGATAAAAGCCTGCCGAGGGGTTAGGCCGGTGCTGGGGCCAACGAGGCCAGCAGCGGAGCCTGCCGTGAGGCATGACCAGTGCTGGGGCCTCCGAGGCCAGGATCGGAGCATGCCGAGGGGTTAGGCCGGTGCTGGGGCCAGCGAGGCTGGCATCGGAGCCTGCCGTGAGGCAAGGCCGGTACTGGGGCCTCCAAGGCCAGGATAAGAGCCTGCCGAGGGGTTAGGCCGGTGCTGGGGCCAGAGAGGCTGGCATCGGAGCCTGCCTTGAGGCATGACCAGTGCTTGGGCCTCTGAGGCTGGGATCGGAGCCTGCCGGGGGGTTAGGCCGGTGCTGGGGCCAGCGAGGCCGGCATCGGAGCCTGCCTTGAGGCAAGGCCAGTACTGGGGCCTCTGAGGCCAGGATAAGAGCCTGCCGAGGGGTTAGGCCGGTGCTGGGGCCAGCGAGGCCGGCATCGGAGCCTGCCTTGAGGCATGACCAGTGCTGGGGCCTCTGAGGCCGGGATCGGAGCCTGCTAAGGGGTTAGGCTGGTGCTGGGGCCAACGAGGCCGGCATTGGAGCCTGCCATGAGGCTAGGCCGGTGCTGGGGCCTCCGAGGCCGGGATTGGAATCCTGCCACGGGGTTAGACCGGTGCAGGGGCCAATGGCCAGCATCGGAGCCTGGCGTGAGGCAAGTTCACTCCTGCGGTCTACAAGGTCGGGACCAAAGCCAGCTTAGGGATTAGACCGGTTCAGGGGCCAGCGAGACCAGAACTGGGGCCTCCCATGAGGCAAGGCCGCTGCTTGAGCCAGCGAGGTCTGGATCAGTCCACTGAGTAGCCAGGCCACTACTGGGACCATCAAGAGTGGGATTGGTACTTGCAACGCAGCATGCACAGAGAAATATTGCAGAAAATATAAATCAGACACTTCTCTTAATCAGCAATAACTAGGAGGTAAAGGGCCACAGGAAGAGGTTGAGCTATAGAAAGGGCCCTATAGTGAAGCAACTAATGTGACCAATCAGAGGGTATGTAATACTGGAGGACGGAGCCTCTTTAAAACGCAGGAGGTACATAAACAAATGTATCAAAGTAAATCACCAAAGAAGTGTGGGATGGAGGGAGGGGGAGGGGAGGGGATGGGGGCTGGAGGAGGGCTAATTGGGTGATGTGTGCTTGTATATCCTCTCAAGTCTTGTACTCCAATGTGATTGATATATGACTACAATGCACCAATTTTAAAAAAATAAATTAATTAAAAAAATAAAAAAAATAAAAATAAATAAATAAATAAATTAAAGCTGGGCATGGTGGCGCACGCTTGTAATCCCCACGCTTGGGAGGCAGAGACAGGAGGATTGTGCAGGTTCGGAGCCAGCCGTGCTGGCGTAAGTGACCCTGTTTCAAAAATATAAAATAGGTCTGGGAGTGGAGCTCGGAGGTAGAAGGGCTTCCAGGAACCCTAGTACCACCAATAAATAAATAAATAAATAAATAAATAAATAAATAAAATTAAAGCATGTCTGTGTGCTCCTGAAAGCTTTATCAGCACTTGGCATTGTCCCTCCTGGTAAGAAGGAGGAGAAGCATGAAGAGGAGGAGAAGGAGAAAATAAAACATCACCAGGTACCAAGACCAGAACCAGGACTGCATCTCGCTGCAGAATGCCAGAAGCAATGGAAAGCCTGGTGTGGTGGTGTCTGCCTCTGACCCAAGTGCCTGAGAGGTGGAGACAGGAGGGTCACAGGTTCAAGGGCAGTCTCAACACCTGAGAGACTCTGGAAGTGTAGCTCAGAGGTAGAATGCTCCTGGGTCCAGGCCCTAGTACAAGAAGCAGCAGCAGTGAAAAAGAGGCAAGCCAGAGTGTGTGTGTGTGTGTGTGTGTGTTTTACTGGGGATTGAACTCAGAGACATTCTCCCTCCAAGCTGTACCCCCAACCTTATTTTTTATTTTTTTGGCAACGGTCTTACAAGGTGGATGAGAGTCTCTACTTGCTGAGGCTGGCCCCAAACCTGCGATCCTCCTGTCTCAGCCTCCCAAATACCGGGATTACAAGCATGTGCCACCACGCCCGACAAATTATGTCATTTTAGTTTTTTTTAGAGTTACCCTCTGGTAGCCAGGCAAATGCTCAGTGACCAGCCGTGACTAGCGATGATAGGTTGGACAGCACAGTTTGGACAGTCCATCACTGCAGGAAGTCCTGTTGGGAGCGCTGCTTCAGGGCCTTGCGCTCAGCTTGTGGTCCTTGAACCAGCGCCGTGGCATCTCCTGAGCACACCTGGAAAGGCAGCACCCCGGGCTCCACCCGGATCTGCCCCATCACAATCTGGACTTCAACAACACGCCAGGTGCTTCCAACACACGTGGATTTGAGAAAGCAGGCTTCAGGGAGCATTCCCCACCAAGCAGGCGGGTGGAAGGAGAGTGGGGGATAATTGTGTGGCCTCCGTGGTCAGACTTCACAGTCTATGCAGCCTGGAGGCTGTTAGCTGTGCGACCTTAAGCAAATTAAAAGTCAGACTTCTGGGCTTTAATTTCCTTATTGCTAAAATAGTATCCAGTAGGAATGCTGCTCATAAACATATCCTATTGGAAAACCCGAGGCTATAACAAGACAATGCAATGGTCCCGACACTAGTAAATGCTCTACAAATGGCAGCTTTGCTATTTTTGAATTCCATGTGGCTTAAAGTCTCTGCCAACCCCAAACCCTAAGATCCATCCAGCCAAGAGAAGCTCTTCCCCTCGTCGCCACAGGGTGGCGTTGTGACACCAACATCTTTTCCTCTCCCACCGGCTCCCCGCTGAAGAATCCAGAAATTTTGGAGACTTGCAGCGCCCCTGTTTTGGATTACCGAGCACGACCAGGCAGCCCGGACACGGATCCAGGCATTCATCTGGCACACAATGGGAACGCAGGCCTCAGCTTTCTACCCAGCTGGAATGCGAAAGTAAGGAACCTACAAAGAGTCGAATAAGGGCTGCTGGAAGCTGTCTGGGAGCAAGAGCCTCCTGTCGAGGATTTGCCATATCAGCTTGCCAGGACTTGGGCCCCACACCTCACACTGTACTTTCAGGCTGTGGCCCTTTGCAGGTCGTGTGTGTGTGTGTGTGTGTGTGTGTGTGTGTGTGTGTGTGTGAGAGAGAGAGAGAGAGAGAGAGAGAGAGAGAGAGAGATGGTGGGGTGGTGATTTGTGTGTGTGTGTGTGTGTGTGTGTGGTACTGGGGATTGAATCCAGGTTGTTCTATCTCTGAGTTACACCTCCAGTTCTATTTTATTTTACTTCTTTTATTTTTTTAATTTTTATTTATTTATTTTTGGTGCTGAGGATTGAATCCAGGGATGTTCTACCTCTGAGAATATATATATATGTAATTTTTTTTTGGCGGTACTTTAGGAGGAACCCAGGGCATACTACCTCTGAGCTGCACCCTCAGCCCTATTTGTTATTCTTTTATTTTGAAACAGGGTCTCACTGAGTTGCAAAGGGCCTCACTGAGCAGCTGAGGCTGTCTTCAAACCGCAATCCTCCTATCTCAACCTCCCAAATGCTGGGATTACTAACATGTGCCACCACGTCTGGCTTATTTTTTATTTATTTATTTACTGGTGGTAATGGGGATGGAACCCTTCTATCTCTGGGCTATACTCCCAGGCCTACTTTTTCATATTTTATTTGGAAACAGTGTCTCTTAAGCCAGCAAGGCTGGCTTCGAACCTGCGTGATCCTCCTGTCTCTGCCTCCCAATTGCGGGGATTACAAGCGTGCGCCACCACGCCCGGCCGCCTTATTTTTTTATTTTGAAATGAGACCTCACTAAGTTGCTGAGGCTAGCCATGAACCTGCAATCCTCCTGTCTCAACTTCCCAAATACTGAGGTTACAAATGTGCATCACCATGCCCAGCTGATGGTTAACACTTTTGTGTGTGTGTGGTACTGGGGTTCCTGGAAGCCCTTCTACCTCCAGGCTACACTCCCAAACCTATTTTATAGTTTTTATTTGGAAACAGGGTCTCTTACGCCAGCGCGGCTGGCTTCGAACCTGCGCGATCCTCCTGTCTCCGCCTCCCAAGCGCAGGGATTACAAGCGTCCGCCACCACGCCCGGCTGGTTAAGATTTATTAATGAGTCCATTTCTAAAATGTCTCATACCTTAGGCTCCATCACAGTCACCTGGAGGGGGGGCGCATTAAAACACACCTCTGGGCCCCATGCTGGAGTTTCCCGGTCACTGGGAGCCCCGGGGTGGCCTGAGTGTTCGCAGTGCAGACATTATCCCAGGTGATGCTCAGGCAGCTGATCCACCACCCCAAACTCCTGAAAAGCTCACCTGGGACAGGTGATATAACCCGAGCTCACGAAAGGCACATCACTCAAAGGAAGAGGCTGCAGTCCCCCTCCTGCCTCCAATGGTGACACCTCGGCTCTCAGGAAGCTCCTGAGGGAACACTCGGGCCACGTCAAGGCACTTGTTAGTCAGAATCCAATGTGGACAGGAAAGATGGCGGCCAGGCCGAGAGCCCTTCCCTCTTCCCTTGGAATTCCTGTTCGGTCCTGAGAAGGATGGTCAGGGCTCTCAGTGAAGCCCTGCTCAGCCCCGCCGTGGGCACCAGCTCCTCAGAGACCAGTCTCTTTGCCTGATGCCACCAGCCCAAGACAGTGTCACCTTTCCCAGAAATAAGTGGGAAGAGAGGCCTGGTGCTGGTGGGGCACTAGACAGATGTTCCTAAGGGAGGATGACAACTCAGATGGGGTTGCTATGGCCGGACAAGAAGTCTCGCCCCATCGTGGGAGTCACAGGCAGAAGTAGGCGTCCTTCCTTGAAGTTCCTTGGGTACCAGGACTTTTGCCTGCGTGGCCTGACCATGAAGCTTTGAAATGGAGCTTTGCCCTCCATTCAGAAAGGCTGGGGTCTGCTCCTGGTGGGCCAGGCTCCGCAGTGGAAAGTGAGGTGAGTCCGTTTACTAGAAAAAGAAAAAGAAAAAAAAAAAAAAACAGGTTATAGAAGAAGTGCTTATCTGAAGTTAGGTCACACCAGCTCACAAAATCTACTCTTCCAAAAGCCCCAGTGTGAAATAGAGACTTGATGGGAGATTCCATGGCGGCAGATTGAGGAGGGGGCTTTTCAGCACAGCCCATGCCCCACGTCATCAGAGAATCCCACAGGAGACATCCCTGTTCTTCTCCATCCGTGAATGTTCCCGTGGTCACAGGATATTTTTATTTCCTGTTTCAGCCACAAGGTTCCAGATTCCTGGCACCATCGCCCCTACCCTCTACCCCCAACTCCAACTCTTTCCCTCTGTTACGAAGGAGAATCAGGCTCCCAACTCCCACCCAAAACTCGAGCTGAGGAGAGCTCGTGCGGTTCATGCATAGACATCAACGATCACCAGTCAAGCCATTTTAAAACTCACTTCATTAGTGAAGATGATAATATGAAATGGCGCAACTCCTCTGAAAACAGTTTTGCAGTTTAACATTTTTACAGTGTTAAAGAAAAGCCTGTTATATAACCCAGACCGCCCACTCCTACACGTCTCTGCACTTATCCGATATAACTGAAAATACACGCCCCTGCTAAGATGTGTACGTGAACATTCACAGCAGCTTCATTTATTTTATTTTATTTTATTTTATTTTACAGGTCTGGGGATGGAACACAGGGGCATTCAACCTCTGAGCTACACCCCCTGCCCTATTTTTTATTCTCTATTTTGAAACAGGGTTAGTTGCAGGAGACCTCACCAAGTAGCTGAGGCTGTCCGCAAATCATGATCCTACGGTCTCAGCCTTCCGAATGCTGGGATTACAGTTGTGCGCCACCATGCCTGGTTAGCAGCTTCATTGTAATGGTTAAAAACTGAAAACATCCCAGTATGAAGAAACTCTGGGAGCCGGGCGTGGTGGCGCACGCTTGTAATTCCCGCGCTTGGGAGGCAGAGACAGGAGGATCGCGCAGGTTCGAAGCCAGCCTCTCTGGCTTTAAGAGCCCCTGTTTCCAAAAAAAAAGAGAAAGAACTTTGGGGAGCCATGGATCTGTTTATTATCATAGTGGCAGTGTTTCATAGGTGTGTGCTAATGTCAAACTTTTCAACCATACTGGGGCTTGAGCCCAGGGGCATTCTGCCTCTGTGCTACACTCCCAGCTTTTTTTAGTTTGAAATGGTATCTCACTAAGTTGCTAAGGCTGGCCTCCAACCTAGGGTCCTCCTGTCTTCTCCTCCCAGGTACTGGGATTACAGGCATATGCCATAACACCTGGCTCAACCGTACATTTTAAAATGTGCAATTATGCTGGATGTGGTGGTGCACACTTGTAATCCCAGCATTTGGGAGGTTGAGACAGGAGGATCGAGGTTCGTGGCCAGCCTCAGCTACTTAGTGAGGCCCTCTGCAACTCAGTGAGACCCTATTTCAAAATAAGGAATAAAAAATAGGGCTGGGGGTGTGGCTGGAAGGTAGAATGCCCCTGGGTTCCATCCCCAGCACCACACACACACACACACACACACACACACACACACACGTGCAATTATATGTCAATTATATACCAATCAAGCTTTTAGAAATAGTAATGTAATTAAACAAAAATTCTGCAAAAGCCACTTTATCAAAAAATATAGCAAGTAAGCACATGAAATGATATTGAACACTATTAGTCACTATGGAAATCTAAAGAAAAGCACAGGGAAGCCAGTGGAGCTGCCTATAACCTCAGCTACTCAGGAGGCCGAGACAGGAGGATTGCAGATTTGAGTCTAGATATGGATAACTTAGCAAGACCCTATTTCAAAATAAAAATAAAAAGAGCCAGGGCTCGCAGGTTTGCGGCCAACCTCAGCAACTTAGTGAGACTCTGTTTCCAAATAAAAAATAAAATAGGGCTGGGGGCGTAGATCAGAGGTAGAATGCCCCTGAGTTCTATCCCCAGTATCATAATGAATGAATGAAGAAATGAATGAACAAGCAAATAAATTCATACACACATAATACAGCTATAGAACTGAAAACCAAAGGAAGTGAATTTTGATTTTTTAATTTTTTTTTTTTTTTTTTTTTTTGTGTGTGTGTGTGTTTGGCACCAGGGATGGAACCCAGGGGCATTTTACTTCCAAGCTACATTCATAGCCCTGTTTTTAAATTTTTGTGGTACTGCGGGGGGGGGGGGACCCAGGGGCTTTCTACCTCCAGGCTACATCCCCAGCCCTATTTTATAATTTATTTGGAAACAGGGTCTAAGTTGCCAAGAGCCCCACTAAATACCTCAGGCTGGCTTCGAACCTGTGTGATCCTCCTGTCTCTGCCTCCCAAGCGCGGGGATTACAAGCGTGCGCCACCACGCCCGGCGAGTGAGCGGTTTATAAACATTCGCTCAGACTGTTTTCTGTGAAGACACATGGATTCACCCAGAGACGTTAATTTTACAGAAACAAGATCTTATCATACAGATGTTCTGCAACTGATCTTTGTGTAACGTTGAGAGGCCGTAGAGAAATCAAGTTTAACCCCAGTGCACAGTTTGATGTAGTCCCAAACCATGGCACCGCTTTCAAGCTTACATCCATGACTGTGTTCTCTCCAGGCCCCGGATCTTAGAAGAAATTAGGCTAGGACTGAGCCAAGTCAGATGGCAACCCCTGAGGAAAACGACATACCCACCTCCCTATCTTACTAGATTCTCCTTAGGGGTGAAAATAGGTTGCAAGTCTGCAAACCTCCCTGCTGGCTTGGGGGGCGTGGGGGTATCTTTGGGGAAGCCTGATTAGCCATCACCAGGGCTGACTGAGGTCAGGTGAACAGAGCCAATACCAGTTTTCCAAAGTACAAAAGAAAAGCTAGATTGGTAAAGCCGAATGTTTTCAGTCGGCTCTTTGGAACCCGAGATGTGCTTACTTTGCCTGGATAGAGAGTCCACGCCTTGTTTTTGTCAGGGTTGGGGGCTGGAGGGGTGGCGCTCTGAGAAGAGGGAGGGCTGCTGGGGTGGGGGCAGACAGGCTTAGAAGCCAGTTCTCAACTGTA
The DNA here is from genome assembly GCF_963383645.1 of Muscardinus avellanarius. Classification (NCBI taxonomy): domain Eukaryota; kingdom Metazoa; phylum Chordata; class Mammalia; order Rodentia; family Gliridae; genus Muscardinus; species Muscardinus avellanarius. The sequence continues at coordinate 60,058,466 of NC_137801.1, forward strand.
CCGGGGGTGTAAGTCAAGTTACCAGCCTGCCAAGTCACGTGACCACGACGCCCCCTTTGATGCAGAGGTTGGCAGCTGTATTTGCATCTGCATGGTAGCTACTAGCGAGCAGAAAGTTTGCATTACTTCTTTCTTTCCCGTGTTAGTTCCTGTAGAGACCCTTGACCTCAGGTTTAAGAAAGATGAGATCCCTCCTTTGGGGGGATTCCTGGGCGGGGACTAAACAGGTGTCCTCAACAGCCCGCCCCTCCCCCGCGGGCAGAGGCTGAGCTCTTTCCAGGTTAGCTCCAGCAAACAGCTGACACTTGGCTGCCAGACCTTGGCGAGCGAGCCTCTATTGACTTTGTTCTCAAAGCCTTTCAAGCGGCGGCTGCCTTTGTGATCTCGCTGCAGTGCCGGTTGCAAAAGCCAGGGACTTCCTCCCATGGCTGTGGAGACTCTCCTGCAGCCCCGGAGGCCCAGGGGAGTGGACCCCGCCTTTATCAGGTCTCAGAGCTAAGCGAGGGGTGTGGCCAAGGGGCTCATGCATCAGCATCAGCATCGGCATCATCATTACGCCCCTCCCTCAGTTGACAAATATTGATCCTGGCCCTATGTGAGGATGACCCCACGCACAGGCTTCCCAGGAACTTTTACAACCCAGTGCTAGTCGGCCAGGCCAGTAGCCATAGCTGAATGACCGGCTCCGATCTTGCCAATATTTAAACCAGGTCAATTCTTCCGGACTGACGCACCCTGTAACTCTTGGGCGACTGACCGCTCAGCGAGGGCTGGGGGAAGGCAGCCTGCCTGCGGAAGCCTGCGGCTGGGTCCCTCTCTTTTTCTCTTTTTTCCTTTATGCTGTACTGTTGACTGAATCCAAGGGCATTCCACCTCTAAGGTACACCTCCAGCCCTATTTTATTTTTTATTTTGAAACAGTCTCTTAAGTTGCTGAGGCTGTCCTTGAACCTGCGATCCTCCTGACTCAGCCTCCCAAGTCCTGGGACTCCGGGAGCATCACCATGCCTGGCTTCAGGGCCCTCTTGCTGGACAAGCCTGTGGCCTTCCCGTGACTCACTTGCCGCTTTCGCAAATCATTTCTCAATTTTTGTGGAAGTCAGTGCACAGGGTAAGACAAATTGAAATGTGACATTTGCTATTTACTAAAAATCCTACAGGCAGGGGTGAGGGGAGTTGCTTCTATACCCCACGTGGAGGCTGTCTTTTCTCAGTTTTTAGCCTACTTTACAAATAGGTTTCCATTTACCGAGGTCCACAAGGTCCTTCCACTTTCCAGGAGTGGTGTTGGGGGCCATAGAGGAGGGAGGCCTTGTACTTACAAGTAAACAAACTTTTATTCTCCATTCGAGATGCGATTCAAGTAGCTATTTTGAAAGCAAGTAGAACAATAGTAGACGAGGTAAACTATTCTTGAAAAGAGTAAATAAAACAAAGAGACCCTCAGTAAACAAGGTAAAGCAAATATCTAGGTTTAGAGATACATTAGAAATCTCATTTTAAAAAAGGATCATGCCATCAGGGAACTGCAAATTAACCACAATGGGGTCCACTACACACCTCTTAGAATGGCTAAAATCCAAAAAAACACTGACATCAGCAAGTGGTGGTGAGAATGTGGAGCAATGGGAGTGCTCATTCACCGCTGGCAGGAATGCACAATGGCGCAGCCACCTTGGAAGACGGATTGGCAGTTCCTTACCAAGCTGAATATACTCTTGTCGTATGATCCAGCAATCTTAGTTGGGGGGATTTATCCAAAGGAGTTGAAAACTAATGTCTTCATAAAAACCTGATGTTTTTCAGAGCTTCATTTATACTTGCCAAAGCATGGCAGCAACCAAGACATCCTTCAGTAGATGAGAGATAAAATGATCTATCCAGACCATATAATATTTGTAGCACTAAACAAATCAGCTCTAAAGCCGTGAGAAGACATGGAGGGAACGTAAATGCCTGTTACTACACGTGAAAAAGGCCAGTCTGAAAGGGCTACATGCTATATGAATCCAGCTATGTGACATCCTAGAAAAGTCAACTACGAAGACAGTTAAAAGATCAGTGGTTAGCCCACGTGGTGGCGCACGCTTGTAATCCCAGCATTCAGGAGGCTAAGATCGGGAGGATTGAGGTTTGAGAACAGCCTCAGCTCCTTAGTGAGGCCCTTTGCAACTCAGGAGACCCTGTTTCAAAATAAAGAATAAAAAAACAGGGCTGGGGGTGTAACTCAGAGGTAGAATGCCCCTGGGTTCCATCCCCAGTAACACACACACACACACACACACACACACACACACACACACACACACACAGCAGTGGTTGCCAGGGTGTTTTGTTTTGTGATACTAAGTGGGGATTGAACCAGGGTCATTCTACTTCTGAGCTACACCCCCAGCCCTATTTTATTTTTTATTTTGAAACAGGATTTCACTCTGCCGGGGGTTTTGAAATGTGACTTTTGCTGTTTACTAAAATTCTACAGGCAGAAGTGAAGGGAGTAACGACCCCTAAAGTGGCAACTACCTTTTCTCAGAAGAGAGGGATGGAGGGAGGATGAACAGAGAGAGCACAGGGCGTCTTCAGGGCAGTGATACTGCAATGGCAGATACATGTCAGTATGGTTTCCCAAGCCTGTAACATCAACAGTGTACCCTAATGTAAACTGTGGACTTTGGGGGGCACCCCTCAGAGGGAGGCTGATAGCGGGGAAGGCTGTGTGTATGTGTGGATAGGGTTCCTAGCACTCTGTACTTTCCACTCAATTTTTCCATGAACCTAAAACCACTCCAAGAAATAAAATATATTTTAAAGGGGAGGGCCCATGATGTTTATTAAGAGATGTAAGTTTTTTTTTTGTGGTTTTTTTGTTGAGGTACTGGGGATGGAACCCAGGGGCATTCAATCTCCAGGCTATACCCCAAGTCCTATTTTTTATTATTTCGAAACAGGGTCTCATTGCGTGGCAAAGGGCCTCACTAAGTAGCTGAGGCTGTCTGCGAACTGTGGTCCTCCTGTCTCAGCCTCCCAAATGCTGGGATTACAAGTGTGTGCCACCACACCTGGCTTCCAGCAAGAGATTTAAGTTTTTGAATATGTGACATGATGTTCTTTTCTCATTATGGGATGAGCTTTCTCGGTTCCCTCACCCATGCAATAAAATACTAACACACTATCTTCGTGCACGTCTGAAATGCTGGTGCATAAATGTACCATGACATCTTTCCTTTCTCCCTTCTGGATATTGAGGCTATTGGCTTTGTGCGTGTGTGCTTCTATGCCAAATCCTGTATCCATAGTTAATACCCAGCTCCCACTGCGTGCCAGGCACTGTTAGACTCACTTTATGAGCATTAACAAAGACTTCCTCTCTAGATTAGAGCTCTAAAGTGCTTTGGCGTCCTGTGCACATAGAGAAGGAGACAGAGGCCCAGACTGGTGGAAAGGCAGAGCCAGGATTTGGACCCGCTCCTGTGTGCAGACCCAGCATGCAAGGCTTTAGATGTGTTGCAGGTTATTTCCTTCTGGTTCTAGAAGGGGGGTTTCAGATGAAAAGAACATGAACATTGCTTGATACCTGAGCGCGTGGCACTCTCCAGACACTGGTACAATTCTCTCTTCCTTCCGTGGAGTTGGAGGGACAGATTCAACCCAGCATGGCCCATTGCGTGTTCTATTTGTTTGTGCTTTGTAGCATTTTTCTTAGCTGTGTGTGTGTGTGTGTGTGTGTGTGTGTGTGTGTGTGTGTGTGTGATGCTGGGGATGAAACCCAGGGCCCTAATTTTTATTCTTTATTTTTAAACAGGGTCTCACTAAGTTGCATAGGGCTTAAGTAGCTGAGGCTGGCCATGAACCTGCGATCCTCCTGTCTCAGCCTCCCAAATACAGGGATTACAACTGTGTGCCACCACGCCCAGGTTTCTTAGCTTTATTAGTAGTTTCTTTTGTTCGATGAATAATCTGATCTGTCATTCATCTTCACTTCCCATTAAACTTTTAGTTTCTCTTAAAGGTTAAATGTTTTACATCTTAAGACTAGCAAACCTTTGCATGTTGTAGTCATTGCAACTATGAACAGTTTATGAGCAGATTCGCTTTAATTAAAGCATCATTCATGCCCAGCTCTGTATTATAAAACCTAATGATTTCTCCCGCACTGTGCTTTCTTTATTCCACCACGGCTTAGACCAGCCGGGCGTGGTGGCACAGGCTTGTAATCCCAGTATTTGAGAGGCTGAGACAGAAGGATCACAGGTTCGAGGACAGTCTCAGCAACTTAGTAAGGCTCTCTGCAACCTACTGAGACCCTGTTTCCAAATAAGAGATAAAATCAGTCTGGCTTAGCAGCAAAAGGCCGCTGGGTTCAATTTCTGGTACCACACACAAAAAAAGTGTTATGTTTGTGATTTGGGAGCTGCCTACGTTCTATATTCTTGAAGGGTTTGAACACAGATAGTGGAGAAGGAAAGGTGTTTCAGCTACTGAGGCCCTGACTAGCATGAGGCCTACTGTAAGAAAAGAGGGGACCTGGGGCTGCTGGGCTCATCCCAGGCATCAAACCCACCAGTAGAGACGAGGGCAAAGAGGTGGGAATCCTCAGCAACCTATAGTCACACAGCGTGGCATGGACTGAGATAGACTGAGAGGACTTATTGGGAGGATACTGGGTGGCCACAGAATGGCAACCCGAAAGACAACCGGGGCTGTGGAATGAGGATGGAGGACTCCAAAGGACCAGAGCCCATGCCACACCCCTGGAGACAGCTTTGTTCTGCGCCCATGGCCTGGACGTGGTGGCCGCCCCGAGCCACTGCCAAAGTGGATTCTCCACCCATCTGAAGGCCTCGTGACAAGAGGTGCTAACAGAGAGTGCCCGGCCTTAGCTTCTACTCATTTGGGATGAGAATGTTCCAAATCCAGGAAGGGAATTCAGAGGCTAGGCAGCCAAAACTTCAGCAAATGTCTCTTAGAGCAGAAGGCCTGCGGATGGGTCTCAGGCCGAGCTGACTGCCCAGAGGTGGGGCTGTCTCAAGGAGTGATAGGTGCTCCGTCCCAGGGTGACAGGATCTCCAGGAGGCAGCAGTGGGGCTCTCGGGAGGGCTTATCCTCTGCTGGGGGCAGTGTTGACCATGCCTGCAGACACTCTGGGTTGTCACGGCTTGGGGGAGGGGCACGACTAGCACGCGGCAGGTAGGGGCCAGGAATGCTGCTGCACATCCTGGCACATTCGGGACAGCTCACGTCCCCAACAAAGAAGGATCCCAGCTGAAATGTCAACAGGGCCGAGGTTGAGAAATCCTGCTCTATGCAGAGGCCTCACGGGTCAGCTTTCCCGCACGTCTGCTCACAGAGGACAGCAGCCCGGCCCAGACACTTGGCCAGGATTCAGGGTGAGGCAGCAGTGATGGCAGAGCGAACAGTGTCCACAAAGGGCAAAGTAGGACCCTGTCCTCAGAGACGGGGCCCTGGCCGCTCAGGATGCCCGAGGCTCAGGAACCTCACGGGAATTGGGAGTGCTCAGAAGGCTGGCGCAGGTGACTGCCAGCCCCAGGGCAGTGTGGCCCAAGGGTTAGCTGTGACTTCAGCCCTGGTGAGGAGAGGGGCGGGTCAGAACCCAGACAGGAACCAGTCTCCCCAGTTGCCCAGTTGGATTGGAATCTCCTTAAACACGTCCGGGGGGTGGGGCGAGAGGGGAGCGAATCAGAATCAAGGGCTCCAGGGAGGCAGGAGCTTGTTTAATTGGGAAACATGACAAATAATCTATTTGTTTTCAGAACACAACAGACATTGAAGCTTCGTGTGCCCTTCTTGGTTGGTGGGATATTTTTTATTTATTTATTTATTTATTTCATGGTATTGGGGATTAAACCCAGGGACATTCTGCCTCTGAGCTACATCTCCAGCCCTATTTTATTTTTTATTTTATTTTTAAATTTTAATTTAATTTAATTTTATGTATTTATTTATTTTAGCGATACTGGGTTCCTGGAAGCCCTTCTACCTCTGGGCTACACTCCCAGACCTATTTTATATTTATTTTATTTGGAAACAGGGTCTCTTAAGCCCACACGGCTGGCTTTGAACCTGAGCAATCCTCCAGTCTCTGCCTTCCAAGAGCAGGGATTACAAGTGTGAGCCACCATGCCTGGCTTATTTTTTATTTTGAAACAAAGTCTCACTGAGTTGTGGAAGGCTTCACTAAATTGCTGAGGCTGGCCTCCAACTTGCAATCCTCCTGTCTCAGCCTTCCAAGTCCTAGGACTACAGGCATGTGCCACCACTCCCAGCTGGGAGATTGTTTTTAAACCTGGTATATCAGTATGGAGAAAGTCCAGGCAGCTGTTCCAAGGGGCCAGGGCTGGCGAGCGAGCATATCACCTGCCCCCTTCCTGCCTTCTTCTCTCGGTCACGTTGTGGTTCCCAGGGGCTATGAACACACTGGGCCATGTGAGCGGGTGCTTTTCCTGTCCTGCAGTTTTCCTTCACTGTGAGTGTCCTTCCCAGGGCTGCCTCCTCGACTTAGGCTTGGCACAGTCTCCCTTGGGGGAAAACAACTTAGAGGCCTCTACTTTTTTTTTTTTTTTGCAGTACTAAGGATGGAACCCAGGGGCATTCTACCTCTGAGCTATACTCCCAGCCCTATTATTTATTTATTTATTTATTTATTTATTTATTTATTTTGAAACAGGGTCTCACTAAGTTGCAGAGGGCCTCACTAAGTAGCTGAGGCTGTCTGCAAACCACGATCCTCCAGTCTCAGCCTCCCAAATGCTGGGATTACAACTGTGCACCACCATGCCCGCTCCTGTTTTTTATTCTTTATTTTGAAACCGGGCCTCACTGAGTTGCAGAGAGCCTCACTAAGTAGCTGAGGCTGTCCACGAACCACGATCCTCCTGCCTCAGCCTCCCGAATGCTGGGATTACAAGCGTGCGCCACCACACCCGGCTGAGGCTGCTGCTCCTTACGCAGTGTCGGATTAAAGCAAAGGAGCGTCATCTCTCTAGGCGCACAGCCTCTCCACTGCCCCTGATCTGAGCCGGGGACAAGGCCGCGGGAACGGCTTCCACGGAAGCCACAGGCTGTTCTAATCTTTATTTTATCAAATTGCTACTAATTACTGTTGAAGACATTCACTTGTTTCATTTTCTCCCCTCTTGAAATATTTTTTTTAATGTTAGGCTTGCTAAATACATAATTATTGTTTGGGATTGTTAGTAATCCACTCAAGACTGTACAAGAAATATATAATGTAGTACCAAAAATATTTGTATGTGTTTTAATGGTTTACTAATCTAGATACAACTATAAAATAATAAGCAACAATAGCTCCCAGACAGTGATTATATATTTATCCATGTTCTTATTTATTTAAGTCATATCCCTTTAAGTGATTTCACCAGTTTGGGGTTTTTTAAGCAATACAGTAACATGCATGTCACACGCAAGTCACCTGGGTTCCCTTTTTTACAACTGATTTTCTTTTTTTTTTGGCAGGGGGTTGGGTAATAGGGACTGAACTCAGGGACATTCTATCTCTGAGCTACGTCTCTGGCTCTTTTTATTTTGAAACAGACTGTCACGAAGCTGCCAAGGCTGGCTGCGAACCTGCGATTCTCCTGATTCTCCTATCACCCACTCTCAAGTGCTGGGATTATAGGTGTGTGCCACTGTGCCAGGCTATAAAATTGATATTTCTGGGAGTTGAAACTCTTAATCTACAAAAGTAATTTTTTTTCCAGTACTGGGGACTGGACCCAGGAACATTCTACCCCTGAGATACACCCCTAGTTCTATTCTTTATCTTTTATTTTGAAACAGGGTCTCACTAAGTTGCAGAGGGCCTCACTAAGTAGTTGAAGCTGGCCGCGAACCTGCAATCTTCCCGTCTCAGCCTCCTGAATGCTGGGATTACAAGCATGCACCACCATGCCCAGCCAGTAAATATCTTAATATAGTATATACAATAGCCAATGGAAAAACAATTCTGCTACTAGGTTTGTTTTTTTTTTTTTTTTTTGGTGGTACTGGGGTTCCTGGAAGCCCTTCTACCTCCGGGCTACACTCCCAGACCTATTTTTACATTTTTATTTGGAAACAGGGTCTCCTAAGCCAGCATGCGCAGCTGGCTTCAAACCTGCGTGATCCTCCTGTCTCTGCCTCCCAAGCGCGGGGATTACAAGCGTGTGCCACCACGCCCGGCCAAAAGTGATTTTTAATAGCTCTGTTAAGGTAAAATTGGCATGCAATAAGTTATACACACTTAAAGTGTACCAGTTGATAACTTTTGACCATAAGTATACAACTGTGAAATGGCAAGTTACATATAAATAAATAAAAGAGTCAATTATATGTATTTAAAGTGCACAATTTGATAAGATTTTACTCTAAGCACACTGTGAAAACCACCCAAAACCAAGATAGTGGTTCATTACCCTCAAAGCTTTCCCAACAATATTTGTAACTTCTCACTCCTATCATTTTCACCGTCTTCCTCCTCATTTCTTGGGCAATAATTGATCTGTCAACAGTCGTTATTAATCAGTTTGTATTTTCTAGAGGGGTTTTTTTGCGGGTTTGGAGATGGAACCCAGAGGCATTTGACCTCTGAGCTACACCCCTGCCCAATTTTTTATTCTTTATTTTGAAACAGGTTGTCACTGAGATGCAGAGGGCCTCGCTAAGTAGCTGAGGCTGTCCGTGAACTGTGATCCTCAGGTCTCAGCCTCCCGAATGCTGGAATTACAAGCATCCACCACCATGCCCGGCTTATTTTCTAGAGTTTTATGGAAGTATAGAGAATGTCCTTTTTGGTGGGGGCCTGGCTTTCTTTACTCAGCCTAATAATCCAGTGATTCACCCACGGTGATGTTTCGTATCAGTTGTTCATTCCTACTGAGCACTATGCCCATGGTATGAATATACAGCAATTTGTTTATCCATACCTGTCCCTGTCAAGGAACATTTGGGTTGTCTCCAGTTGGAGCTATTATAGATGAAACTGCTATAAACATCGATGTATGGATTTTTGTGTGGATAGATACTTTCTTGTCTCTTGGGTAAGTCTTAGTAGTGGAATAACTGAGTCTCATGGTAGGTATACACTTCGTATTTTAAGAAATTGCAGGGGAAAATAGGAAAAAAAACTATTTTCCAAACATCTCATATTCAAGAATGTGAACAAACTGGAATCCTAACATACTGCTATGAAAATGTAAAATAGTGCAGTAGCTTTGACAAACAGTCTGACAGTTCCCCAGTAAGTTAAACAGAGTTACTATATCACCCAGAAATCCCACTCCTAAATATATACCCAAGAGAAATGAAAAACTTGTCCATGCCCCTACAATAGAGTAATATTTGGCCATAATAAATGGAAGTGCGGATAGATGTCACAACATGAGTAACCTTGAAAACATTGTGCTAAGTGGAAGAAGCCAGTTATGAAAGACCACAAACAGATTCCGTTCATACGAAATATCCAGAGTCTGCAGGGCACAGAGACAGACAGCACTTGGCCCGGGGCTGCTTCTGGGGGATGAGGACTTGTGATGACAGCCACAGGGTGTGGAATTTCTTTATGAGCTAATTAAAATATTCAGGAATTAACAGAGATGGCTACAGAAGTCTGTGAAGATATCAAAAGCTCACTGAACTGCACACTTTAAAAGGTCAGTCACATGCTGTGTGAATTACATCTCAATTTATTTTATTTTACTTTTTTGGGCATACTGGGGATGGAACCCAGGGGCATTCTATCTCCAAACTACACCCCCAGCCCTATTTTTTATTCTTTATTTTGAAACAGGGTCTCACTGAGTTGCAAAGGGCCTCACTAAGTAGCTGAGACTATGAACCACGATCCTCCTTTCTCAGCCTCCCAAATGCTGGGATTACAAGCGTGCACCACCATGCCCAGCTTATATATTAATTTAAAAAGAGAGGAAGACCTCATTGAAGCACAAATGGGTCCAGTCTGCATGGAAGGCTCTTGTAGCGGCACATTTAGACACCCACAAAGCACGTTTCTTTGAAAGTTTGACAAGGGTATAGCAGCAAATCCTGCACACACCTAAAACAGGTGAACAGTGCTTCCCCAGCAAAAACTGCCTGCTGGGAAGGGCTGTGGAGAGCAGCCTCGTCTTGACTTCTCCAGGACCTGGGAGCTAGATTCAAGGTCCTTAGCTGAAAGTTTAGGCAAACACACTCGGCTCAGTAGAAGATTCTGAAGGCATGTCTCTTGTGCAGGCTACAGAGGAAAAAGGGAAGGAGGCTGTTGGAAGTGGGAGGGTCGTGGGTAGGACAAAGTCATGCTAGTCAACATATTAGGCCACTGAGGCTGACTCTGAAAATCAATGGTGACCGCTTTAAGAATAAGCCAGTCAGTGCTCTATAGCCAGATGGTCCCATTCATAGACATTTAGACAGACAGGTGCTGGGGATTCAACCCAGGGGTATTCTACCTCCAAGATGCAGCAAGTATGTCCCCACTTGCCTGGCATGGTGGCACATGCCTGTAATCCAAGTACTGGGGAGTCTGAGACAAAAGGATCACAGTTTGAGGCCAGCCTCAGCAACTTATCGAGGCCTCCAGCAACTTAGTGAGACCCTGTTTCAAAATTAAAAAATAGAAATAGGGCTGAGGGTGAAGTTCAGATGTAGAACACCTCTGAAGTCAGTCCTCAGTACCAGAAAGAGAGAGAGAGAGAGAGAGAGAGAGAGAGAGAGAGAGAGAGAGAAAGAAAGAAAGAAAGAAAGAAAGAAAGAAAGAAAACAAGCTCTTACTAAATGCAGCACCCTGATCTTGGAATTTCCAGCTTCTGGAATCATAAGAAAGAAATTTCTGTTCTTCACAAATTATCCAATCTGTAGCAATACTTATAGAAGCACGAAACAGAGTCAGAATCCCCAAGTCAGGCCTCCGAGGCCAGGATAAGAGCCTGCCGAGGGGTTAGGCCAGTGCTGGGGCCAGTGAGGCCGGCATCGGAGCCTGCCTTGAGGTAAGGCCGGTACTGGGGCCTCTAGGCCAGGATAAGAGCCTGCCAAGGGGTTAGGCCGGTGCTGGGGACAGCGAGGCCGGCAGCGGAGCCTGCCGTGAGGCAAGGCCAGTACTGGGGCCTCCGAGGCCAGGATAAGAGCCTGCCAAGGGGTTAGGCCGGTGCTGGGGCCAGCGAGGCCGCCATCGGAGCCTGCCTTGAGGCATGACCAGTGCTGGGGCCTCCGAGGCCGGGATCGGAGCCTGCCGAGGGGTTAGGCCGGTGCTGGGGCCAGCGAGGCCGGCATCGGAGCCTGCCGTGAGGCAAGGCCGGTACTGGGGCCTCTGAGGCCGGGATCGGAGCCTGCCGAGGGGTTAGGCCGCTGCTGGGGCCAGTGAGGCCGGCATCGGAGCCTGCCGTGAGGCAAGGCCGGTACTGGGGCCTCCGAGGCCAGGATAAGAGCTTGCCGAGGGGTTAGGCCGGTGCTGGGGCCAACGAGGCCGGCAGCGGAGCCTGCCGTGAGGCATGACCAGTGCTGGGGCCTCCGAGGCCGGGATCGGAGCATGCCGAGGGGTTAGGCCGGTGCTGGGGCCAGCGAGGCCGGCATCGGAGCCTGCCGTGAGGCAAGGCCGGTACTGGGGCCTCCGAGGCCAGGATAAGAGCCTGCCAAGGGGCTAGGCCGGTGCTGGGGCCAGCGAGGCCGGCATCGGAGCCTTCCTTGAGGCATGACCAGTGCTGGGGCCTCCGAGGCTGGGATCGGAGCCTGCCGAGGGGTTAGGCCGCTGCTGGGGCCAGCGAGGCCGGCATCGGAGCCTGCCGTGAGGCAAGGCCGGTACTGGGGCCTCTGAGGCCGGGATCGGAGCCTGCCGAGGGGTTAGGCCGCTGCTGGGGCCAGTGAGGCCGGCATCGGAGCCTGCCGTGAGGCAAGGCCGGTACTGGGGCCTCCGAGGCCAGGATAAGAGCCTGCCGAGGGGTTAGGCCAGTGCTGGGGCCAGTGAGGCCGGCATCGGAGCCTGCCTTGAGGCAAGGCCGGTACTGGGGCCTCTAGGCCAGGATAAGAGCCTGCCGAGGGGTTAGGCCGGTGCTGGGGACAGCGAGGCCGGCATCGGAGCCTGCCGTGAGGCAAGGCCTGTACTGGGGCCTCCGAGGCCAGGATAAGAGCTTGCCGAGGGGTTAGGCCGGTGCTGGGGCCAACGAGGCCGGCAGCGGAGCCTGCCATGAGGCATGACCAGTGCTGGGGCCTCCGAGGCCAGGATAAGAGCCTGCCAAGGGGTTAGGCCGGTGCTGGGGCCAGCGAGGCCGGCATCGGAGCCTGCCTTGAGGCATGACCAGTGCTGGGGCCTCCGAGGCTGGGATCGGAGCCTGCCGAGGGGTTAGGCCGGTGCTGGGGCCAGCGAGGCCGGCATCGGAGCCTGCTGTGAGGCAAGGCCGGTACTGGGGCCTCCGAGGCCAGGACAAGAGCCTGCCGAGGGGTTAGGCCGGTGCTGGGGCCAGCGAGGCCGGCATCGGAGCCTGCCGTGAGGCAAGGCCGGTACTGGGGCCTCCGAGGCCAGGATAAGAGCTTGCCGAGGGGTTAGGCCGGTGCTGGGGCCAACGAGGCCGGCAGCGGAGCCTGCCGTGTGGCATGACCAGTGCTGGGGCCTCCGAGGCCGGGATCGGAGCATGCCGAGGGGTTAGGCCGGTGCTGGGGTCAGCGAGGCCGGCATCGGAGCCTGCCGTGAGGCAAGGCCAGTACTGGGGCCTCCGAGGCCAGGATAAGAGCCTGCCAAGGGGTTAGGCCGGTGCTGGGGCCAGCGAGGCCGGCATCGGAGCCTGCCTTGAGGCAAGGCCGGTACTGGGGCCTCTGAGGCTGGGATCGGAGCCTGCCGAGGGGTTAGGCCGCTGCTGGGGCCAGTGAGGCCGGCATCGGAGCCTGCCGTGAGGCAAGGCCGGTACTGGGGCCTCCGAGGCCAGGATAAGAGCTTGCCGAGAGTTTAGGCCGGTGCTGGGGCCAACGAGGCCGGCAGCGGAGCCTGCCGTGAGGCATGACCAGTCCTGGGGCCTCCGAGGCCGGGATCGGAGCATGCCGAGGGGTTAGGCCGGTGCTGGGGCCAGCGAGGCCGGCATCGGAGCCTGCCGTGAGGCAAGGCCGGTACTGGGGCCTCCGAGGCCAGGATAAGAGCCTGCCAAGGGGCTAGGCCGGTGCTGGGGCCAGCGAGGCCGGCATCGGAGCCTGCCTTGAGGCATGACCAGTGCTGGGGCCTCCGAGGCCGGGATCGGAGCCTGCCGAGGGGTTAGGCCGGTGCTGGGGCCAGCGAGGCCGGCATCGGAGCCTGCCGTGAGGCAAGGCCGGTACTGGGGCCTCTGAGGCCAGGATAAGAGCCTGTCAAGGGGTTAGGCCGGTGCTGGGGCCAGTGAGGCCGGCATCGGAGCCTGCCGTGAGGCATTACCAGTGTTGGGGCCTCCGAGGCCGGGATTGGAATCCTGCCAAGGGGTTAGACCGGTGCAGGGGCCAATGGCCAGCATCGGAGCCTGGCGTGAGGCTAGTTCACTCCTGCGGCCTCCAAGGTCGGGACCAAAGCCAGCTTAGGGGTTTGACCGGTTCAGGGGCCAGCGAGACCAGAACTGGGTCCTCCCATGAGGCAAGGCCGCTGTGTGAGCCAGCGAGGTCTGGATCAGTCCACTGAGTAGCCAGGCCACTACTGGGACCATCAAGAGTGGGATTGGTACTTGCAACGCAGCATGCACAGAGAAATATCGCAGAAAATATAAATCAGACGCTTCTCTTAATCAGCAATAACTAGGAGGAAAAGGGCAACAGGAAGAGGTTGAGCTATAGAAAGGGCCCTATAGTGAAGCAACTAATGTGATCAATCAGAGGGTATGTAATACTGGAGGACGGAGCCTCTTTAAAATGCAGGAGGTACATAAACAAATGTATCAAAGTAAATCACCAAAGAAGTGTGGGATGGAGGGAGGGGGAGGGAATGGGACGGGGGCTGGAGGAGGGCTAATTGGATGATGTGTGCGTGTATATCCTCTCAAGTCTTGTACTCCAATGTGATTGATATATGACTACAATGCACCAATTTAAAAAATAAATTAATTAAAAAAAAAAAAAAAAAAAGAATCCCCAAGTCAGATGCCTGGGCCACATCCTGGGTCTTTGTGGACTTACAGGATGGCCCCGGGAGCATCCAGTCTGTCACTGAGTCCTGTCAGTTCTCTCTGTCCTCCTCCCCCAGCTCTACTGACTGGCCCATTGTCATCTCTCCCCCATGACAGGGAAGAATGTGGATTTCTTATCTTTTTGTGTGTGTGTGTGTGGGGGGGTACTAGGGGTAACCCAGGGGCTGTTCTACCTCCGGGCTATACTCCCAGACCTATTTTATACTTTATTTGGAAACAGGGTCTCACTAAGTTTCTGAGAGCCTCACTAAGTAGCTGAAGCTGGCTTCGAACCTGTGTGATCCTCCTGTCTCAGCCTCCCAAGCATGGGGATTACAAGCGTGCACTTATAATAATACCTCCCCGAGACAGGTATTGTGTGTTTCCCCGCTGGGTGGAGTGAGGAAACGCCGAGGCCACCACAGGCTCTGAGGACTCCTCGGCTTCCTTCCCTTCCCGCCCCAGCCATGGTGAGGTAATGATTCTGCAGAGGAGACCAGAGCAGAGGCTGGGAGCAACTGGCAGTCAGGTCTTCCCCACTAAGGCACACTCTCCGGTAGTGTGGACCTCCCCCTGCGGCTGCCTGTGTCTGCTTCCCAACCTGCTTCAGGATGAGACTGGAACCAGAACAGAGCCCTGGACCGCTGCTCTACACTTCTGACGGGTTTGGATTTTCGCAGGCAAATGGATGCTTCTGACGCATGAGCCCAGTCTTCTGCTTCCCTCGCACAGAACCCCACTCTGGCACCTCCAGCCCTCAGGACAAAGTCCAACTCGAACTACAAAGCACCCTTAGTGACCTGGTCCTACGTGTGCCTCTCACCACTGCCTCCCCTGAACTCTCTGCTTATTGGACAGTGTGGAATTGCAACACTGACATCTCCCGCTGCAGGGAGCAGAGTTGACCGGCAGCCTCCGCTTCCACCCTCTGGATCTGACCCACTGGGTTGTCAATGACCAAAGTCACATGTCCTGAGCTACTCCCAGACAAAGACTAGCGCAGTGCATTCTAGTTCCTGCCTGCTGGGGGATCCTCCCATGGACAGTTTTGGCTCAGGGACCCCCTTCTGCCTGGCCAAAATTTTCTTAGAAACTCACTGCAGTCTGAGACTTCCCTCCCCAGTCAACCTTCCTTCCCAGCTCCTTTCACGGGGCCAGACCTGCATCTTGGTTCCCACAGCTCCTCCTGCCTCTCCATCCCTGTGCCTTCCCCACCATCACCGCCATCGTCATCATCGTCGTTCTACTGGGAGTCAAACCCACAGGCATTCTACCCCCTAGTTACACTCCCACTCCTATTTGACTTATTTGAGAACAGGGTCTCACTGCGTTGCTGAGGCTAGCTTCCAACCTGCCGTTCTCCTGTCTCAGCCTCCCAAGAACTGAGAAGACAAGTGTGCGCCACCACCCCCGGCTCCGCTTTACTCATCAGAGGAACTTTCCCCTCAGCAAACCACTATTTATTTATTTATTTATTTATTTATTTATTTATTATTTGTACTGGGGATTGAACCGAGGGACATTCTGCCTCTGAGCTACACCCCAGCCCTATTTTCTTATTTTGTATTTGTTTGTTTGTGTATTTATTTATTTATTTAGTTAGTTAGTGTGTGGTGCTGAGTGTTGAACCCAGGGGTGTTCTACTTCCGAGCTACACTATTCCTATTTCGTTGTTGTTGTTTTTGTTGAAATAGGGTCTAAGTTGCAGAAGGCCTCACTACATTGCTGAGGCTGGCTGCAAACCTGCGATCCTCCTTTCTCAGCCTCTCAAGTACTGGGATTACAGGCATGCGCTGCTGCGCCCTGTTACTGCTTTTATTTATTTTTATATTTATTTATTTATTTATTTATTTATTTATTTATTTATTTATTTATTTTGCAGTACTGGGGATGGAACCCAGGGGCATTTGACCTCCGAGCTATACCCCCAGCCCTATTTTTTATTTTTTATTTTTAAACAGGGTCTCACTGACTTGCAAAGGGCCTCACTAAGTAGGTGAGGCTGAACGTGAACCGCGATCCTCCTGTCTTAGCCTCTCAAATGCTGGGATTACACGCATGTGCCACCACGCCCGGCCTGCTTTTATTTTTGAAATAGGGTCTTGCTGAGTTGCGAAGGATCTCGCTAAATTGCCGAGACTGTCCTCAAACCTGTGGTTCTTCTGATTCAGCCGTCAAAATACTGCTATTACAGGTGTGCTCCGCCACACCCAGCTCCCCCCCACCCCCACAGCAAATCTCTCATCTGTCTAATAACTGGATAGCCTCTGCTTCTCAAAGGACCCACACTAACACACCTGCCATACTGAATACTCGCTCTCTTCCTTGGCCTTGGCACATACTGTTCCTCCCATGTGGAAGGTTCTCTCATCTCTGTCCCAGGCTTTCCCTGCCTGCATCCTGAGTGACGAATGAGAGACGTGGTTCCCTGTGACCTGGGCTTCATGCTATGTATCAGGAGTGCAGTAAGAAATAAAAACGGGGTTGGCCCAGTGTCTGCGCTGCTCAGGCTTCCTTTATGGTGGGTAAATGGCCAGTAAACCGATATTTTTGGTGTAGTTCTGGCAAGTCCACATGTTTTCCAAAGCAGATCCACAGTCTAATGGTGGGTCATGCAAACACTACCAAGTCCCTCCTTGGGAGAGGGACGCTTGAGCAGGGTCCTGAATAACCATGCAGCTAGTTGCAAAAGGTCTTTCCAGAGAGGGGAGATGTTTCAGACAGCAGGAGGGAAGGTGCTGGGGTCTGCACTCTCCAGCTCTGGGACAGGTGCCCCTCCTGATTCTCGAGTTAATGCAGACTGTGGCCTCATTCCCGAGTTAATGCAGACTGTGGCCTCGTCCCCTTCTCCCAGCCAGTAACCCTCAGAGGCAGGGGTCCTGCTCCTCCAGCTAATCATTAGGACGGTGCTATCTGAGCCTCACTCTGCTCCCAGCACTCAGTGAGCCCAGGGGCGGAACCTGCCGCACCATCCAGAGAAGAGCTGTGGGTTCCCTGAGCGCCAGCGACGTGCCCGGCCGTGCTGTTTCACTGGTATATTCTCACTCAAAATCCCTAAGAGCAAAATCAGCAGAGCAGCATCACCAAAGTATAGGGCCCCGGGAGGTTTATCAGACTTTCTCTGCCAGGCGCAGAGCCGTCAAGTCACCTCGCACGGCTCAACAGCAGAACATGTCTCTTTTGTTAAGTGAGATCGGTCAGTCACAGATAGCCAAGGGCCGGATGTTTTCTCTCATACGTGGAAGCTAGAGAGAAGATAAATACAGAAGCTGGTGAGAACTGAGAAGAGTGGCCAGTAGAATAGTGGAGAGGATAGAAGGAGGAAGGTAGGGAGGGGAAAGAAGAACTCACGAAAGAAACAATTCAAATTATGCTGTGCTCATGTCTGGAGGTATCTGCCAATCTCTCTATTGTGTGTGGAGACCGTGGGGAGCGGGTAAGACCTGAGGAGAGTCATCCAAGACCTGTGAGCAAGTTTGAGCGACTTTCAACCTCACTGTGATGTATAACTACAATGCACCAATAAAAGTGTTTAAAAACAAAATGAAAGCCAGCACAGGACAGCTCTTCAAATACTCCTTCCTTCCTTCCTTCCTTCCTTCCTTCCTTCCTTCCTTCCTTCCTTCCTTTTTATTTTTGTGGCACTGGGGATTGAACCCAGAGACATTCTACCTCTGAGCTAAACCCTCAGCCTGATTTTATTTCTTATTTGGAAACAGGGTCTTACTAAGTTGTGACAGCTTCACTCAGTTGGCGAGACTGGCTTCGAGCCTGCGATCCTCCTGTCTCAGTCTCCCAAGTATTGGGATTATAAGCATGTGCCACCATGCCTGGCTAGCTCCTCACTTTTTTTTTTCCTTTGTGGTATTAAGGATGGATCCCAGGGGCCTTCTACCTCCGGGCTATACTCCCAGACCTAATATATATTTTATTTGGAAACGGGGTCTCACTACGTTGCTGAGAGCCTCACTTAGTAGCTGAGGCTGGCTTCAAACCTGCATGATCCTCCTGTCTCAGCCTCCCAAGTACTAGGATTACAAGCGTGCACCACCACGCTGGATAGCTCCTCACATTTCTAACATGAGCTGGGTGTGATTTCAAAGGTAGAATTCTCCCCATCGGCTCCTCAAATGGTAGGGTCAGGAGGGACCTTGAGCGAATCTACCCAATTCTTGCACACAGCAGACTGAGATGAAGGCTGGGGTGATTTTCAGGCTGCCTAATTACTGTTTGCTCTTTCCCGCCCCAGACCAAACTTAAACTTGGCAATAAGGATTGCAAAAGATATTCGGTCAGAGGCCTGGCACCGCTCGCTGAGAAAACACATTGCTGTAAGGAGGGTTACGTAAAGAGGGGTCTCAGCGCACGCCGAGCTGGAGTCGTGTGGTGATGACGCCAGTCTTGCCTCCTCTGTAGCGCTGGCTTGCCATGGCCTCAGCGCTGCCTGAGCTGCCAGTGATGCAAACTGGCTCATGTGTCCGCCACTCCCTGCCACTTTGGCAGTTCTTCAGGCACTACTGGCACTGCCAGGCACCAGCCACTGTGCCGACTCTCCCTCCCCACTCCCTGGCAGGAGAAATGTCCATGATCCATGGTCATCACAGCAGGAAAGGCTACCTCTGGCCCCATCTTCATATAGAAGTGGGAACCAGGGAACCAGGTCCAGACAGATGAGGTGACTCATCCAACGTCCCACAGCGAGTTGGTGGCAGAGTGGAAACAAGTATCTCCTTGGTGGATTTTCCTCTCCGGGCTGCTGCTCCTGTCTGCTCCCCACTCCATGACCCCCACACTGCCCTTTCCAGAGACCCATCTCCCTGTGCCCACCCAAGGCCCACACTCATCCTAGACCACCCCAACTGTAGCAGGGAGCTCTGGGCTCAGCCGCTGCCCTTGCCCTGCCAATCCTCTCTCCACCTGGAAGCCAGAGTGCCCTTTGCAGACGACAAGTCAGTCACATTGCTCCTTATTAAAAGCCACTGACAGCTCCTCTCCAGCTACTGATGGACCGGTATGCTGGTTCTCCCTTGCCCCATCCTGACCGGCCTCTGCAGGTTCATTTCCAACACATCCCTAAACATCCCTGCAATCCAGCCACAGGGCCAGGCTGCTGCGAGAATTAAATAACATCTCTAAGTGTACAACACCTGAAGGATAATTAGAACCCAGAAAACACTGGCTGTCATCTGGGTGGGCTGGGCACTTCCCCAACAGGCCAGCTTCCAGATCCCACCTGTGCAGGCAGATGGGCAGCTCTGCTCTGCTCTCCAAACCAGGCCACATGATCTTAGCTATGACCCAGGGCCAGGCCCTTACCTCCCTGATCCAGGTACCAAGACAAGGAGTAAAAGGAAGATCACCTGCCCAACAGCTTTCAGGTCTTTGTTTAAAGAAAAAAAAAGTTGCAGTCGTATCTCTGAAATGGTTATACAGTTCATTATTATTTCTGGCCTGGAGTAATAGAGCTGCTATGCCCTTGGGTCCCCACAGTCAGAGCTGCAGGTCTGAACTCAGGGCTGGGGCAGGGTGCTGGGAATGTTCACCTCAGGGCCCAGCGGATCACGGGCAGGAGGTGCTCTTTCTGTTGTAATTACTCATTCCCACATGTAGGCACTTGTAGTCAGGCTAATGCACAAGCGCCTAACTTCAGGGGTTGGTTTATTACATCCAGAGGGCAGTGGCAGCCGGTCCCACTGCCACAGGGCAGCCTCCCTGTGCCTTCCCGGGGAAGGGGGTGCTGACCTGGCTGAGAGCCAGAGGCTGTTGGTTTGTGAGGTTGCCTGTCCATCTATTTATATGGAGGACATTTATTTTACCTGTTTCCCATGTTTATTGCTGAGCAGGACCCTGCGGGAGAATAAGGAGAATCAGAAAAACAAACTAGCTTTCCCAAACCCATTTTGATCCTCTCCTCCTCCTTCCCTCCCTTTCTCCTGTCCTCCTTTCTTATGCCTGGAGTTCTGGTAGGGTATTGCTAGAATATAAGTTACAAATAAGATAAACTCAGTTCTTTTTTCTACTTTATTGTAGTTTATTTATTTATTTATTGTGGTACTGGGGATGGAACCCAGAGGCACTCTACCTCCAAGCTACACCCCCAGCCCTATTTTTATTCTTTATTTTGAAACAGTCTCACTAAGTTGGGGAGGATCCTCCTGTCTCAGCTTCCCATGTATTGGCATCACTAAAGCCAGGTGTGCACCACCACACCTGGCTTTAGTGTAGTTAATTTTCTAGCTTCTAATGATTCCAAATGTCTGAAAAGGCTTAGAGAACTATGTAATGTCTGAGTGACCACCACTGGCCCTAGTGAAAATTAACTTTTTGTCATATTTGCTTTGAGTTTTTGTTGTTGTTGTTGTTAGGAAACAAAATGCACAAGTCCAGTGTGACATTCACCTCACTCTACCTCCCTTCTCTATCCACTTTTCCTGTGCAGTCTTCCAACAGGATGAAAACAGTTACTAGCTCTCTAGATATGATCCCCATAAAAACACATAGCATTATGCAACACGACTCTATGGAGAATACAAGACACAGCTTAGATTTTATGTGCATGATCTCATACTGCATGTATCCTTTTGCAACTTGCCTTTTCATTTTATTGGATTTTTAAAGTGGTGCGTGTCATACACGCTAGTTATAACAAGCCAGGCAACATAGAAGCGAAAAAGGAAAAAGTTAATCATCTCCATCTGCCCATCTCCAGTCCCACCACACAACAAAGCCACTGTTAAGAGTCTGACAGGCATCTTTCTGCACCTTTCCTTCTCCTTGTACAAACATACACATGGCCTCCATGCTGAGGAAAGATCCAGGGAAAGTTTGGGAGAGGCTGGAGCATCCTGGGACGGCGACATGCACAGACAAGGCCTCTCCCGTGCTCAGCAGAGAGGAGCAGCAGTGAGCATCTGCAGGGACCGTGCAATTTCCTTTGTCATTAACCCACAGCCTCAGGTTTCCCCACTCACACAACATAGGACCAGGTCAGTTGATAAGCAGTGTCCCTTCTATTAAATATTGTTGAGGGGGAGAGTGTGCCCCTGTCCAGCTAGGTGACTACAGCAGCCCACGGAATCTCCATAGCAAGGGGACACAGACCTCTGAAGTCCTTCCTGACGGTTAACTGTCAACCTGATTGTTCTAGCTAGAGATGACGCAAGGGTGGGTCCAGGTGTGGAGATGCCTTTGGGAGGCCACGCTGTCAGAGCCCGCTGTGTGGCTTTGGCTGCAACAGAGAAGAGGTTCATGGTGATATATGTTTGCTGACCTCTCTGTGAACTGGGAATGAGAACATAAGATACCAAGGATGCTTCCAAATGTTGGTATTTTGTTTACTTTTTTAAAGTGGAATAAGACTAGACATGTTATACTCCAAGCTGGATGGGAATGAGTTTCTTTTTCCTGCCAAAAAAAGAACCATTAATTAGATCTTAAGTTTTTTTTAAATTATTTTCATGTCATTGCAAAGCAGTGAGAGAAACTGAATGTGAGACTCGAGTCCAATTCCATCTGGAGACCTGTTCTGCTTTTAAACTCCAAGGCTGTCAAAGCTTGGAGAGAGGTGTATGGCTTGCTGGAGCTTGCACATTGAGACTGGAGACGATCTCTAAGGAACCCTCCATCTGCTAAAGTATATAATACGGTTCTTTCTTTTTTTTCTCATTCATTCTTTCAGCAAACTTTGAACGCTATGTGTCAGTCATTATGCTAGGAGTTGGGGGGTTCAGTGAAAAGTCAGGCAAACCCGCCACTCTCGTGGAATTAACTTCTTACAAATGATCTCAAAACATGAAGCCTTGTCCTCTGTGAGATTTCAGTGATGCATTCATGCATCTTTCAGAGTATATGGAATCTGGGCATGGTGGCTTATGGCTATAACCCCAGTACTTAGGAGGCTGAGACAGGAGAGTGACGAGTTCAAGGACAGCCTCAGCAACATAGCAAGACTCTAGGCAACCAAAAACTAAAAATAAAAAAGGATTGGGGGTGTAGCTCAGAGGTAGACTGTCCCTGGGTTCCATCCCCAGTACCACACACACACACACACACACACACACACACACACACACAAAACATACACACACACACACACACACACACACACAGCCCCAGGACACCCTCCTGCTAATGGATCGGACAGGCCTTCCCAGCCCCTTTTCCTAATGGGCAGACCAAGAATGAATCTGTGAGAGAAGAACGTCGGGATGAACATTGAGTATTTAAGGAAACAAGCCAATGGGTGGTCCAGCTCTCGCTCCCTGGGGCCTCTGTCCAGCTTCTGTGGTGGATGGAAACGTGCACATCTTCAGATTTAATATCTAGAAGGCCGAGCCCCCAGCCCTGACTGGAGAAGCAGGTGCTGAGCTTTGGGAAAGGAAACTGGGGCAAGAGAGGCAAGGATTCCTGACTCCTAAAGCAAATAAATGCTCCCTGCCCTGCTTCATGTCTCCAAAAATGGTTAGATCCCCAGTTGGTATTGTTGGGGCTCAAAAGTGATACCCCAACGTGAAAGCCTCAGAAGGAAAGATTCTATCTGGCTTCCTCTGGCCCCCTGGCCTCTCACCCTTCACTCTTCCCTAAGGCAACCCATGAAATCTAAAAATCCCACTCTCCTGCAGGGCGTGGTGGCACACACACTTGTAATCCTCACGCTTAGGAGGCGGAGACAGGAGGATCACACAGGTCGAAGCCAGCCATGCTGGCTTAAGAAACCCTGTTTCCAAATAAAAAGTATAAAATAGGTCTGGGAGTGGAGCCCAGAGGTAGAAGGGTTTCCAGGAACCCCAGTACCACCAAAAAAAAAAAAAAAAAAAGAAAGAAAGAAGAAAGGAAGAAGGAAGGAAGGAAGGAAGGAAGGAAGGAAGGAAGGAAGAAAGAAAGAAAGAAAGAAAGAAAGAAAGAAAGAAAGAAAGAAATCCTATTCTCCCTTACCTGCAGATACCAGCAAAAGCCACGCTCTCTCGGCATCTGCATTTTCGCAGTTAAATAGGCAAAATCTCAAAGTGAGAAATAAGCCCCGAGAGAAGGTGTGCTCGCTGGCCAAAAGCATCTTTCCACTTTTAGATATTCTTGCATAACTATTATTCTTCTAGTATTCTTTTAACTCTCTACACGAATTGCTCCGGTGATGTGAGAACAGGACTATGAAAGAAATTGAGTCTGAGGAAATAAATTCTCTAATAATTTGTCTAAACGTCCTTGGCTCTGCTCAATAATAATAAAAACTGGCCAGAACTCAGATGCTGTGATAAGCACTCCAGCTGCAGCAATCACAAATGGCCTCCTACCCTCATTCCAATCACTAATTAGCTATTAACTCCGGTAAGGTAGCTCAGTTTAAGGTAACTCTGTTTACCCTTGAGATCCTGCCTAGAGACAGAGAAGATAAAAACCTTGTGTGTGACCGTAAAGCAATTTAGTTGATAAACAACTTAGTTGCCCAAATACAATAGACTCAAGGAGAAAGATTGTTGACTTTTACCTCAGTATGAGCATTCATGGAGACAGAGACTGACCGCAGGGTTAAAAATGAATATGACAAAATAAAGGACAGACGTTCTAAATATATATGTATGAAGGAAAGGAAATACCGTGTAAGAGTAAGAAAAGCATTTTTGCATGAAGAAGAGCTTATCATAAGAAAGTCCCAAGTGGGAAAGAAAGGAATTAGAAAGTTAGAAGCAGGTTGCAGAGGGTTTGTGACAGAGAAATGGATTATTAAAGATGAGTAGGCTTTTAATAGGCCTGTTGTTTAAAGAAGAGTGCTCAGCAGTTAAGGAAATACATCTGACAATTAAAACCAAGAACTTTGTGGTGTTGTTTGTGGTATTTTGTCTGCAAAACTGTGTTGTGAGTTTGCTTAAGCTTTCAGATTTAGAAGATAAGATGCCAACACCTGAAGAAACTCCATCACATCCACCTGAATCACCACATCTCCCCACACTTGCTATATGAACTGAGCCCAAAAAGATGGAAAGTTCCAAGAAAGTTAAAGAAGATTCCCCGAGAAGCCCCCAAGCCTTGGGCATGCCTGTTTGGAACTGCTTATCTGCAAAACCTGAGAAAGAATCCGGAGGGAGTTAATCTCTCGAAGATCAACAGCCAGCTGAAGGACTAGTTTTATTACCTTTGTTTACATGTCATTCATTATTATTTCACAGTGATTACACCCACCCCCTTCTTCTCTTATTATTAACTTTACTGGTGAAGGGTATAAATTTTGGGGTTTTTTGTAATAAAGTGTCATTGGCTCAAGAAGCCTTTGTCCATCTCAGGTTCTTTTCCAAAGCGTCGTACCTAAAAACTTAAGGAATTCATAGAGGGTAAAGAACCACTGCAGATAAGATTCTGCAGAATTTCACCTGCCTTTTGCCCCATCCTTCTGAGGCTTCCGACCGCGAGTGGACTTGCCCCCCACAGGACTGAGCCCGTTGGCAACACTTACCTTTCTATTTAAGAGCTGGCCATAAAGAAATTATTTGACCTACCTGTTCAATAGATCATGAGATCGCCATTCTAGAAAGGGTCCTGCCCATACCCAGAAGGAAGACATGCTGCACAGAGCAGAGAGGCCAAGAAACGTCAAAACACACAGGCTTTGTGTGGCTCCCCTCTCAGCCTGCTGCTACTGGATCATGCCCTTGTTGTCTAATCATATGTCTACATTGCTATGATGCTTCATCTAAGCTAAGCAGAAAAATGGATAGTTCACCTGCATCTTGGGTCCCATTCTGAAGGCTCCCATATAGTGTAAAACTGTGATCAATAAATTTGCTGTGCTTTTCTCTTATGAACCTGTCCTTTGTTATAGGCATGGCAGTCATGACCCTATGTGATGACTTAAGGAGGGTTACAGCCTCCTTAAGGCTGAAAATGGTTCTTTCTTGCATCAACCTTTTGCCTTCCTGTCCTTTTCCCTGGCCTGGTTTTGGCCCTGACACCAGCAACCTACAGTCCCCATCCACAGGCTGGGTGCTGGCCCCTCCTCAAGCCCAAGGGCCACTCAGTCCCTTCCATCAAAGGCCTTCAGCACCAGAGCCACGGATCCCTTAAACTTCCCACTGGGGCCTTCACAAGGCACTTAATAATTTGCCCACAGCACTGGGTTCCCCAGAGCTAGGCTTCTGGCCAGACTTCTCCAAACTGCTTTCATTAGCAATGAAAGGGCTTTTTAGTGTTACAGTCAAATGTGGGTCCTTTCGCTCTCTTCCTGGTAGAGCTGCAAATTATCTTTCAGGCTGCTGATGCTCCCCAGCTAACAATAAATGTCCAGATCTGACAAGGTTGTCCTCTGGGCCAGAAGGTGGCTTCCATAGTGACTTAGGAGTTTGGGGCTCCCAACAGCCTCCCTGAGCAGGCTCAAATCAGCACAGGCATGAATAATCTGAATAAAAATCTCTTTCTAAAAAATGCTGGACAGCAAATACTAGGATAGCAAGTGTCTTTGTTTCATTAACTTAAATGGGTAAAATAATAATATATTCCCAACCTATCCTAAAACCCTAGCCAGTACCCTCACAACCACCAAAACATTCAAGTACTAAACACTTATGAAATGATCCATCAAGGATCTCTGAATAATAGAATCAAAGACCTCCAGAATGTGGTCCTGGGCCGGTCTTAGGAACTTGTTAAAAATGCAAATTTTCAGGCCCTCCCTAAACCTACTGAAGCAGAAGTCCTGGGGTGGGACCCAGCAATCTAGGCTCTAGCAAGACCTCTGGAGACTGATGTGGCCGAGGCTTAACGCTGACACTAAGCATTTAGCAAGTAGCTCCAGAACTAAGTTGCTGAGGCTGTCCTCGAACCTGCGGTACTACTGTTTCAGCCTACGTGCGTGTGTGTGTGTGTGTGTGTGTGTGTGTGTGTGTGTAGGGAGGGGGTTATTGGGAGTGGAACCCAGGGACATTCTACCTCCAAACTACATCCCCAACCCTTTTAACTTTGTTTGTTTGTTTGTTTGTTTGTTTGTTTGTTTGTTTGTTTTGAAACAGGGCCTTGCTATGTTGCTGAACCTGAGCCTGGCCTTGAACCTTCAATCTACTCAAATGAGGGTTAAACTTCCCTAGTATTCTGCACGCCTAATTTCCACCTTTACCTTAACTACCGAGGCAGTAGCTGAGAGCTTCATGGGATCTGAGAGTAGTTTATGGGATCCAGGATGAGCATGTTCACCTTTCTACTTAACATTTCTTTTATAAAATCATTGCTGCAAATGTAATAAGATATTTAAATAGTCCCGAGACTCTCACACTGATAAATGAGATGAAACAGCAGAACAGCACCGTTGGCTGGCAGGCGCCCCTGCCGTGGGGAGGCTGGGGACACTATTCTTGTCAGCTGATGCATGAGAGACTGAATCAGGCAAATAAGGCTCGGTTTAGGAGTATCAATGTGGGACATGAAAGGGAGCGTGGGTTGTCTTAAAGGCCAGCCGTCACAGTTGGAGACAGTCTGTGCTGTGTAGCTGTGAGGGATGAGACCTGCAAAGAGAACTTTAAAGCCAGGCTTGACAAGTCCCTGAAAGGGACCCAAGGATGCACAGTGAGGGGACAGGTTGCTGCTGCTTTGTGGTGGTAGCAGGAGGGGATCAGGGTTGGGTTTAGTCTGGGGAAGAAGAAGAAGAAGAAGGAGAAGGAGAAGAAGAAGAAGAAGAAGAAGAAGAAGAAGAAGAAGAAGAAGAAGAAGAAGAAGAAGAAGAAGAAGAAGGAGAAGAAGAAGAGGAGGAGGAGGAGGAGGAGGAGGGAGAAGGAGGAGGAAGAGAAAGAGGAGGAGGAGGAGGGAGAAGGGAGAAGGGAAAAGGCAGGCAGACAGACAGAAAGAAATCATTACTTTTTTTCCCTCCTGAGGTTTGTATTATTTGAAACACAGACACTGAAGTTTGGCAGCTAGAAACTTAAATACCACGTTTATTATCTATAAAGCTGTGAAGAGAAGAAGGCTAAGGCCTGCAGCCAAGCCAAACCTCTGAACTAGACGCTCCCTGGTCCCGGGCCCAAGTGTTTTCTTCCGCATGGCAGAGATGTCAAGCAGAACCTAGGGCACCCTGAGAGGAGAGCTGAAGGGGCTTGGGCGGCTTGGCTTGCCTGGAGCTTTCTTTCCGACTGGCCTGCCAGATGTCACTATGAAAAGAAGCCAAGAAGCCAGAGGACAGAGAGGGAGGGAGGGGGTGGGAGAGGGGTTCTAGGTAGATGCTTCCACAGGAAATGTGAGGAATGGAGCTGGAGCATCTCGGTAACTTGATCCTGCTGTTCATTCTCCTTGGCTTAGAGTTTCTATGGGGTGTGCAGTCACCCAGGGACGTTGCGATACCCTCAGAAGGAAGAGAAGTCCAACAGCATCGCCCTCACCTTCTGACACTGGAGGCACCTCAGAGTGTCCTCCCAGGAGCCCTGCTAGCCACTGCACATTTAACCCCACCAGGCAAAGATGACTCTGAAAACAAACAAGTCAGATAAAAGCTTTGTTGAAGCCGGGCGTGGTGGCGCACGCTTGTAATCCCAGCCTCACGGGAGGCTGAGACAGGAGGATCGCAGGTTTGTGGCCAGCCTCAGCTACTGAGTGAGGCCTTCCACAACTTAGTAAATCCTGTTTCAAAATAAAGAATAAAATAGGGCTTGGGGTGTAACTCTGGGGTAGAATGCCCATGGGTTCAACCCCAGTACCTCAAAAAAAAAAAAAAAAGCATTTGTTAAATCCATTTTGTTCCATTAATCAACTGCTGCATACTAGACTACTTCAAATCCCATGTCAGAAAACAGCCTAAGCCAGTCATAGTGGTGCATGCCTATAATCCCAATACTCAGGAGTCTGAGACAGGAGGGTTGCAGGTTCAAGGCCAGCCTTAGCAAAACTCTGTTTCAAAATAAAATATAAAAAGGACTGGGGGTGTGGCTCAGAGATAGACCGCTCCTGTGTTCAATCTCCAGTACAAGGAACAGAGAGAGGGAGAGAAGGAGGGGAGGGGAAGGGAAGGAAAACAAGAAGCCGCCAGTCTATTATTATTTCTCCCAGGCCAGGGCTCCATCAGGGCTCTGGGAAGCCTTCCTGGCTCACACCAGGACCACTCACAGCGGGGCTCCTGGGCAGCTCTCCTGATATGTGGCTTCAGCAGGAGAGAACTCTGCTCTTTTATGCCTTGGGAGCCTCAGGATTCCCACAGCAACGCCTCTGGCTGTTGATGGGACAAGGCGTGGGAAGAGTACACGAGACTGGAGCATTGTGTAGCCTCCCTCCCCCTTTTCTTAAATCATGCTAAAATAAACATAACCTAAAATTTACCATTTTAACCTTTCTTTTCTTTTCAGTACTGGAGACTGAACCTAGGGAACCCCACCACTGAGCCGCACCCCCAAGCTCTGTCTTCACTTTTTTTTTTTTCTTGCGGTACTAGAAATGGAACCCAGGGGCATTCTACCTCCGAGCTACACCGCCAGCCCTATTTTTTTTTAGTATTTTTATTTTTTGAAACACGGTCTCACTGAGTTAGAAGGGCCTCACTACATAGCTGAGGCTCTTTGCGAACCACAATCCTTTGGTCTCCACCTCCCAAATGCTGGGATTCCAAGCCTGCGTCACCACGGCCGGCAGTCTTCAGTGCTTTTTGAGTGGTCCACTTAGCAGCACAAAATATTCCCATTGTCATGCGGGCATCACCACCATCCGCCTCCAGAACTTTTTTCCTTTCCAGACTAACACTCGCATCCACTTAACAGCAACTCCACATTCTCTCCTGCCCCCAGGTCTGGCGCCCGCCAATCTACTCCCTGTCTTTATTATATGGACTTCATAAAAATGAAGTCATAAGGTATTTGTTCTTTTGTGTCTGGCTTAATTCTCTGTTTCTTTGGCTCAGTGCTGGAGATCAAACCCAGAGCCTCCAGCATGCTAGGCAAGCGCTCTACCACCGAGCTACCTAGCCAGTGGGGTCTATTTTAGAAGCTACAATTTGCCACATGTTCTAAGGTTAGTTGAGACAAAGCTAATTCTATTTCTCATCCAACACTATATCCAGCCGTGGCTGTCTAACACTGCTTAATTAGAGAACACAAAGGTGCTCTTATAAAAAAAAAATTCTAACAGAGAGGGCCCATAATTTGAATATAAGCATGTCTGTAATTATCGAATTCCCAGGGGATAAAGTTCTAAATCTTAATTCATTTAATTCAGTCCCATGAACTCAAAGTCTAAACATTTTAAACTAATGTCTAAAGGAATTAGTTTTAAATCATATTATCTTGCCCTGTGAATTAAAGTTCTACTTTCTTAAATAAAATAAATGTTCAAAGCAATCATCCCTCCATTTTAAATTCTGCTCAGAGTCAATTAGAGAGGCCCTGGGTGTCTGGATAGGGCTGGGCTGCTTCAGTAACCCCGGGCTCATTTGTGTCTCCCTAGAATGAGAATGACTTCTTCTTGGGGATCTCAGAAGTTAATAGGACACTGGAGATTCTTACAGTACCACCTGTGAATACTTGGGGCCCGAATAACTGTTGCCAGCTAAATGGTTCTCCCAGACTCAGTATTTGGTAGAATGGCCTGGGCCCATTTGTCAAGCTAGGGAGTGTTATGTGAAATATGATTTGGAAAATTGAGGTTTCCTCCTTTTAAGCCCCTAAATCTTAAAAAGAAACTTGAATCATTTTCAAAGAACCTTACCTATATATATATTTTCCATCTTAAATGCACCAGAAAAATCTATTTAATCATTTCTTGGTACAAATATATCATCTCAAACATTCAGACAATAAAATACAGCAGGTGAGCTAAGGCAGCCTTAGCTATAATGCCATCGGTCCTGATATCCTTTTCCTTTGTCTACGCTTGACATTTTATTACTTCTTCTTTGGTTGATATCCACAGTTATATTTTACTTTCTCTAAGCAACCTGGCCTGACTTTTACTTTTTTTATTTTTTTATTTTTGCAGTACTAGGGATTGAACCCAGGGTCATTCTACCTCCAAGCTACACCCCAGCCATGTTTTTTTTTTTATCCTTTATTTATTTATTTTTGTGTGTGTGTGGTACTGGGGCTTGGGGTTCCTGGAAACCCTTCTACCTCCGGGGTACACTCCCAGACCTATTTTATACTTTTTATTTGGAAACAGGGTCTCTTAAGCCAGCAAGGCTGGCTTCAAACCTGCGCAATCCTCCTGTCTCTGCCTCCCAAGCACAGGGATTACAAGTGTGCGCCACCACGCCCAGCTATCCTTTCATTTGAAATAGGGTCTCACTAAGTTTTGGAGGTCCTCACTAAGTAGCTGAGACTGGCTGCGAACGTGTGATCCTCCTGAGAATCCCTGCTCGCATTTCAGATTTGCAAGTCTGAAAACATTGTTTAGAGTAGGACGTACGACAAGAGACCTTCTCATGGTGATGTCAGCAAATTCTGCTTCCAAATCCCAAGTTCACAAAGAATAGAGCCAAGGAGGAAAGAGCAAGGAGTGGGATTAAGGTGGCAGGCTCGTAACAATTTATGAACAGGGAGCTTGTTGGAACATGAGACAGTGTCTCTGAGTGGTTTGCATTTATGGATTTATTCGCCTACGCAAAGATTACTATATTTGCGTAAAATTACTATATTTGCTTGTAAAATTTTACAAGCAAAGAAAAAAGTTGAGAAAGGAGTGCTATTGTAATGCTTCTTTTCAAACCAACAGCAAACAATGTAACTGTCAAAAAGAATAGTCGAAGATGGGCCTGGTGGCGCATGCTTATAATCCCAGTACTTGGGAGGCTGAGACATGAGGATCATGCAGGTTTGAAGCCAGCCTCAGCTACTTGCAATTTAGTGAGACCTTGTTTCCAAATAAAGTATAAAATAGGTCTAGGAGTGTAGCCTGGAGGTAGAAAGCCCCTGGGTTCTATCCCCAGTACCACACACACACACACACACACGATAGGGTGCTTGTCTAGCATAAGCAAGGCCATGGGTCCCATGCCAGCACTGAGGGAGAGAGAGAGAGAGAGAGAGAGAGAGAGAGAGAGAGAGAGACAGACAGACAGACAGACAGACAGACAGAGAGAGAGAGAGAGAGACAGAGAGAGAGACAGAGAGAGAATGAGGTTCATTTAAAAGGATATTATTGAGATGACCCAACCAAAGAAATTAATTCTATATAACATACAAATTAACAAAATATGTGTTTATGTATGAATATGGAAATGCATGCAAGTTATGTTAAGTGAGGACATTGTAACAGTTATCTGTAAGTTAACAGTAACTCAGTCTTGGTTTTCCAGGGACTAAAGGGGCTCCTGCAAAAGGGAACAAAGTGATTAACCTAGGTAATGAGAGTCCATTTTCACAATAATAGCAAGGCATACACTCCACCAGTTCACATGTCTTCAGCAGCCTTGGTCCTGGACTCAAACAGGAGCAATTTGCCAACACGCCCTTCCAAGAAGCCCAAGCTCAACATGTCAACTTGATAAATGACCCCTGGTTCTTGGTGTCCAATTCAAATAAAGCCATATCTGGCAGCAGAAGAGGAGCCACCTCTGCCTGGGGCTTTGAAGGTCTTTCCTAGAAGCCCCAACTGATTTATTCTCGGATCTCATTGGGCAGAATTATATCACATGCCCTTCCTTCCTTCCTTCCTTTTTTTTTTTTTTTTTTTTAGCAATACTAGTGATTGAACCCAGGAGAATTCTACCCCTGAGCTACTGAGCTACACCCTCAGCCCTGTTTTTTATTCTTTATTTTGAAACAGGGTCTCACTAAGTTGCAGAGGGCTTCACTAATTAGCTGAGGCTGGCCACAACCTGCAATACCCTGTCCCAGCCTCCCAAAATACTGGGATTATAAGCATGCAACATTATGCCTGGCTGAGTGTTGTTGTTGTTTTTTTTTAACTTCAAGTAAGTTTTGGGTTTTTAAAAATTTTTATGCTTTTATTGGTGCATCATAATTATACCTCATAGTGAGATTCAAAGTGCTAAATTCATACATGCATAAATTCATACATGGGATTTTTTAGTGTAAAATGTCTGCCACTTGGAAGAAACTATTTCTATGACTTAGGCCAGAGTTTCCTAAATTATGCTCTGAAGAAATTTAACATGTGATTCATGAAAATAATTGATGCCATTATTTTTGTTTGTTTTTTTGTAAAGTTTTTTTTTTATAAAAGTACTTATGTAGCCAGGCGTGGTAGCACACGCTTGTAACCCCGTGCTTGGGAGGCAGAGACAGGAGGATTGCAAAGGTTTGAAGCCAGTCTTGCTGGCTTAAGTGACCCTGTTTCCAAATAAAAAAGTATAAAATAGGTCTGGGAGGTAGCCCGGAGGTAGAAGGGTTTCCAGGAACCCCGGTACCACCAAAAAAAAAAAGTACTTATGTAAAAAAAAAAAATGAACTCCATGAATATTGTCTCTTTTATTGTGGCACTGGGGGTGGAACCCAGAGGCATTCTATTTTCGAGCTACACCCCAGCCCTATTTTTTATTCTTTATTTTGAAACAGGGTCTCACTGAGTTGCAAGAGACCTCACTAAGTAGCGGAGGCTGTCTTTGAACCATGATCCTCCTTTCTCAGACTCTCAAATGCTGGAATTACAAGCATGCACCACCATGCCCGGCTTTATAATTAATTATGTAATAATTTGCCTTTAACAGAAAGATCTGGGACAATACCTAGAAGACATTGCTACAAACTTTGGGGCAGGAGCAGCCTTTATCAACCAATGTGTAAGCTGATGGTGATGACCCATGAAAACTGCCTAGACAGTGCCTACTGACGTGCCTTCCTGACCAGTGTACCCATGGCTTTGTTGAGGGTACCCAAAGGCCCAGAGACAAGAATGGCCTTGCAACAGAAGTTTGGTCAGTGTTATTTAGGGGAACATCTACTAAATCAGTTTTCAGAAAGATGATGTTTTCCTGATGAAAGAGGACATTCTGTTTTACACCCTTTAGCTTTTATTTTTGTCCTCCTTCATTCTGCCTGAGACACAGATTTCTGAGACACAGATTTGATACCTGAAGGTAGAGCACCTAACTTGTAACCATGAGGACAAAGGCCACAAGCTAAGAGAAGCTGGGTCCTTGAAGACATCACAGAGTTACTATACCAGCCCTGGTATGCTCTCCTACAAGTTTTTTGTTTGTTTGCTTGTTCTTGTTTTGTTGTAAGAAAAATATTAAACCATTATCAGATTTCTGTTACCGGTAGTCAAATTCAATTCTAATGTGCACCTATTTTGTTAGTCCACTTACCATTGCAGGGACCAAAATACCTGACAAGAACAAATTAGGAGAGGAAAGATTTATTTGGCTCGGTTTCAGAGGTCTCAGTCCACAGCTGGCTGGCTGCACTGCTTTGGCCCTAAAGTGAAGCAGAACATCATGGCCAAAGGGCAGAGCAGAGGAAAGCTACACTGTTCTTGACAGCTGGGTGGCAGAAAAAGAGAGGATGGGAGAAGATAAATCCGTCCAAGCACACCCCAGTGACCTGATTCCTCCAACTAGGCCCTACTTTCCAGGAGCCCATCTAGCCATCAAAGAATTAATCCACCAATGAGGCCAGAACCCTCACGGTCCAGTCACTTCCCCAAGTTCCACCCCTAGACATTTCTGCAATCGAAACACATGAGCCTTTGGGGGACATTCCAGGTCCAAACTAGAACACCCCTGAAGATCATCTGTTGATTTATTCCCATAAATGCAGCATCATTTCAGTACAGGTTGATAATATTATGCAATGTCTATACAATATTAAGCAATTATACAACACTAACCGGTTTTCCTTAGATTTATATGAAGTGTTTTTTTGTTGTTGTTTTGTGGGTATTTTTGGTGGTACTGGGGTTCATGGAAGCCCTTCTACCTCCGGGTACACTCCCAGACCTATTTTATACTTTTTATTTTTGGAAACAGGGTCTCTTAAGCCAGCATGGCTGGCTTTGAACCTATGCAATCCTCCTATCTCCGCTTCCCAAGCACAGGAATTACAAGTGTGCGCCACCACGCCAGGCTATATGAAGTTTTAAATAAAAAGGGTCTTGAGATTCCAAATGATATTTGAACCAAACATAAATTTGCAATATGATAGTGAAGATAAGCAATCTGAGCTTTTTTGTTTGTTTTCGTTTATAATTAGCTTATTTCCTCTTAAGATATAAGAGTAGTTGTGTGTCTCTGGAAGGTACATTTTCTTTGAACATTTAATCTTGATTTTTTAAAAAATCTGAGCCTTAACTTTCTAAAGGGGGGAGGAGACTAGATGTAAATTGGCCAAGATGAAACAATGTACACTATTTGGAGTAACCTAATTTAAGAGGACACAAAATCAGCACAGATAGCTCCTATTCTACTTCCCTATTCTACAGTATAACTGTGTAGTGTAGATAGTTTCAAAAGTTTACACCCAAGACTGCTGGATTCACCTCTCAGCCACTGGGATGCTCTTTTCAATATAGAGACAGTTTTTAAAGCCTATTTAAAACATAAGTATATAAAAGACACAAAATATATTTTAGAAAGCAAGCATGAAATACAAAACATATTAAAAGATATTTTTAGAGTTTTTAAAGATCCGTTTCCTCCTGATCAACTTATGTCTTAAAATTTTATGTGAAAAATATATGATGGGTGCATTAGTGCATGCCTATAACCCAAGTACTTGGGACACTGAGACAGGAGCATTGCAGGTTCAAGGATAGCCTCAGTAATTTAGTAAGATCTTCAGCACCTTAATGAGACTTCCTTAAAAATAAAATAAAATAAGTCTGGGGAGTATAGCCCCAAGTTCTCCCACCACCCCCAAAATGATAAAAGATGATTTGCTTGTTTCCCTTAAGGAAATTCACCCACGTGACCCTTTCCCTTGCCTTCTGCAATACAAACTTGCACATAGCCTTGTATGTATCTGCTGGTGTTTTCTCAGCATTTTATTATTTTTAGTGTATTTCATGGTCAAGGTTAAGTAAGTTTGGGAAACACCATCCCACCATCCTAAACTAAGAGATTTCTAGTCTAGACCACACACACACACACACACACACACACACACACACACACACACAATTTTAAAAAATTAAAAAGCACTGCCAGGCATGGTGGCACACGCTTGTAATCCCCGCGCTTGGGAGGTGGAGACAGGGGGATCGCGCAGGTTCGAAGCCAGCTGCGCTGGCTTAAGAGACCCTGTTTCCAAAAAAATAAAAAATAAAATATATATATATATATATATATATATATATATATAAAATGGGTCTGGGAGTGCAGCCCAGAGGTAGAAGGGTTTCCAGGAACCCCAGTACCATACACACACACAAAAATTAAAAAGCACAGATAAAGAATAGTGCTGTTATGTCCTAGGAAGTCCAGATTAACATTTGTAAGGAGAAATGCTATCACTTTCATACAGCCTTCTGTTTTGTTTTTCTAATTCATAAAAAATCAGATTATAAAAGTAGGTCATGTTCATTGAAAAAATGCAGAGCAAGTATCTAAAGCCCTCCCTGCTGGACGGGGACACCCAGGAAGACAAGGCAGCTTGCTGTTCTGTTCAGTGCAGTCCCTCCAGCCCTGGCCTCACATACACTCAGGACTCAGCATGCCTGCACCCACCATACCCTCTTTCCTCTTCTGGAGATAACCACAGTCAACAGTCCAAGGTGTCACACTGTAGACCTCTGCTATATATAACCTAAAAAGTAAGCTTCTTCATTTTAGAAATGTCTTGTATTTATGTAAAATTTGACAAAACAATATCAAGTCCCCACGCACTCACACCCACTCTCTCCTATTATTAACATCTTACGTTAGTGCAGTACGCTTGTCAGAATTAATGAACCAATATTGCTACATTATGATTCACTGAATGGTTTAGTCAGATTTTGTCAGTTTTTACCTAATATCCTTTTCTGTCCAGGATCCCATCTAGGACGCTGTTCTATTTTTAGTTGTCATGTCTCCTCAGCCTGTTCTTACTCAGACTTCTCCTTGTTTTTGATGACCTTGACAGTTTTGAGTTCCGGTTGTACATTTTGTAGGATTTCCCTCCACTGGGATTTGTCTGCAATTTCAATCATGACTCGACAGGAATTATAGGCGTGGGGAAGGAAAACCACAGAAGTCAAGGTGCTGTTCTTATCCTGTTTCTCAAAGGCATGTGGTATCACCATGACTCATCACTGCTGGTGTAGACCTCGCCTCCTGTGCAGATTAGTTGTGCCTTACATGCTCCTGAGTGGGGTTCCTCTGCTTTACATGCCACGATGAAGACTAGGAAACTGGGAGCATAACTCAGTGGTAGAGTTAACACTTAGCCTGCACAAGACACGAGGTTCCATCCCCAGTACCAAAAATGTATTAAATAAATAAATATAAGAATCTTGTCCTAGTTTATAAAAGTCATTTTCCACAGTGAGCATGACTTAGCATAAATGTAGGTATGATCCAAGAGTGACCTCCACACTGGCCCCGGACATGGGAGAAGCATGTTGGGGAGAGAGGAGTCAAGATGACCTGCCCACTTCTGCCTGGTGCCAAACCTGCCAGAGAGACTTGCCAAAGGCCAAGGTCGGCTGCCAGGCAGGGCCAAATGCCCAGTCCCCTTCCTGCTGACTAGTCACGGCCTTTCCTGGTACAGCTCAGCTTTTTCGACTCCCTCTCTTCTGCAAGTGCCTTTCTGTGGACGGTGACTCACTCCCTAGCATGCATCAGTGCCATTAAGAGTCCAGGAAGGAAAGCTGGCCCAGAAGACAAGGAAAAGAAAAAGAAAACAAAGAATTTGATCCAAAAGACTCACCAGAAAATGTTTAATTTTCTTCCCATTACACTGCCAGGTTTCGCTTGGATTCTTCTTTGTATTATTCAAATATGAACAAGAACTTAAGTTATTTTTTCTTGAATGAAATTAAAATTTGGATTTCTTTTTCTTTATTCTGACACATTAACCAATTCAAGCAACTGAAGTAGACCACACCAAATAATCATGAAAGTATATCGTATATTTATTATTTTAGTTGGCATTTACTAAGCATATTAGGTATCAGGAACTGTGCTATCCATAATATGCACCTCGTTCACTTAATGCTTGACGATAAGGCTACTAGCCAAATTTTATAGAAGACAAAATGAGGCACAGAAAAGTTAAGTAACTTGCTCAAGATCACATAGCTAATACGTAGTAAACGAGTGTATACGCATGTCTGATTTCTCACCCCATACCGATGCACTATTCAACCAGCCTATACGCCACACTGCAGCATCATTCAATGGGCCAGTTCCACACTGATGGATCAATCATGCTACTTCACACTGCTCTGCTATGCTCTATACACACTACTCTATACCGCGACACCATTCAAAACACAACTACACCACTATTCACTGTTCAACAAACCACCACACCATACAGCTGCACTCACCTGTGAAAGTGGAATCGGTTCAATATCCATATCCAGTATGCCGAGGAGGTTTAGTGTGGTAAGCCATTATGCCATACTGTTAAACTGTCCAACGAACCTCTGTGTCAGGCAGTGGGGTCCACAATACTCCTGGCAACTTGCAGAGTGCTGAGAATAAGATGGGTGTGGTGCACACACCTGTAACATCAACACTTGGGAGGCTGAGACAGGAGGATCTCAGGCTCGAGGCAGCCTCAACAACTTAGTGAGGCCCTCTGCAACTTAGTGAGACCCTGTTTCAAAGTAAAGAATAAAAAATAGGACTGGGGGTATAGCTTAGAGGTAGAATGTCCCTGAGTTTAATCTCCAGTGAAACATTGAAAATGGAGCTAGGTAGTCGTGAAGGAGGTAAAATACAGCAAAGTTATCAAAAGCTGCTGCTTTATTCGGACCTGGCACCCTCAGGGAGTCAGCAGGCCGTGGGGGAAGGGACCAGTGAGCCACGTGTTTGGAAAGTCAAGAGTAGTTCCAATTGGCCGGCTGAGTCACATGGTGGAGCAAAAGCACCGATTTTTTTTTTCTTTGTGGGTCTGGGTATGGAACCCAGAGGCATTTGACCTCCGAGCTACACCCCCTGCCCAATTTTTTATTCTTTATTTTGAAACAGGGTCTCACTGAGTTGCAGAGGGCCTCACTAAGTAGCTGAGGCTGTCCGCAAACTGCAATCCTCCGGTCTCAGCCTCCCAAATGCTGTGATTACAAGCATGCACCACCACACCCAGCTAGCACTGATGTTTTATAGGCATGCTGATTCTCTTGTGACATCTGTAGTCTCACGATATCTCCACTTCTGGCTTCCAAGGTTCTGCCTCCTGTCCCCACCAAGGGGTCATGTGGGAGGAGGGGGACCCGACCTATCATCCAGCATCCCACCAAACACACTGCTGGGAATAGGAGGATGAATGAAACAGGTCCCTGGAGAAAGGATCTCACTGTTGGTTCACTTATCCCCAGAAAAGCAGAGGATTGAGAACATCCCACACGATCTTGAGCAGACTTGAGGCTGCTGGAGAGCTGTCTTCCAGAGGAGCAACAGTCAGGATAAAGAACTGCAGCCTGTGGTGATGCTGAGACCACAGGAGATGGCACGGAACATGACTGTGATCATGAGATTTTGCAGTGTGTTACTGCAGGCTCGCCCGTCCTGACTTACACTTAGGGCAGACCCCTCTCTTCAACTCTAGAAACACATCTCATGACTGTGATCCAAAATAACCAACAATATCCAAAATGGTTAATAATCAGTTCAGACTCAACCCATCAGGAAAAACATACATACATGCAGAGGAGGGAAGGCTGATGAGAATGGTGACAACTATGGGCGCCAGGAGAGGCTGGACACGAGCCCCGAGACAGCCCCCAAAGAGAGAGCAACAAGCACCCGGGGCCCCGGCATCATCTTCCCTACTCCATCATGAGCAGAACCAGGAGGAAGGCCAGTAGTGGGTTTCCAGCACCCATGGAGTGCTACTATGTATGGAGAACACTAGAAATTATTGCACATTTTCATTAATATTTAAATTAGCTTGTAAACCTATAAACCTATTTTTCTAAAGCCTTTAAGCTCAATGTACGGATTTTGCTTATTTATAGATCTACTAATTCTTTGTGTTAAAATTAAAAAATACTCACTTCCACCTTCTTTTCTATTTCAATAAGATTAATTTCTCCTTAAATGTCTAACACATTTGCAAACTTGATTAATTAAATTCTTTTAGGGATTTCAAAACACAATTACAAATATGGCATATCTGAACTATCTCCTATGGATTTCAAACATCAAAAGCAGATTTATAAATCTAGCAAGTAAAATCTTCCTAATTATTCATGTGACTTATAAAACCTTGGGAAGCAGATTTACAAATTTAATAAAGAAACCAGACTATCCTAATCACTTAAGAGCATCACGAAGGGGAAAATATATGAGAAGTCCCCAAAATTGTAAAATTTGTTATTATATAAACACAGTTTAGACTAAATTATCAATGCTTTGATTCATTACTTCATCCTTGGTTACTCAGGTAGCCAAAGAAAACAAAACCACTGTCTTAGACTTGGGATGTCAGCTGGGTTTATGAATTCCAGACACCGAAAGTCCTGGGGCTCAGTCTTTGAGCTGCCCGTTGCCTCTACGCCAGCTTCCTGGTCTTCCCATCCGGTCCCACATCTATAAATACTACCTTGATGTGGTTGTCTTGCCATCGTCCACCTCCAGCTCTGGTTGGCATTAGCGCTGCTCACCTATATTTCCTCTTCCAGACACATGGTGGAACTGCACTTCCTCACTGCCTTGAGGTTAAGTCACTAGGCTGGCCTCCTTATTGCCCCTTGAATATAACCAAAGTGAGTGAAAGGGCCGCTTCAAAGTGAATGCACTCCACCGCCGGTATGGGACTCAGCTGTTTTCCTCCTCTGGCTGTAGCAACAGTCTAGGTAGTAGAGCCTCTCTCGTTCTGTATCCCAGAGGGGAAAGAACACAGAGCAGAGTACATGGCAAATAAGCTTCTGTGTTAATCCTGTGAGATTTTGCAGCATATTACTGCAGGCTCGCCCACCCTGACTTACACTTAGGGCAGACCCCTCTCCTCAAGTGCTCACAACATCTCCACTCAGATGGCCAGACACATTTCAAACCTAATAGGCTCACAGCTGAATTTCTACCACCCCCCCAAAAAATTTCTGTTCTACTGAACCTCCTCCATCTCAGCTCAATGTCATTCCTATCACTCCGATTGCTCAGGCCCCAAAGATGGGAGTCATTCTTACCTTTAGTCTGTCTCTCACATCTTATCTCCAATTCTTTGACATTTTGAGGCTCCAATTTCCAATTTTTTTTTCCAGAAGTGAGCCATTTCTCAGTACCTCCCGTGCCACCGCCCCAGCCTCAGGCTCCATCTCCTCTCACTTGGAAAATTCCAATAGCTTCTTAACTGATCTCCGTGTTTTCTAACCCCTGCCGTTTTATACTTTCAAAACTCAGTGGCAGCTCTCCATTTCCCTAACGGGAAAAGTCTTCACAAGCTCCACAGACATCACTCTGCACTTTCCTCATTTCACTCCAACCACACAGCCTCCTTGCATGTCTCTCCATCAAACACAGTTCCAGGTTAGAGCTTCTGCTCTAGTTTTGTCTGTGTTTGCAAGATTCTTTCCCCAGATACCCCCTTGGCCTATCCCCATCACCTCCTCCACGTTTTTGTTTAATTCTTACTTTCACGGTGAGGCCAACTCTAAGCCCCAATTTAATATTGGAAACTTTTTATCTTGAGACCTCCTGCTCTGCTATTTTTATTTTTTATTTTTTGGCATTTATCTCTTTCTGACCTACTACAGGATCTATTTCATTATTATGCTTGTTGCATACTGACTTCCTTTAGATGAAATGTAAGGTCCACAAGTAGAGGCATTTTGTATATTTTCCCATGGTTGTATCCCAGGTGCCTGGAAGAATTCACACAATAGGTATCCAGTGATACTCAATAGGTACTTTCTGAAGGCATTTGTTGAATTAGTGAACACAAGAATTTCTATTTGGGATGTGGATGCAGGATGATCTAGTCCCTATTAAGAATTGTTGGATTAAGTGACTGCCTGGTTGCTACTGATGGCAAGCAGCAAGCCTCAGCATAGAGAGCATTTGCTGCAAGCGTCATTGGAAACTTATTGCCTCCCCTTTGGTGTACTATTTTTTTTTTTTTTTTTTGGTGGTGGTACTGGGGTTCCTGGAAACCCTTCTACCTCTGGGCTACACTCCCAGACCTATTTTTAATGCTTTTTTATTTGGAAACAGGGTCTCTTAAGCCAGCGCGGCTGGCTTCGAACCTGCACGATCCTTCTGTCCGCTTCCCAAGCGCGGGGATTACAAGTGTGCGCCACCAAGCCCGGCTTTGGTGTACTATTTTTAGTTACCTCTTATGTACTCATATGTTTGCATAGAAGTGTTAATTTCTTCTTTTGAATGTTAAGATTGTCACAGTTTGGCTAATGGGAAGCCTAGGATCCTTGATTTTGTCAACAGGATTTTCTAACCCATTTTTACTTTCTCTGCTCATAGAGTCATAGAGTTCACCGCCCTCTAGGATCTCTGTTTTCATTTAGTAGAAGATACTATTAGAGAGCAGCCTTAGCTGCTTTGGGGTCCATATCAGATCGTTCCCTGAATACAATGGTAGAAACATGCAACATCACTACTGGGCCACTTTTTTTTTTCTTTTTTGCAGGTCTGGGGATGGAACCCAGGGGCATTCAACCTCCGAGCTACACCCCATTACCTATTTTTTTTTATTCTTTATTTTGAGACAGGGTCTCACTAAGTTGCGGAGGGTATCACTAAGTAGCTGAGGCTGGCCACGAACCGCGATCCTCTGGTCTCAGCCCTCTGAATGCTGGGATTACAAGTGTGCACCACCACGCTGGGCTTAGGCCATTTTATTGACAGAGGTGTGCATGCATTTTCACATGTGTGTGTGTGTGTGTGTACATTCATATTATAAATATATATATATATATATATATATATATATATATATATATATATATATATTTCAGTACTGAGGATTAAATCCAGACTTTGCTAGGCAAGGCCTCTACCACCAAGCTTCATCTCTACTCCTTTTTAATTTTTATATTGAGATAGAGTCTCACTATGTTGTCCAGGCTGGCCTCAAACTTGCAATCCTCTTTCTTCAGCCTCCTCAGTAACTGAGATTACAGTGTGTACCACCATGCCCAGAAAAATGTTTTTCTTAGTTAAGAAAAACAGAAATCACACTAGGAATTTCCAACAGAAGAGATATTGTACAGGTAATTGATTACAAAGGTGTTAGTCATCTGGAGAAAAAGCAAAAAAGGAATGCTGGAGCCAACCAGAGATTAAAGACTGAGGCGAATGGGTACCACCTCTAGGACTGAGAGGCAAAGGGAAAGAGGTGATATGACTAGAAGCCGTCTTCTGAGGGCAGGTTCTGCAGGGCCAATGCTCAGACATCTCACCACACATGTGATGTTCAGAGGAGGGGCTGAAACTCAATGTGAGCTTGGGCCGTGTGTGTATGTGTGTGTGTGTGTGTGTGTGTGTGTGTGTGTGTGTGCGCGCGCGCGCGCGCGCATGCGTGCGTGTGTACACCCCGTTTTCTTTATCCATTCACCTACCAAAGCACCTGAGCTGCTTCCAGCTTTTGGCTATTGTGAGTAATGCTGCCGCAAAAATGGGTGCTATGGATTGACTGTGTCTCCCCCAAAAGTTCATGTGTGGCAAGCTTAGTCCCCACATTTATCTGTTGAGGTTATTTGGAGATATGGCCTTTGGAAGGCAATTAGGATTACCTGAGATCGTGATATGGGATCCCCAGGCTGGTTTTAGTAGCTTTATAAGTAAAGGAAGAGATCCAGGCTAGCACACTGCATGGTGAGGCGATGCAAGAGGAGGCCCTCGCTAGATGCCAACCAGATGCTGTTTCCAAGCTCTGGACTTCTGAACCTCCAGAACCAGGAGCTGAATATTCTATTCTTTATAAATTATCCATTCTTGGGTGTTTTGTTATGGTGACTAAGGACATGGGTGCATTTCTCTTGTAATCACATAGCTTTCTGACCCTCTTTCTATAGAAATAGTTCCCTTACCATGTCGGACCTCACACCTTATTTCATACCAAAACGGAAGTTGTAAGTAATATTCCCTATATACCATATGATTTCACACAAACTATGTATTTCATGTTATGTGCCTGGGAGTGGTCACTTTGGGAAATTGCAATGAATTGATTGTGTTCTCTGTGTGGTGACCTACAAATGGAGACTGACTCGGGGGCACTGTACTAGTGATCCAAATACCACCTGCAGTTTTTTGCTCTGGTGGCATGACTTTCTACAATGGGTGACCAACACAATAAAGTTTAAAATGAAGCAATCTTTCTTCAATACCCACAGCAATGGCAATCTTAGAAATGTAGTGCTTATTTATACTAGGCAAAAATATTTACAGTTCTGTGTAAAACAAAATTAGGCTCTTGGCTCAGATAATTGAAACAAACCCCTTTAAGGATAGCACATATGGCACCAGAAATCATGCAGGACAGGGAGAGATTTGTTGTGCAGGGCAGTCCTGTGCATTGCAGCACATCTGGGATTTCTGGCTCTTGCCTTCTAAGTGCAGTAACATCCCTCAGTATATGACAGCCAAGAAAAGCCCAGAGACATTTCCAAAATGCCCCCTAGGAGGCAGTACTACCCACACTAAGAATGGCTGTTCTCTAGTAGGCTGTCTCTATGTGCGTCCGTCTTACCACAGAAGGCTGTGTGACCACAGCAGGTGTGAGAAAGCACCTTGCACAGGTATCAGCTACACAGGTGGCTTTGCAGAGAGGTTCCCAAGCATCTTTGCTGCACCATCCTCCACTGCCCGACAGTCCTGGACACTTTCAGCCAACCTTCCTTCCCTCGGGGTGGATGTGAATTGCCTTCTGACGGCTCTCCTAGCCCATGCCCCCTCCCTGTTTTCTCCCACATAAATATTTCCCCCAGCAGAATCCTTGTACA
Organism: Muscardinus avellanarius; assembly: GCF_963383645.1. NCBI lineage: Eukaryota > Metazoa > Chordata > Mammalia > Rodentia > Gliridae > Muscardinus > Muscardinus avellanarius. Next base: position 60,102,540 of record NC_137801.1, read on the forward strand.
CTTTCTTCTATCTTGGCATCTGTTTCTTGGAAGATTGTTGGGAGCCATTAAGGCCTTCCCTAGATTGGTGTCTCTGACTCAGCTGACTGTCCTTCGCCCAGAGTCAACAAGGTTTGGGGTTATGGAAAGTTCAAAGAGGTCTGAGAGAGGATCAGGTGGTGATGACATGAGGGTACTGATAGGCCTATCTGTAATGATGTGTTTTGTATTGGTCTTTATTGTATTCTGGTGGTGGTAGCACGAGAATGTTGATTGACTTGTAGCTGTGTATAAATATCTCTGGAAAAACAAGGTCGGCGTTGGCGCAATAAAGATGAGATTGACCCAGAAGCTGCGTTGACCAAGAGTGTCCGCGCGATAGAGAATACTGACCCAGGCATAATCGTCGACCCGTAGGAAATATTGACCCACAAACAGGGGTCGACCAGTAGAGATAGTAGGCTGGCGGCTCCCCCACGTTAGAGTTAAAAACTCTTCATCCTCACGCCCCACTTCAGAACCCCTACTCTTGCTGGCTGGCTCCGGCAGAAGATTTGGACCAACATGGTAACAAAGAACCACAAAACCTCCACAGTATACAATAAGTGTTATTGGTCATGCTTTGGAGGTTGAGGAGTGTAAATAGACAGTGCCAGGATTGCTCCTATATCTGGAGGTGGACTGGGTGGTGTTTGACCAACCAGTAGGATTATCTCTACTCTGTTTACTGCAAAGTCATCTGTGCTCAGTGTGTCTCACCATCCAGCAGGTGAAGCCAGGCGCAGTCCCATGGCAGTGCACAAGGGACAACCTAATGTGTAAGCCTATTTCAAGCCTCCGCTTGTCTCCGATCAGCTACACCCACTAACCAGAGAAAGTCATGTGGTTGAACCCATATTCAGAGCTAGCAGGGCCTGGGGAGGGGAAAAAAAAACATGATCGCAGGTCAGGACAGGATGTAGAGAGCATGAAGTATTGGACAATTTACATGATCTATCACAATGACTGTGCATTTTTCTTATAAGTGAAGCAGCACTGTATTAATCAGCTTTTTTTATTGCAGTAATCAAAATACCTGACAAAAACAACTTAAAGGTGGAAAAGTTTATTTTGGCTCACAGTTTCAGAGGCTCAGTCCATAGTTGGCTGGCTCCAAGGCAGAAACATCATGGTGGCAGAGTGTGGCAGAGGAAAGATGCTCTGAGCCATGGGAAAGCACAAAGAGGAAGGGATGAGGGACAGATACAGTCCAAGGTCATGCCCCGGTGACCTACCTCCTCCGCCCACACCTGATCTGCCCACAGTTACCACCCAGAAAATCTATTCAAATTATTAATCAATGAGCGCATGTTTCCGCTAATGATAGTAGAGCTAGCTCTGAATCAACTTTTTCACCTCTGAACATTGCTCCCTTGCCAACACATGAGCTTTTCTAGAGGGCACTGCACAGCCACTCTCTCAGTTCTTAAAAATGACAACTACTAACAACCACTCTCTCAATTCTTTAAAAATTATAACCAGCTGGGTACCACATGGTGGTGCACACTTGTAATCCTAGTACTTGGGAGGCTGAGACAGAAAAGTCTCAGAAAGAGTGCAGGTTTGAGGCTAGCTTCTGCAACTTAGAAGACTCTGTTTCAAAGTTTAAAATTTAAAATAGGGCAAGGGGTATCGTTCAGTGGTTGGATGCCTCTGGGTGCAAGCTCCAGAACAGCAACACAAAATTATATCCACCCCTTTACAATGTTCTCTAATCACATCATTGTGCCATCGCTTTTGAAAGGAAGGCTGAAATTCTGAGCATTTACCAAAAGCCTCATCATTCAGTATTTAAGCCAGGAAAGACTTCTCTTTTGTCACAGGTGAGTTAAATCCATTTCCTCTTCCAGGCAGTGATCAGTGCTGTGATCACATGAGACATTGGTTGGTCAGTTACGAAGAGCAGCATCGGCACTGCCTTGGTACTTCAAAAGGATTTATTGAATCTTCAAGTCCCATCCATACAAACTGATGTGACTTTTCCTATATGGAAAGTCGGGACATTATTGTTTTTAGTAAATTCAACTGGATTTAAAGGTATCCCTTGATAAAATCACTTACTTGCAGACCAACATTTCTTCCTAGGTGGGGGTGGGGGTGGGGTTTGTGTTCCAGGTCAGTAGCCAGGAATCCCATCTTTACCCTGAGCCCACCTGAGGTGGCAGGCATCATGCATAAGCATCACTTGTCACACGTGACCTGCCAGAAAGTAAGCAGAGCACAGCAGTCACACGCCGTGCTGACCTCTTACTGCCGCAAGCTTCACGGTCCATGCCTCTCCATCGAGGTTACGTAGCTCTGCAGTGCCAGAGTCAGATGGCAAGTTTTTGGCTCCACCAAAGTTCATTCTTGTAAAAGTTTTGTTTTACAATCCTGAACAATTGTGACCTCTAGAAAGGTTTCTAGAACAAAATAGTGAACAACCATATACTCATCCAGTTTCATCTGGCCCAGCCACTGCATCACCCTCTTCATATTGAGACACATCACCCCTTGGCCAACTCACCTGGGGGCAGTGTGCAGGCGCCGTTGACACTTTACCCCTAAACACTGCTCTGTGGCCTCTCAAGAATAAGGCCCTAGTCTCAGATGTCATTACTATATTTAAAAGAGCTCCAACTTAAATTCAACATACAGTTTGTACCAAAATTTTCCCAATTGTCACACAATTGTGCTTTTGTTTTCAGTTCACCATTGAATTTGGTTGTCATCATATCCTATCAATTAACTGGAAGAAATACACACAGACACACACACACACACACACACACACACACACACATGCTCTGGTCCTACATTTCCAGGGTAGGGAGTCCTAGAATCTGTCCTTTTTGATACTGAGGATCGAACCCAAGGGCATTCTACCTATATCCTGGGACTTTTTTATTTTGAAAAATGTTCTCAATAAGTTGCTGAGGCTGGCTGTGACCCTGTGATCCTCTTGTCTCAGCCTTGCAAGTACTGGGATTACAAGTGTGTGCCACCACACCTGGCTTCCTTTTCAAACTCCTTCTAGATGATTTTGGTAAGAATCAGGTTTAGGGCCCTTGGACTTTGATTGTAAGGTTAGTTACTCTTTCAGGAGTTATCCCTCTTTCTCCAGATACTGGGGATTGAACCCAAGCTATTCCCTCAGCCCATTTTATTTTATTTTGAGACAAGGTCTGACTAAGATGCTGAGGCAGGCCTCGGCAATGTTCCTGTCTCAGCCTTCCAAGTACTAGGACTACAGGGCTGTGGTACTACTGTGCCTGTCTCAAAATAATGTTTTAATGTATGTGTACATTGTGGAATGGCTAAATCAAGCTATTTAACACAAGTATTACCTCACATCCTCTGTGTGTGTGTGTGTGTGCACACGCACGTGTGTATGTGTGTGCTAAAACCACTGAAAGTTTACTCTCTTGGCAATTTTCAAGCACACAATATATTGTTATTAATTTTAGTTGCCATAATATACAATAGAGCTCTTGATAATATTCCCCCAGTCTAAATAAAATGCTGTCTTTGATTACATTTTCCCAATCCCACCACCACCAGCAGCCCCTGGTAACCACCATTCCACTCTGTTTCAGTGAGGCTCTTTATAGATTCCACATGTAAATGAGATCATGCAGTATTTGGTTTTTGGGTTTGATTTCTGTTAATATAATATCCTCCACTTTCATCCAGGTTGTTGCAATTGACAACATTTTCTTCTTTTTCAAAGTACATGCCTCACTGTAATTCAAAGTGCATGTACACCTGTAATCTGGTACTTGGGAGGTTGAGACAGGATGAACTTAGGTTCAAGGCCAGCCTCAGCAACTTAGCAAGGCCCTCAGTTACTTAGTTTCAAATTAAAGATAAAATAGTGCTGGAGGTATAGCTCAGAGGTAGAACATTCCTGGGTTCAACCATTCTCCACTAACATAACTAACACACACACACACACACACACACATACACACACACACAAACACACACAGACAGAGAGCTAAATCTAAACGGTATTCTATTTTGTGTGTATAAATATGTATATTTATGGTATTTTCTTTACGCACTGATCTGTTGATAGACACTTACACAGATTGTGTATTTTGGCTACTGCAATAAACATAAAAGTACAAAAGTTTTCTGGACACACCGCATTAGTTTCCATTGACTATATCCAGTAGTGGATTGCTGGCTCATATGCCAGCTCTATTTTTAATTTTTGAGGACATTCCATACTTATTCTCTAATGGCTGATACTATGGTTTTAACTTGCATTTCCCTGATGATTAGTGATGTTCAGCATTTTTCACATACCTGTTGGCCATTTTTGTCTTTAAGAAAAGTCTATCCAAGCCAGGTGTGGTGGTGCACACTTGTAATCCCAGTGCTGGGGAGGCTGAGACAGGAGGATTGCAGGTTCATAGCCAGCTTCAGCTACTTAGTGAGGTCCTCCGAAACTTAGTGAGACCCTGTTTCAAAACAAAAAGAATAAAAAATGGGGCTGGAGGTGTAGCTCAGAGGTAGAATGCCCCTGGGTTCCATCCCTAGTACTGAAAAAAAAAAAAAAAGTCTATCCAAGCCCATTTCCTATTCTTCCATCAGGTTATTTGGTTTTCTTGTCACTGAGTAGATGATGGGAGGTTTTGCATATTTTGGAAATTAACCCCTTATCATACGTATGCTTTACAAACATACCCTCTTGTTCCGTAGGATGCCTATTCACTCTGTTGCTTGTTTCCTTTGCTGTGAAGAAGATTTTTATTTTGTCAGCTGTGCTTTTGGGGCCATACTGAAAAAAACATCACGCAGATCAGTGTCATCGAGTTTTTCCCCTTTGTTTTCTCCTGAAAGTTTTATGGTTCCAGGTTTTATATTGAAGTCCTTAGCCCATTTTAAGAAGATCTTCTTCATGCGGACATACAATTTCCCTAGCACCATTTATTGAAGATTGTCCAAAGAAACTTTTCTTTCTTTTCTTTTTCTTTCTTTCTTTCTTTTTTGTACTAGGGACTGAACTCAGGGGTATTTTAACTCTGATATTAAACCCTCAGCACTTTTTATTTTCTATATTGAGACAAGATCTCACTAAGTTGCTGAGGGTCTCACTAAATTGCTAAGGCTGGCTTTGAACCTGCAATCCTCCTGTCTCAGCCTCCCAAGCACTTGGACTACAAGGCATGTGCCACCACACCTGACTTCCAAAAGAACTTTCTAATACAGTTGTCTAAAGAGACTCCAGAGTTGGCAAACTTCTGGAAATGGTGATTTATATATGCTTCTCTGACCTATAATACATGTACACTTGCCGGGCGTGGTGGCGCACGCTTGTAATCCCCGCGCTTGGGAGGCAGAGACAGGAGGATCGCGCTGGTTCGAAGCCAGCTGGGCGTGCTGACTTAGGAGACCCTGTTTCCAAATAAAAAATGTAAAAATAGGTCTGGGAGTGTAGCCTGGAGATAGAAGGGCTTCCAGGAACCCCAGTACCACAAAAAAATAAATAAAATAAAATAAAATAAAATACATGTACACTTAAGCAGTGATATTACTGCTGGATTAAAAGTAGCTAGGAATCCTTTGCTACTTCCCCCATTGAGTGGTCATTTAATTCTTTTTTTGTTTTGTTTTGTTTTGTTTTGTTTTGGTGGTACTGGGGTTCCTGGAAGCCCTTCTACCTCCGGGCTACACTCCCAGACCTATTTTTACATTTTCATTTTGGAAACAGGGTCTCCTAAGCCAGCGCGCACGGCTGGCTTCGAACCTGCGCGATCCTCCTGTCTCTGCCTCCGAAGCGCGGGGATTACAAGCGTGCGCCACCACGCCCGGCTCTTTTTTTTTTTTTTGTACTGAGGTTGGCCTCAGGGTCTTGCCTGACTAGAAAAATGGGAAAGAAGAGATCTTCCAGGGCTTGGAGGCAAGATTGGAAAAAGTCTTGCAGGTTCTATCTCGATTTCTGAGAATGCTCACTCTGAGCAAAGTCAAACAGTATGTAAGAGGTCTGACTGCCTGACATTGGCAGGTGGTGAGGAAGCTCAAGCTAGCCACACAGAGAACGGTGCAGCCATTCCACATGCTCTAGCCTAGGTGCTGGTCACCTGAGTAAAAGAACCATTTTGAACATCCAGTCCAACAGATGCGACAGGAGAAAAAACTGAGGCTCATGGCAGGTAGTGGGAACCAAAGCCACAGACACATGACCCCAGCTGAGCTGTTTCCATCCATCCATAGCCATTTGCCACCCCAGCCCGGGCTTCAGTCATCACAGAGCAGAGATGAGACCCCTGCTATGCCATGTCCGAATTTCTGACCTACAGAATCAGGGACATAATAAAATGATTGTTCTTTAATACCATTCCATTTTGGGGTGGTAGTTGTTTTATACCACCAACAACTAAAATTTACAAGCAACAAACAGAGCTAGAGAAAAGATGAATCAGCTACGGGAGGGACATGGATAAAGTGAAAGAAAAAATGGGAGCAGCACATTGTCCCATTTTTGTTGCATGTGAAAAGCTGAAGCCAGATCATGGTAGGCCTCAAATGCCAGGGTGAGGAACATGTTCTTAATTCTGTGGGAGCCAATAGAAGCCTTTGAACAAGAAGTACTATAAAGGAATTATCCTCCAATATCATTCTTTTTTTCTTTTTCTTTTCTCTTTCTTTCCTTCTTTTTCTTTCTTTCCTTTTTCTTTCTTTTTTTTTTTGTGGTACTGCGGATGGTACTCAGGGGCTTTCTACTTCTGGGCTACATTCCCAGACCTATTTTATATTTTATTTGGAAACAGGGTCTCACTAAGTAGCTGAAGCTGGCATCAAACCTGCACAATCCTCCTGTCTCAGCCTCCCAAGTACTGGGATTACAAGCGTGCATCACCACTTCCGGCTCCAACATCATTCTTCTATGTGTCCCTAGTAATATCAGTTGCAATTTTTAACTATGTGTGTGTCAGGGCAAAATAAAGATTACATTTCCTAACTTCTCTTGTTCCTAGGTGTGGTCATTTGATTAAATTCATACTAATGAAATATAAGGAAAACAGAGAAATAAAGTATATAAGCCTTTAGGAAGTTTTCTCTTCATTCCTTCCTTTTCTTTTTTTTTTTGGTGCTGGATGCTTTTCATTTTTTGGTGCTAGCATATATGCTAAGCAAGCAGTCTACCACTGAGCTACATCCTCAACTTTTTGTTTTATCTATTTAATTTTTTGAGATAGGGTTTCACTAATTGTCCACACTGGCCTCAAACTTGGGATCCTCCTGCCTCAGCCCCCCTTCCAAATACCTAGGATTGTGGCAGCAAGCAGGAAGTATATTTATTTATTTATTTAAAATACTGGGGATAGCTGGGCATGGTGGTGCTCGCTTATAATCCCTGCACTTGTGAGGCTGAGACAGGAGGATTGTGCAGGTTCAAACCCAACCTCAGCTGGCTTAAGAGACCCTGTTTCCAAATAAAATATAAAAAGGTCTGGGAGTATAGCCTGGAGGTAGAAGTCCCTGGGCTCCATCCCCAGTACCAAAAATAAATAAATAAATAAATAAATAAATAAATAAATAAACAAACAAACTGAGGATTGAACCCAGGGATGCCCTACCACTGAGCTACATTCCCTGCCTTTTAATTTTTTTTTTTTTTTTGGTGGTACTAGGGGTGGAACCCAGAGGCTTTCTACCTTCGGGCTATACTCCCAGACCTTTTTTTATATTTTATTTGGAATCAGGGTCTTGCTAAGTTGCTGAAAGCCTCACTAAGTAGTTGAGGCTGGCTTTGAACCTGTGCAATCCTCCTGTCTCAGCCTCCCAAGCGCGGGGATTACAAGCATGCACCACTATGCCCAGCCTTGCCTTTTAATTTTTATTCTGAGATAGGGTCTAAGTTACCCAGGCTGACCTAGAACTTGCAATCCTGCCTCAGCCTGTAAAGCAGCTGAGTGTACAAGCATGTGCCACCACACTCAGCTGGAAGTATTCTTTTTTTTTTTTTTGGTGGTACTGGGGTTCCTGGAAGCCCTTCTACCTCTGGGCTACACTCCCAGACCTATTTTTATATTTTTATTTAGAAACAGGGTCTCCTAAGCCAGCGCGCGCGGCTGGCTTCGAACCTGCGCGATCCTCCTGTCTCCGCCTCCCAAGCGCGGGAATTACAAGCGTGCGCCACCACACTCAGCTGGAAGTATTCTTAAAGGGGAGAACACATGTCCTCATTGATCCTTGTTTTTTTCCTGGAAGATTTCCTTAGGGCAAGGCAAACACAGAATGGTGGGAACATGAGCAGCACTGGAGGTGGGAAGACTAATTTGGAGAACATTTGAATAGCATAGGCAAGAAGGGAGGGAGGAAGAACTGAGCTAGTTTGGCAGCAGTAGAAACAAACGGGTAGGAAAATGGAAGTGATAAGGATTGCGAAAGGAGCGTCTATGGGACTTGGCAACCGATCTGATGAGAGAAGACACACGCGGGAAGAATCAAAGGTCACTCTGAAATTTCACACAGAGGTGACTGGGTCATCAGTGATGTTGGTAACAGAACTAGAGGAGTGAGATGGGTGAGCAAGCTTGAGGGAGACTGCCATGAATTTGATCTTAAATGTGTTGAGATGCTGCAGGATACCCAGGTGGAGATGCAAAGCAGGCAGTTGGAAAGTCATTTCTGGAACGTGATTTGGCAAACATTTACACAAAAGTGGTAGTCAAAAGGAAGGGGAGATGGGCAAAGTACAGTGTGTCTGTGTTAATTACTCTTTCTTCACTGACACAGAGGAAAAAAAAAACAAACTGTGATCTGGGGAACCAGATAAAAATATGTATAGCCTTTCCCCGTACACATCCCTCTCCTTCCCACTGAAAAACCCTTACAAGCTCCAGCCAATAGCTGACTGGCTTCAAGTTAACAACTCACAGACTCACGATTTGGACAGCTCCTTAAATTACTTGTATCTTGATTTGCACACATATCTGTCCTGACACGTTTTAGGATGACTGATTTTCTGCAGGAAAGCGATAGTAAATTGCCTTCCGCCTTAGTGTAGGTTAGTTGCACATATGACTTTCCTTTCACAGACATCTTAAAATAACTCTTTTCAAAAGCAGAATGAAAAAGTGTAGAAATTAATACAGCACAGTAAACCGACTCTGCAGAAGTTTCCCTTACATCTCCAGTGGCCAGAGCAGATATTGAATAGGAATAAAACAAAAAGGGAAATTAATCGTGCAATAAGGAACCACCTTGTAGGCTAGCCAAACCGCTGTCTGCGCTGCTTTCCCGCCAGGTCTGGGTCATGAAGAGGTTAAAAATCCAGTCTCTAGTGTTTCAGCTGAGATTACGTGGCAAAACTGGAAGTGGTGGCGTGAGAGCTCTGTTTTCTTCTAGAAGAACTTTACATCTTCAGCCTGCATACCGCAGACAGCTGTCAGGCGACCCAGGGACCCGGAGGGCGGTCCCAAGGCAGAGGCGGGGACGCTGGGTTTGCAGTCGCCGCGAGTCCCCATTCACTGATGGGCGAAGCTTTGCTAGAGCCCTTTATGGGCGCGGATAAGGTTTCTCATCTATCCACCCGTCCTCCATCCACCCACCCCTCTTGTCTTCTGGCCCCAGGCCTGTGTAAGACACCGTGGCGGGCTCTGCCGCAGAAACCGCGCAGGATCCCCGCAGGAACGGGTTTCACGCGGGAGCCGCCGCGGCCGGAGGGCCGGCCTGGGCCCCCAGCCACGCGCGGCCGCTTCCGGGGGAGGCGGACGGGCTCGCGGCTGAACGTGGCCACGGGAAGGGCGAAAGCACCACGCGAGCTGGGAGGCCCTGCCCGCCCCAGCCCCGCGGACGAAGAACGCTGCGGCGTTCCACATTCTCCAGGCGCTTTCCCGAGAGCCCAGACCCCAGCGGGCCCGACCCGTGTCACGGAGCGGGGCGGCCTCAGGAGCCGGCTCGGGTTCGCGAGGCGGAGGGAACCGCTATCCGCCGGCGCCTAGCTCCCGCCGCCTCAGGCGGAGCCCCGCCCCGCCCCGCCTCTCTCCTCGCGCCGGGGGCGGGGCGAGGGCCCTGCGACGGCGTCTCCCGGGCTCCGATTGGCCCGGTCGGTGGGGGCGTGGCGGACTCAGGCCGCGCCCCGCTCACTCGCTTCCACCCACTCCGCTCTCTCCAGCCGGGCTCCCGCGTTGCATCATCTCCAGCCGGCGGCTGCTCTGAAAAGGCTGCGCGCGCTGCGATCCGCTCAGCCTGGGGTCCGGCCCACAGCCCACGCCTCCGCTCGCCCTTCCCGCACCGGTTGCTCGCCGGCCGAGAAGACCCCCGAGGGCCGCCCCCCAGACCCTGAGGGGCGTCGCCGACAGGCGCCGCTAGCTCCGCCCGGCCCATTCATAGGGCCCGGTCTTTTTCCCGAAGGCCGAGTCCCCGGCCTCCTCCAGCTCCGAGCGGCCGGCAGCGCCATGGAGAAGAGCAGCGAGACCAACGGCTACGTCGACGGCGCCCAGGCGGGGCCCGACGCGCCCGGGACCGCGGCGACAGGCGCGCGGCGCTGCGCCGGCTTCCTGAAGCGCAACGCGCTGGTGCTGCTCACCGTGTCCGGGGTGCTGGCGGGCGCCGGCCTGGGTGCTGCGCTGCGCGAGTTCAACCTAAACTCCACGCAGATCACCTACCTGGCCTTCCCCGGCGAGATGCTGCTCCGCATGCTGCGCATGATCATCCTGCCGCTGGTGGTCTGCAGCCTGGTGTCGGGCGCCGCCTCTCTGGATGCTAGCTCCCTCGGGCGTCTGGGCGGCATCGCGGTCGCCTACTTTGGCCTCACCACGCTGATCGCCTCAGCGCTCGCTGTAGCTTTGGCGTTCATTATCAAGCCGGGGTCCGGCGCTCAGACCCTTCAGTCCAGCGACCTGGGGCTGGAGGCGTCGGGGCCTCCTCCGATCCCCAAGGAGACGGTGGACTCTTTCCTCGACCTCATCAGGTAATGCTCTCCACCTCGACAAAGGCACAGTGAGAGACATCAGCTCCTTACTGCCCTCTCTTCCATACCCATACATTTATACATTCTAAGAGTTAATTCCCGGTTGGCTGTTGGTCGCCTTTAACTTTTTTTTTTTTTCAATATTAAAATAAGGTCTGGAGTGTGCATGCTCAGCACAGCACACCTTTGCAAACAGCTGGGGCCAAGTGCAAGGAGCAGAGCTGCATCTTTTAGTAAGAACTAGCTTTACCGTTATGTGCTTCTTAGGGAAGAGTCTGCCATCCCACCTGTACTTTTATACTCCAGCTGCCCTCCCCAGTTAAAAATCGTTTCCACCACGATCCCCTATCTTCACCCATTTTCCCCCACAGCACCCCAAACATTCTGGGAGCATGGGGTAAATTTTGCCTGTTGAGCCATCCCGTTTGCAACCTCTGGCCTTTTCTAATTAAGCCTATGGGCTGTCAAGGAAGCTATCAGTTTTTCTGAAGAGTTGTCTATGGCTCAAGGATAACAGGGCTGGAGTTGTGTGGGGCCCATTGCCCAGGAACATGCCTCCTGGGGCTAGGACAGGTTGCAGTTCACCAGGGTCAGGACCACTGCAGAGTACTGTTAGTTTCAGAGGGCTTTCTTTGTGGGAAGATGAGTGTCCTAGAGGGTCAGGAGAGAGATGCATCGTCACTTAGCTTTGCTTGTTTTTGGTGACTCATAGAAGTTGCATTTCATCCCTTGAGATGATGTAGTGTAGTTTGCTAAGTCTCACCTCCCTTGCTTTCTCCATTAATCCAAAGTTCACAGATGGGGAAACAGCAGCCGGCAAGCATTTACTGATCTAACTAGGTTCAGTTGAGTGCAGCAGGCCAGCGGGCTCCCCCTCCAGGTTGCTGCTGATTCTGGATTCTGAGCCTCAGAGGTATGTTTTGCCTTGAGTCAATAAGGCAAAACTCCTCATTGCTAAGGCTGTGAAAAAACAGCAAAGGCTGTGGGCAGAGTGACTTGATTTTCTGTTCTTTCCATGTCTACTTCTGGAAAATGTGATGACTGTCTGCCACTTAAGGAAAAGACTGTTCATCTAAAACATCAAAAGTCTAGGACAGCTGGGCATGGTGGCACATGCCTGTAATCCCAGTATTTAGGAGGCTGAGACAGGAAGATTGAAGGTTTGAGGCTAGCCTCAGCAACTGAGACCCTGTTTCAAAATAAAAAATAGGGTGGGGGAGGGATTGCTTAGAAGTAGAATGCCCCTGCATTCAGCCTCCAATAGAAAAAGAGATTAAAAAAAAATCTAGGACATCTATATTAAAAAGGAAAAAACTGGCCGGGTGTTCGCATGCTTGTAATCCCCATGCTTGGGAGGCTGAGACAGGAGAATCGTGCAGGTTCGAAGCCATCCTCAGCGGCTTAAGAGACCCTGTTTCCAGATAAAATATAAAATAGGTCTGGGAGTGTAGCCCGGATGTAGAAGGCCCCTGGGTTCCATCCCCAGTTCTTGCCAGAGGTACAGTGGGGGTGGACTCTAGGGACTTTGATGGGATCACAGCCTTTGTACCATGTCTGGCTGGTTGGTGTGGGAAGTCTTTAGGATTTTTGTTTGTTCATTCATTTCCTTTTGCAGTACTGGATATCAAACCCAGCACCTTGCATATGGTAGGCAAGTTCCTATCAGTGAGCTACATCCCTCAGCCTGCCCTTTCTTTCTTTCTTTTCGGTACTGAAGATTGAACCCAGGGCCATTCTACCTCCGAGCTACACCCCCAGCTCTATTTTTTTTATTTTGAAACAGGGTCTCTCACTAAGTTGTAGAGGGCCTCACTAAGTAGCTGAGGCTGGCCGTGAACCTGTGATTCTCCTGTGTCAGCTTCCAAATACTGGGATTACAAGTGTGCACCATCATGCCTGGCTCCCTCAGTCTCCTTTTTAAAAAATTCCTTTCAAGCCAGCCACACACCTGTATGCCCAGTACTTGGGAGGCTGAGACAGAAGGATCACAGATTCAAGAACTGTCTCAGCAAGTCGTGAGACTCTCATCAACCTAGTGAGATTCTGTTTCAAAATAAAAATAAAACAGGGCCAGTAGATTTTTGAAGTTTGATGACTTGTAGGTAGGTTCTGAAAAACTGGGGTCAGAAGCACCTTGGCCTTATTACCTTTGTGTATTCATCTGTTCCCACAGGGAGGAAAGACAATTGTGGGATTCAAGGACCATTTTCTGCTGGGATCTGTGCCTAGGCAGGGAATATAATGTTCAGCTCTACCTTGTCGGTGGTAACTCACAGGGAGCCTTAAAAGTGTTCTATAAGCTGGGCATGGTGACACACACTTAAAATTCCAGCATTCGGGAGGCTGAGACTGGAGGATAGTGAGGATAGAGGGTCTCGCTGACAGCCTCAGCTACTTAGCGAGGCCCTTTGCAACTCAGTGAGATCCTGTTTCAAAAATACAAAGACTAAAAAATAGGGTTGGGGATGTTGCTCAGACGTACAGTGCTCCTGGGTTCCATCCGCAGTATTGAAAAAAAAAAAAGTGATCTATCACCAAAAGAGGAATAATGGCAGAGGCAGAGTCTAAGATAGGGGAAGGTAGATACCTCTTACCATCAGTCTCAGAAAAGACTTCTTGTTTACTGACCATGGTTTTAGATCCAAGCCTATTCAGCTCCTGTTTCTGTTTTTTGTTGTTATTTGGGTTTTTTTTTTTTTTTCATGGTACTGGGAATTAAACCCAGGGTCATTACAGAGCTACACCTCCAGCCCCTTTTATTATTATTATTTTTTGTTTTGAAACAGTCTTGCTAGGTTACTGAGGCTGTCCTTGAACTTGTGATCCTCCTGTCTTAGCCCCCAAATACTGGACTACAGGTGTGTGCCACCACCCCTGGCAGCTCCTGCTTCTGAAGTGAATGGTGACGCAGTGTCATGGATTAGTGGTCAGTATAGGATAACTTCTCAATCACTTGGGCCACACCTGCATGGGAGGGCCAAGAGAGGCTTTGTCCTGGCTTGTTAAAATAGGCAATGTTTCATAATGCTTCCAACGGCCAGCTTCATTGAATCCAGCAGCTCACAGATGTAGGCAGGGCAGGTGGTGATCCTTGTATACAACTGAAGAAATGGAGACAGAGAGGGATAAAGCAGTTTGCTCAAGGTTGTGGAGTGGTTTATCAAAAGAGGGATTAGGAAAGTTCTGGGTCAGGGCTCTCTATTTCTTAGTCCCTCTTCCCCCAAGTCAACATGTTATAAAATGATGTCATGTTCCTAGTCTAGTGTCTTTATCTCAAATGTTTTGAGTCAAAAGAGGAACCAGGCAGGCTATAACCAGACAGGGCATATGCCTCCTTCCTCCAACCGGAAGTCAAGACTGCACCCCTTAAATGAAGTGCATGTATCCCTGCCAACTCTAGTTTCACACTGAGCAGCTCGTGTGGGAAACAGAAGACCTGAAACCCCTGAAAATGCTCTCTAGGTTTGCTTTTAAACATGGCTTCTAGGCTGGGTGTGGTGGCGCACGCTTGTAATCCCCATGCTTGGGAAGCTGAGGCAGGAGGATTGTGCAGGTTTGAAGCCAGCCTCAGCTGGCTTAAGAGACCCTGTTTCCAAATAAAATATAAAATAGGTCTGGGAATGTAGCCCGGAGGTAGAAGGTCCCTGGGTTCCATCCCCAGTACCACCAAAAAAATAAAAAATAAAATAAAAATGGCTTCCTTCAACCAAACCTCACAGAGGACACTTTTATGGGACTCTGGCACGTTCATTGGCAAAGGCAGAGCCCGGTCCTTTCTGCCTCGGATGTGGGAGTGAAGCGAGACTGCCAGTGTGTTAACACTTCATAGCACCTCAGCTGCCTCCGGGCCCTTCATTCACATGCACCCTTATGACCAATGCTTGAGCTCAGGTCTGTGCCCTCTCCCAGTGGTGGAGTGACTCCCCAGAACTTCCACAGGGGCTCTGCCATAATTTCTAATTTTTCTCTTTTTTTCTCTTTCTGTTTTCAGTGGTACTGGGGAGTGAACCTAGGGGTGTTCTACCTTTGAGCTATACCCCCAGCCCTTTTTTCCTTTCTTTTTTTCTTTCTTTCTTTCTTTCTTTCTTTCTTTCTTTCTTTCTTTCTTTTTTTTTTTTTTTTTGTGGTACTGGGGATGGAACCCTTCTACCTCCAGGCTACACTCCCAGACCTATTTTATATTTTATTTGGAAACAGGATCTCTTAAGCCAGCAAGGCTGGCTTCAAACCTGCACGATCCTCCTGTCTACGCCTCCCAAGCACGGGGATTACAAGCATGCGCCACCATGCCTGGCTCCAAGCTTGGGGATTACAGGTGAGCGCCACCACGCCCAGCTACCCCAACTCTATTTTTTATTTTTTTATTTTTAAACAGGGTCTCACTTGCAAAGGGCCTCACTAAGTAGCTGAGGCTGTCTGTGAACCGTGATCCTCCTGTCTCAGCCTCCCAAATGCTGGGATTACAAGTACACCACCATGCCTAGCCCATTTTTAATTTTTATTTTGAAACAGGATCTCACTAATTGCCCGATGATCTCGCTGTTTATAAGGCTAGCCTCCAACCTGTCATCCCTGTCTCAGCCTCCGAAGTACTGGGATTCAGGCATGCACCACCATGCCTGCCTCTAATTTGTCTTTTAAAGATGGAAGTGCAAGTCAGATAATAGTTATTCATTGTGTGTGCACACACATATGAGTATATGTGTGTGTGTTTTAAATTTTTAGTTCAGAATATGATGTGTGAGTAGTTAGATTTCTCAACACACAATGGATTTAAAACAACAAAGTATCTGAGGAGTTGGGGTGAGGAGGCTGGTGCCACAAGTGCTGAGGAGCGGTGCTGGGTAGCAGCTGGCAGAGGGGAGAGTTGCAGCCGGAGCGCCACTCCAGAACTTTCAGATCTATGTGTGTGACACAAGCGATTGGCTGTGACTGCTTGTCCAAAATGATATGGTTTGGATTCCAAAGAAACAGAAACAGGCTGTCAAGAAACTGGTCCTTGTGGAACTTCTTGGTCCCCAGCAGTGCTTAGTGGTGGTGGAGCATGTCCAAAACGTTTCCACTCCTCAGTTCCTTCTTCCTTTTATGGGGATCATGATGGTACTACCTCATGGTATTCATTTGAGAGTTAAAGGTGTTGTCGGTAGAGCTCTTAGAACAGGGTTGGCTCAAAATGTGGTTGCTCTTAAGTTGAGGAAGATGACAGAATGGTTGGGTTTTTCCTGTTCACCTTGGCTAATGGGATGGCCTGAAATAAATGAGGGTGGATGGAAGAGGAGGACTGTAGAGGGATGCTCAAGATGACTTGAAGCTCAAGTGGTCTGTAGGCACACCAGGAACCACGTGGACCCTGGGAGCAGGGTTCTAGATTCTAGTCTAGTAGAATCACATTTTGGGAAATTTGGAAAAGCAGAGAAAAGTAAAACTAAACACAGAAGAGCCTTCCATTCTAAAGTGGGGCAGGAATCCTCACAGATCCTCACCGACTTTCCAGTTTCCGTTTCCCCTGCCTTCCACGCCTGTGGTCTCCAAAATTGACCTGTTTATTCATCTGTAAATTGAAGGTGTTAAAGCAACTAGCCTCTCACATTCCTTTGGACTTTATAGTTTGTAGTTTTCAAAAGGAAAACCAGAGGCTTAAAAGCAAAGGAGACAAGTCGCGACAGCACGTGGCCCAAGCTCCTGAATGCAGCTCTCATAGCTGCATTCAGGAGAGAATGTCCTGGCCAGGGCCTGGCAGTCACACAGCAGGGTGCTGCCACTACATGGTAGACACAGTTAAGGTATTGTCTGTCACCGGTTTTCTTGTTTTTCCCCCTTGCTCCCATTTTCTCACTTGAAGACAGTGCTTGGGTCTTTCCCTCGTACAGTAAGGCAGGGTGGACTTACCTTCCCAAGGATGGACGCAATGTGTATGGGCCTCTCAGGCTGCCAAGAGCACCTCTCTTGAGAAGGTGCAGAGAGACTGTTAGAGACAAGTTCGCTCTCAGCCAGGGATGCACAGCTGAAGCAGTGGATTGTGAATAATTTCTTTGAAATGTTGACCAGGGCAGGTTGCTTTAAGCAGGCCTCTCACTCTCTTTTCTACAGACAAGATGAAATCACAATACAAATTAACAGGTTTCTCAGCCTAACTAGATATCAAAGGGGGAAAAATAGAGGCTCGACATTTATAGAAGCAAAAGGGGTTTTTAACTCCTGTTCATTCCCCACAGAAGGACTGATCCTGACTGAAAACACATAACCAGGAGGTGGCCTGGAGTGTGATTAAAAGGTGGCACTAAAGCCAGCAACCTAGGTTTAAATCCCAGCCAGAGCACTTTCTAAATGTTCTAGTGATTTAGCTTCTCTGCCCCTCAGTTGCCTTATCTGCTAGATGAAGCTAACAGTAATACTGACCCCCTGGAATTGCTCGGAATTGCCTTGCTAATATTCTAGAGTGTCCCAGCTTCTCAGGGACAGCGGGGCTGCTTGACACAGAGGATGAGTATCCTTCTTAGCTCTGCTTCCCCAGAAGTCTCCCCCCCCCCCCAATCCCGGTCCAGCCCCAGCCTTTCCACCTGGGACCTAAAACCGGATGCAGGACTTAAAGAGAAGTAGATTAACACTTGCACATACACACCACCATCAGAGTGGGAACCCACTACCCCAGCCCCTCCTTGGCTGCCAGCCTGGTAGGGGGTACCCAGATCTGATGGGAACATCCCTGTTCACCAGCTCTGAAACAATAAACACCGAGACTAATAAATATTTATCACATATATATATACCATGCCATATCCTGTTCTGAAGCCTTTGAAACCTTCATAGGTCTAGTAAAGGATTTTTGAACTTAAATAAAAGGAAATACTTTTGAAACAAAAAATACACTTAAGAGAAAGTAAACTGTTTTATATTCTCATATAGAACAGGGAAGTGCAAACCACCCTTGACAATAGGATCAGAAGAAAAAATGGCACCAGATGTAGGAAGAGGGAATGTTTTTGAAGTTTTTCGCACTAAGCTGCATGAGCCTGTGCAGCAGCCAGCATCCACTCTGCGTTTAGCAGTCCAGCCTCAACTCACCTCACCTCACACCTGCTTTCCTGTTTAAGCAATGCATCCAAAAAGCTTACGGCACTGGGAAGATTGTCTTTTTTGGGGGGAGGGTGTCCTGGGATTGAGTCCAGGGTCATTCTACCTCTGAACTACACCCCCAACACTTCTTTAAATTTTGTTTTTTGTTGATTTTTGGTGGTACTGGGGTTCCTGGAAACCCTTCTACCTCTGGGCTACACTCCCAGACCTATTTTTATATTTTTTTATTTGGAAACAGGGTCTCTTAGGCCAGCATGGCTGGCTTCGAACCTGCGCAATCCTCATGTCTCCACCTCCGAAGCGCAGGGATTATAAGCATGAGCCACCATGCCCGGCTAAATTTTGTTTTGTTTTAAAACAGGGTTTCTCCCAAGTTCTGGGATTACAGGCATGTGCCACCCCACCTGGCTACACATTTTTTACTTTGATCCACAGTAAGAAATACATTTTTCATTATGGCAGCCACACACATACACCCTGCCCCACACATACACATACAGTATGCATCCACACACATGCACATACAACAATGGAAACAGACTCCACTAAACAATATTTCAAATGTAATGCATGCAGGCAGTTTCCATTCTTTCTATTGTGTTTTATCTACTATAAAATGCTGGTTAAAACCAATAAATTGATTTCGTGGGCCACTTCATGTTTGAGAAACTTTGGTCTAATATTTACGTGGCATTATGTAATTCAAGTTAATTTCTCAGCATCAAACAACAGAAAGAGGAAATATTTGTGAATTTAAATAAGACAAAGAGCTCCGGGTTTAGCAATACCCTAATGTCCAGGGAGATGGAGTGATGTGCAGAGGTGAGCCTAGCAAAACAGTTTGTTTCTAATGTCCAGGCTCCGGATCTCAGAAGTGAACGTCTGTGCTAACAGGATAGACACTACCCCAAGTTTAATTAGTTAAAATGTGAAGGATGGTGGGTCGTGGTGGCGCACGCTTGCAATCCCAGCATTTGGGAGGCTGAGACATGAGGATTGTGGTTCACTGCCAGCCTCAGCTACTTAGTGAGGCTCTTTGCAACTCAGTGAAACCCTGTTTTATTTTATTTTATTTTATTTATTTATTTATTTATTTATTTATTTATTTTTGTGATACTGGGGGTAGAATCCAGAGGCTTTCTACCTCCGGGCTATACTTTATTTGGAAACAGGGTCTCACTAAGTTGCTAAAAGCCTCACTAAGTAGCTGAGGCTGGCTTTGAACCTGTACGATCCTCCTGTTTCAGCCTCCCAAGCGCGGGGATTACAAGCGTGCGCCACCACGCCCAGCTGAAACCCTATTTTAAAATAAAGAATAAAAAAAAAAAAAGAGCTGGGAATGTAGCTCAGAGGTAGAATGCCCCTGGATTCCATTTCAGTACCTAAAAAAAAATGTGAAGGATGGAAATAAATTCAGTTCTTCAGTAGCACTGGCCCATTTCAAATGCTCAGAAGCCACATGGCAGCCATTGGACAGCACAAACGCATCTCTATGGGATAGTGCTGGTCGAGATGGAGCATGTGGGAAGGTGGGTCAGTTTTGTGCCTCTCCATCCGCTAAACAAGGGATCACCTTGAGAATCTTCATTGGAAAAGCCCAAAAATGTGGGTATGTGAGCAGTTGGCAAAAGCCTGTGGAGACAGAGCTCTGGGGAGCAAAACTGCCGGCTGCTGAGCAGCTGGTCCTGGAGTGCAGGAGAGCAAAGACCAGGGGTGACGGCAGCACCCCGGCTGGAAAGCCCAAGAGAGGTTCGTAAAGCCAGAGAACCTCACTTTGCTCCTGTGCCCTTGGTGTCTGTGCTTCCAGTCAACTCAAAACTGTTCCTGGTCCATCACAACCAGGGACCAAATAAAAGGACTGTGGTGTTTGTGGGTGCCTGGGCTTCTCAATGCCCCTGGCCAGCTTCCTTGGGACCCATGTCTAAGAACTGTGCTGATGTAAAGAGTCTAGTGGTGCCTTTAATCCCAGTACTTGGGAGGCTGAGACAGGAGGATCACAGGTTGAAGTCCAGCACAGGGTAACTTAGAGAGACCCTGTTTCAAAATAAAAAACAAAAACGTGCTGGGGAGGGGGTAGCTCAGTAGAGCACCTGGCTTCCAGCCCCAGTAACACACACACACACACACACACACACACACACACACACACGACACTGAATGCCACCCTTACCCATTACTCTTCTCAGCATTCTCCTCCCCTCATCCCAAGCTGCTAATGGGTTCTTTTCTCCCTCCTCCTCCCTGAGAAAATGGAGATTGAACCCAGGGGGCATTCTACCTCTGAGCTATACTCCCAGCTCTATTTTTTTTATTATTCTTTATTTTGAAACAAGGTTTCACTAAGTTACAAAGGGCATCTAGCTGAGGCTGGCCAAGAACCAGCAATCCTGGCTCGCATCATGATGAGTTCTTTTGTGCTACCAATTAGGTTTTCTCTTCCTAGAGTTTTGAAGCAGTGGAATTATTCCCTGTGTACTTTGCTTTGACTTCTTTTGCTCAGCACAGTGCTTCTGAGATTATCCAGGTTACCGTGTATTCCGTAGTTGGTTTCTACTGGCATTGCATTGTATGGATTTATCATAATCTCTTTATCCATTCGTCTGTGAGGGACACTTGAGTTTGGAGCTCCCATGAATAATGCTGTTATTCATATAGGTCTTTTTTGTAGCCATTTATTATCATCTTAGCTAAATATCTAGGAGGAAAATTGCTAAGTCATATGGTAAATGTGATGAAGAACTGCCAAAATATATTGTCTTCTTCTTAGCAGCTTGATTTTTTGGGGGGGCAGGAGTTACCATTTTGCCTGTAGTATTATCTGTATCACTCTGTTTCATTTGGATGTTGTAGACAGTGAAAACAAGTCGTGGGTTAGGGTAAGATGGTACCAGACTATTGGTCATGATAAAAAGACCAAGCAGGACAAAGAAGGATTTAAACAAATAGTGCTGTGCTCTTTGAAAGAAAATACATCAATTGAAGAAACAGCTGATCCCTGAAGGATGGGAGGTATTTGCAGGAGAAATTATTTCCCTTAGGCAACGTGGAGACAGGAGATTGGAGGCCAGCCTCAGCAACTTAGACACTCAACAACTTAGCAAGACCGTGTTTCAAAATATTTGTAGCTTAGAGGTAGAATGCCTTTGGAAGGTAGAGAGGGAGAGGAGGAGGAAGAAGAGCAGGAACAGAGGAGAGTAGAGATCAGAAGAGAGGAAAAAGAAAGGAAAATTTCTAACTTGACTGTTTCCTTAACTTCCCTGTCCTCACCAAGAGAGAACCCTGTAGCCAGTTCAGTCTGGGAAACCAAGGGTTGTCAAGTGGTGGATGTCAAGTGGGGAAACCTTGGCATGGGCTCCTTCTGTTCTGACTAGACTAGCAAACAGAAATAAGATACAAAACAGCCTACAGTTGAGATAGGTAAGAGAGTTGCTTTATAATGGAAGTAATAGGTGAATATAAGTTACTATTCACCTATATACCAAAGATTAGCCAATGCAAGGTGCTAGTCTACCTTTCTTACATTTAAAGTAAATATCCTTGTGATATGAATCAAATTTTTATCACAATTTTGCAAGAGTTAACTCAGCCAAAGATATCTTTTCTCTGCCTGGATGCAGGCATGTACTTGTGGGTATTCTCTAAGTATAGAAAGAGCAATTCAGGTTTCATAGACAAGTAAGTTTGGGAAATGCTATGCTTGCCATCCTGTGAGAGCACCTCGAGTGTTCCAACAAGTATTTTGCATCTCATTAGCTTTGTCGGCTGGTGAGGTTATCTATTAGCTATCTATTGCTGCAGAGCAAATTCTCACAAATATAGTGGCTTAAAATCCCACACATTTGATCATTTCTGGGCACTGTGGAACAGTGGCCGACGGCCCGCAGCTCAACATGTCCTGAGACAGAGGACAATGTGCACTAAATCTGAGTATATAGCTTGGTGGTAGAACACTTGTCTGACATACACAAGGCCCTGAGATTAAAAAAAAAAAAATGATGCTCAAAGTACCTTATTATGGCCAGGCAGCTGAGACACAGTTGGGTGTTTAGGTCAAGCAGAGGTCTTTAGCGTCTTCTGGGGGCGGAGAGTGGAAGAAGAGATAACACCACGTTAGGCTGTTAGGAATGAACATCTCAGAGTAGACATTTTGCGTGCTGAATTAAGAATACTGACAAAATGCTTTCTTTTCCAACAGAAACCTGTTTCCCTCAAATCTTGTGGTTGCAGCATTTCATACGGTAAGGCTTAATACTTTGCCAAGTAAATGAGACTTTGATGGAGGGGAAATATAAATCACTGCTGTGGTAGAATGGGGAAGGATTAGTGTTCTTAGAAAAACTTGGTAACATTCGCCTAAGTTTTTGTAGTGGGTACCTGGAATAAAAAAAATGAAAACAAAACAAACAATAAAGAATGAGTCGAACTCTCAAATGTCCCAAAGCCTCCAGAACCCTTTTATGTCTAAGAAATACCCTTAAATCACATCTTGGGGGTATCTTTTTTTATTGTTTTGGTGGGTCTGGGGATGAAACCCAGGGGCATTTGACCTCCTAACTACACCCCCTTCCCTATTTTTTATTCTTTATTTTGAAACAGGGTCTCACTAAATTGCGGAGGGCCTCACTAAGTAGCTGAGGCTGTCTGCAAACCACGATCCTCTGGTCTCAGCCTCTTGATTCTGGGATTACATATGTGAGCCATCATGCCTGGCCAGAGTATCTTAAATATTACTGACTTTTAAAAGCTTATTTATTTTTTATTAGAAAGGTAATATGTGCTCATTGCAAAAATAAAATACAAAAAGTGGAAGATAACAAAAATCACTCATAGTCACTACCTAGATCTACCCATTACTAACATTTTTGTATACATCCTTCAGGTATGTTTTTTCTATGCATGTATACATTTTAACAATAAGTATGCTACATGAGTTATTATGTATGTTATACATATATATATATATATATGTTATGTATACATAATATACATACTACCTCATAACCTGTACTTTTTAAGGCATTGTAGACATTTTTCTTTGTAGGTGATTATACATTTGTATAATGTTAATAGCTGTAGAATATAGTACTTTAAGAGTCTAGAATAATTTTCTTCCATCTATATCCCATGTTGATGGACATTCAGGTTGTTATTAGTTTTCCTGTTGTTAACAATGCATCAACACACACACACACACACACACACACACACACACTTCTGTGGCTATCACACAGAGTGAATTATAAAGGTTAGATTAGATGGTCTAATCTGATTGTTTCTTATAAGCAAACATTTTTCAATTTCTACTTACAACCTCTCATTTTTCAAATCTGCATGTAAGCACAGGAGTGACTTGTATATGCAATGGGAGGCAGGAGAAAGGTAGATGCATGGACTTTCACACCTATCGCAGAGGGGGCAGGGTGGGTTTTGTTTCCCTGCCACCCGTGGTCATGGAACAGCTGTGCACCTCTGCCTCTGAAGCCTTGATAAAGCCAAGTGGAGCCAGAGCTCATCAGGGGCAGGCGCACGACAGGCCCCTGCGTCTGTGCCTCCCCATGGGCTTCTTCTGAGGGTTCTCAGGCCAGGTGCCCTTCATGGGGGTGAGGGAGAAGTGGCTCTAATAGTTCTGCTCAGTATCTCAGGGAGCTATGTGTGGGCACCATGCAGAGGTGTGTGAAATCCACCAGCCATAGGACTAACCCTGTAGAGATGTCTCACTTCGATAAGTGAGTGTCCTGGAAGACTGAAACAGCACATGCCGTCTTGCCTTAAATCCCTTGCTTTGGAGAGTGGAGCTCCAGCTAGATTAGAAACAGATGCTAAAGAGCAGTCACACTCAAGTAAGTTCTGGAACAAAATGAGGCATAAGTGAGTGAATGAAAATAAAACGATGCACTGAAAAGTGAACTTTGGCTTCACAGAGTTAGTGCCAAGGTTCTTTAAATAACATCAAGGGTCAGCTGTTAGAAATATCAAACTATCCACAGGAAATTGAGCACATCTTTTCCAAACTATTGCCCCCCAAAACAGAAGGAAATTGTCCTTGTTTCCTCAGGTCCCTACGAAACCTAGAGGCCTCTTGAAGGACATGCTGTGTTGATCTTAACAAAAGTTTTGTGCTGTTTTCATAGACCTTGCCAGGCCAGCCACGTGAGACACGCACAGAAAGCTTGGTGTGCGTGCTCTGGAAGCCCGAGAGGCCCGGCCGGCCTGGGTTCCTCCGGGTGGGGCTTCACCTCAGCACTAACGATGGGTTTTTCTTCCTTTTCATCACAGTACGCAACTGATTATAAAATAAAGAACCAAACCAACAGCCTTGGAAACCTGACCTTTGAAAAGGTAAAGCTCTTTATAAGATTGCTTGTGTAAACTGTTCATAAAGTAAGTCATGCTGCTTAGTTAAGGAACATATATGATGTCTTTTTCTGAGCAGGATTGAAAACTTTGGGATTTGAATAGACCGTTTAAGGCCTACAAGTTAGGTTTGCTTCTTTGGCTATTTACTAACATGGCCAATGGCAGCACTTACGGGCTGGGAACCCGCAGAGAACCTGTAAAATGTTCTGTAACACTTCTGCTATTCTGAAATATAATTAAGAGGTAGTTCAACTTATTTTTTCAAAAAGTTATGTTTAGTATAAGGGAGAAATAATATTTAATTCCCCATTCATAATGTTGAAATTGGTATTGGTAGCTTCACAAATATACATAGGATTGCTGAGCTGTTTCCTTCATCAAGTCTCCCTGTTCCCCTCCTTGACTCCTCCAAATCTCCCACCACAGTTCTACTGGCTTCTCTCATTTATTTGAAGCCTTTTTTGGTACTGGGGATTGAACCCAGTGTTACTTTTTATTTTGAAACAGCCTTTCACTAAGTTACTGAGGCTGACTTTGAACCTGTGATCCTCATATCTCAGTATCCCAGATACTGGGATTTCAGGCATGTCCCACCATGTTCCACATGAGGTCTTTTGTTTTCCAGTTTCTTTCTAGCTTCCACATATGAGAAAACATCCTTTACTTTCTGAGACTGGCTAAACTCATTTAGCATAATATTCTCTAGTTCATCTATTTTCCTGCAAATGACATAATTTTCTTAAATGACAACACTTGATAAAATTTAGAATGAGAAAGTTTTTTTTTTTAGTTTACATCAACCTTATATTCTTGAAAAGTTCACTGGCTATTAAAACTCTACAGAAGAGAAAAGCTACTTATGCATAAAATGGAGTAGCTCTAGCTCAGAACCATAAACAGGACTTTCCCCCTGTATGAATGTCTGGTGGCATGCTCAGAAAACTGTGGGTTACTGGAGAGTTTACGGTTTGTTACCCAAACATTTCAGTACATTTGGACTTCATTTTGTTTTGTTGGTGGTGCTTGGGATTGAACCCAGGATATTCTACTTCTGAGCTACACCCCAGCCCTTTTTTTTATTTTGAAATAGGGTCTAAGTTGCTCAGGACCTCACTACTTTACTAACTTGCTGAGACTGCCCTCAAACCTGTGATCCTCCTGTCTCAGCTTCTCCAGGACTGGGATTATAGGCATGTGCCACCACACCTGGTAGATGTTTGGCATTCTTAACATCCTACCTACTGCTTCCCAATAAAACACCACAATCGTTTTGACAATCACACATTCTAAAACTCTCCCAGTTCATACATGTTGATTTAATCTATGGCCAATGATTTATTTTTTATTTTTATTTTTTTTACAAGAGCTCAAATCCACTTTTATCATTAAATCCTTGATGGGTACAGCATCGCACGGATTCTGTGTCCAGTGGCCTTAGCAGGAAGGTTGCTTCGGAATTTGGCCTGAACCATGCCGTTGTTTCCATGGGCACGATTTACCTTTCACCAAATTATTCTGGTTTTGTTTGGCTTGCCACCTGGAGTCACATTGTTGTTTTTTTGCTTTGTACACATGAGCACATCTC
Source organism: Muscardinus avellanarius (assembly GCF_963383645.1). Taxonomy (NCBI): domain Eukaryota; kingdom Metazoa; phylum Chordata; class Mammalia; order Rodentia; family Gliridae; genus Muscardinus; species Muscardinus avellanarius. Next base: position 60,128,486 of record NC_137801.1, read on the forward strand.
TTGCCCAAGTAGAATTCAGTTTCATCTCGGGCATAAACACCTTCAATTTTAAGAAGAGCTGTGTGCTCCCTTTGGTTCCGGAGACCATGCTTATAACCAGCAAAGGTGGCTTTGCACCACAGTCTTCCAGACGTAAAAAATATGGAACACTTCATGAATTTGTGTGTCATCTTTGTGCAGAAGCCATGCTAATCTTCTCTGTATTGTTCCAATTTTAGTATATGTGCTGCCAAAGTGAGCACACCCATGATTTAAAAGGCCAGAGGAGGGCGGGTAGTCCAGCTGGGCCCCTCTGCCAGTCAGTCCCGTTGCCACAGGTGGCTGCTGTATTGATAAGTGACTCCCTTCTGCATGCCTCCTTCATGGCACAGATGCTCTCTCTTGACATGTAATTTGAGCCTTAAAAACAACCTTATCAGACAGGATTTATTATCCCTCTACAGATTACCCCAAACTATGATCTTCTGATGTTGGTCAGAATAATCTGAAACCAAGGGTGGTGCATGAATCTTAGAGCATTCATTTTCTGTGTGTATGTATGTCACTGACAACATGATTTGCCTTTAGATGTGAAACTATAATGCACCAATAAAAGCATATTTTTAAAAAAAAAACTCATTTTTTTCTGAAGTACCTTGAAGTTTTGGCAAATTGGAATTCTTTGGCTGCTCTGATCTCCCCACTGGAAATGCTGGAATCCTTGACCTTCCACCCCACTCACTTTCTCTGTGCATCTAATCCAGGAATGCAAGGAGCCGGGCACTGAGAGAACAGGGTGTCCTTGTGGGTTTCAGGCTTTCTAAAGCTTGTGGTTATCAAATTATATAAAGATAGAGCAGGAGTCATCCTTGTCCCCAGGGATGAGATGTTGGTGACAGGGTGAGAAACCCAAGGACATATGGAAAGGCTTCTGCCCTGATTCTACGGCTCTGTCTTCCATGCCCACTTTGATCACTCATAATTGCTTACTACAAATACACACCTCCTAGACTTTCCTTGAATTATTAACTCATTAAATAGTAATTGATTTAGCAACTATTTTATGTTCTGCCTGGTTGCCAGAATACAAGTGGTGCTAATATAATCAGAGCCCTGCTCTTGCATAGCTACTGGAAGAGACCATATAATAAACAAATATGTCAGCAGGTGATAAGTGCATAGAAGGAAAATAAAGCAGAGCACAGAGGCAGAAAAAGTGTGTGTGTGTGTGTGTGTGTGTGTGTGTGTGTGTGTGTGTGCATTAGGTGATGGTGACAGGTGCCATCTCAGCCAGTGTGATCAGGGAGGCCTTCAATATGAAGGAGATATGGAGAGAACCAGGGAAAGAATAATGTAGTCAGTGGGAGCAAAGGATGCAGACACAGCAACAAGAGGCACAGCCTGGGATGCGGCTCTAGCTGTACCTCCAATTATGTCTAGTCTCCTAACACCCCCCCCCCAATGCTACTTGCCAAGGTGTTTACAGCCTGGCACACCTGTGCACTCACCGGCCTCCAGCCTCTCCAGAAAGGGAGTCATTTCACTGGAAAAGGTCACTTCCCACAAGTATGTTGATCAGTCGGTTTCTTATCCAGAATTGCCTGCCCTCGAACACCACACCTTGGAATTGCAGACCGACCTGCTAAAACCAGCTTTTGGTTAGTAGACAAATTCTCTGGCTGCATTGATTCTTGACCCACAATTCCAGTGAGGACTCAGGACAGGGACCAAGCTGTCAGCATGTGGCCCACAGAATCCTGGCAGCACTGACCTCTCCGAGACCCCTGCCAGCAAGCCATAGCGCAGGCACTAAAACCCAAGCGCTCCTTCTCCACGGCACTCCCTGTGGCCCTGCAGCCTTGATAGACCACGTCCCAGGAGAGAATAGTGATATTCTTACCATCTGTGGGATTACAAAACGTTTATAAGAAGAAACCACTCTAGATAGAGTGAGCCTAGAATGATCACCAACAAAATATTCCATTAAAATAATAATAGTAGCAAATTCTTGTCAGTTTTAATTTGGTAGACAAAGTTCTCTCTATATATGAATATATACATAAAACACATTTAATCTTCATAACAATCATATATTAGTTACTGTTATTATCCCCATTTTATAGCTGGGGAACTGAGGTACATTGTGCAAACTTACACAGAAAGGAAATAATGCAAGTCAGCCTCCAAAGCTAATTCTTTTTAGTTGTTATTATCGTGTTTGGTACAGGGGATTGAATCCAGAGGCATTCTACCTCTGAGCTATACCCCAGCCCTATTTTGTCTTTTATTTTTAAACAGGGTCTCACCAAGTTGCAGAGGGCCTTGCTAAGTTGCTGAGCTTGTCCTCAAACCTGCCATCCTCCATGTCTCAGCCTCCCAACCTATGCCATTTTTGAACAGCTTTCAGAGTTGAGGTGAAATGTGTACTTACTGACTCTTCATATCCTCAAACTTCATCTCCCTTAAATGTTCCACCCCTTTATTTATAAAATCACTAAACATTAAAGAAAACATAAGCCTTTTAATACTCCAGACACAGTGTTTTGGTCTGGTAGAGATGCCAGAATACTTAACTGTTGTGAATATTACCCATCCTGTCTCCTGATCCCACAGGTCCCTGTTGGCACCGAGATTGAAGGGATGAACATTTTAGGATTGGTCCTTTTTGCTCTGGTGTTGGGAGTGGCCCTAAAGAAACTAGGCCCCGAGGGAGAAGACCTCATCCGGTTCTTCAATTCTCTCAATGAGGCGACGATGGTACTGGTGTCATGGATTATGTGGTGAGTGTCACCCGCCACCTTCTCTTTCTCTCATTTCCCCGACTCCAGAAAGAGCCCAATGTTATCACTGTAGGTCAGTCTTGGGGCCACCTGCGCTGGCACTCTCTGTGTAGTTGATGGACTGTGGGCCAGTCTCAGTACAGGGAGCGACTGTGGGCCAGTCTCAGAGGAGATAGTTTCTCCCCTTGTTCAAGATCTCAGAGAACTGGGGATGCACCAGAGTTCCCAGTTGCCTCCTTGGGGCCCATGCTGACCCCTTAGTGGTTCTGTCACTGATCTATTTATGAGTTCCCACCATCATGTGGGATGCCCGTATCACTTTGTAGGCATGGAGTTCCACAAGTTCTCTATTTGCCACATAAAATAAGACTGATTTATCTTTTGTGTGAGCAGGGGCTGCTGGGGATTGAACCCAGGGGCATTCTACCTCTGAGCTACACTCCCAGCCCTTTTAAAATTTTTGTTTTGAAACAGGCTCTCACTAGTTTTCTGAGAATCTCTCTGCATTGCTGAGGCTGGCCTTGAACCTGCAATCCTCCTGTCTCAGCCTCCCAAGTACTGAGATTACAGGCTTGCACCACCATGCTTATCTCTGATTTATTAAAGCGACAGACTTCTAGCTTCAAAGAGACCCTGTCACAACATGGAGGACAGGTCCATCTTTGCTTCAGGCATATCTAGAACTTGGAATATCTAGAACTTGGAATGGGTCTTCTTTTACATAAGCTTTTAATTCATAAATGTTTCTTTGTGTAATACCAATGAAAGAATGATTGTTCAGTAAAATCTAATAGATTAATTCCTGGCTAAAAAAAATAAAAACGGGACCAGTTCCCTCAAAGCAGTTCTTAGAAATCATACCAATTCTAGTGCACAGACCTCAGGAAGCTGTTCCTGGTATTTCTCCCAAGCCTGGCATTTCATTGTAGCATTTAGCTCCTACCCATTAATGGTTAGAACTAGTCTATCCTAGCCAGGCGTGGTGGCACACTCTTGTAATCCCAGCATGTGGGAGGATGAGATGAGGATCGCAGCTCGCAGCCAGCCTCAGCTACTTAGTGAGGCCCTTTGCAACTCAGTGAGACCCTGTTTCAAAATAAAGAATAAAAAATCGGGCGGGGGTGTAGCTCAGAGGTAGAATTTCCCTGGGTTCCATCTCCAGTTCTACAAAAAAAAAAAAAAAAAACAAAACAAAAACAAAAAACTAGTCTATCCTTTTATACACAAATATTATCTTACTGTCAACCCCGAAAAATTTCTGAACCTTTTCTTGGATGGCATTGGGTGGCAGCTGGACTGATCTTCAGAGATGGTTGAAACTGAGCAGGAGGCCAAGTCCAGAGGCCCCTCCATAGTGTTCTCAGTCAGAAGATTCCAGAGCCTGACTGTCATTACAAACACGCCACTTCCTGTGACTGTTGCTTTTCTGGGTAGAGAACTAATGCTTTTGAAAGGGAAAAGGTTTTTTCATCAGATGTCAAGTTTTTTTTTTTGTTCAGTTTTGTTTTTTAAGCCTAAAATTCTTCCAAAGTTTGAACTTAAGAACACCCTGTGCAGGAAAGCAGTATTCCCAGGTTAGAACATTTGTTTTTAATCTAGGAACCAATTTAGTCATTCCTTCGATTTGACAAGCTGGTTACATAAGCAGGTATTCAATGAGGCAGATCTTGCTAAGTGTCTAAGTGCGGTGGGAGGTCTGCTGCCCAGAAAGAATTAGAGTTTTTTGTTTTTGTTTTTTGAGGTACTGGGGATGGAGCCCAGGGATATTGTACCTCCCAGTTACGCTCCCAGCCCTAAGTTTAGTCTTTTTTTTTTTTTTTTAAATAGAGTCTCACTGAGTTGTGAAGGGCCTTGCTAAGTAGCTGAGGCTGTCTGTGAACCGTGATCCTCTGGTCTCAGCCTCCCCAATGCTGAGATTACATGCGGGCGGGTGCCGCCACTCCTGGCTTAGAATTGGAGTTTTGAATGACTTAACTGGCTAAAGATCTCAACCAAGTGCTGGAGGGAGAGGTAGTAGTAGCTCTAGTTCCTTTTCTGTACTACTAATTACCCATTCTAAGACCAAAGCACTTTGCCTACTTACCTTATGTATTCCCAGTAAGCCTTCTAAAAGGATTAAACACAGAGTGATCTTTGCAAGCCATACAGTTTATTGCAGCAGCCCAACCCTTCCACCGTAGAGTGAAAGAAATTATACAGCATTCGTAAAGAAGTGACGTGGCTGTCACCAACTCCTGGATCAAACTAATCAAAGAAGGAAGAAAAGAAGGAGAAAGGGGAATCCTCTAAAAAATATCAGATAGCAGAGCACAGTGGTGCAAGTCAGGAGACTGAGACAGAAGAATCAGAAAATTTTGAGGCCAGCCGCAGCAACTTAGTGAAACCCTGTCTCAAAAATGAAAAAAATTTAAAAGTTCACAAACACTCTTGAATAAAAATCTTAGAAGAAACTATAGTGGTAGGGAAGGTCTTTCTTTTTTTTCTTTTTTCTTGTGTGTGTGTGTGTGTGTGTGTGTGTGTGTGTGGTACTGGTGTTCCTGGAAGCCCTTCTACCTCTGGGCTACACTCCCAGACCTATTTCTTATATTTTTATTTGGAAACAGGGTCTCTTAAACCAGCGCAGCTGGCTTCGAACCTGCACAATCCTCCTGTCTGCAGGGATTACAAGTGTGTGCCACCACACCTGGCTCGGGAAAGTCTTTCTAAGCAAGATATTAAAAGCAAAAACTAGCCGGGCGTGATGGTGCACGCTTGTAATCCCAGCATTCGGGAGGCTGAGACAGGAGGATTGTGGTTCACGGACAGCTTCAGCTAGTGAGGCCCTCCGCAACTTGGTGAGACCCTGTTTCAAATATGAAGAATAAAAAATAGGGCAGAGGGTGTAGCTCGGAGGTCAAATGCCCTTGGGTTCCACCCCCAAACCCGCAAAATAAATAAATAAAATTAAAAGCAAAAACTGTTTTAAAAGCTGCTAAACTTGACCATATCAGAGTCTAAAAAGCCTTTAACAACGGGTCATGGTGGCACACACTTAAAATTCTAGTACTGAGGAGGCTGAGACAGGAGGAGCGAGCACAGGTTCATGGCCAGCCTCAGGAATTTAGTGAGGCCCTCCACAACTTAGTGAGACCCTATTTCAAAAATAAAAAATAAAATATAGTTGAAGTGTAGTGTAGTACAGAGGCAGAATGCCCTGGGTTCAATCCCTAATATCACACACACAAAAAGTCTGCATACAGAAGGTACTTTGAATAAAATTAAAAGTCAAGACAGTTATTAGGGGGGGAAAGTTATATACTTATATACTTTGTATTTGGAAATAAAGAGGTCTACTACTGAAAAAGAAAAAGACTGAATACATTGTCAGAAAATGGACAAAATATTTAAGCAGGCCGTTCATTAGGAAAGCTGAACATCCAGTGAACATCTTAAGGGATGCCTAACCTCATTAGAAATCAAGGAAAATGAAGCCAGGCGTGGTAGCTCACACTTGTAATCCCAGTACCTGGGAGGCTGAGACAGGAGAATTGCAGGTTCACAGCCAACCTCAGCTACTTAGTGAGGCCGTCTGCAATTAAGTGAGAACCTTTTTCAAAATAAGGAATAAAAAATAGGGCTGGGGGTGTAGCTCAGAGGTAGAATGCCCCTGGGTTCCATCCCCAGTATCACAAGAAAAAAAAAAAAAGGAAATGAGAGCTGGGGAGTTATCTCAGCGATCACGTACTTGCCTAGCATGTTCAATAACCTCCCACCACAAAAGAATAATCAGAGAAACAAAAATGTGATTTTATTATTAGGCCTTGATGAGGGTGGAGTTTTGCAACCAGGACACTGACATTTTGGCTGCTCAGTTCTCTTGTGGGGGAGGCTGTCATGTGCACAATAGGATGTTTAGCACATCCTGGCCTCCACCTGTTAGATCCACTAGCACTGTGCCCCCAGAGTTTAACACCCAGAACTACATTCCTGACATCCTCCAAAGTGCCTTGGGGAAAGATTCTTCCCTGGGTGAGTACCCATTGCAGGAGGAGGATCCCCTCAACTGCTGGTGGAAAGATGAATTAGAACAGCCACTTTGGAGAACAAGTTGGCAGTGTTTACTATGTTTCTTGTTGTTGTTGTTGTTGTTGTTGTTTTGTGGTACTGGAGGTGGAACCCAGTGGCTTTTCTACCTCCAGGCTATACTCCCAGACCTATTTTATATTTTATTTGGAAATAAGGTCTCACTAAGTTGCTGAGAGCCTCACTAAGTAGCTGAAGCTGGCTTCGAACCTGTGTGATCCTCCTGTCTCAGCCTCCCAAACGCTGGGATTACAAGCGTGCGCCATCACGCTGGCTTCCACTATGATTTAAAATGTGCACACCCCATGAGTCAGGAGCTCTACTTCAGAGTGTCTCTACCTACAGAATACAGGCATGTGGGCACCAGGAGGCATGTTTGCTCTGGTATTTGTGATGATAAAAACCCAAGAACAATTTTCATGTCCTCCATGAAAGGCAGGATGACCTATGGAATTCCCATTCTGAAGAAATATTTAATAATAATGAGATAAAGGTGAAAACAACCCAAATGTCTATCCATGGATGAATAAATAAAAATAAAAGTGGCATCTCTGTACACTGGAATATTACTCAGCCTTTAAAAAGGAATGAAATTTTTATACATGTTACAGCATGGAGGAACCTTGAAGACATCATACTAAGTAAAATAAACTGGTTACAAAAAGGACAAATACTGTATAATTCTACTTGTGTGTCCCCAGAACTGTCGAATTTATAAAGACAGGAAATAGAATAATAATTACCAGGAGCTGGGGGCAGGAGAAGTAGGAAGAGGGCTGCTGTCAAGTGAGTACAGGTTCACCATGGAAAGGTTCTGGTGATGAGCGGGGGCCATGGTTGCACATTGGTGTGAATGTGCTTAATGAGCCGTACACTTAAAAGTGATAAAAATGCTAACTTTTACATTATATTTATTTTACCACAATAAAAAAATGAAGTAGCTCTCTAAGTACTGATATGAGAAGATCTCAAAGGCATAATACATGGTTAAAAGTAAGCAAATGTATGGATTTAAGATATTCTTCATTATCTAAATGCACAGGAAGTAGGAGTAGCTCTCTGAGGAGGGTCTGGCTTGAGGATGGTGCCTAATGAAGATTTGGTCTAATCTGTAATGTTTTTATTTTCTATTTTTTACACTGAGGATTGAACCCAGGAGCATTCTGCCTCTGAGCTATATATCCCAGCCTTTTTGATCTTGAAACAGGGTCTTGATAAGTTTCTGAGCATCTCACTAAGTTGCTGAGGCTAGACCTGCAATCCTCCTATCTCAGCCTCCCAAGTACCAGGATGACAGGTGCTCACCACCACACCTGACTGTGATTTTTTTTTTGGGGGGGGCAGGTCTGGTGATGGAACTCAGGGGCATTCGACCTCCGAGCTACACCCCCTGCCCTATTTTTTTTTTTTTTTTTTTGTGGTACTGGGGTTCCTGGAAGCCCTTCTATCTCCGGGCTACACTCCCAGACCTATTTTTACATTTTTTATTTGGAAACAGGGTCTCCTAAGCCAGCTCGGGCGGCTGGCTTCGAACCTGCGCGATCCTCCTGTCTCTTGCCTCCCAAGCGCGGGGATTACAAGCGTGCACCACCACGCCCGGCCCCCTGCCCTATTTTTTATTCTTTATTTTGAAACGGTTTCTCACTAAGTTGCCTAGGGCCTCACTAAGTAGCTGAGGCTGTCAGTAACCATGATCCTGTCTCAGCCTCCCAAATGCTGGGATTACAAGTGTGCGCCACCACACCTGGCTATGATTTAATTTTTTAAGGGAGAATATATTCATGTATTACAATGGGATAAAAATTAATATTGCTGCTTAGAATATCTCTGGAAAGAAACCTGAAGAAACCGATGACATTGGCTTCTCCACTGGGTGCCTGGGGAACAGACATGAGAGACTTCACACCATTCATCCTCTTGTATTCCTCGAAATTTGAACTGTGAGACATTATTATCTACATGACTATATTATTTATTATAGAGATGTCTGTACGATTAAAATCTACAAATAATATCAACAGTTATAAAATTCTTCCTGCCGGGCGTGGTGGCGCACGCTTGTAATCCCCACGCTTGGGAGGCGGAAACAGGAGCATCGTGCAGGTTTGAAGCCAGTTGCGCTGGCTTAAGAGACCCTGTTTCCAAATAAAAATATAAAAAATAGTCTGGGAGTGTAGCCCGGAGGTAGAAGGGCTTCCAGGAACCCCAGTACCACCCAAAAATAAAAAATAAATAAATAAAATAAATAAATAAATAAAATTCTTCCTGAATTGATATTAAATTTTAAAAATCTGACTTGTTTTCTGTAGCTCCCATGATTCACTCCTTCCCTTTCTGTCTTTAAAAAATACTGCACGTTCTGGGAGTGTTCCCAGATCGTCATTGTTAATGACTTTTTCCCACGGGATCATGTTTGCCAAACCACAAAGAATGTAAAACTTCACAGAGGTTCCAGCTTTGGCTCAGTTTTGTATCACAGCAGTTGTGCGAAATAGATTTTGGTCTGCTGTGTTTCTGAGTTCTCAGGACAAGCCTGGGCAAAGCCGGAAGTCAAGCTCCCAGTCCCAGGAGCTTTAATCTAGAGTTCTTGCCTTTCCTTCTGCTGGGGAGTGTATGTAGTTTGTAGCATCTGTCTGTTAGGAGTTTATGTATCCAAGGGGCCAGGTGTGGTGCATGCCTGTATTTCCAGTACTTGGGAGGCTGAGACAGCAGGTTCAGAATCAACCCCAGCAATGTAGGGAGACTCTCAACAACTTAGTGAGACCCTGTTTCAAAACAGAAAATAAAAATGACCGGGGGTAAGCCAGGCATGGCCGTGCATGCTTGTAATATCAGCATTTGGAAGGCAGAGACAGGAGGATCACACAAGTTTGAAGCCAGCCTCAGCTACTTAGTGAGGCCCTTTGCAACTCACTGAGACCCTGTTTCAAAATAAAGAATAAAAAAATAGGGTTGGGGCCAGTGTGGTGGTGCACACTTGTAATCCCTGCACTTAGGAGGCTGAGACAGGAGGATTGCACAGGTTCAAAGCCAGCCTCAGCTACTGAGTGAGGCTCTCAGCAACTTAGTGAGACCCTGTTTCCAAATAAAATATAAAATAGGTCTGGGAGTATAGCCCAGAGGTAGAAATCCTCTGGGTTCTACCCCCATACCACCATAAAAAAGGGGGGGCCTGGGAATGTAGCTCAGAGGTAGAATGCCCCTGGGTTCCATCTCTAATACCGCAAAAAAAAAAAAAAAAAAAAAAAAGAGCCAGGTGTGGTGGCGCACACTTGTAATTCCAGCATTCGGGAGGCTGAGACTGGAGGATCATGGTTCGCGGACAGCTTCAGCTACTTATTGAGGCCCTCCACAATTTAGTGAGACCCTGTTTCAAAATAAAGAAAAAATAGGGCTGGGGGTGTAGCTCGGAGGTCAAATGCCCCTGGGTTCCATCCCTAGACCTGCAAAAAAAAAAAAAAAAGATAAAATGGCTGGGGGGTATAGCTCAAAGGTAGAATGTCCCTGGGTTCAATCTCCAGTACCACACACAAAAATTTATGCATATATATAAATATGTATGAAATACAATGGAAGAAAGACAGTCTGTTCAACAAATAGTGTTGGCAAAACTGGTTATCCATATGCAGAAAAATAGAATTAAATCCCACCTTCTCACCCTGCACAAGAGTCAATTCAAGATGTATCAAAGACTTGGAAATTAGACCAGAGACATTGAGGCTCCTTGAAGAGGGCATAGGTCCAACACATAGGCACAGATAAAAACTTTCTCAACAAGACCCCAAAGGGACAAGAAACTAAAAGGCGAATCAATACATGGGATTTCATTAAACTGAAGAGCTTCTGTTCAGCAAAGGAAACTGCCAAGATCCTCAACCGAGAGCCAACAGAATGGGAAAAGATTTTCGCCACCTATTCCTCAGACAGAGGACTAATATCTAGAACATAGAGAGAGCTCAAGAAACTCAACACCAAAAAAACAAATACTCCAATTAAAAAATGGGCAAGTGAACTTAATAGACACTTCACAAAAGAAGAAATTCAAATGACCAATAAATGCATGAAAAAATGTTCAACATCATTGGCAATCGGAGAGATGCAAATCAAAACTACTCTGATATTTCACCTAACTCCAACTAGAATGGCAATCATTCAAAACACAAACAACAACAGATGCTGGCGAGGATGTGGAGAAGTGGGAACTCTAAAACATTGTTGGTAGCCGGGCGTGGTGGCACAAGCTTGTAATTCCCGTGCTTGGGAGGCTGAGACAGGAGGATCACACAGGTTCGAAGCCAGCCTCAGCTACTTAGTGAGGCTCTCAGCAACTTAGTGAGACCCTGTTTCCAAATAAAATATAAAATAGGTCTGGGAGTATAGCCCAGAGGTAGAAAGCCTCTGGGTTCTATCCCCAGTACCACCAAAATAATAATAATAATAATAATAATAATAATAATAATAATAGAAAAGAATTTAAAAATAAATAAATAAAACATTGTTGGTGGGATTGCAAACTAGTGTAACCACTTTGGAAAGCAGTATGGAGGATCCTCAGAAGAATGGGAACAAATCTACCATTTGACCCAGCAATACCACTTCTGGATATCTATCTAAAAGAAAGCAAACCAAACAGTAAACTAATCCATGCATATCTATGTTCATAGCTGCGCATTTCACCATTGCCAAACTATGGAACCAACCAAGATGACCATCAACAGATGAATGGATTACAAAACTGTAGGATATGTACACAATGGAGTTTTTCTCAGCCATAGGAAAAATACAATTACAGAATTTTCAGGGAAATGGATAGAACTGGAGGACATTATGCTAAGAGAGATTAGTCAGTTGCAAAAAGTAAGAAATGGGATGCTTTCACTATTATGTGAAAGCTAAAGTGAAATGGTCATAGGAGGAGCCCCAGGTGAAAAAGAGAACCTATAGAGGAGCAAATAAGGCCATCTGACTGAGGGGATGGGAGGTGGACAAAGCTCTCTGAGGCACATGATGTATCTAGACAAACGAAGCAATATCAATCATTAAGCCAAGCATGGGAAGGAGGGCTAGGAAGGAAAGGGGGTGGGGATTGAATGGGGGCTGACTGGGTGATGTGTGTATGTATGTCTACACAAGTTATTTTTTATCCCACTATGATGTATGAATATAATGCACCAATAAAAAATGTAGAAAAAATTCAATCTAAAAAAATAAATATGTATGTATATATCTAAGGGAAAGAAGCCTGGGTGGTTCTGGTGTTGAATCTATTACCCACTTGGTCATTCACTTGGTCTCATGGCCTGTAAAGTGGGATGAATTACCCCATCCTTTTCTGTGCTCAGAGTAACCCCAAGCAGAGGTGAGGATGGCCAGTCAGAAGTCCCTGCCTTCTGTATCAGGAAGGTCGGCCACTTCCTGACGAGTATCTGTACTTATACCAGGTATGTACCCGTGGGCATCATGTTCCTTGTTGGAAGCAAGATCGTGGAAATGAAGGACATCGTGGTGCTGGTGACCAGCCTCGGCAAATACATCTTCGCATCTATACTGGGTCATGTTATTCATGGAGGAATTATTCTTCCACTTATTTATTTTGTTTTCACGCGAAAAAACCCATTCAGATTCCTCCTGGGCCTCCTCACACCATTTGCCACAGCCTTCGCTACCTGCTCCAGGTGAGTGGTTTGGGATGCCCCTGGCTCCTCCAGCCACATCAGTTCGGAACCAGGTGAGATCCGTGGTAGCTACACCTGGCTCAGGTGCTGGCTCAGTGGGGCTGTGCTCTCCATCAGAAGGATCAGACAGAGGCACCACTGTGGTGGAAACAAGGCCTTCTCTTGGGGTTTCTTGCATAATCAGAAGGGAGACATAACAGTGATCCAGACAGGCTGGCTCCCAAGACAAAGGAGAGAGCTACTTTTATGCATGCAAAAGGGTGGTAGAGGTGGACTAGCACTTAGGAATGTTAACTGGCTTTAGGTACATTTCAAAAATGGGTTTTCTTTTTTCCTAGCCTAGCATTGAACTTTGAGAGAGGGTAGTGACTGGTCATTCTGGCACCAAATATTAGATCTCGCATGCCAGCGTCGCATCCTGTGTGAGCATCTCTGTCCTGTGATAAAGATGAGTTGCTACAGCTGTTAAGAGAATACATAGGTGGGAAAGGGAAGAAAGCACAAGCCATGGCAAGTAACAGGTTCAGGGCCCTGTAAGTTGACTGTTTGAATGAATTCTCAACAGTTTAATCTTTCCTGTTGTTTGTCCTGAGAGAGACATGGTGAGGGGATCCTGGCTTATCCTGGCCTTACTGATAGGCCTGACCTTTTGAGGCTAAGACAGTTTGAGAGTAGGTGAGTGAGTAGGTCGGGAAAGATACACATCATGCTCTTAATGGCTAATAAGCCATGAGTTAAGGCCCAGGAGTGCAGCAGCCTCCTGTTCCCTGGTGGTTTCTGTTTGTCCCATTACCCTCTGAGAGATTCTACTCCCTTAATCTTTTTTTTTTTTTTTTTTTTTTTTTTTTTTTTGCGGGTCTGGGGATGGAACCCAGAGGCATTTGACCACCAAGCTACACCCCCTGCCCAATTTTTTTTATTCTTTATTTTGAAACAGGGTCTGAGTTGCAGAGAGCCTCACTAAGTAGCTAAGGCTGTCTGTGAACCACGATCCTCTGGTCTCAGCCTCCCAAATGCTGGGATTATAAGCGTGTGCCACCACACCCGGCTTCCCTTAACCTTAAGGGGTGTTGCTGTGTGTGTGTGTGTGTGTGTGTGTGTGTGTGTGTGTGTGTGTGACTAGAGATTGAACCCAGGGACATTCTGTCTCTGAGCTACACCCCCAGCCCTTTTTAATTTTTGTTTTGAAACAGGATCTCCCTAGGTTGTTGAGAGTCTTGCTAAGTTGTTGAGGCTGGTCTCAAGCCTGCAGTCTTCCTGTCTCAGCCTCCCAAGTACAGGCATTACAGATGTGCACCACCATGCTCAGCTAGGGGTACTGCTTTTTATGGCGGGTCCCTGACTATTTCACAACCAGTTCTTTGTCTTCTTGGGAACATTTTGCACTAAGAGGCGGTATGTGGTTCATGAGAAATTTGGAGCAGGTGAACCCAAGTAAATAACAGGTAAATCCAGGAAGTCATATTTTGAATATGTGGGAAGTTAGCAAAGCCTCATGTTGTGCCAGAAACGTTGAAATGACTCTGGTTTTTCCTTCTTCTTTTAAGAAAAGAAAGCCGGAAACTAACAACACAGCTAATTGCTGTGATGCAGGGTCTAGATGAGTCCTGGATTAGCCTGGCCAGGAGGGACTGTCCTCACTGTCGCTTGGTTGTTTTTTCTGTTTCTAGTTCAGCCACCCTTCCTTCTATGATAAAGTGCATTGAAGAAAACAATGGCGTAGACAAGAGGATCAGCAGGTTCATTCTCCCCATCGGGGCCACCGTGAACATGGACGGAGCAGCCATCTTCCAGTGTGTGGCTGCCGTGTTCATCGCGCAGCTCAACAACGTGGAGCTGAACGCGGGGCAGATCTTCACCATCCTGTGAGCTCTTTGTTCTCTCCCTCGTCTTTGCACCTGGCTCAGAACTTGAGGTTTATCTTGTGGTTTCCTTTGAAAACCAACCTCATCACAACCCTGTATCAAATTTTAAAATGAGGACAGTATGGATTCATTACACTCCTCTCTTAGTATCTTGGGGACATTGGTTCCAGGGTCCTCTCTCCCCCTACAGATACCAAATTCCACCATACTCAAGTCCCTTAAATAAAGTGGCTTAGTATTTGCATATAACCTATGCACATTTTCTCATATACTTTAAATCAACTCTGGATGACTTATCATACCTAATAGTATAAATGCTATGTAAGTAGTAGTTTTATTATATTGTTTAGGGAGTAATAAGGAAAATGTCTCCTCATGTTCAACAGAGACACAATTTATTAGGAATTTTTTGTGATTTTTTAAATTTTCTTTTGGACACTGAGGATCGAACTCAGGGGCAGTCTACCTCCAAGCTATACCCCTAACCCTTTTTATTTTTTTTTATTTTGAAACAGACTCTTGCTAAGTTGCTGAGACTAGCCTTGAACCTGTGATCCTCCTATCTCAGCCTCCCAGGTACTAAGATTACAAGTGTGTGCCACCACACCAGCAAGACAGATTTTTTTTTTTTTTTTTTTTTTTTTTTTTGTGGTACAGGAGTGGAACCCAGAGGCTTTCTACCTCCAGGATACACTCCCAGACCTATTTTTATATTTTATTTGGAAATGGTCTCACTAAGTTGCTGAGATTCTCACTAAGTAGCTGAGGCTGGCTTCGAAACTGCGCAATCCTCCTGTCTCAGCCTCTCAAGTGCAGGGATTACAAGCCTGCACCACTATGCCTGGCCAGAATTTTTTTTTTTTTTTTTTTTTTTTTTTTTTTTTTTGGTGGTACTGGGGTTCCTGGAAGCCCTTCTACCTCCGGGCTACACTCCCAGACTTATTTTTACATTTTTTTATTTGGAAACAGGGTCTCCTAAGCCAGCGCAAGTGGCTGGCTTCGAACCTGCGCGATCCTCCTGTCTCTGCCTCCCAAGCGCGGGGATTACAAGCGTGCGCCACCATGCCCAGCCCAGAATTTTTTAAAAAGTATTTTTGACCTATGGTTGGCTGAATCTGCAACAGCAGAACCTGAGAATGTGTTGGGTTGACTGTAAGAGAACAGCTCATCCCGTCAGTCCCCAGAGTCTACGGCAGTGTGGCTTTCCGTTTCTTGGCCTTGGATGACATGTTCTGTGTTTCTGTAGCCGCTTCATGCTCTGTGACAGGGCTGACCCAGCTTTGCCATCCTGTAGGGTGACTGCCACGGCGTCCAGTGTTGGAGCGGCGGGCGTGCCAGCTGGAGGGGTCCTCACCATTGCCATTATCCTGGAGGCCATCGGGCTGCCCACTCATGACCTCTCGCTCATCCTGGCTGTGGACTGGATTGTGTAAGTAAGCAAGTCCTAAGGACACCAAAAAAAAAAAAAAAAAAAAAAAATTCATTGAGTTCCCCAGAAGCCTGACACTCCACTGGGCCTGGGGTGTGCAGAGAAACTCAAAACACATTCCCTGCCTTGTGAAAGAGCCTACGTTTGAACAGGCAAGGCCAGGTGTAATGCTAAGAAAATTTAAATGCCTACAGATATCCCTGAATAACCATGAGATGCCACTGAGGGGAACTTGCAGTGAGGATCCAGGGCTGAGGCCCTTCGCACAGGCCCAGGGCTTTGTATGTGCTGTATGGCTGCAGAGGAGTAATAGCTATTTGGAGCGACCATCCTTCAGAAACTGTTGTCCCTGGCCTTGAAATGTCTAACAAATGATTTCTGTGCTGGAAGACAATATGGGCTCTGCTAGGGGTCGTGTCTTGGGCCTGGGCTCATCAGCGAAGTTAGGCCAGGAGGACCCAGAGCGCCACCTCGTGGGCCACTGTAAAGACAAAAGGGTGTCTGCATGTTGATTCCTGAGTCTCATGATGACTTGCAGGTATAAATACCTGTTGAGCCGGGCATGATGGCGCACGCTTATCATCCCAGCATTCAGGAGGCTGAGACTGGAGGATCGTGGTTCGCGGACAGCCTCAGCTACTTAGTGAGGCCCTCTGCAACTCAGTGAGACCCTGTTTCAAAATAAAGAATAAAAAATAGGGCTGGGGATATATCTTGGAGGTCAAATGCCCCTGGGTTCCATCCCCAGACCTGCCAATAAATAAATAAATAAATAAATAAATAAATAAATAAATAAATACCTGTTGTATGGGGAGGGTCAGCTGAGGTGCTGCTGTCGACGCGGCAGAGCACAAGGGTAGAAAAATGAACCTTAGAGCCCAGGCATCTGGCTGCATGCACCCGCTTCCCTACACAGTGACTGCATAACTGAGCTGCAGTCCTCTCATCTGAGAACTGGAATCATAATAGAAGCCACCGCAATTATGGGGAGCATTGAACGGGTCTGCACACACCCAGTGCCTCAGAATGCTGGGTGCGAGGAAAGTGCTCAGTACTCATTAGCGAAGACAGACACTCCTGCCAGGCTAGTAGTGACCTGAACGCAGGTGCCTGGTCCTGGGCTCTGCATCTGCCCATGGGGGTCAGCCCCAGAGTCCTGAGGGCTCCGCAGAGAAATGAAGGTGGGATGTCCAACAGAGATTGCAGCTGTCCAGACACCAGAGCGGTGTCAGAGGCCGTCTCCTTCCTCACACGGCTGCCTTCTCTGCATGGGGAAAGGGTATCTAAGAGGTGCTTAGCGGGGGAATAGGACCCAAGCAGTTGCCCTGAGCTTCAGGGATAGGGGATAGACATTGAGCTAGCCTGCAACAAGGAAGCTTCTGGAAGGATCATGCTGTTGTTCTGGGAGCCAGCGCTGGCCCTCAGCTGTGGAGTGCCATGAAAGTTGAGCCATTGGGGAAGCAGCCCCAAATGAAAGCAAGTGTGACGCTGCGGGGAAGAGCTGGCCCCAGAGCCACATCGACTCTGCCCTCCCTGTTATGTGCCATTGTGGTGGTGTCTTAAATACACATGCACAGAAAGGTGGCCGGAAGGAACTAGAAACTAGATCACAGTGCTAATGCTGACTGCTCCACATTGTGGAACATAGGTGACTGCCTTGTTTGCGTGTGTGTGTGTGTGTGTGTGTGTGTGTGTGTGTGTGTGTTCGTTCGTTCATGGTACTGAGGATTGAACTCAGGGATATTCTGCCTCTGAACTACATTCCCAGCTTTGTTTATTTATTTATTTAGTTAGTTGGTTATTTTTTAAACAGGGTCTTGATAAATTCCCGAGGCTGGCCTCGAACTTGAGATCCTACTCTCTCAGCCTCCCAGACACTCACAGGTGTATCCCACTGTGCCCAGCTCCTTTGCTTTATACTTTTTTTTTTTTTCCAAGTTTTCTACAATGAGAGTCTATTGTATAAGAAGGAAGAATGTTCAAACAGAGTTTGGTAGCATGCCCTCAGGAAACAGCCACCCCCCCCAGTCATCCCTCCACCCCCCCCACCCCCGCACTCAACCTGCCAGTGATTGGGCCAGCTGCCTGCTAGTTCCTGGTAGCACTGGTGGCTGTGACCCCTACCCTTTGCTTTTTCCACCAGGGACCGGACCACCACCGTGGTAAATGTGGAAGGGGATGCTCTGGGCGCGGGCATCCTCCACCACCTGAACCAGAAGGCCATGAGGAGAGGTGAACAGCAGCTGAGCGAGGTGAAGGTGGAAGCCGTCCCCAACTGCAAGTCTGAGGAGGAGACGTCACCTCTGGTGACACACCGGAATCCCGCTGTCCCTTCCGCCAGCGCCCCAGAACTGGAATCCAAGGAGTCAGTGCTGTGAAAAGGCTCCAGCGCCGGCACCCCACCCTGTCCCCAGCCCAGTGACGTGGGCATGGCCCTCACAGATTCCTCTCCCGAGCAGTGCTTTGGCCCAGTCACTGGCTTGAGGATGCCAGGACTCAGGCCCCCCAGTGGGAATGGGCTCCTGAGGGCCAGGACATCTGACATTTGGCTTGACCCGTGTTCGAGTGCATCTCTGTTTGGAAGAATCCCCAGAGCTGCTGAGCTTGGGAAGACTGGGCTCTGGGGGCCTGTGGGTAAAGCCTGGACATGCCGAGCCATATTCTCCCTAGCCTGGGTCAGCGTGCATCGGATGCTTCCTGCACAGACCAAGAGGGCTCTGGTCATTCATCACGTTGCTTCATGAACAGTTGTCATTGGCAAAAGCCCCAAATTCTTAGCCTTGGCTGAAATTTTCTGAGCTGGGACTCGGGTGTTTGGAGAGTTTGTGCTCAGCTGGTGTGGGCGGCTTCCAGGGACTGGAAGTACTGCCCATTGTCAGGTGTGTCAGCACTGCGAGGGTTTCCAGTCAGTAGCATTAAGGAAACCATTTAAATTCTGAGGTCAAAGAAATTAGAGGAAGCGCAGCCCAGGGCAGGGGAGACCCTAGCAAGGGCGAGATGCATACAGATGTCCCGTTCCCACCAGCCCGTGGGTACCTCTCTGCTCTCAGGCCCCAGCTTTCTCTCCATTTGTTGCGGGCCAGGGGGCCTCTTCCTCTAGGGAGCTGTGACATAGTCATCGTATTCCCAATCTGTGTCAGTTTATTGACCTAATTCTAAATGAACTAGACTCTCCCCGTAATGCTGCATAGCAGCGAAAACTAACCTTCCCCCCACAAATAAGTTTATACGTTTATTGGGGTGGGCACCCCCATTCCCAAGTCCCCTAGCTTTGGCTGATTTCCATGGATGTGGACTCCTTTCCTGCCAGTAGATCTAAGTTTCACATTACCCATGACAGTCAGCATTCCTCCAGTTGCCCGTCTTTCAGTTTTAGTCTGGGGAGGGGTCTCAGAGGGAAGACCTGAGGGGCACTTTCACTGTGCCTGTTGGCATGTCCCTGGTGTGACCTGTGGCGAGTCCTGGGACCTCACTTCACCCCATTTGTAAAATGGGACTGACGTCACCTGCCTCTTAACCTACCTCAGAGGGATCTGGTGAGGCTGACTGCACATCTGTGAAAAGGACCATTTTTGCCATGTTTACTTCTTGGAGATGGGACAGCAGTACCGTGTGCACTTCTGCACCTAAGTGGCAGCCCGAGCAGAGTCCTGTTCTCCTTGTGCTTTTCGAGCCTCATCACGCCACGTGGCCTCTGTGTGGTCATCTGACAGCATCTTAAACGGCCTCTTCCTGATGCCCTTTGTGTTGCGATGAGTTGGACCCCTCCCCACCTTCACCACGTTTCCGGTGTCTGACTTCTCTGCGACCCCCCAGGCCCAGGCACTGTTTCAGCCATCTTGCCCACAGCCATTAGAGCCCCCAGTGCTCAGCCTCGCTCTTTTCCTGCTTTTCCCGCTACGTGTGTCACCCAGGCCCACAGAGAGGGTCAGCATCTCTATGCTGTGGGTGCCGCTCCAAGAGAATGGGCAGGTGGGCCACACGGGCACCCCGCTCCGCCCTGTACTTTTTAATAGAGATCTGTGCCAGATGGACAGATGAGGAAAAGCCATGGGGCACAGAGCTGAGCTGGCCGGTGGGAAGGCCCGGCTGTCCTTAAACCCGCTCAACCACTCCAGTCTCCCGCGAAGCCAGGAGTGACCAGGAACTGAGCAGAGAGGTGCCCGGAAACAGCCCTAGGCTAGAGCTTGTTGCCAGTGCCTCCGGTTACAAGGAGGAAATAATCACATTGTCTGATTTCCAAGCTGCAGGTGAACAGTCGCTGCTTTTCAGGCTTCAGTAAATCTTCTTCCATGTATATATATATATATATATATATATATGTGTGTGTGTGTATATACACTAATATGTCATGTATATATACACTTGGGTGTGTATGTGTGCTTAGTTTTAGTTCCAGTCCAAGATAGTTTGAGTTTGGATGAGAGCTAACCTACTGGTTGTACGTCTTTGGCATTCTGATCCTCCCATTTCTAAAGATAAACCTTAACAAAGTGTGATGCTTAGAGCTGGACAATGAGGCCCGCTGGTCAGACACTCATGGCCTTGACCTGGCCTGCAGTGTGGAGAGCGCCACCGTGGTCTGGCGAAGGTGCTTCCGTGTGATGCACAGACCCTTCCCGTGGGACTGGCGGATGGGGAAGGTGCTGTGTCTCCCTGTGCTTCACAGAGGAGTCAGAGGTGACCGACCAGGGAAAACTCCACAGTGAAACATTTCCCCTGCTTTTCTTTCTAACTTGTCATAAATACTGTTTATCTCTGACTGTTTTGTATGTGTGACACTTGCCTTAATACATAGCACAGTCCTCAGAAATGAATACAGTATTTGTACTGGGATCCATGAGTCCTTTATTTCTGTCTGTGTTTAAAGAGGCACCGTGACACTATTGCTCTTCTGGGGGGCCAGATAGGTTTTTCTCTTGCTCCTTTGAGCCAGCATGAGCCCCTGAAGCAGAGAAGGCTGGATAGGTGGGGACAGCTTTGGAGACCGCCATCCCTGACCCTTCTGTGACTGCCAGCTTGCAACTGGCAAGATCATACTGCCAGTCAGCTCTCCACACTAGCCCAGCTCTTAACAAAAATGGTGTGGTTTTGCCACATACCTCCATAAAATTAAGTCCTGTTGGAACAACTAGGTTGACGGGCCTTAACTGAACATCTACAGCGAGCCAAGCAGGAACAACAAAGAAGCGCACCCCAGGCCACAGAAGGACTGGGAAAGTCCCTGAGGTGGGCAGTTGTCCAGGCCTCTCCCATGGTCCCCACCACACCCAGCACATTCTTTTATATAGCCTTGTTTTCAGTGACACCACATTCCAGCACAATTAGGGACTCTAGAAGCCTCTCATAAAGGATTAACCTGCAAGCTCATGCTGGAAGCTTTGGTTTCCAGACCAGAGCTCTGAAGAAACAGATCCCTGTTCCAACCTAGACATTTCCAGCTTGTCATAGAGTCCAGAAACCAGTTTAATTTCTGGGCAAAGCACAAAGGATAAGGAGAGAGCTTGCAGAGATCAAAGGCCTGGGGGGCCCGTGACAAATGGCATGCCTACCTGGACTCTGCTGCAAATGATGTTTGGAAGGTTGGGTTAGTACTCGGTGGCTCAGCTTTTCAAGGTAGCCAAGTCATGAATAGCAATTCCACATATTCAAACCGCGTCTGCCCAGTGACCAGGAAGAGCACTGGTCTGTTGGGTCACAAGCCTGCTCAAAGGAACATTCAATTGTCTCCATGAACAATGTAAACCATGGAGCCAGGGGGAGCTTGGACAGTGGGCTGCGGTCCCAGCTCGGCCGCTTGCTCACTGTGCAACTCTGGACACCATAACCTTGAAATGTGTATAACTCTAGCAGTGGCCCGGGTGCCTGTGAGCGGCGGGTGAGGTGCAGTACACTGAGTGCTGGCACATGGTTGGAAAGGCTCCAGCCACCCCATGTTGCTTGTGTGTGCCTCATCTCCTCGACTTCTGCAGAGACCAGAGGGAGGTCTGCCTGTACTCACCTGTAGAACAGGAATGTGTCTAACATTTAGTTCTAAAAATATATGGACAACTGCTTTAAATTAAAGGAACTGGGCTCTGCGAACACTGGTTAGGATGCACTTCCATTTCCCTTATTCACAGAAAAAAAACTTCCACCCACCACTTCCCCTCTTCAGTTATAATCTTCCAAGTCACAACGTAGGTCCAAACAGCTCCCAGCAACACACTGTCTTGCAGACAGAGATTTGCTCTCTCGGACCAAGCTTAGCCCCCTGTGTATCAGGGAAGGTGAAGACAGGCATAGGTGTTGGGCTCTGGTCTTCCTGCCACTGTTACGGCCCTTGGCCTGCTGGCCCTTAACATAGGGCTGCAGTGAGCGAGGGAGTGTGTAGAGAAAGGGAAACTCTTGGCTAGAAGGCAGGGAGGCTCGTAACAACTTGTCCTGGTACCGAGGGCACAACTACGACCATGTTCAACCTATAGGGGGAAGAAAAAACCATGCATAAAGTTCAGAAGTTTTCCCTCTCTGAAAAAAAATAGCCTCAGGGAGATCCTGAGGTTCGTAAAGATTCGGTGACTCAACTTTTTTCTTTTTTTTCAGTGCTAGGGATAGAACCCAGGGCCTCACACATGCTAGGCACGTGATTTACCACTGAGCTACATCCTCACCCCACACATTTTATTTTAAATAATTGAAATATAATTCACATACCATAAAAATCCACATACCACATAACTCACTTGTAAAGTATACAGTTCAGTAACGTTTTAGTGTATTCACAAAGTTGTACAATTATCACAATAATCGAACTCTAGATTACTTGTTCATCACCCCCCAAAACCCAGGGCCTTAGAAACTATGAAACTTTTTTATGGATGCATCTACGATGGACATTTCATATGCCTGGGATCGTAGCATCTTTTCCTTTATAGATGCATCCACATAAAGAGAACTGACTTTCAGAATGTGAGCCCTGCCCGCCTTCTCAATAAACCCTATTCTCCCCTCAAACTCAGAGGAGACCCTAGAAGAGAAGATTCCCCTGAATCACCAAATACAGCTTTGGCCATCTCAGCTCACTGTACATCAGGGGTTAAAAAAAAAAAAAAAGAAAAAGGGTTTCTGGTTAACCAGAACACCTATCTAATTAGAAGAGCCTTTGCCTAAATATGTAGAACTGATGTACCCAAACTGCAGACTCCCTGACAATGCGGTCTGAATCCAGGCAAGGCGTCTGCTAAGGTGGGCAGGGCCGCTGCACTGTACAGTTCCACGCGGCACAATTTGCATTGTATTCTGTGAATTGTGCAGGATTTGTGTAGTGCACAGATATCAAGGTTGTACATGACAACCCTGGACTGTGGAGCTGAGTTATAGTTAAAAGCTTTGACTCACATTTAAACATAAAGCATGTTAAATATGTCTGCTCTGAAAAAATGTTTTCTGTGTGTGTGTGTGTGTGTGTGTGTTTGTGTGTATGTGTGTGTGTTAGTGTTATTGAGGATTGAACCCAAGACACTCTACCACTGAGCTACACCCCCAGCTCTTTTTGAGACAGAGTCTCACTTAATTGTCTCAGCTTCTCAATGCTGAGATTATAGGCATGTACCACTATCTCTTTCTTCCTTCCTTCCTGTCTTATTTTGCTTTTCTGGGTTAGTTTGTTTGTTTGTTTTGGTGGTACTGGGGTTCCTGGAAATCTTTCTACATCCAGGCTACACTACAAGACCTATTTTTATATTTTTATTTGGAAACAGGGTCTCTTAAGCTAGCAAGGCTGGCTTCAAACTGCACGATCCTCCTGTTTCCACCTCCCAAGCGCGGGGATTACAAGTGTGTGCCACCATGCCCAGCATTCGTTTGTTTTTGTACTGAGGGTTGAACCCAAAAGCATTCTACTCCCAAGCTATACACCCAACCTGCCTATTTATTTGTTTGTTTGTTTGTTTGTTTGTTGTAGTACTGGGGATGGAACCCAAAGGCCTTCTACCTCTGGGCTATACTCCCAGACCTATTTTATATTTAGAAACAGGGTGCCTGAGAGCCTCACCGAGTAGCTGAGGCTGGCTTGGAACCTGTACAATCCTCCTGTCTCAGCCTTCCAAGCGCTGCAATTATAAGTGTGCGCCACCACACCTGACTTTTATATTTTATTTTGAAACAAGATCTCACTAGGTTCCTGTCTCCCAAACCTTCAATCCTCCTGTCTCAGCCTCCCAAGTACTGGGACTACAGGAGTGCACTACCATGCCCAGCTCATGTTTTATGTTTGTTTGTTTGTTTGTTTGTTTGTTTGTGGTACTAGGGATGGAACCCAGAGGCTTTGTACCTCTGGGCTATACTCCCAGACCTATTTTATACTTTATTTGGAAACAGGGTCTCACTAAGTTGCTGAGAACCTCGCTAAGTAGCTGAGGCTGGCTTTGAACCTATGCAATCCTCCTGTCTCAGCTTCCCAAGCAGATTACGAGCGTGCACCACCACGCCCGGCTCAGCTCATGTTTTTAACAGCTCTGGTATAATGAGTCTTGGAGATAATGGAGTTGCAGTCAAGAGGAACTTCCTTAGTCAGCTTCACCAGTCCTGTTGACTTTTCCATTTGCGTGTGGCATTCCTATAACAAGGATCCGGTTTGTTGCCAGGGACTGCATAGTATCAGTGTGCCTTTTATCTCTCTGGTCCTCAGAGCACCTGGGTTGGCTGGCTGGATTTTTCATTCAAAGGCCTTTCTCACCTCCACCTAAGCCCTTCTAAGAAAACCAATCTTGGGACAAAAATATGGCCCCCAAGGTCTCATGACTGCAGACCACTCCATTCAGTCTTTCTAGAAACACAGCACATTAAGTGACCAGGACTGAGGGAGGCCAAAAGCCAAAGAGTTCAGGGTTATGTTCAGAACGAGTCTACTTATTCCAGGTCAGAACCCAACGGAAATCCCCTGCAGGGCTGGAAGTCAGCCGAGTAGCCTCCTCCGGGTAAAGAAGGAGGGCAGTTATTCAGGGTTAGAGGAACCCTGAATGCTGGCAATGTTTCTTGACCTGTGAGTGTTTGTTTTGCAATTGCACTCTGATGTTATGTACTTTTCCATGAGGGAGAATAAAGTGGCAGTGGGGATAGGGCCTGGTAAAAGTAGTTCCTAGTCACTTCAGGCGCTGATGTCTGTTCTTGGATGTCCTGTGACCCAGCACACTCTTTCAGCTAACTATACCTCATTGCTTATCTACAGCAGGTATAGCAAACCGTGGCCCATGGCCAAGCCCAGCCAGCTGCCTGTTTTTGTATGACCCATGGGCACTGCTCCAATAACCACGAGGTACGAGAGCGAGCTTGGGCATCCATCCCCTCCAGGGCTCACATGCCCGCAAGGCACAGTGCACAGAGCCTGGGGCCACAGGCTTTCATGAGCCCACAAAAAATATTTTAACTTACTTTTTCTTCTTTTGGGGGGGGGCTACTGGGGATTAAATCTAGTAGCATTCTACCCCCAGCCCTATTTTATTCTTCATTTTGAAACAGGGTCTCACTAAGTTGTGGAGGGCCTCACTAAGTAGCTGAGGCTGACTATGAACCTGAGGTCCTCCTGTCTCAGTCTCCCAAGTACTGGGTTTACAAGCGCGCACCACCATGCCTGGTTTTTAACTTACTTTAAAAATAGGAAAAAAGAATATAGTCTAGTCTGAATTATATTCATCTTTATACCAACACAGTTTTTTAAAAAATTAACTTCTTTTGCAGTACTGAAGATTGAACCCAGGCACATATTATCTCTGAGCTACATCCCCAGCCCGATTTTATTCTTTATTTTGAAACAGAGTCTCACTAAACTTCAGAGGGCATCACTAAGTAGCTGAGTCTTGCCACGAACCTGGATCCTCCTTTCTCAGCCTCCCAAGTACTGAAATTACAAGCGTGTGCCACTACACCCAGCAAAAATTAACTTTTGCCTGGCACAATGGAGCACACCAATAATCCCAGTGACTGAGGAGGCTGACACACATGGATCACAAGTTCAAGGCCAGCCTGGGCAACTTAGCAAGATTCTGTCCCTAAATAAAAAGGGATAAGAATGAGCTCAGAGGCTCTAGCCCCTGGATTCAGTTAGTACTGATAAAAATAAAAGCAGTATCACAAAAATTTTTTTCTTACTTTTATGTGGAAGAAAGGCCCATGAACTCAAAAGTGCCAAGGGCCTGCAAAAGTCCCATGCAACCCTGGCTCCTGGTCCCAGCTCTGCTCCCAGCACAGCCTCCTTGGCTTGTGACCATCGTGCCCTACCCAGGGCCCATGCAGGTGACTGTCTACATGTTAGACCTTCACTGCTGACAACTGTGAGGACGCAAGCCTAGGACCTTGGTCCATCTGCCCCACCTCCAACCAGTGGCCCAGACCACACCCCTCGCATGCAGGTGGCTCTTTGTCCTGAGAGTGCATCCAGCTGGTGGTTAAGGGCATTGCGAGTGTCTGCCCTGTGAGTGTCCGCCCTTAGGGATGGCTCATCCCAGGCAAATAGAGAGAGTAGGACAGGGAAGGGCTTTCCCTTTTGTTATATAAGAACCAATATCACCCAGTACACAGGAGGCTGAGACAGGAGGATCATGTTTTGAGGCCAGCCTCAGCAACTTAGAGCATGTTTCAAAATAAAAAAAGGCTGGAGGTGTAGCTCAGAGGTAGTATGCCCCTGGGTTTAATCTCCAGTATGGGGTGGGAGGAGAACTGACATGATATCTAATTATCTAATTTTGTCTCTTATCCCAGAAGGCCAAAATAACTTATCTGAGCCTTTATTTAAAAAAATTGCCAACCCCTACTCTACAGAATATATTTCTCAACTTTCCTGATCCTTTTGCACTATTATCATTTGGTGAGACATCGAGCCATAGTATGAACACGCTGTAATGTTCAGCCAGGAAAGAAGTCGCAGCATCACAGTCCTAGGACAGTGAATGTTCTAGACAGGGGAAGTGGTCTGAGGTTTGTTGCTTGCTGGGATTTTTGCTAGCTGTAAGACAAACTAAAGCATATCTCCAAGGAGACCCCAAGATGAACCCCAATAATACCTGCCTGCTAGTATTCATGCTTTTTATTTCGTGCCCACACCAAATAAGCCTGATCTGGATAAACAGTGCAGCATTGTAGAAGTGAAGGTGTGTGACTTTAAGGTTGAGACATAAAAGACTTCAGGGGCTGTGTGTGCCAACACACGCTTGTGATCCCAGTACTTGGGAGGCCGAGACAGGAGGATGGCATGTTCAAGGACAGCCTCAACAATGTAGCAAGACTCTCAGCAACCTAGTGAGACCCTGTTTCAAAACAAAAAAAAAATATTTTTAAAGGCTGAGGGTGTATCTTGGAGGTAGAATGCCCCTGAGTTCAAGCCCCAGTACCAAAAATAAATAAAGACATTAGGGCTTCCGCCTTGGTCAGTCATGAGTCAGTCACTATAGAGGAAACCAGCAGCCATGTTGGGAGGACACGCAAGCAGTCTTATGAAGAGGTCATCATGAGGAGGCACTAATGGCTTTTGTCAAGAGTCAGCATTAGCTGGGCACAGTGGTGCATAAAGAATCCCAGCAACTTGGGAGCCGAAGACAGGAGGATCATATGGTTGAGGTCAGCCTTGGCAATTTATCAAGATCCCAATTCAGCAAGTGTGGCAGAAACATTGTTTATAAGGGGCTGTGGAGCTGGTTGGTGGTGGTATATACCTGTAATCTCAGTACTCAGGAGGCTGAGGCAGGAGGATCACAGGTTCAAGGCCCACCTGGGAAATTTAGTGAGACCCTGTTTCTAACTGAAAAATAAAAAGGGCTAGGAGTGTAGAGTATGGCTCAGGGGTATAGCACTTTAGGTTCAACTCCCAGTACCACACACAAAACTCCCAGTACCACACACACAAAATAAAAGGATTTAAAAGGGGGTGGGGTTGTAGCTCAGTGGTAGTGTGCTTGCCTAACATAGGTGAGGTCTTTGGTTCAGTCCCTCAGTGCTGCATCTCCCCTGCCTTGGGTGCCAACCCTGGCTGCATTTAGACTGCTCTGGGAATTTTGAGAAATCTCTATGCCCAAGCCATCCCCCAAGCCAACCAATCAACATTTCTTGTGATAGGAATCAGGCACCTTTATTTAAAAAAAATTAAGCCGGGCATGGTGGCGCACACTTGTAATCCCAGCATTCAGGAGGCTGAGACAAGAGGATCGCAGTTCATGGACAGCCTCAGGTACTTAGTGAGGCCCTTTGCAACTCAGTGAGACCCTGTCTCAAAAATAAAGAATAAGCCGGGAGTGGTGGCGCACGCTTGTAATCCCAGTGCTTGGGAAGCGGAGACAGGAGGATCACACAGGTTCAAAGCCAGCCTCAGCTACTTAGTGAGGCTCTCAGGAATTTAGTGAGACCCTGTTTCCAAATAAAGTATAAAAATAGGTCTGGGAGTATATCCCAGAGGTAAAAAAAAAAAGCCCCTGGGTTCCACCCTCAGTACCACAAAATAAATAAATGAATAAATAAAAATAAAAATCCGGGCGTGGTGGCACATGGTTGTAATCCCAGCGCTTTGGAGCTTGAGACAGGAGGATCACACAGGTTTGAAGCCAGCCTTGGCCGCTTTTAGTGAGGCTCTTGGCAACTTAGTAAGACCTTGTTTCCACATAAAGTATAAAATAGGTGTGGGAGTATAGCCCAGAGGTAGAATGTCCCTGAGTTCCATCCCCAGTACTGCAAAAAATGAAAGAAAGAAAGAAAGAATAGGGCTGGGGTATAGCTCAGAGGTAGAATGCCCCTGGGTTCCATCCCCAGTACTGCCAAAAAATATATATATAATATATATATATATATGTATATATATTATATATATATGTATGTATTATATATATAATTGTATTATGTTCTTGGGAGGTTGAAAATAAAGTTCGGGAGTTTAGGAGGGAGGTAAAAACACCAAGTGGGTTATCAGAGACCGCTGCTTTTTTTGGACCCGGCCCCTCCAGAGAGTCAGCCGGCCGTGGGGGAAGGGACCGATGGGTCACGCATCTAGAGAGGTGCGCATAGTCCTGATTGGCCGGCCGAGTCATGTGGTGGATCGGAGGCACCGATGTTTTAAAGGAATTCCGATTCTCTCACGACATCTGTAGCATCGCGATGTTTGGAGTCTGTCTCATGATGTTTGGAGTCTGGAGGTACCTGGAGTGTCACGATATCTCCACTTCTAGCTTCCGAGGTTCCGCCTCCTGTTCCCGCTGCGAGATCACGTTGGGGAGGGACCTAACTTATCAGTTCTTTTCTATAGTTTTTGTTGGAGCATTGTAATTGTATATGATCATGAAATTCATGTATGTACATAACATTATTTGATTTGTTTCCTTTTCTGTGAGCACCTGTATTTTTAACTCTGCCCGGAGACTCCAAAGTGCAGCCAGGGTTGAGCATGGCTGGGTGAGCAGCGCCATGGGTAGGCCTAGGAATCCTGCATTTCACAAGAGCCCCACTAACCTGGGGGACAATAATAAGAACCACAGGCCTAGAACTGGCAATATCTGTGGGTACTCCTGGCTTATGTATCGCTAGGAAGCCTCTTTCCAGGTAGTTCCCCAAAGTCTCTAACGAACGGGACCATGGATGACCTCGTCTGAGAAGAAGCTGCTCTTGTTTGCACTGTCTGCCAGGGCGGTCTCTCTCTAGACAACACAGCAGAATCGTTCACACACGGTTGCTTGTTTTTACACGACTGGGGATTAAATCGGGGATGTTCTACCACTGAACACCATCCCCAGCCCTTTTTTAAATTTTATTTTGAAACCGGGTCTTTCTAAGTCTTGAACTTGAGATCCTCCTGCCTCAGAGTCCCAGATTTTTGGGATTACCACCGTGCTGCATGTGGATACTTACAAAATCATCATTTTCATCATTCATCTTGCTATTTATGGCTCCATTCAGAATCCGATAGTCCTAGCTAGGCACGGTGGTGCACGCCTGTAATCCCAGTACTTGAGAAGCCAAGGCAGGAGGGTTGCAGGTTCGAGGCCAGCCTCAGCAATTTATCTAGGCCCTCAGCAACTTAGTGAGACCCTGTTTTCCAAATAAGAAATAAAATCGGGTTGGGGTACAGTTTACAGGTAGAACACCCCCAGTACCAAAAAGGAGGGGAGACGGGGGTATAGTTCAGAGGTAGAATGCCCTTGGAATTCAGTCCCCAGTAATACAACACACACACACACACACACACACACATGCACACACACACACACTCCCCAATGTGGATTTTGCCCAGAAGTATCAAAATTCTTTTAAAAAACAAACTTTGAATGAGAAGCTGCCCTCCAGCCCCACAGATGCTTCTAACTAGAAAAAAAAAAAACCCATGTGATTACTTTGTTTAAAGCCTCAATAGAGCTGGGCGTGGTGGTGCTCCTTTATAGTCCCAGCACTTGGGAGGCTGAGACAGGAGGGTCGTGCAGGTCTGAATTCGGCCTCGGCTTCTTAGTGAGGCTCTCAGCAACTTAGTGAGACCGTTTCCAAATAAAATATAAAATAGGTCTGGGGGTATAGTCTAGAGGTAGAAGACCCCTGGGTTCAATCCCCAGTACCACAAAGCCTCAAAGGACACCTGCGAAGAGAGGTGCCCACAGGGGTAAGTAGGGCAGAGTAGAGAAAGCTCTGTTGAGCGGCCTCAACCCTGAAGGCTCCTTGGAATCACCCAGGCTCAAAATCTGCCAGTGCCCAACCACAAAGATCCGAATTCAGTTGGCCTGAGTTTGGGGCGGTTTACAAAAAGCCCCAGGTGATTCTAACGCACAGCCACACTGCAAACCGCGGGGCAAGCGGCACGGCCTTCTGAGTCTCCTCTCACTCTCTAGTCTATTTACATGAGCGGCTCCAGGTGGCCTTCACCCACTCCCCGCGCCTTCACACAGCCTGCCCTCGCCCAGTGAAGGCATGCCACACAGTTGGCATTGTTCTATGCAAAGCTGATGGTGGTGATCATAGAATTACAGCACGGGAGAATAGGCTTAGGGGACTGTTCACAACACCCTCTGGCCGCACAGAAGCATCAGCATGCTTGGCTCCAGAGGAGGCGCGTGGCCAGCTCTGCCGGGGGCCCGGCTCTTCTGCTCTGAGTCATGAACGCTGATGTGTTTACATCCCTGTGATGTCTGTGCTGTCATGGAAACAGCTGTCAAAACCACGCAAATGACAATGCCGGAGGAGCCGCGAATTGCCTAGGAGGCATGTTGGGCTGATGTCAAAATGGACACCTCCAAGAAACTGGACGAGGGGTCTGAGGGTAAAAGCCAGCTGTCGAGTAAGGCGTACAGGAACCCCTCCGGCTGATAAACATCGGGCAGCCAGAACACAGGTCAAAGCCATGAGAGGAACTGGGAGGCAGAGTACTGGGAGACAAGACACAACTTGAGGACTGGGGAGAGCAGTATCGAGGAATCTCCCTGGCTTCCTGCCCAGTGTCTGACTTGGAGACAGCACTCTCTAATAAGATTGTTTTTGTTTGTTTGTAGCACTGGGGAGGGAACCCAGGGCCTTTCTACCTCCAAGCTACACCTCCAGCCCTTTTTTTATATTTTTTATTTGACACAGGGTCTTGCTAAATTTCCTTGAGCCTCACTAAGTCGCTGAAGTTGGCAACCTTCCTGAATCGGCCTCCCAAGTACTGAGATTACAAGCATGTGCCACCATGCCCAGTTTTCAATTTGCAGTTCACAGAATCTGCTAGTTACCAAAAGCAGATTAAAGGATAATTTCATCAACAGCATTGACTAAAGGGTAATATGAAGGAGCCGACAAAACTTCTGGGAGGTACAGGAAAAGAGATGGGTTATGAATAGCCAGGAACAGTGCAGCTAAGAGCTCTGAGTCCAGAAGTGCCATGCTAACGGCAGCTCCCCGCCTGGCGCTCTCCACCGCTCTGCACCTATGGCACTAGGACCTACTCCAGGAGGTCCCCTAGCAGACTGAGGCCACAGCCACCTTCCCAGGCTGAGTTTCACACAGTAGCTATTGCTTGACAGAACGGCCAGGCAGTCTGGGGAAAGGGTGTCCATGACTCAGCCTCGACAGCTCAGGAAGGCACAAGCCTTGCGCAGCCGGCTGCAGTGTCTGTACCTCTCCTGGCAACAGGGTGCGTACCCGCTTCCAGTCAAGGTCTGGACTCCGCTGAATGCCTGCTACAGACAAATGCAGACTTTTGTGAATGGGTGGGTGAATGAATGAAATACTTTAAGCCTTCTCACCTGCTGCTGCCTGCGATCACTAGCCAGTGGGTCATTTCTGTGTTGGCAACATCTTTATTTAGCAATATTTGTTTTGTAGCTCTTCGAGTACTTTATTGCATTTCTCTCTCTCTCTCTCTCTCTCTCTCTCTCTCTCTCTCTCTCTCTCCCCCCCCCCTCTGTCTGTCTCTCTCTCAGAGAAAATAAAGAAATAAAAGTAATGGTATTTGTAATGAGAAGTATAGATCCCATAAAGTTAATCAAACTAAAACAAAGATTAAAATTAACTGTAGAGCCAGGCATGGTGGCACAAACCTGTAATTCCAGCTTCTCAGGAGACCAAGACAGAAGAATCCCAGGTTCAGCCAGACGTGGTGGCACATGCTTGTAATACCAGCGCTTGGGAGGCTGAGACAAGAGGATCGCACAAGTTCGAAGTCAGCCTCAGCTATTTAGTGAGGCTCTCAGCAACCTAGTGAGACCCTGTTTCCAAATAAAATATAAAATAGGTCTGGCGATGTAGTCCGGAGGTAGAAAAGCCCTTGGGTTCCATCCCCAGCACCACACACACACACACACACACACACACACACACACAAAAGAATCCTAGGTTCAAGGCCAGCCTGGGCAACTCAGCAAGACCCTGTCTTAAAATGAAATTTAAAAAAGGTTGGGGAGGTAGCTCATTGGTAGAGGTCTTGCCTAGCGTTTGCGAGACCCTGAGTTCAATCCCCAGTGCTGCCAACAAATAAACAAACAACAACAACAACAACAACAACAAAATACTAGCACCCAAAGCAGGTGATCTATCGCCTCAATGTGAGTCTCGCTGGAAAAAAAAGATCTCTTCATATGTAAAGAATGGGCTTCAACTGCTGAGACCATGATATTGGAGAAGATGGCTTGTGGATAAAGTGTCATTAGAACTGTATAGTCGTCCTTACCCTCCTGGGAGGGGGACCGCCTACTAATATGTATTTACAGTTTTTATTTCTCTGCTGATAGTGTTTTCTGGCTATGAAAAGCACTGATTATGTGGGAATAGAGATCCAGTATTAGCAGGACTCATAAACTCTGCTTTTCTCGGTTGCCATCTTCCCGGAAGTCCACCCCCTACTAATATGGAGGCTATTTTTAATTTTGCGCACTGTCACTTGGATACATTTTCCAGACCCCGTTTATGTATTGATGAGAGAATGACCTTCACTCTGCAGTGGAAGGGAAGCAGAGAACAGGTGTGAGGGGCAGAGGGAGACCCCTGGCTGGTGGGTTCCTCTTGCTCCCCAGAACTCACTTCTTTGGCCCGTCAGCTGCCACCCAGCTTCCCCTCCTCAGGCACCAACACGGTGCCAGGGGCCATGGCCCAGCGAGGCCGCGGCCCCCGGCCCGGGGTCCTTGTTGCTCCTTCCTGCTGGTCCTGCTCCCCTTGTCTGGCTGAGAATTTGGTGAAGAACTGAGGAAGGACAGCTGGCAGCTGAAGGGGAGGGTCTCTTTCCCGCTGTGCCAAGGGACCTGGAGAGACCTTCCAGGTAAGTGGCTGATCAGCGCTTGTGGGGTGCCCACTGGGGCTTGGGGATGGACTGTGGTCCTGTGTACGGTTCTTTCTTTGGAAGCTAAAATGAAATCATCTATTTTCTTTCTTTCTTTTCTTTTCTTTTCTTTCTTTTTTCTTTTTTTTTTTTTTGTGGGTTTGGGGATGGAACCCAGGGGCATTCCACCTCCGAGCTACACCCCCTGCCCTATTTTTTATTCTTTATTTTGAAACCGGGTCTCACTGAGTTGCAGAGGGCCTCACTAAGTAGCTGAGGCTGTCCGCGAACCACGATCCTCCAGGTCTCAGCCTCCCGAATGCTGGGATTACAAGCATGTGCCACCACGCCCGACTTTCCTTTCTTTCTTTCTTTCTTTCTTTCTTTCTTTCTTTCTTTCTTTCTTTCTTCCTTTCTTCCTTTCTTTCTTCTTTTTATTGTGGTACTGGAGATGGAACCCAGGGGCTTTCTACCTCTGGGCTACACTGCCAGACCTATTTTATATTTTATTTGGAAACAGGGTCTCACTAAGTTGCTGAGAGCCTCACTAAGTAGCTGAAGCTGGCTTTGAACCTGCACAATCTAACTGTCTCAGCCTCCTAAGTACTGGGGTTACAAATGTGCACCGCCACGCCCGGCCGAAATCTTCTATTTTCTGATGTCTTACACTTACAAACCTACCTGCCGGCATCATTTCCCTTTGGGTGACAGTAGCGATTCCAACAGTGTAGTCTGGCACTGCTGAGAAAAACACTGACACGTCCTGCGAGGCCGCTGACCTGTTGTGAGCAACTAACTGCTGGCCTTAGAACTAAATTCACTTTTGTTTTTCCATAACACTTGGCTTGGAACTTCTCCAAATAGCAAAAGACTCGGAGGCCAATGGTGGAATTACTAGAGCTAGGGGGCCATCCTGTGGTGAAACATCCAGAAAGGAGGCCCAGGGGTGTTTTGTTTTGTTTGTCGGTGCTAGGCATTCTACCTCCAAGCTACACTGCCTGTCCTCTTTTATTTTTTATTTAAAACAGGTTCTTGCTAAGTTGCTTAGGGCCTCACTAAGTTGCTGGGGCTAACTTTGAACCTGCGATCCTCCTGTCTTGGCCTCCCAAGTACTGAGATTCTAGGTGTACGTCAACACGCCTGGTTTCTAGGGACTTTTTTACCCACACATTTCAGCAATTACCTGAGTTCAACCACTGTCCGTTACTATTAAATGGAAATTTTCAGAAATAAAAAGTTTATAAGTTTTAAATAACTTTCAATATATTACAGTATATTGTTAACAATTGTTTTATTTTATCATTGGTTATTATTAACCTCTTACTGATATTAACTTATAAATTAAACTTTATCTTAGGTATTATATATAGGAAAAAACATATATGGGGTTAGGTACCATCAATAGTTTCAAGTATACCCCGGGGGGGGTGTCTCTAAAATCCCTAGGGGCTACCATAATCTTTTCACCCAAAGTGGCAGACAGAAATACTAAGTCCAAATTTGCCAGTTTTCTGTTTAGAATGGTCAATTGGCTTCCCAGACTACAACCAAAGTACACGCCTGGGCCACACCTCAGACCTATTGAATCAGACAGTCTGGAGTGGGACTCAGTCATTAGCAGTTTAACAAGGCTTCCAGACACCAGGTTAAGCCTGGGAACCATCAGTTTAGTCCAGATGGGGGACAGAATTTCCTGCTCTGGGCTAGCGGAACAGCCTGTACTACTTATAAGTGATTGTAATTATTGTAGAAAATTATTGTAGAAATCACTCTTTCAGAAACTGTTCATTCATACAAAAAATAATTATTGTGCACAGCAAGAAGGTCTGTTGGGTTGGAGAAGTAGCTGAGGGGGAGAGTGGAGGAAGTGAGTCCTGAGAGATGGGCAGAGGCAGGTTGTTAAGACAAGGAGACTACGAAGAGGATCCGTGGGTCACCGCAGGGTACCAAGGAGGAAAGAGATCTGCTAAGACTGTCTTCCTAAAGATAAGCATTCCCGCTACTGCAGAAGAACAGACAGTGCTATATGCAGGAGACCAGACAAGAGGCCAATACAAGGCTGAGGACTTGAATGGAGCCCAGAGCTGGAAACGTTGAGGTGGCTGAATTCTGGATCAATTTTGAAGGTAGAGATACCTGGATGTATAGATGAATTGGATATGAGAGTAAACCAAGAAGAATCTGAGATGACTCCAGTGCTTTGGACCAAAGCAAAACCATTTAGTAAGAAATAATTAGATGCCTACTACAGATACACTTAAAATGTATCTCATAGTTTAGTCGGTTTTTTAACATAAATAAAATGTTGTGAGTTTTTTTTTTTTCTTTTGCAGGTCTGGGGATGAAATCCAAGGGCATTCGACCTCTGAGCTACACCCCCTGCCCTATTTTTTCTTCTTTATTTTTAAGCAGGGTCTCACTAAGTTGCGGAGGGCCTCACTAAGTAGCTGAAGCTGTCCGTGAATCGTGATCCTCTGGCCTCAGCCTCCCAAATGCTGGGATTACAAGTGTGCGCCACCACGCCCAGCTAATAAAATTTTTTAATAGGAAAAAACAATAAAATTAAGATTATAAATTGTTGAGCCAGGCTCAACAATAGGGCTGGGGGTGTAGCTCAGAGGTAGAATGCCCCTGGATTTCGTCTCCAGTACCACACACACAAAAAAAGAGAATTTATAAATTGTTTTGGGGTTCTACACAATTTACCTAATTCTTTGCTTTTGTTTAATTCAAACTGTATTTTGAGTTTCAAACAGTACAGCCATACACTGGTGTCTACAGTAGAGGTAGGGATTGTTCTGAAGGTGATCCAAGGCTAGGCTTCATTATAATGTAGAACTAAATTCCTTCATCAATTTGCTGTCTTTATTCTTCTGCTGTACAAATTAGCAGCAATTATGCATGCCTGCAAACATACATTTTAATGTACCATAGAGCCCGACTCCCATTTAGCAGCCAGATTCCTGGCAACCCCAGCCATTTGGAACCTCAGGTATGAATTCCCAAACCACACTGGAAAGCTTAAGGGATGTGTCTAAAATTAAGGTTAATGATTTAACAAACTTAATTATTTGGTTTCCTCTGGCAAGCACCCAGGCTCCCAGGTGTAATCTAATTCAGTGAGTGGCTATTCCGTGCGCAGGGCACCGCAGGCTGTGATGATGGTGTAGAGTCGAGAGCAGGAAGCCGACCCACTGACTGCAGCGAGACGGAAGGAACAGGAAGCTCTCCATCTAGAAAGGAACAAAGGTTCCTGAGCTTTCGAATTAGCACCACTAACACCTAATAATTAAATTGCCCATTGGCTGGATTATAGCCAGGACAATGCCTGGGTTATATAACAATGGCTCTGAGTTATAAAATTTTATTTCATTTTATTTTATTTTGTGGTACTGGGGTTCCTGGAAGCCCTTCTACCTCCGGGCTACACTCCCAGACCTATTTTTATATTTTCATTTGGAAACAGGGTCTCTTAAGCCAGCACGGCTGGCTTCGAACCTGCGCGATCCTCCTGTCTCCGCCTCCCAAGCGCGGGGATTGCAAGCGTGCGCCACCACGCCCGGCGTTAAAATTTTAAAAAGAAAAAAAAAAAGTGAAGATGTTAGCAACCCAGTTTCCCATAACAGGCAATAACATAAGACATTTTAGAAAAGAGTAATTGACACAATTAGCATTTAGCTTAAAGAGGTCATTTCTAGTTGTCTCAATGATTAATTAATCCAGACTATCTCATTGCCATGAGAATTAATAGGATGTGATTGCAAATGTGCCTATTGTCAACGTTCTATTAAGAAATCATTTGAAGCAGGGCATTGTGGTGCATGCTTGTAATCTCAGTACTTGGGAGACTAAGACAGGAGGATCGAAGGTTCTCTGCCAGCCTCAGCTACTTAGTGAGGGCCTCTGCAACTTAGAGACCCTGTTTCAAAATAAAGAATAAAAAACAGGACTGGGGGGCATAGCTCGGAGGTAGAATGCCCCTGAGTTCAATCCTCAGTACCTAAAAAAAAAAAAAAAAAAAAAAAAGGCCCGGTGTAGTTGTGCACACTTGTAATCCCAGGATTCAGGAGGCTGAGACAGGAGGACCACAGTTCGTGGACAGCCTCAGCTACTTAATGAGGTCCTTTGCAACTCAGTGAGACCCTGTTTCAAAATAAAGAATAAAAAATAGGGTGGGGGTGTAGCTTGAAGGTAGAATGGCCCTGGGTTCCATCCCCAGTACAAGAAGAAGAAGAAGAAGAAGAAGAAGAAGAAGAAGAAGAAGAAGAAGAAGAAGAAGAAGAAGAGGAGGAGGAGGAGGAAGAGGAGGAGGAGGAGGAGGAGGAGGAGGAGGAGGAGGAGGAGGAGGAGGAGAGGAAGGAAGGAAAGGAATTATTTAAAAACTGAATCTTGACTGGCCAAATAGAGTACTTGTCTTTGGATCTTTTTACATTGATGGCTATACTGGAGCAGAGAGATGGAAATAGAGGAATAATTGCTAATTTTTTTTCTTTATTCCTCCCTTGAATTCTCTCCTCCTCTTCCTCTCCCTCCTTCTCTTCCTTTTTTTTTTTTTTAACTTAGAGAAATTTAAGTACACACAATTTAAGTACACACAAAAGTAAGCAAAATAGCATTAAAAAGCTTTGTGTAAGCTGGGTGTGGTGGCGCACGCTTGTAATCCCCACGCTTGGGAGGCTGAGACAGGAGGATTGCACAGGTTCGAAGCCAGCCTCAGCTACTTGGCGAGACCCTGTTTCCAAATAAAATGTAAAAAAGGTCTGGGAGTATAGCCTGGAGGTAGAAAGCCTCTGGGTTCCACCCCTAGTACAACCAAAAAAAAAAAAAAAAGCTTTGTGTAGGCTGGGCGTGGTGGCGCATGCTTGTAATCCCTGCACTTGGGAGGCTGAGACAGGAGGATCACACAGGTTCGAAGCCAGCCTCAGCTACTTAGTGAGGCTTTCAGCAACTTAGTAAGACCCTGTTTCCAAATATATATATATATGTCTGGAACTATAGCCCGGAGGTAGAAAGCCTCTGGGTTCCACCCCCAGTACCACCCAAAAAAAAAAAAAAAAAAAGCTTTGTGTATTTATTACCCTCTGTCAATTCCACTGGCTCATCCACCTGGCAAGATGTCTTTCATGAGAGATGTCTTTCATGAGTTGTTTTGAAGCAAATCTCAGGCTTAGTACAATCTTATTCATTTTTTTTTTTTACTATCTATCTCTAGCAGTTAATGGTGTGTGTGTGTGTGTGTGTGTGTGTGTGTGTGTGTGTGTGTGTGTGTGTGTTTGTGCATGGAATAGAATCCAGGGGCATTCTAGTTCTATACTACATTCCCAGCCCTGGTTTATTTTTATTTGGAAACAAGATCTCGCTAAGTTGCTGAAAGCCTTGCTAAATTGTTGGGACTGGCTTTGAACCTGAAATCCTCCTGTCTCAGTCTCCCAAATACTGAGATTACAGATGTGCACCACCATGCCTGGCTCTAAGGACTCTTTTTTTTAAAAATCTTGTCAATTTCATTATTATGTCTAAAATGTAATGACTTTTTTCTCTTGGTGGTGGATTGAACCCAAAGCTTCAAATATGCTACCACTCTCCAGCTCTACCACTAAGCTACACCCCTATTCCCTGGTGATAGTTCTTTAATATAGTCACATATCTACTAAGAATTTAAAATTTCCAATTGCTTAGTAAATTAAAACTTACTTAAGTTATGAAAGCAGGTTTATTTTGGCTTGAAATAAAGCTCTAACTTTTAATAAGAATCAGATTCTACCATTGATTGATGTAGCCCTTAGTCCTCATGTTCCCCCAGCCCTTTTTAAATGTTTTTAATTGGCATTAGTTTATTGAGTTCAGTAGGGCCTCTGGAGAATTCCCCACAGTCTGGAGTTTGCTGAGTACAACTCCATCATTTCATGAGTTCCTCTCTCTTCTCCTTTGAATGCCTATAAATTGCTGGTAGAAACTGGAAGCTGTTTTAGATTCAGATTCAAATGGTTTTGCAAGACTACTTTGAGGGTGGTGAAAAGCAGGAGGCTCTGCATGGCTGGCCATTTCTCTTTTTGTTATGACAAAACAAAAAGATTGTGAAACTCCATACCTGGATCCAGTAATACTTAAGAGGTTGTCAAACAGTGCTAGGCTAATACCATCATTCCTTATAGAGCACTTAACAAGAAAATGGGACTGTGTGTAGCTCAGTGATATAGTGCTTGCCTTGCATGAGTAAGGCTCTGGGTTAGACCAAGAAAGAGAAAGCACAGCTGGGTGAAGTGGTGCACACTTGTAATCCCAGTACTTGGGAGGTTGAGACAGGAGGATCGCAGGTTTTAGGACAGCCTCAGCTATTTAGAGAGTCCTCTGCAACTTAGTGAGACCCTATTTCAAAATAAAGAATAAAAAACAGAGATGGGGGTGTAGCTCAGAGGTAGAATGCCACTGGG
Source organism: Muscardinus avellanarius (assembly GCF_963383645.1). Taxonomy (NCBI): domain Eukaryota; kingdom Metazoa; phylum Chordata; class Mammalia; order Rodentia; family Gliridae; genus Muscardinus; species Muscardinus avellanarius. The sequence goes on from NC_137801.1 coordinate 60,168,438, forward strand.
TTCAATCTACAATTCCACCAAAAAAAAAAAAAAAAAAAAAAGAAAGGAAGGAAGGAAAGAAAAAGGAAAGAAGGAAGGAAGGAAGGAAGGAAGGGTGCGAGAGAGAGTACTCTGCATTTACAATTTGATTCTCCAGAAGTACAATTCATATAGAACAAGATAAACGCTTGAATTTTTTTCTTTACCAGTTTTGTTTTGTTTTTGCGGTGCTGGGGATGGAACCAAGGGGCATTGTACCTTCAAGCTACACTCTCAGCTCTATTTCTTATTCTTTTATTTTGAAACAGGGTCTCACTGCGTTGCAAAGGGCCTAAGTAGCTGAAGCTGTCCTTGAACTGCAATCCTCCTGTCTCAGCCTTCCAAATGCCGGGATTACAAGCGTGCGCCACTACTACACCCAGCTGTCTACCAGTTTAAGCAGTGAGTCACTTCCTAACATCCGCCAACAAGGAACAATATATTTCTCCTTAGGAATATTATTACCTCGTAGCTGTGAATATATTTGATGTGTTTTCATCCCTTGCCATTTTATTCATACGGATGCTGAAATCATCTCTTCTCTGGCCAGTGAAGGCTTTCCTGTTGTCTCCTGAATCCTTTTGATGTGACCCCAGTCACTTCTAAAGCTTCCATTCTCTCTGGAAATAGCTCTTTCAGGTTCATCGTGTTTATTTCTTACCCAAGACACGTGCTGGGGTCCAGCCCTAGCAAGAGTCGGGGGTCCGCGAGCGGTGGAGTGAGGAGTCGGCGAAGTACGGCAGAGACACAGCACACAGGCGCAGTGGACAGTGAAGCTGCTCTATTTAGTTTTACATTTTTGCTCTCTCTACTTTCGGTTTTGGCAAGCATGTTTTTTTTGTTTTTGTCTTGTGTTGTTTTGTTTTGTGGTACTGGGGTCCCTTCTATCTCTGGGCTACTCTCCCAGACCTATTTTTACATTTTTATTTGGAAACAGGGTCTCCTAAACCAGCGCGTGCGGCTGGCTTCGAACCTGCGGGATCCTCCTGTCTCTGCCTCCCAAGCGCGGGGATTACAAGCATGTGCCACTACGCCCGGCCTTGTTTTGTTTTTTGGTGGTACTGGGGGTGGAATCCAGAGGCTTTCTACCTCTGGGCTATACTCCCAGACCTTTTTTATATTTTATTTGGAAACAGGGTCTCACTAAGTAGCTGAGGCTGGCTTTGAACATGCACGATCCTCCTGTCTCAGCCTCCCAAGCGCGGGGATTACAAGCGCACACCCAGCCTTGGCAAGCATTTTATACTTTCTTTTTTGGCTACATTCTAGTCTTACAATTTTTTCTAGAATTAATCCATCAGTAAGTATACAAAGAACTAATACATCAAGGCAAGGTGACAGACGGCCAGGTTCTTTTTTTTTTTTTTTTTTTTTTTTGCGGGTTTGGGGATGGAGTCCAGGGGGGCATTCTACCTCGGAGCTACACCCCCTGCCCTATTTTTATTCTTTATTTTTGAAACCGGGTCTCACTGAGTTGTGGAAGACCTCACTAAATAGCTGAGGCTGTCCGCAAACCGCGATCCTCCGGTCTCAGCCTCTCACAAATGCTGGGATTACAAGCGTGCGCCACCACGCCCGGCCCAGGTTCCTTTTCAAGGGAACATTTCCTCTTACAAGCAACCATGGAAAAGATCAGAAGTTTATTATTAACTACTAATAAAATATCAAAATAATATCCTATGCTAAGCATTATACTCTCTGATTAGTATACATCATTGTTTTTAATCAATAGGCACTACTAAGGAGAGGAACGTTTCATACTTTCCCATGTCCCAAGGCTGTGCCTGGGTACCCATCTATTCTGCTGCTGTCCACGTACCCATTGTACAACCCAAAGGGGGTAGGGTTACTGGGGGGTCGGTAGCCACTCTTCCATAGCCTACCTCGATTAAATATGCTGGCCTCTTAAAATTCATGACGGTGGGAACAACTTGTCTTGGCTCTGTTTTAGGTGTATTGTTAATATTGCTTTAGAAAAACCTGGGGGAGGATCGGTTGCCTTTAAGGCTTGTTCTGCTTGTGATTGTCTGAGTCTTTATAGAATTCTTGTTAGGTCGGTCATTTGGAAATTTAGGTGCAACTCATACATAAATGTTACAGTTTCTGGGAGTAAATCTCAAATTATTTTAAACAATTTGAAGCCATTAATAACATAAGTCTCAGGTATCTTTTTGGTAACAAGGCCAATTCTAAAAAAAATCCCCAAATCCCCATGCCTAATACTATTCCCCAGAAGGAGATGCCGTGCGCCTGTTCCAGGGAATGTCTGCTGTGCAGCATTCCTGCTAAAACGAGCCTTGCTCAGTTTTAGACTGGGAAGAAGGCGTTGCAGACATGGATCTGATGATTCCTCCAAGAATACCCGTTTTCTTTTATGAGAGTCATTTGAGACCATGTGGAGGCTGGGGCTGCATTCTATGGACAGGGCCAGGAGACACACTCTGAACTCATACCGATGGTTCCCCTTCAGAATTAGGACTACAAGGTTTTTTTATTTGCCTTTTATGGAACCCAGGGGCATTTGACCTCCGAGCTACACCCCCTGCCCTATTTTTTATTCTTTATTTTGAAACCGGGTCTCACTAAGTTGCAGAGGGCCTCACTAAGTAGCTGAGGCTGTCCGCAAACCGTGATCCTCCAGGTCTCAGCTTCCCAAATGCTGGGATTACAAGCGTGCGCCACCACACCCGGCTGACATTTTTTTCTCTTTCTTTCTTTCTTTCTTCCTTCCTTCCTTTCTCTCTTTCTTTCTTTCTTTCTTTCTTTCTTTCTTTCTTTCTTTCTTTCTTTCTTTCTTTCTTTCTTTCTTTCTTTCTTCTTTCTTGTGGTACTGGGGATGGAACCCAGGGGCATTCTACCTCTGAGCTACACTCCCAGCCCTATATGTTTTTTTATTATTCTTTATTTTGAAAAAGGGTCTCGCTGAGTTTCAAAGGGCCTTGCTAAGTAGCTGAGGCTGTCCAAGAATCTCCATCCTCCTGTCTCAGTCTCCCAAATGTTGGGATTACAAACGTGCACCACTACACCTGGCTTGAAAATTACTCTTCTTTCTCCTTCCTTCCTTCCTTCCTTCCTTCCTTCCTTCCTTCCTTCCTTCCTTCCTTCCTTCTTTTTGTGGCACTAGGGATGGACTCAGAGGCATTCTGCCTCCGAGCTACCCCCCAGCCCTATTTTTTATTCTTTATTTTGAAACAGAATCTCACTGAGTTGCAAAGGATCTCATTAAGTAGCTGAGGCTGTCCACGAACCATGATCCTCCTATCTCAACTTCCCAAATGCTGGGATTACAGAAGTGCCCTACCACGCCGGCCTCTAGCTTGACAATTTCTTTTTCTTTCTTTCTTTTTTATTTTTATTATTTTATTTTTATTTTTATTTTTTGTTTGGTGGTACTGGGGGTGGAACACAGAGGCTTTCTACCTCCGGGCTATACTCCCAGACCTATTTTTTATATTTTATTTGGAAACAGGGTCTCACTAAGTTGCTGAGAGCCTCACTGTAACTGTAGCTAAGGCTGGCTTCAGACCTGTGCTATCCTCCTGTCTCAGCCTCCCAAGCACGGGGATTACAGGTGTGCACCACCACACCCAGCTTAGCTTGACAATTTCTATCTTACATCCATATCTCCTTTCTCCTACTCTGAGAATTCTGTTTCTCAGTGACTGTGGGAATGAAAGGATTATAAAATCACATATTGCATTGCTTTATTATAGCACAATAAAAACTTAACAATCACAGACTTCTGCTAGCAAAAATATGATTATTTGTTTTTTAAAATATGTATATGAGGCCAGGCGTGGTGGTGCATGCTTGTAATCCCAGCATTTGGGAGACTGAGACTGGAGGATTGCGGTTCGTGGACAGCCTCAGCTACTTAGTGAAGCACTCCGTAACTTAGTGAGACCCAGGGCAGGAGGTGTAGCTCGGAGGTCTAATGCCCCTAGGTTCCATCCCCACACTCGCAAAAATAAGTAAATAGATATAAAAATAAAGAATACAAAATAGGGCAGGGGGTGTAGCTTGGAGGTTGAATGCTCCTGGGTTCCATCCACAGACCCACACACACAAAAAAATGAGGCTGGGCGTGGTGGCGCACACTTGTAATCTCAGTGCTTGGGAGGCTGAGATAGGAGGATTGTGCAGGTTCAAAGCCACCCTCAGCTACTTAGTGAGGCTCTCAGCAACTTAGTGAGACCCTGTTTCCAAATAAAGTATAAAATAGGTCTGAGAGTATAGTCAAGAGGTAGAAAAGCCCCTGGGTTCCACCCCCAGTACTGCAAATTAATTATTTAATTAAAAAATATATATATATATATTTGTGCGTGTGCATGTGCGTGGGGGGGTGCTGGAAGTTAAACCCAGGGACATTGTACCTCCAAGCTACACCCCCCCCAGCCCTTTTTTTATTATTTATTTTGAAACAGGGCCTCATTACTCACTAAGTAGCTGAGGCTGGCCACAAACCTGGATCCTCATCTCAGCCTCCCAAGTACTAGGATTACATGCATGTACCACCACGCCTGGCTTTGTATATGTCTATTTTAAGAATATAGCTGCATAATCTATATGCTTTTCTCTACCTTGCTTTTTTTTTAACTTCACACTATATCTTGAAGATCATGCCACGGTACTATTTAGAGTTATTCTTTATGTCTTTTTAATGTAGATAGCTGCTGACTGTAACTAAGTGATATACCATGTGCCAGGTACTGTGCTAAGTGGCTTATACAGATTATCCCATTTAATCCTCAGAACAACCCACTGAGGTTGGCACTTTTATAATTGCTATTTTACAAATGGGAAATTGAAGGTTAAGTAATTTGTCCAAGGTCACTCAGCAGAAAAGTAGTGAATAATCTTCTAAGATGGAAGAAGAAAAATGGATAACTTTGACAGCTTCATTAGTCACATATTTTCTGATCTCTAGTTAGACATAAAGATAGAAAAATAATTTATACTGACAAGTTAGTGGACATCAGTGTCCCAGAATACTCAGAAACCCTGTGTGTTCACACTGACTCATGGAGACATTTCCGTGGACGCAGATGGCTCACCAAGAGGCTGAAATTTTATTCAGACACATAAGATAATATGAAAACCACTTTAAAAAGTTATTCTACTATGCAGGAGAGCAGTGTACATTAAATATTAACTATTCAATAATGAGATAGCTTGCAACAAATGAGAAAACAAAGCGCACACTGATAGGTCAGGTCCCTCTCTTCCTCCAAAGGACCCTGCAGCAGGAACAGGAGGTGAAACCCCGGAAGCCAGAAGTGGAGATATTGGGAGAATCCAGGTGCCTCGAGACTCCAGGCATCGCGAGACAGACTCCAGAGGTCACGAGACTGCAGATGTCGCGAGAAGACCGGCACTCTAGCCCCACCCCAAGCTGGCTATATAATACCCTGACTTCCTCTCCACCACATGACTCTGCCGACCAACTGTGACGCTGCTTGAACGCATGGCTCTGCTACTCGGTCATCGGTCCCTTCCCTCACAGGTGGTAGACCTCGTCCAAAGGCGTCTGCTGCCCAAAGGCGTTGGGCTTGATTAAAGCAGCAGTTTTTGATAATCTGGCTGATGTTTACCTCTTCCATGACTCCAAAGCTCAGTTTCAACATTACATTTGGTGCACGAAACCCAGGAGGATTTTTGTGTTTTTTTCTCTCTCTTTTTTTGTTGCTGTCCTTCTCCTTGAGCCTTGGACTCTTCAATCTGACCCTCAGTTGGACCGACCGCTTTTTATTTTAACCTCCTGTACAGGCTCATTGGGAGGAGTGCACCCACCAGCCACTTGCCTGTGAGGTCCCACGCCACCAGGCTTGCTGGGCAGCGTGTGCCCCGTGGCTGATCCAGTTGCTGCCCGCCGCCACTAATCCATAGCTGCACCCGCTACCACTGCACACAGGCTGCCGCCATGCTCTGGCACCGCTGCTCAACTCCCCACACCAGCCCCTGCAGCCGCTCTGGGCCCGCTGCACATCCCACTGCCGCGCACCTGCTGCCACCATTCTGGCTCAGTGCTATTTCAACCCGCTGAGATCTTTCCAACAGGGTAAGCTCCCTCCCCTCCCTCTGGTCAGCGGGTTACAGCTTCTTGCCTCTTCTCCAGACTCGGGTCCTCTGCCCGTCCACTGCAATCTAAGATCCAAGTGCTTGGTGACCCATTGTCCTCCAGTCCACTGGGACCTTCCCCCGGACAACCAGGTCATCCTCCGGGTTTGAGAAGGGATTGAGATGTCTTTCTTGATCTCTTAACCCCTGTTCCCGAACAATTGATCAGGAAAATGGGGACGCCTGTTTCCTGTTCTTCGTTCACTCCCGCCGACCAGACATGGGAAGCGAAACCTCCAAACTAGCAGAGGACTTGTGCCCTGAGTGCCTGTCTGGCCTTGATAAGAGTTGGATAATGGGTCGTGGTGGCTCAAGAACAATCAGCAACTTTGTAAGTGGTCCAGTAAATGGTCGGAAGTGCTTTATGTACAGGATTTCTTTTGTATGCGTTCCCAACTTTCCCTTCCCACCCCACCCCCGCTCTACTGCCCAAGTCATGCTGGCTAGGGATTCCCACCAGCTGCAGTTGCCATCTTGGTTGCCACATGGCAGTGTACAGATGCCACCTGGTGGTCTTGCTGAGTCTCAGGCTAACTCGTGGTCACCCGTGCCCACCTGCAATTTTGCTGAGTTACAAGCACAGGAATCATTTTGTGGTGACACGTGGATGCCAGCGTCTGACCCTGGCTGGGTTACAGGCGCCGCTTTCTGAGGACCCTGATCCACAGCCTCCCACTCTAACCCACTCCTTCACCCTACCGCCATCCTCCCTTGAAGGACCAACCCTTACCTTCCCCTTGCTTTTCCCCATAGGTTACCATACCCACTCCAGGGACCCCCCTTCTCTCTTGGCCCCACTCCATGAGGTGGCCAGTGCAGAAGGCATAGTCCGCGTACCTTTCTCCCTCCCTGACCTTGCTCAAACTGAAAGAAAACTATGCTCTTTTTCCGCCAGTCCATCCGATTTTATTAAAGAATTCCAATACATCATGCAAGCATATGATATAACATGGCAGAATCTTCATGTTATTTTAACCTCTGCCTTGACTCCGGATGAACGTGATCGTATTGTAAAGGCTGCCTGAGAACGGCCAACCAGGCTCATTTAACCAACCCAGCGCTCCCTACGGGAGCAGCTGCAGTTCCTTCTGAGGATAACCACTGGGATTATCAACCAGTCCCTATCAGTAGGGGTGAGGGGTTAAAAATGAGAGACCATATGATACTATGCCTTTTTGATGGCATGCGGGCTGCTTCCCAAACCCAACCATTTTTCTTAAAGGGGTTCAGGAAGCTTTTACCCTCTATACCCACTTAGATCCATTTACTGAGGTAGGATCTGTGGTGTTAGCAACCCACCTCGTTGGGCAATCAGCCCCTGATATTTGAAAAAAATTAAAGGCTAAGGACGGTCCTCAAACGCCTATCTAAGATTTGGTTAACATGGCATTTAAAGTCTTTAATTCCAGAGGGGAACAGGAGGAAATGGAGTGTACACACTGACTTCACCAAAAGGCAGATCCCTGGTAGCTGCCCTGTGGCCAGTGGTGGTGGCTCAGCCCTCTGGAGCGCCACCTAGGGGTGGAGGACAGCAATGACGACTACCTCCAGGAGCCTGCCTCAAGTGCGGTAAGGCTAAGCCCACCAACCAGACCATGCCCAGCGTGAGGCCAGGAGGGCCACTGGAACAGTGCACTTGGAAAAGTGGTGAGCCCCAGGTGCCTCAACACATGGAGACCACCCTTCCAGACCAGGCCTCTCCACTGGCCCTACTCAGCCTGGCTGAAGACTGAGGGCTCCCAGATTCCTCAGCCTCAATCATCCTTGCCAGCCCAGGGTAACTCTCAAGGTGGCAGGTAAGTCAATCTCCATGCACTACAGGCTCTCTTTTACAGGACAAAATTGCCCTGCCTGAGGCTCAGACCAAAGAAGTCATTAGCCTAATACATAATTCCTTACACATGAGACCTATAGCGCTTAAACATTTCTTAAGCCCCTTGCTTTATTCTCCTCTCCTACAACAGCTGATTAGTAAAGTCAGTGCCTCCTGTTCTATTTTTGCTGCTGTTTCTACCCAAGGAGGCCTTCACCCCTCCTTTCCTACCCACCAATGAGAGGACTCTTGCCAGGACAGACCTGGCAAATTGATTTCACCCATATGCCACCTCACAAAAAACTAAAATATCTTCTTACCATGGTAGACACCCTAACAGGTTGGGTATAGTCTTTTCCCTCAAAGGACGAGACGGCCAGTACGGTGGCCAGTGTTCTATGCTCGGACATCATCCCTTGGTTTGGACTCTCTAATTCCTTACAGTCTGATAATGGACCAGTTTTTACTTCTAAGGTTACTCAACAGGTGGCACAAGCCCTTGGCATTTCTTGGAAGCTCCACATCCTATATTGACCACAGTCATCAGGAAAGGTAGAAAAAAAGAATGGGATTCTTAAAACCCATCTAACAAAACTCTCCTTGGAGCTGCGGGTATCGTGCCTGAACTCCTACCACTGGCTCTGGCCCATGTGAGGGCCACCCCTCAAAGCCCCATCTTCATGAGCCCCTTTGAATTGCTGTAAGGTCGCCCTTTTATGCTTAATCTTGCTCTCCCTTCGGACCCCCCTCCTTTGGCTTCCTATCTCCCTTACTTGTCTTTTCTCAGCCTCCTGAATGCTGGCATTACAAGCGTGCACCACCACACCCAATTCTTGTTTTGTTTTTAATAGAGTCTCACAAAATAGCTGGGGTGGCCTAGAACCAACAGCCTTCCTGTCTCAGCCTCCCAAGTACTAGGATTAGGCATGCACTGCTGGAGCCAGCCAGCAAAAGTACGGGTTCCTAAGAGAGGAGTGAGGATGAAAAGAATTCAATTCTAAGAATTTGATTCAAAGAATATTTAATTCTATTATGGGAGGATCATCAGTACACTCTTGGGTTGATATCTCTACTGACCGATCCCAGGTTTATCACTCTCGTCCTATTTATACAGCTTCAGGTCAATCAACCTCCATGCCGTCACCACCTGTGCGTGTAACAGTCAAGTCAATCAACCCTCGTGCCGTCACCACCTGTGCGCATAACGTCAAGTCAATCAATCCCACCTGAGCTTCTCTCAGACCTTGAACTTTCCATGACCCCAAACCTTATTGGCTCTGGGCAAAGGACAGTCAGAAGTATTCTTAAAGGAGAAAACCTTAATGGCTCCCCACAATGCGCCACCATGCCTGGATAATTATTAGCAAATTTAATGAAGCTCTGGCACACTGATTCCTGCATGCCTTCCACCAGCTCAGCTTAGCTACGCCAGGGTAGGCACCAACCGAAGGGGAGCCCACCCGATTCTTGTTAGAATCTGCAATCAGGACTCAAAGAAGCTGGGTGGCTGTGCTGGCCACTGACCTTCCCCACCACGGTCCACACTCAGGCCATGCCCCTTATTTCCCTACCTAGTTCCCCACCAATCTGATCACCAGCAACTTATGCTGGCTACACTACAGAAGTATCTCGAATCTGTTGCGTCTTTTCCATCTCCAAGGCTGTCCCCCTGTTTAGGTCCCTGCCATCTGTCACCAGGACCACCCAGCACCTCCAAATGAGTGTCGCTCTGTGCAGAATGATCTTACGCCAGAAATCAGGAAGCCTCAGCCCTGCTTAGACTCCTTCAGGGCCTCCTCTCTATACCCAAAAGGGAACCAAACCTTGTTCTGGGAAGAGCCCACTGCATGGGGGCTCTCCCCTCTGCCCCCTACTCGGCCACGCTGGCCCCACTCGGGTCCCTCTGACCCGTCACTTGCTGTTCTCAGGCCCATGCCCCGGAGGCCAGGATGCTGGGAATTCCTGTCCTCTCCCTTCCCTATGGCCACCGCCTCTTCCCAGCCTCAGCCTAATGTCACCTCTTCTGAGGAGCCTTCCCTGGCCACACAACCCAAAGAGCTCATCCATATCTTCCTCTGCACCTCATTTGTCTCCTTCCTAGCACTTACCGTGGTGTGTGATTAGTCTTTATTTTTGTGTTTTGTCGCCTCTCTAACCTACCGTCAGCTCTGGGAGGTGAGGGTGGGAATTCTCTTGATCTCGTTGTCTGTCATGTCATATAGCCAGACAGGAATAAGGACAAACTTCAAAGGTGCGATGGCTCTGGAGGGGGTGTGCGGCACCCTCCTCCTTCCTTTTAGGACTGCTACATCTTGATTTTTGTCTGGGGGAAATCACCCTTCTCCTGATTCGGCCATGAGGAGTAAGGTGAAATGGTTCCACCCTCAGCACCAGGGAAGGTTCTTGGGTGTCAACACATTCCTGTCACCAGCACTGCCTCCATCACTACATCACCACTGTGATGGTGACTAGCACAGTTGAAGCCAAAGAGAATCGAGATGTTTGCTGGGCTTGTGTGCAAAAAGCTTTCTCACACTCTCCTGTTATTACAACCCAAAGATGGCTCCTTCCCCCAGCAGTGTGGTTCGAAGTGGCGCTCAGGGACTACTACATCAGTCGAGATCTCGGCAGGAAATGGAAAACTCAGTCAAATTGTGCAACTTGAGGGACAAATGATAAACGGACTATTTGCAAAGATGGGATAGAGGTGTAGGGAAAACTCCAGGAATAGCAAAGTACCAGGGCCAGTACTACCCTTGGCCTGCAGGGGGCAGTTTTTGGAATGCAGATTTAGAGCTGCATGGATATTGTCACCCTCTCCTCAGAGGGATGAAGGCAGCCATACCGTTTCTCATGGAAGACAGAGGCTCAATAAATACCCCACCCACCTGCCCAGCTCCTGCCGGTACTCCTCGCTGGCCAACCCAAGCAGAAGGCAGAGGGCAAGGACTGATCCCTCTAGGAATGGAATCCAAGTCAGCCTCCAAGGACACGAAGCAGGGGGGAGAAGGGAACGACAGAGAGGCCAAGGGAAGCTGTGGAGCACACCGAGCACTGCCTGGAGGGGCGAGGGAGCCACCAGGGGGTATGAATGCAAGCTTGATTGAACACAAGCAAAAACAGAATAGAAAGATGGAGCAAAACAGAATAGAAAGATGGAGCACAGCCATATCCCTTGTGCGCTGGAACTGCGGGAGCACACATCACCTGAAGCTAGCTCTTTCTCGGTAGATTCCCTTTATTGTCACTTGAAACGTAATGAACCCTCATAGGAGGATTCAGGCTTCAAAGATGATTGAAATTTCAGCAACCAGAAGTGGGGAAAGGACCTTCCAGAAATAAGGAGCAGGCTAAGCAAAGGGAAAGGAGGGAGAAGGAGAGCTGTGTGTGGCAGCCGACGGGAATGTAGTTGACCAGAGGATCAAGTAGGAGTCGGGAGGGGTTGGGTCTGCAGGCTGGAGCCCTAGCACAGCCAGGTCCAACAGGTGGGAGCTTCTGCCGTTGGTGCTAGGAAGCCATGAAAACTTGAATAAACTTAAAATTCTTATCTTTATGGTTTCTTCAGGCCCTCGGAGCAGGGGGGTGAGGTGGGTGATGGATAGTGTATATAATTGTGATTAACTCAGTTGCATGAAAAATTAGCACAAGGCAGGAGGAAGCGCTGAGATGGGACTCGCCTGTGAAAGGGCTCAGGAGTCCTCCACAAGAAGACCACCAGAGTATATGCAATCGCAAGAGCTTTATTTTGGGGAATCCAGCAAGCTGGGGTCCATCAGAGAACGGAGCGGAGATGAGACCTCAGAATGGTGGCTTGCAGGTCTTTTAAGCAGGGGGTAGGGGGAAGGTAGGGGGTTTCCTAAATCCTAGGGGTGGCATGTCCTGACCTTTACATTGATTGGTAAAGTTTGAGGTCTGAGCATTAACATATGGCTCTTCATTCATTAACATTCCCGCCTGAGTGAGCTCACCTTTAGGCCTAGTCTTCCTGAAGTGAAATCTGAGCCTGTCACGGCGTCCGCGGATGAAATCCACAAGGTTCCTCACCTGCAGCTATACTGGGCCCTGTGACTGCCACAGAGCCTGACACTGGACCCTGGGAAGTCTGTTTTCTGCCCAGGTTAAGCCGTCTCCCCTTTTACGCCCTTCTAGGAGGCACCTGATGGTTGCCCCTGACTGTAATGACGACTGTCACCACAACACACAGAGGCCATTCCTAGTGCTGAGAGGTCAGGGCGGGTGGGGGGTCACGGTCCCTAAGTTCCGGACCTAGCCCTGCCTCAACACTCCCTCTGCCACTTACGACTCAACCACCTATTCCCAGCACTGGGAGGGAACAGTCTGACCATCAAAACATAAGAAAAACAAACTTAGCTGGAAGCTACTGAGGCAGGGCAGAGGACCCCGGGGGTAGAAAGGATTAAAAAGGCCAGCTGTATACAAAACAGGGATAATAGATACAGGGATACCAGTGCAAATTAATGCAAAACTTCAGCCCAGGAAAACAGGTGAGGGAGAAGACAGTGGCTCCAGGAGACTGGAATAGACATCAAATTAAGGATTGAAACTGGGCAAAAAATACGGGGTCTTCCGACCCAATTCTGACCAAGAGCAGGTGGAAAACCATGAGGAAGGATGAAAGCTCACTTCCCAAGAATGTCAGCCATTATTCTCTTTGGGGGATCCCTCCCACCCCTCTGCCGTGTGCGGGGAGCTATTTTTGTTGTCTCTTTCATTGGCTTAGAAATAAACTTTCAGCCGGGCGTGGTGGCGCACACTTGTAATCCCCGCACTTGGGAGGCAGAGACAGGAGGATTGCGCAGGTTCAACGCCAGCTGAGCGCGCTGGCTTAGGAGACCCTGTTTCCAAATAAAAATGTAAAAATAGGTCCGAGAGTGTAGCCCAGAGGTAGAAGGGCTTCCAGGAACCCCAGTACCACCAAAAATAAATAAATAAATAAATAAATAAATAAATAAATAAACTTTCATATTTCTATACCATTTATTCATCCTTAGACTTCATCAAAATCCACCGGACAACAACCCACTAAGATGAGACACCCATATCACTGCTGCCATTGATACATTATTTTCCCCGAATGATTGATCCCTTAGAAATCAATTGACTCAAGTGCTATAATAAAACTGTCAATCTTTATTAGTCTTCTCAGGGTGCTGTAACAAAATGCCAAAAATTTATTCCAGAAATGTCAGAAATGTATTTTCTCACAGTTCCAGAGGCACAGAATTTCAAGCTCAAGGTACCGGCAGGGCTGGTGTCCGGGGAGGGCTCTCCCCTGGGGCTGCAGTGCCCACCCTCCTGCTGGGTGCCTGCCTTGGTGTGTGTGGGGGATTGGGGGTAAACTCTCTGTCTTCTTATGAAGGCAATAATCTTCACACGCCTATAATCCCAATACGTGGGAAGCCGAGATCCTGTTCCATCAGGGCCCCACCCTTATGACCTCATTAAATCTTCCTTATTTCATTACCACACTGGAGGTTAGGGATTCAGTATAGGGATTCCGAGGCGACATGTACTTCCAATTCATAGCACAGCCTATTGTAGTGGCGGGGGGTGTTGCTCAGTGGTAGAAACCTTGCGATCTTGGTTCCAATATTTGCTAGCTGTGTGGCCTTAGGTAAGTTGTTTAACCACTGTATGCCTTGTCTGAAAAGTGAGGATAACAAAAGCATATGAATACCAAAAATAGTTTTTTGGGGGTTTTTTTCTTTCTTTTTTTTTGTTTTTGTTTTTGTACTGGGGATTGAACCCAGGGGCATTCTACCTTCGACCTACACCTCCAGCCCTATTTTTTTTTTAATTCTTTAATTTAAAACAGGGTCTGAGTTGCAAAGGGCCTCAGTAGCTGAGGCTGTCTCCAAACCTGAGATCCTCCTCTATCAGCCTCCCAAATGCTGGGATTGTAAGTGTGAGCCACAACGCCCAGCTCCGGAGCATTTTTTTTTTTTAAGAAGAAAGAAGAGGTGTGCTAGTCATTAAACTATGGTCTGCTTGAACCCCACCCTCTGTACTCTACTTTGTGGTTCTGGGATGGAGACTCCACAAACCACATTTCTTCTTTGCCTGCACGTGAGAGGGAGATGACAGGGCTGGAGGGGAAGGGCTTTCCCTTCCTGTCTGCTTCATATTCCTGTCCCCATCACCCTGGCAACCCGCTTCTCTTTGGCAGGAGCCTTGTGCCGCAATAGCAGCTGGTTACCATTCAGTTTTTCCACCTCTCAGAGATCCAGCCTGATCCGCCGAGGGCCTCCCGGCCAGCGGCTGGCGCCCCCTCCTGGCAGGCCTGTGCTCAGCTCTGCAGACCGTCCACAAGCTGGTGCATTTAACTCATCCCAGCTGCTTCTGCCTGCGCCCTCAGCCCTCCTGCAGTTGTTCCTCCATGATACATTACTGTTTTTTTTTTCTTTTTTGTCTTTTCAGTTCTTCAATGCCTGGCTAATGCTTCTTTATGTTAAATTCTGTTAAAAATAATTGGTGTGGTTTCTGACTCCTGGCAGCCCTTGATTGAAGGGGTGGAGCAATGCCCACCTTCACCAGCCGAAGTGAGAGGGCGGTTAAGATTTTGTAGGAAGCCGGGCATGCTGGCACACACCTAGGAGGCCTAGGCGGGAGGACTTCCTGAGAGCCTAGGAGTTCAAGGCCAGCCTGGGGCCTAGAAAGTCTCTTAAGTGCTCCTTTCACTAAGTGCATCTTCAGAAATAAAAAAGTACTTTAAACTCTCTCTCTCTCTCTCTCTTTTTTTTTTTTTTTTTTTTTTGGTGTTACTGGGGTTCCTGGAAGCCCTTCTACCTCTGGGCTACACTCCCAGACCTATTTTATACTTTTTTATTTTTTGGAAACAGGGTCTCTTAAGCCAGCGCGCTGGCTTCGAACCTGCGCGATCCTCCTGTCACCGCCTCCCAAGCGCTGGGATTACAAGCGTGCGCCACCACGCCCGGCCACTTTCAACTCTTAGGTAACCCAATTCTGCAGTCGGTTCTGGCACTGGTCCTGATCTACAAGAGATACTCGAGGTCCTGCCTTCCGAAGACTGTCCTGGAAGGAAACTTTCCTGATCAGCTAAAGGCAGTGGCACCACAGAAGCCGTCCTCCAGCCCGGCAGCACGAGTCAGGGAGCTTCTGGAAGACAGTCTTGCACAAAGAAGATGCTCCGTGGCGTTTTGTAGATGAATGCAACACTCCTGCCCCAAGGTGGTGGGTCAACAGACCAAGTTCGCTAGGGCACAGCGGGCTCCATCTTGTGGTCATACCGGAGAATTGCACCACCATCCTCCTTGGTCCTAGTCCCTTTCATCCCTTTCATCCCAACTAACTAAAGAATACCAAGACATATTTAATGATATATAATTTATATTAAACTCAAGTGACCTCAGAACAAATATATTCTTCTTGTACATCTTTGTGAAGGGTGGGGGTACTGGAGAATGATCCCAGGGGCACTCTGTCACTGAGCTACATCCCAGACCTTTTTAATACTTTATTTTGAGATCAGGTCTCACCGAGTTGCTGAAGCTGGCCTCGAACTTATTATCCTCCTGTCTGAGCCTCCAGTTACTGGGATTGCAGGTATGTGCCACCATGCCTGGCTCTGTACATCTTCTTCTATCAGTATTATCTGTTTTCATTAATTTGTTCAAAACCACCTGGGCCAGGTAATTTTCCTACTGAATTCTTATAGCTGAGACATGACAACCACAAGTTCTAGACCAGCCTCAGCAATTTAGGAAGATCCTCAACAACTTGGTGAGACCCTGTTTCAAAATAAAAAGGAAAGCTGGGTGTGGTGGCACATGCTTATAATCCCAGCATTTAAGAGGCTGTGACAGGAGGATCAAGGTTCATGGACAGCCTCAACTACTACTTAGTGAGGCCCTTTGCAACTCAGTGAGACCCTGTTTCAAAATAAAAGAATAAAAAATAGGGCCAGGGGTGTAGCTCGGAGGTAGAATACCACTGGGTTCTATCCCCAGTACTGCAAAATAAATAAATAAAATAATAAATAATAAAGAGCCAGGCATAGTGGCACATGCCAATAATCCCAGTACTTGGGAAGCTGAGACAGGAGGATCACAGGTTTGAGTACAGCCTCAGCAGGTAGTGAGACTTTCATCAACCTAACGAGACCCTGTTTCAAAATAAAAATAATATAGGGCTGGGGTGTAGCTCAGAGATAGAATCCCTCTGGCTTCAATCTCCAGTAAAACACATACATACATACATACATACATACATACAGTAAAAATAAATAAAAAGGGCTGGAGGTATAGCTTGACACTACAACACCTCTTGATTTAATCCTAGTTCCACAAAAAACAAACAAATAAAAAACTAAGGCCAGGCATGGTGGCACACGCTTGTAATCCCAGCCCTTGGGAGGCTGAGGCAGAAGGATCCCACAGGTTCAAAGCCAGCCTCAGCTACTTAGTGAAGCTCTCAGCAACTTAGTGAGACCCTGTTTCTAAAATTATATAAAAATAGGTCTGGGAGTGTAACCCAGAGGTAGAAAGCCCCTGAGTTCCATCCCCAGTACCACCAAAAAGAAAAACAAAACTAGAACCTTCTTCTCAGTGGGACAGGTGGGGAGACTAGAAACCTGTCTGAGACTATTATATTTCATATGTGATATGAGGGCCAAAGTGAGAGTATGACAGTGGGAAGAAAGGAAGAGGCAGGTTCCAGTGTCATTCAGGAGGTGATGTGGACAAGCCATATCATTTCTGCACATGGATGAAGAAGGGAAAAAATCCCTTCACTAATTTCCAGCTTCAGAAGTGAAGTAGATGAAAGTCCTACCAACCAAGAGGCAGTGTGTTTTGGTGGAAAGAACCTGTGTTGTGGATCTGACTGGCCTCTCTTAAATTCCAACTTTCCCAACCAATTAGACATGTAGCCTTGGGTGAGTCACTGAAACTCTCTGAGCCTATAAGCCTGAATTTCCTTTTTGGTGAAATGAAAATAATAATAATTGTTCCTCCCATCCAACTACTGGGATTATAGGCACGCACCACTGAATGGTTTAAAATTAGAACCACTGGGTTCTAATTTTAAAATTCAACTCTTGAATGCCAGGCACAGTAGCACAGCCTGTAATCCCAGTTATTTGGGAGGCTGAAGCAGGAGGATAGCAAGTTGAAGGCCAGCCTAAGCAACTTAATAAGCCACTATCTCAAAATAAGAAAAATGTTTTTAATGGCTGGGTTGTAATTTAGTAGACTGCCTACCTAGTATGGTTAAGGCCTTGAAGTCAATCCCTAGTTTTGAACAAAATAAAAATAAATAAAATTCAAATCTGGAATGCATCCTAAAGGATGCATTTAGGCCATGTTAAAAGAACCTTAAACATGTCTTTACCTCGCTGGGTGTGGTAGCACAGGCTTGTAATCCCAGCATTTGGGAGGCTGAGATAAGAGATCATGGCTTTGCGGCCAGCCTTAGCTACTTAGTAAGGCCCTCTGCAGTTTAGTGAGACCCGGTTTCAAAATAAAGAATAAAAAATAGAGCTGGGGTGTAGCTTGGAGGTAGAATGCCCCTGGGCTCAATCCCTGGTAACATACACTCCTTTTAACTCAAGAATACCTCTGGGTTCAATCCCCAGTACCTACTCCCCACCCACCCCCGCTGACACACACACATACAGTGTCTATTTTTTTTAATCAATAATTCTGCTTCTGGGAATCTATCCTCAAAAAAGAATTCTATATATAGAAAGAGCTATGTGCATAGGGATTATCAGCGAGTATTACTGATATAGTACATCCATTCCCTACAATTTTGATAATAGTCCATTATGAAATAAATTAATTAAATCAAATTAATTTCAACTCAAAAAAAAACAAAAAAACAGGATTTTCTACTCCAGTCAGCCCTTGGGAAGTCCTCAAAAGAGCCTGCAATCACAAGTCCTCATTGGTCAGGCCACTGATGTCCCAATTTACCTGGTTCTCACAGTCCACTGGCTTTCGTGCCACCCTTGAGAACTAGGGACATTTAGTGAGTGTGGAAACTCCACTGCTGTTTCTTTCTGAAATCTAACATTCTTGGGGTACTGTCAGAGAGCAGGACACAGTTGCCAATCTGGACCCCCTCCCTGAACTGGAGGCAATCTTTTAGCCTGGGAAGAACCCACCATTGCCTGCTTGGGTTTCCCTCAAAGCCATTTTTCATCTCTCTCCAGCACACTAGGGCACCTCCGGGGGTTCAGGCTTTTGAAAACAAAGCCAGGAAGGGAGGTGTTTTGTAGGAAACTTCTGTTTTCAGCCTGGCACAAAGTTCCCCCCTCCCCACCAAGGAAAATAAAATGAAGCCTGCTACCTGCGTGATGAGGGGACCTCACATTTGCAGCTCAATAAATTATCCTGCCTGGCCTGGCATAGTGACACGTGCCTGTAATCCCAATCCTGGGAGGCTGCTACAAGAGGATCACAGATTTGAGACCAGCCTCAGTAACTTAGTGAGATGTTCAGCAACCTAGCAAGGCCCTGTCTCAAAAAAATAAAAGTAAAAAAGCTAAGGGACAGCCGAGCGTGGTGGCACACTCTTGTAATCCCAGCACTTGGGAGGCTGAGACAGGAGGATCGTGGTTTGTGGACAGCTTCAGCTACTTAGTGAGGCCCTTTGCAACTCAGTGAGACCCTGTTCCAAAATATAAAGAACAAAAAATAGGGCTGAGGATGTAGCTTAGAGGTAGAATGCCCCCGGGGTTCCATCCCCAGTACTGCAAAACAAAAAGCAGAAACAAAAAACAAAACAGCAACAAAAAAAAAACTAAGGGAGCTTGGAAGTAGAATGCCCTAGGTTCAATGCCCAGTACCGCCCCCCAAAAAAATTCTGCCTAAAATAGTTTAATGATGGCAGAGTATCATAAAATGTGAATCTTAGACACAAAGTCGTGGGGTACACGTGAATGCTGACACTCTGGCTCCATAGAGTTGGCAAAACCAATTCACAGGTTATCCCAGATGCAAGTTTCCAAAGTTCTGGTGAAGAGAATTGAGTGAATAGATACTACTATAGCAAGCCTTTTGGCTTTTCCAGCTTTACCCTCTCTTCTGTGGCTATGGAAATCTCTTTCCTGTAGGAGTTTTAACTAATACAGCTTTATGATCCCTTTGTCACCAAGAGGGCATCTGGGAAGGTTTGGAGGAGATCTCTACTCAGACCTTCCTGGTCCTCGACTCCATCACAGAAAAGAATTTAAGGACCAGTCAGGCTTTAGTAGAGAGAAGAGCTTTATTAGGCAGAGGAAGGCTAAGAACAGAAGGTGGGCAATCTCAAGAATGAGTTGCACCACCAGGCCTTAAGGGTAGGTTTTTACAAGGGTACATAATTAGATGGAATTTGTATGATCCAAGGAGTCTGACTTCTCTTGGGATTGGAAAATACTGAGGAAGATCATGTTTCCTCACTGGGGGTCTGGTCTGGTTCCTGCTTATATCAAACATTAGCTGCTAGCCGCAGTAAGTCAATCCATCCTTCCTTCCCTCTGATTAAACCAAGGAGCAGTCTACCTCTGAGCTACACCACCAGCCCTATTTTTTATTTTATTTTATTTTTATTTTATTTTTGGTGGTACTGGAGTTCCTGGAAGCCCTTCTACCTCCGGGCTACACTCCCAGACCTACCGGCTTCAAACCTGCACAATCCTCCTGTCTCTACCTCCCAAGTGCGGGGATTACAAGCATGCGCCACCACGCCCGGCTATTTTTTTTTTAAACAGGGTTTCACTAAATTGCCAAGGGCCTTGCTAAGTTGCTGAGGCTTGCTTTGAACCTGTGACCCTCCTGTTTCAGCCTCCCAAGTACTAGGATCACAGGCACGAGTCACCACCTCTAGTGGTCTATTCATATTGAGATCTTGTTCCCGGTTTGCTATATTCCAGAAAACTTATAGGGAACTTGAAAGTTACGATGCAACTTGTGGGCCGCTTGGCACATCCTTACAATATCATTCTTTTCTGTCCCTTAGGCTCCTTTGTCCAGCTGTTTGTCCTATATTTTAACAGATATATTTTTATTCTACTCAGTGTTTTCTCTGCACCCTTAAATTTCTATCTCAGACCAACCATCTTCATCTAAGGCCGTGACTTCCTAATTTCAGCTCCATGTCCCTGGAGCCAACAGCCCTCAGCCAGCACCACCTGGGTTTCTCATGTTTGCTTTATACCCCTCATCCACTCACTGTCTTTACCCAGGTCAGTCTCCTCTGCACGAATTCCATTTTGTCAGTAAGACAGGAGGGTACTGTCCAAGCAAAGTTCATTCCTCTACACTATCCCCTTCTGGAAGCTTCCAAATGCCTGCTGAAGGCTCGCTGTAGGGGCTCCTTTTCAGAAGCTGCTATTTGGTAAGACCTCATAGGTAAATGAATGGATTGTGGAGACAGCTCTAGTTCCCAGCACATCCAAGTTGTTGGCCTATCTAGACCTGTGGAAGTGGCTCTGACCACAACTACACCTCCTACTACAGAGAGACTAGCTGAACAATCTGATCACCCCTCTCTGGGCTTAAAGGGACTGGGTGTTAATATTGGCAGGAGGGTAAAAGCAGAGAGAGAAAGAGATAGTTTAACTACCATAATGAATCTCTAAGAATGTAAATCAAACCACTGAAAACTCTTAATCATATGCTTTCCTGTAGCAGGCCAGCTTTCCCGGCTGTATGGAAAAGCAGAAGGAAGTATAGTAGATGTTTCTCTTCTCTTTCCTTCCCTCTTTTCTACTCACTTTCTCCCTCCCTTACTTCCTTCTCTTCTTCTTGTTCTCCATTCTTATCTTTTTTCTTTCTTATTTATTTATTAGCTTGGCAGTGGTAGTCTTCCCAATGTCTGATTAACCTCTCTATTTGAGTTTGAGGGGAATTCCCATCGTAAGAATCTTGGCAAAAGGTAAGGCTACAGCTTAGCACAGTGGCACATGCCTATAATCCCAACAACCTGGGAAGCTGAGGCAGGAGGATCACAAGTTCGAGGCCAGCCTGGGCAACTTAGACCTTGTTTCAAAATAAAAAATAAAAAGGACTGGGATGTAGCTCAATGGTAAAGCACCCCTGGCCACTGGGTGGGTGGACAGAGGGAGCTGGGCCACAATTCCCACTGTGGAAGCTAAGAAGGGCAAGCACTTCCCATACCCACACCCTGGGAGCTGGAGCTTGAGGACATGAGGATTCTGTTAGTGAATCAGAGTCTCAGTCAGCTGAGAAAGAATTTACATTTCTCAAATGTCAATAGTGGCAGCACTTAGTGTGCAGTGGCTGTGGTGCTACCAGTACTGTGCTAGCCAGACTGTCCCCACAGTGAGGAAAATCTACAGAAAAGCTGAAAGAGTGCAACACACACACACACACACACACACACACACACACACCTCTTACTTAGTGGCCACTTAGTTATTTATTACTGCAAAACAAATTCTCCAAACATTGCAACTAAACCGAACAAACAGGGCTGGGGGTATAGTTTAGTAGGAGAGTGGGGACCTAGCATGCATGAGGTCCTGAATCAATCCCCAGTACCAAAATAAATAATTAATGAAGTATATTCATGATGGTTAATGTTATTTTTATTTGTTTATTTTCAGTACTAGGGATTGAACCTAGGGGTACTCTATCACTGAGCTGCACCCTCAACCCTTTTTATTTGGAAACGGGGGTCTCACAAAGTTGCCCAGGCTGGCCTTGGAATTGTCCTGCCTTAGCCTCTTGAGTGTACACATTACAACATTAAGATAGGGTGATGTTGAAACTTAGAGGAAGAATGGACCACAACCTCCAGATAATGAACTTGGTCAAATATGATAAATGTGGCAATTTTGAGAGAGCCTTCTTTGGGGATGGATAAGTGCATTTTTTTTCTGCTGTTGTAGAAAGAGTTGCATTATGTTGTATGAGACTATTTTTATTTGAAATCGAAGGCATGGGGTGAAACGTGTCTTTGAATGTTTGGCCGTCTAAAGGATGGACTGCTGCGGAGCTATTTTTGGCTACCCAGCATCTAACTATTCTTCTTTGAGGGGAGCACTCCACACCACATTTTAGTAGGAGGCCAGGCCCCATTTCCCCACACTAGAAGCCAGTGGGTCAAAGAAGTCAGAATAGCTGTAAAAACTCTCCTGGCTTATTGGCAGTTAGAATACAGGCACCTAACCTAGGCCAGGCCAAGTAAATAGTTCTCTCCAAAACATGAATATTCAGTGAAGTCATCATTTCACAGAAAACTGCAAAAGTAATTCATGGCCGTACCAGAGGCTCAAGGCATAATCAAGGTGCAGGAGCGGTATGGCTTTGGCTGAGTTGCTGCATGACTTCCCTGGGTTTCTAACGTTTCCTGGTCTGACTCTCCAGCTTTTTTAGTGCAAGGAGTACAATCAAACACAGCTTAAGCCCACTCTGCCCACACTTAGACGTCTCAGAAGAAAGAGCAAATCTCTCCCCCTGCCTCAGTCTCTGAAATCCGTGACAAAGACTCAGGCCATGTCTAGATGGCTCACATGCTCATTCCTGGGGAATTCTTTGAGGACAAGAGAAAGGGGACTATAGTTGGCCAAGCCTGGGCTCCATGTTTGCCCAGAAGTGTGTGGCTAAAGAACCATCTGATTCAGCCGGGCGTGGTGGTGCTTGGGAGGCTGAGACAGGAGGATGGCACAGGTTCGAAGCCAGCCTCAGCTCCTTAGTGAGGCTCTCAGCATCTTAGTGAGACCCTGTTTCCAAATAAAATATAAAATAGGGAGTATAGCCTGGAGGAACTCCTGGGTTCCACCCCCAGTACCACCAAAAAAAAAAAAAAAAAAAAAAAAAAAAAAGGAAGGAAGGAAGGAAGAAAGAAAAAAAGAAACTCACCAGGGGCAGATTGGACCTCTCTTTTTTACTCCTCTCTGAGTCCAGGCAGTTCTGTGACCCTCCTGGTGAACTCAATAAAACCCATTCTGCTCAAAACAAAAACAAACAAACAAACAAATATGATTAACTGATTACAGACAATTTCTCAAAAGAAAGATTGCTTGTCAAGCAAAACCAAAAGTTGTTCATAACACAAAATTACAGAATGTCACAGCTAAAAGGAACCCGGAATTCATCTATTTTATTCTATCTCTTACAGGTGTAGAAACCATATAGGGTAAAGAATGATAAAGGCCATGAGAAAGGTGGAGGGCTGCAGGGGTCAATGCAGGGGAAAGAACACAGCTGGTGGCGCACATCAGAGAGGGACTGATGAAGGTGGGGGGATTTGACCGGGGACCTGATACACAGAACGATGTGCTTGTCTTTTTGAATCCTTATCCATTTGGCTTTGATTTCTCTTTCAAGTTTCCTTCACTTGATTTCATACCTTGGCTTTCTGCCAGCCTTGATTTCTTATCTGGAGTTGGACCAATTCTCTGTCCAGCAGGGTATCTGGACTGGGAAAGTCCCATCTCAGTTTATTTGATTACATGGCTCCCCTGGAGGTCTTCTGAACATACAGAGAACAAGTGTCACAGCATAAATGCTACAGATGTCAGGCAGGTAACAAATGTGTGAAGTGCCCGGCTGTTACTTAATACACAAGTGGTGCTTGAAGGTTTTATTTGATACTGGGGGAAAACCCAGGGCCTCATACTAAATAAATTCTGATTTAAAAACAAAAGCAAAGGCCGGGCATGGTGGTGCACGCTTGTAATCCCAGCGCTGGGGAGGCTGAGACAGGTTGATAGCACAGGTTGAAAGTCAGCCTCAGCTACTGAGTGAGGCTCTCAGCAAATTAGTGAGACCCTGTTTCCAAATAAAGTATAAAAAATAGGTCTGAAGCCGGGCGTGGCGGCGCAAGCTTGTAATCCCGGCGCTTGGAAGGATCGCTCAGGTTCGAGGCCAGCTTCATCGGGTTTAAGAGACCCTGTTTCCAAATAAAATATAAAAAAAAATAGGTCTGGGAGTATAGCCCGGAGGTAGAAAGCCCCTAGGTTCCATTCCCAGTACCAACAAAAAGAAAGAAAGAAAAAAAGAAAGTCTGAGAGTATAGCCTGGAAGTAGAAAAGCCCCTGGGTTCCATCCCCAGTACCACAAATTAAATAAGTTAAAAAAAAAAAAAACCCTATATGCTGCCCAACCAAACAAAACTATCTCTTCTTGCTGTCAAAAGTTTCTGACCCCCGGTTTAGACAAAGCCTCTGAGCTGTCACAACAGGTTCAGAAAAGCTCAACAAGTCCTTATCTCCTAACTACACAGGGTCCAGGAGTCGCAAGAGGATTTGTACCCTACTCATAGCTGCGGTTCAGACATCTCAGACCTGTTTATGATGGTAAGTGGAAGCCAGACTGCTGAAAGCACTGAGAAGACATCTATAGGGAGAGTTTGGCATAGCTCGCACGTGACCACTTTCCCGCGCTCTCTGGGTTGCGGGGGAGGAGACAGCCATGATGGCCCCCACTTCCCCTCGGACTCGACTTCCCATATAAGACTAGGCTAAAAGAGCTCCAGGCTTATTTCTCCACACCCCTCTCTTTCTTTCCGAGCCTGTCGGAGGCCCACCTTCTCCTAAAACTGTCCCCAATCGCAGAGCTAAGGAGCTCGCCCCGAGGCGCCAGCTGACCGACCACAGCACCTGTTCGGGCCTGAGTCCCGCCGCCGGGTGGTTTGGACGCGACAGTAAACAGACGCGCAGTGCAAGGCTGGGACCGCCTCCCGGCAGCGGCGACCCGGGAGCACTCCGGTACGCCCGGCGCGAACGAATGAATGAATGCCCGGCTCGCCACTGTGCACGGGCGCGAGAAGAGCGCGCCCGGAACCCAGCCGATCCGAGTCATCCTCTCGCCCCAGCTCCGGGTCGACGCGCCCTTCCACGACCCCGCTCTTCAGAAGACGCGAACCCGAGCCGCTTGCGCCCCTAGGCGAAGGAGGACGGCGGCCACAGAAGGTCCGGCCTCCCATAGGCCGGCGCCGCGCAAGGGGTGGGCTCTTCTCACCGAAGCGGGCCGCGTATTGGTGAATCTGTGCACTGTGGGCTGGGATTGGCTGCGGCGGCCCGCAGGCGCGCTCCTCGCGGAGGGAAAAGGGGCGGACCGGAGGACGTGGCCAGCACTCAGCCCCGCCCCGAGCGCGCGGGTCTGGGGCCGGAGGCGCCGCCTGGAACCCCGCTCGGGCCGCCGCATGGGGCTGCAGGGGCCGCTCCGGACGCGCGAAGGCTCGAGGTGCCGTAGGTAGGCGGTGTCCGCCGCGTGTCGCGGCGCCGGGCGTTGGGGACGGCGCCCCTGGAGGCTCCCGCGCGCGGCCCGGCTCTCTCCCGAGAGGTCGCGGGGCGGTCTGCGAGGTCCGGGGTCGGGAGGGCCCAATGGCTTCCTGGGCCGGGGGCGCTTCGTGCCTTCGCCTCCATCTTGCCAGCGGGACGGCGCCGAGGCGGAGGCGGCTGGGGACGCGCCGGGCGCGGCGAGGGCCCGCGGAGCCAGCGGTGCCCAAGCACCTGGGGCCGCGTCGGCCTCGGCCGCGGGGAGTCGGCCCCTCGCGGCGTCTCCCGGCGAGCGCGGCGCCCTGCTCCCCGCGGGGCGCGCCGCCCGGCCGTTGACACGGGGAAGGTTGCGACCAACCACGACGCCGGATTTTTTAATTTTTTAATTTTTTCTTGGTGCTGGGGATCGAACCCAGGGTCGGGAACAGGCTAGGCAGGACGCCGCCGCCTTATCGCTGTGAACGCAACGGCGGGAGAGAAGCAAGATTTCTTTTTCTTTTTTTTTTTTTTTTTTGCGTGGATGAGCTCGCTGTTTCCAACTGTCATCGCTAGAACGGTTTTCAGGAGGCCGGGGACGCGTGTGCAAAACGTTTTCCAGGCCCTTGAAACTTACTAGATTGGATTCTGTGTATTGTTTGTAATAAAAAAATGAGCTGAAACCTGGCAGTGCTGGAACAGATTGGCCCTCACTGGGAATTCATGGGGGCGAGGGCGCTGAGGGAGGAAGCCTTCGTATAGACCCCAGAACGCACAGATCTAGGGAGTGAGGGAATGTTAAATCGCCTGATAAAAGGGTATTGAGTCTCTTTGCTGTGGGCTCGGTTAAAAGAAATACAAGCCACTTCTTCATGCCCCTTTTCACCATGAGGGTAAATTCTGGTCCGCTCAGTACAGAAAAGAGCAAGGAACTCAGTTTCACCTGTTCTGGGAAGCTTTTTAAAGCTCTTCCCCACCCTGCAGCTGGTAAGCACGCCCTCCTTTGGGCTGCTTTGTATGGCCTCTGTTTTTCCACATCACTCTGCATTGTGGTTTCCCCAGTTCCTAGCATGATGAAGGCACTCGGTGATGGAAGGAAGCCAGAAGAAAACAAAAACAGCAGTGTGGCCAAAAGTTGACAAAACGGAGCTTTTATTCCTTTAACTTGTTGGGCCAGTTATTCTCATAGGTTGAGAAGGCAGCTGAGCCCAGGCGCTCTCAAGTCAAATAAGACAAAACTCAGGTTTGGTACTAACTTTTGATGAGTTAACTTATCTGTGCCTCATTTTCCTCATTTGCAAAAAGGGGATAATAATAATACCTACTCCGCGGGTTATGAGGAATAAATGAAATACTGATAATAAAATACCACAGTTCCTGACACAAAAAGATTAGTAGCTGTTAGGATAAAAATAAAGCCAGGTATGATGGTGTATACCTGTAATCCCAGTACTTGGGCGGCTGAAACAGGAGGATTTCAGGTTCCTGGCCAGGCTCAGCAAGACCCTCAGATGGAGAGTCCTATTTTAAAACAAAACATTTTTTTAAAAAGCCTGGGAAGCCGGGCGTGGTGGCGCATGCTTGTAATCCCTGCGCTTGGGAGGCTGAGACAGGAGGATCACACGGGTTCGAAGCCAGCCTCAGCTACTTAGGCTCTCAGCAACTTAGTGAGACCCTGTTTCCAAATAAAAATATAAAAAAGGTCTTGGAGTATAGCCTGGAGGTAGAAAGCCTCTGGGTTCCACCCCCAGTACCACCAAAAAAAAAAAAAAAAGCCTGGGAAGTGCCAGGCATGGTGGTGCATGCTTGTAATCCCCGCGATTGGGAGGCGGAGACAGAAGGATGGCGCAGGTTCGAAGCCAGCCTTGCTGGTTTAGGAGAGCCTTTCCAAATAAAAATATAAAATAGGTCTGGGAATGTAGCCCAGAAGTAGAAGAGTTTCCAGGAACCCCAGTACCACCAAACAAAAGGGGGGGATGTAGCTCAGGTATGATAGAATGCCCCTGAATTCAACCCCCAGTACCACAAAAATAAGTAACCGCGTGTGGTGGTGCACACTTGTAATCCCAGCATTCAGGAGGCTGAGACCGGAGAATCATGGTTCACAGACAACCTCAGCTACATAGTGAGGCCCTGTTTCAAAATAAAGAGTAAAAAGTAGGGCAGGGCATGTAGCTTGTAAGTAGAATGCCCCTGGGTTCCATCCCCAGACCCACAAAAAATAAATAAAAAGTGCTTGAACAGACTCTTCAGTACTAAATATCTGTATAATGCCTGACCCATTAGGCTATCTCTATCTTTGAGACCTTATCTGATCCTTGATTTTAAAAAAAAATCCTTAAGCCTTTCCTGATTCTCCCCCACCATAAAAGTATTCCATAGACTATCTGCGTATGCTTCTTGAGTCTTACCAACCACTAGAGATCAATTAGGTGCCAGATGATTTGGCTGTGTATTACCGTAATAGCTGATACTTTCTTAATATGATGTCAGAATAGTCATGTGATAGCCGATGAGTGAAGTAGATGGGGCCTGGTGTGACTGACAACAAATCTTTAGGATGAGAGGCAGGAAAAAGTCTAGAGAGAGGCAGAGTTGTGATGAACTTTGAGTGGCTTCTGTCCTTACAACTTAATCTATTCTCATGAAGAAACTGTTTGCTATCTTTGAAGTTGTTCACAGACACGGGAAAAGCAAAATTCTTCCTGTTGACTTTAGACCTGTTTGCCAGACGTAGGGGTGTCAGATACAACCCCTGGTGGATACTGCCCCCCCTTCCTGCTTTACCTGTGCCCTGGACTGGTCACAGGAAATAGTCCAAAGTTTGTATTTCCTTCTAGCCCTAAGCCTCCTTGGCATCTCAGTTCCTATTTAAATTATTTGGAGTCTCCAAAACAATAGTTCTCACTGTAAAGCAAAGGAGAAATTTCGGTATGTGATTCTGTTTTAGTATGGCCACAATGAATCTTGGATCTTTTCTAGGGAATCTGTTTTCTTCTGGAGATTGAACCCAGAAATACTGTACTACTGAGCTATATCTCCAGTCCTTTTTATTTATACATTTATTTTGTTTTGAGGCAAGGTCCTGCTACATTGCCCCAGTGGTCAGGATCTTGTGATCTTCCTCCCTCAGCCTACTGAGTCACTGGGATTATAGGCATGCACCACACTATCCTTTCTGGGGACTCCCTTTCAGCTATAACATTCTGTAATTAGCCATTAAGAACCTGCCAAAGGTGTGAGCTTTTGCAGGTGTCTTGTTGCAGATTTAAGGACAAAGATCATAAATGTTCATCTGTGTGTCTAGCATGTGATAAACGCTCAATAAATGGTCATAAAGCTGTTAGAGCTTTCCCAGTTAGGGTGCTGAGGACTTCCTGCCTGCCAGCCTGGTGTTTCTGAGAGGGTAGTGTGATTACCAAGTCATCTGGAGATACTACTGAGATAGAGTTTCTGACTGCAGGACGGAGTGGGACCTAAGAATCTACATTTCCAGTAACCTTTGGGTGATATGGATGCTGCTGATTTTGTATCACACTTTGGAGTAGTGAATTACTAATCTAAGTATGTATATTTGCTTTGTTTAAAAATACAGATTTGCATGCCGGGCCTGGTGACACACGCTTGTAATCCCCGCGCTCGGGAGGCTGAGACAGGAAGATCACACCGGTTCAAAGCCAGCCTTAGCTACTGAGTGAGGCTCTCAGCAACTTAGTGAGACCCTGTTTCCAAATAAAGTATAAAATAGGTCTGGGAGCATAGCCCAGAGGTAGAAAAGCCCCTGGATTCCACCCCTAGTACATATACATATATATATATATATATATATATATATATATATATATATATATTTTTTTTTTTTTTGCTTTATTCTTTGGCTCTAGAATTAGGCAACACCATTAGTATACCTATTCCATTAGTATACCTATTTTATTGTTTACCTTTTAAAAGTACTGGAGAACAGGTATTATTATTATTATTATTACTAGGTGCTGGAAATCAAATTCAGGACCTGATGCATTCATCGCATGCACTGTACTACTAAGCTAAACTTCCAGCCCATCCAGGTTTTATTTTCTTGTGTTAGTGCAGTGAAATCTTAGGCTTGTGTTTTTCTCCTATTATTTTATTCTTAGCAACTCCATTTTGTTAAATGATTTGAGAAATCTGAGGTACTTTTATTATAACAAGATTTTTTTCTTTTTTCTTTTTTGCAGTACTGGGTATTGAACCCGGGGGCATTCTACCTCAGAGCTACACTCCTAGCTCACGCGTTTGTGCGGGCTCTCTTTCCCCTCCCCCCCCCCCTTCTCTCCCTCTCTCTCTCCCTCTCTCTCTCCTTCTCTCTCTCCCTCCCTCCCTCTCTCCCTCCCCCCTCCCCCCTCTCCCTCTCTCCCTCTCTCCCTCCCTCCTCTCTCCTTTATTTTGAAACAAGGTCTCAATAAATAGCTGAGGCTGGCTGTGAACTTGCACTGGGATTACAAGCCTGCCCTGCTTGTAACAAGATTTTTAATAAAAGCAATTAAATAAGGTAGACAGGCTGAAAGCAAGAGGAATTCAAGGATGAGATTAGCACAAAAGGTGAATGCCTCTTACACAGTTTGGCTAGGTGGGATTGCATTTTTAGTCCTGAGCTTCCTAACAGCCAAAGTAAAGAAGATAATTTTATAAATCAGTTTTGTGAATACCTATGAAGTAAAAACTGGCTGGCTGCTCAGTAGAAACAGCTGCTTCTGTTACTGAGACCAGAGAATTCTCCCATAGTTCTCTAACGTACACTTACAGGCATTCTCTTTTTTGGGGCTGGGGCTGGGGATTGAACCCAGGGGCATTCTTCCTCCCAGCTCTACCCCAGCCTTTTTTACTTTTAATTTGAGACAGATTCTCACTGTTGTGGCGGCTGGCCTCAAAGCTGCAAGTCTCACTCTCCCAAGTACTGAACATTCCTAGTAGTATCTCTTGAGAAAATTGATAAGATTCTTATCAGTCCTAGTGTCCTGATGGCCTCTCATAAAACTGTCTAAAGAATGAAAACAATGGCCTGTGGAGCCACAGCTGCGTCGCCCTGGTAAGGCTTTCTCTGACTTGTGTTACAAGAGAGCTGTTTTTCTGCTTTGCTCTTTGGTGGGAAAAATTAATGTGCACACACCGCTCAAGGTGTTCAGTCCTCGGCCTCTTGTTCTTTGAACTTTGTTGAACGAGGACAGTGGAGACTGGTGAGGAGGTCCGAGAGCCTGGGGTTAAGGGGGCAGGTGGCTGGAGCTCAACCAAGCTCCTTATGGACACTGGCGTTTCTCTAATGCCCTCCGTGGACCTTTACATGGAGATAGAGATGGCCTTGCTGTGAGGCCGGCTGGGGTTCTAGTTAGTTCGCTAACAGGTGAGAAGGCAAGAGGACAGGCAGCCCTGCGCGGGGCCCTCTCCACCATGGTGACATACAGGGACGCACTGGCTCCTCCCAGGGCCCTGGGGACGCCTGTCTGCAGACAAGCAAACCATGGAGAGGCCCTGGAGAGAAAAGGGCAAGGTCTGCCCCTCTGTAGCTCTGAGCCTGTTTTTCATTTTCCATGCTCTGATTTCCCCTGCGGAGAAGAATGGTCACCCACAAGGAAGGACAGGCTGCTCTGGAGGACTGAGAGGCTCCAGGCTGCCTCTGCAGCCAGAAAGCAGCAAGTGGAACAGCCTCGCAGGTGCAGCTGCGGTGTCCCGGTGCCCGCCCCCTCTGAGGCGGGCCTCCGACTCACCTCTTGTGGCCACCCCCTTTGACAGCCTCCCCACACACTTGTCCTTCCATGCTGCCACCCTGCGGGACTGGCCTCCACTGCAAATCCAAGTCCCCGAAGCCCCGCGGCCACCTCCCTGCTGGTCTACCACCCCACCTGTCGCCTTGCCTTGTTCCTGCTCTTGGAGGAGCAGGACGCAGAGCCACTTCATCCGGCTTGCTGGCCACACTCTGCCACTGTGTGTTCATGACATTTGTCTCTACACTTGTGGCTCCTGTCTTCACAGTCTGGGCTCTGGAACTGGTAGGGCTTGCTCTGTGGAACAATTCCTGGCCTTTCTGCTGGCATAGGTCCTGTCTGTGGGCTGGGGTACAGGGTCGGTTTCATTCTGCTGCCAGAATGGAACCTCCCAGACACAGTTGGTATAAAGGCTCATGATTAAAAGACTTGGGGAAAGTCCTGTTTTGTTTAGAATGGTGTAGTCAGGAGCTGACACAGCCCCTCCCCCCAAGCCCAGTCCTCTTTTCCCCATCCTGGCCTGGAGTGAGGTGGAGGAAGCCTGGGCAGCTGTGCGGGGACTGTCCATGGGGGTGCAGCCGATAACAGGAAGGGCCAGATGTCCAAGCTTCAGAGTTAATGTTACCACATAAGCAGTGCTGAGCATATTTTTACTGTAGGGCAAGAGTACGCCAAGCCTGCATCACTCCTAATTATATCTGGTGGATCATTCAGCCTCTAGGTCCTGGAAACTCCTGGAGGATTTTAATAGCAAAGTGCAGGTGGTCACTAGAACATGCTGAAGCTTGTCTTGCCTGTCTTGTGGTTTGGACAAGAATTGTTCTGGTGTGTACAGACTTTCTCAGAGGGGAGGACATGGTTCATGGTTCGTGTCTGCTCAGTCTCTTCTCCTGGTCCTTCCTGATGAGGAAGGAGGCAGGCCCAGGCCTCTGCCCCCAGCAGGGAGCTGCGAGCATGCAGGGACCCTGTCAAAGCTGCAACCTGAAAGTGTGGAGGACCCACAGTCACAGGGAGCTTAAAGCTGATGACCTGGGAGACAGTACAATCAACCCAGAGAGGCATGCTCAACAGCGTGACCTGTCTGCCAGGCTTCCGTGAGAGGGACACACTTTCTCCTGGGGAGGGTCCAAGGGAATCCCACCCCACCTCTGCACCCAGAGGGTTAGAGGGATGATATGTAAGATCTAGAATCTATACAAAGGGCCAGCCGTTCCCACGTTACAGGTGCCCACCTTGCAGATGGCAGGCAGGGTTGTAAGAACCCAAAACCTGTACATTTACCATAGCCCAGTAAATGCTATCTTTAACTCAAGTGACATTTTAATTTTTTTGCAGTAATAGAGGTTGAACCCAGAGGAATTCTACCTCCAAGCCACACCCCAATTCCTATTTTTTTATTCTTTATTTTGAAGCAGAGTCTTGCTAAGTCGCAGAGGGCCTCACTAAGTAGCTGAAGCTGGCTTCAAACCTGCTATCCTCTTGTCTCTGACAACTGACTTTTTTTTTTTTTTTTTTGGTCCTGGGGTGGAACCCAGTGACTTTCTACCTCCGGGCTATACTCCCAAACCTATTTTATATTTTATTTGGAAATAGGGTCTCACTAAGTTGCTGAGAGCCTCACTAGGTAGCTGAGGCTGGCTTCGAACCTGTGTGATCCTCTTGTCATCCTCCCAAACGCAGGGATTACAAGCGTGTGCCACCACGCCTGGCTTGACAACTGACATTTTAAATCCGCATTGGTTACTACTTTTAGGGCTTTTCCTGATGATCTCTATCTGTATTGACCTCGCTCTTTGCATTTGGTAGTATTTCATATACAATTTGGAGACTTGTTTTTATTTTCTCTCATGTGTGTCTTAGTTCTCATAAACAAATTGTAATGCAGAGGGTAAGAAGCCGATTTATCTTGCAGATTAATAAAATTTCAAAGGGACTACTCATTCAGACTGGAAGATACTAGCCTGTGCCTTTTTTTTAATGAAAATCATTAAATTCAAACCTTACCTGGTTGCAGAAGGGCCTCTGGCCTCAATGCTAAACTAATTTAGGTTGTGTGCATCCGTATGAGTTACTCAGGCGTCTCTCCAGTTTAGTCGCTCTCCACACTGCCCTTCCCAGGATAAATGGATTTTTTTTTTTTTTAAATAACAACGTCCACCCGGGCGTAGTGGCGCACACTTGTAATCCCAGCGCTTGGGAGGCTGAGACAG
Organism: Muscardinus avellanarius; assembly: GCF_963383645.1. Taxonomy (NCBI): domain Eukaryota; kingdom Metazoa; phylum Chordata; class Mammalia; order Rodentia; family Gliridae; genus Muscardinus; species Muscardinus avellanarius. The sequence goes on from NC_137801.1 coordinate 60,201,525, forward strand.
GAGGATCACACAGGTTTGAAGCCAGCCTTAGCTCTCAGTGAGGCTCTCAGCAATGTAGTGAGACCCTGCCCCGGGTTCCACCCCCAGTACCACAAAAAAAAAAAACAAAAAAAAAAAACAACAACATCCACACAAGACAAATACAAAATGCATAATCAAGACAGTGGTTGTATCCTTCTCTTGCCGCAGCTTCTCTTCCAACACCCCCTTGAGGCCACACCTCTTAGTGAGAAGTGTAGGGACACTCTGACTATTGAGAGTTTTTAGGAATGGGACAAGAAGTGGCCATTGGGAGTTGTGACCTAGATTCAGACTTCACCCTAATTTCTTGCTTGGTTTATCTCCATAGTTATGAAAACACAACTAACTCATTTCTATCTATTTGTTTTTATGGTACCCAGTGGCATTCTATCTCTGAGCTATTACTCCAGCTTTATTTTACTTATTTTATTTTGCAGTACTCGGGATTGAACCCAGGGGTATTTTATCTCCAAGTTACACCCCCATTTCTTTTTTTTATTCTTTATTTGAAAGAGAGTTTCACTAAGTTGTAGAGGGCCTCACTAACTAAGTAGCTGAGGCTGGCCAAGAACCTGTGATCCTTCTGTCTCAGCCTCCCAAGTATGTGCCACCATGCCCTGGCTTTTTTTTTTTTTTTTTTTTTTTTTGGTGGTACTGGGGTTCCTGGAAACCCTTCTACCTCTAGGCTACACTCCCAGACCTATTGTATATTTGGAAACAGGGTCTTTTAAGCCAGCAAGGCTGGCTTCGAACCAGCTTGATTCTCCTGTCTCCGCCTCCCAAGCATGAGGATTACAAACATGTGCCACCATGCCCGGCGCCCGGCTTATTTTTAACTTTTGAAACAGGATATCACTGAAGGCCTCACTAAGTTGTGTGGTTGACCTGGAACCTGCAATCCTCTTGACTCAGTCTCACCATCACAACTGGCTAAAGTACTATCTTTTTTTTTTTTCCTGTAATGGGAATTGAACTGGGGTCTCATCTCAGGCATGCTAGGTAAGCACTCTGCCGCCGAGCCTTCATGTACTGTTTTCTTAAAGAGCCATATGATGAGGATGTGGCTCTATAAAGTCAGTCTCAGCAGGACTTGGTCACTCTTTGTCCCTCTACCAATCTCTTAGTCCGGGTGCTTTTCTCTTCCCAGGTTGGGTCATTAAGAGTTTGAGTTCTAGAGTCTGACAGCCCTGGCTTGACTCCTGAACCATGTGGAGTGGTAAGAGGCCCTGAGGTGCTCGCCTGCGCTGTGCCTGTGGGAGTGGAGATGCATCCCGCCCAGAGGCCAGGGCAGCTTGTGTGAGAAGCAGGCGTGCGGTCTTCTTCTCCTCAGCGGTTCTGCTCGGGCTGTGCTTTGCATGTGCCAGCATGCACGCAGATGATGTGGTATTCATCACGACATTGTTGGTGGCAGCAAGAGATTGGAAATAACCAGTAGTAAGGGGCTGGTGAAGTAAACTAGAGTGCATCCTTACATCAAAGTGGACAGCCCCTGTGTGTTGCTAAGGAATGACTTCCAAGATACTTTGTGTTTAAAAAAAGAAAAATGAAGACTTTCTGGTACTTTAGGTAAAAGTGTGACTAAAATGGACACTGTGTAGTCGGCATGAGACAGGAGTCACAGACAAAAACTAAAAAGGCTGCTTTCCTGTGTTTGTGCGAGTATCTGGTGCTGTTTTGTATGATTGTAGACCGCTTGGCTGCTGTTTCTCCTCTTTGACTCCTTTGATCCTTCCTTGTAAGGTGAGCTGTTAGCACTGATTCTGTCCATGCCCCCTTGACACTGATGGCAACAGCTGATGCTGGGGCCAAGCACAGGGCCAGACACTGAAATGCTCCGCGTGTGCTGGTTCATTTGAGTGAAGGAACAGGGCGGGCAGAGGAGACTTAGATCTGCAGTGTATTTTATATTTAAGCCATTTGTCCCCCACCCCCCGCAAAAATCGTTTTTCTGACTGGCCCCTGTCATACTGGCCCCTGCCCTCTCTGGTAATCATGAGAATTAAATGAGAGTCCACATGAAGAGCAGGCTCTTCTCTAGGGTCACTGAAGTGGCTGAGTCTCATGTGCTAGGTAGGGACGCTCCTGTATTCCTGGTGTGGGGCCATCTCAGGCTGCGTTTCCTGGCAGGATCAGCCTCCCCTTGGCAGGCTCCCTGCTGCCACCAGCGCCTCCTCTTCCATGCTTTGCCTTGGGTCTCTCAGGAAACAAGGCTATTTCTGTCCAGGTTTGAGCTTTGAGGTTGGCCCAAGTGCACTGCAGGTGGCTGCTGACACCTGGGTTCTTGGTCCCTTGCGTCCCAAGGCCTCCCAGAGCTGCTGTTCTTCCTGGCGCCGGCTCAGGTCGAGGGGTCTCACTCTTCTCCTGGAGCTCTTGCCATTCACAGGTCCAGCTCGGTTGTTTCCCTTCTTCTCTGAGTGCCTGCTCCACCTGCCTGTGCTGCCTCCCTCCCTCACGGGGACTCACCCTGGCTTTCTGCTGTATCCCAAAGTCAGCAGAAGCCAAGCTGGCTTGTGGAGGGTTGCTGGTCTCTTTTTTGTTACAGGCATCCTCAGAATGAGAATCCAGCCCACTCCACAGTTGGGCTGGGGGCCTGTACTCTGAAAGGGTCTCACCCTTTCCCTACTCCCTCCTACCCCATCAGGCAGAGCCAGGCATCTTTTGGGGCACAGAGGAGGCCCGGGCGTGCCCTGACTTGTTGGCTGTAGGGTAGAAGGGTTAGGGCCAGGCACCAGCCACCTGCCAAGGATCAGGGTCGTTGTGACAACAGAACCCCTGTAGTGCTGCTCACACAGAGGCCCAGCGGGGCGGGGTACCCGGTGGGGTTGGGCTGAAGGCACAGGGTGAAAGGTGACAGGCAGGAAACCAGGACTGTGATTTGGACTTGTGAAGCCTGACACCAGGTCTGGTGCTGGGCCCCTCTTTAACCTCAGCGACCAGGTCAGTGCTCTTCATAACTGTGAGGTCGGTGATCAGCAACGGGGCCTCACTCTGGCCTGTCTGTTGTGAATTGTGTCAGGAACTGCACATGGGCAAACCGGCCAGTGCCAAGAGTGGCCGAGGACACAGTGATCTTTGTTCTTGAGATCTGCACCACTGAAAAGCATCTTGTGATTAGGTGATTAGGATCAGATGTGCATCTCTTGACCCAGACCTCCATCTGTGGGGAGGCACCTACCACTTGTGATCACCCATCTCTTACATAAACCTCCCCAAATCAAGCCCCCCACAAGATGGTCCTCCCAGCTTCCCATCGGCTAGCTTGTCCTTAAAGAGCTATCTTGCCACCGCTGCCTCGCCTCTTGGCCAGTTGGCTCCAGTCGTGCCATGGGCAGACCAGGTGTTTTGCGCAGTAGCACCTGTGCTGACCTTGCTGGGTGCCTGCTTCTGGGAATGATACCAGCCACCATAAAAGCAGGATGAATGGGTGTGCTTCTGCATTCCCTTGGAAAGGTCTGGGGCTGCTGGAAAACCCAGACCTTGGCGCTCCCTGAAGAAGTACTTGCCATTTGTTTTCTTTGGGCCAAAAAAAAAAAAAAAAGTTGGCTTTAATCATTAAGAACTAAAGTTTCCTGGACAGAGAGGTAAAGCATGTGTATTTTTTTCTTTCCCTGTTTCGTAGGAAGCTGAAGACTTCAGGGGAGCCCTGACCTGGGGACCACTCAATGGCCCTGGGGGAAGAGAAGACAGAGTTGGAAGCAGCTGCAGAGGCGAAGGCCTCGCCCCATGGGAGGTGGGGCTGCAGGGAGCCAGAGGTGGGCACCCCAGGGCGCCTGGAAGCCGAGGGCGGGCCTACCTCCACATGGGGGGCCGAGGGACTACCTGCCCCTGCCGGAGCCTCTGGGGCTTACCTGCCTCGGACCAGCACTGCCAGCATGGGGGCTGCAGACCTTTTGCGTCGTTCTGTGGGAAACCAGGTGGGTAGTAAGTGAATGGGACTTTGGGTTGACCCGCTGTCCTTTGAGAGTGTGTGCCAGCATTTCCTCACCATCCTGCATCTGTCCCCAGCACTGAGTGCTTGCTTTCTTGTTTTGCAGATAGAGGAGACCGAGCTTTCTGCCTCCTGGGCACCACCTCCGAGTGTTAACATCCCTAGAACCACAGCTTTCTGCTCGGGACACGATGCTGATACCGAAGATGACCCATCCCCAGGTGCTTCGCCCCAGGTGCTGGGTCTCAGGCCGCAGCCTCATGTCTCCAGTTCCCCTGGCCCCACATGGTGGCCGTCTGTGGTGCGCCCACGTGCCACTGCTGCTCAGCTCTCCAGTGGCAGTGTGTCTGCCTCCTCCACGGGGAGCAGTCTCCAGGGATGCCAAGAGAAGGTGGAGACTCCAAGTGACTCCTTGGCCAAAGTCTCCTCCCTAGAGCTGGCTGTCCCCCCGGAGGCCCCTTCTCTGGTGGGGTCAGGGCCTCGGCTCCAGTGGGCATCGCAGTCTGTGGCCTCTGGGGGTGACGGTACTGGGCGCAGCAGGAGGCACCTCTCCTTCCAGGCTGAGTACTGGGCCTGCGTGCTGCCAGATTCCTTGCCTCCTTCTCCCGACCGCCACTCTCCCCTCTGGAACCCAAATAAGGAGTACGAAGACCTGCTTGACTACACTTACCCACTGAGGCCTGGGCCTCAGCTCCCAAAGCGACTTGAGAACCACATGCTGGCTGATCCTGTCCTGCAGGACTCGGGTGTAGACCTGGATAGCTTCTCTGTCTCCCCAGCAAGTACCCTCAAGTCACCTACTAATGTCTCCCCCAGTTGCCCACCAGCATTTTCTGGGCCTGGAGAGTCAGGTCTTCAGCGGTGGTCCTCTGGAATGCCCCAGAAGCAGGGCAGTGTGGCTGTGGCATCTTGGAGCCAGTTGGCTTCAACCCCCAAAGCCCCGGGCAGTAGGGATACTCCTCAGGCGAGCAGAGAGACAGCCCGGAGGGCTGTGAAGGACTGGTTACCTGTGGGCAAGCACCTGGAGGTGGGCTCTCCCCAGCTGAGGTCAAGGGACAGAGGGTGGCCCTCGCCCAGACTGGAGAAGGCCAGCCAGAGCGTCCCAGGCCCTGCCCACACGGTATCTGGATGGAAGTTGGAAGAGGAGGCAGAAAGTGACGACGAGTATCTTGCCCTGCCCACTCGGCTGACGCAGGTTTCTAGTTTGATTTCATATCTAGGTGTCATTCCCACCTTGGTGACCCTGCCCACTGAGGCTGCCAAGGGGCAGAGCTCCTTGGAAGTGTCGGACAGCAATGGGCCAGCTTCCTTTGCATCAGACTCCAGTCAAAGTCAGCCTCCACCTGGGGCTGCCTTCCAAGGGCCCGGGGAATCCGAGGGCCAGAGCCACTGCTGCCTGCCCAACCTGCTCAGGGCCCAGGACTCTGCCGGGGAAGGCAGTCTGGTGAGCAGCCAGGCACTCGGAACTTCCTCTGGGCTGCTGAAAACACGCCCCTCCTTGCCGAGTGTGCTGGACAGGTGGTCTTTCTCAGACCCAGATGCCACAGAGCAGCTTCCCAGGAAAGCAGGGGAACAGGAGAGAGAGCCACTGGTGCAGTGTGTGCAGGTAAGGCCGCGGCGCGGAGAGGGCCTGTCTCATCTTCCCTTGTCTATGAGCTTCCCAAAAACCTTGCCGGCACTGACAGCCCTTCATGTGCTGGACTTTTATTTAGTCCTCACAGCTTTAACCAGATAAGTACCATTGTTCCTGTTTTACTATTAGGAGAAAAAGGCAGAAAAAGGCCAGGTACCTTGCCCACTGGCTCTTAGCTGCTAACCCTGGTTGCTTCCACCTCGTATTGTGCACAAAGGGTCCACACACAGAGGCCTTTAAGAAGCGCTGGGCTTCACAAAGGGAGTGGCTGATTTACCTGCAGGAATTATAGAGCTTACTTCACCACAGTGGTACTCCACAAAGTTAAGGACATAGGACGGCCCATGTCCTAGACTTCTTGGCCACTAACCCTTCATTTCTGTGGTGTTAGAAGCTGGTGATTTAATTAATGCCACATGGAGTAGGGTGAACAGGGTAGAGATCTAGATTTGAATCATGGCTGTGTTCTCTGGAATTCTGGTTCAGTCTCTTGAGTGTGTAAAATGTGGAGCCGTGCCTCCTTGGTATGCTGCATGAATTAACTGAAATAATTCATGTCAGGACTCAGTGCAGTCTCTGACCCAGGACAGAGGTTCAGAAGATCCGCTTTCCCAGCATCCCCGCCCTGCCTCCCTGCTGAGCAGCAGGAGGAGTGAGCATATATTGTGTGCACTCTGCAGGGCGGCAGCCTCTGAGCCCCATTGGGCTCACGCCAGCATTGTGGTCTAGTACTCGAGGGCTTTGATCTGCCTGAAGTCACGAGTTATTTTTACCTGTGGAGCAGGTAGGACCAGTGTTACCATGTACCCTCCTTTTGTGATAAAGATGGAGATGCCAGGAGGTGAAAGCTGTTTTTGCTTCTGGGTCCAGGTTAGTGAGTATCTAGTCATTTGTTTTTCCTTCACCTTTCTCCACAGGAACAGTTTGATTGTTAGTGCATGGAGAATTGCTCTCCCTAGCGGGCCTGCACCTTCTGGGCTATTCCAAAGCCCCTTTTCCTTCTCAGCTTCACTCTCACCTGCAAGGTTTTTCCAGTCTGTCATATTTTGGTACCGCATTTGGCTAAGGGGAGACAGAACCAAGTGGGATTTCTCCCTCCCCTGGCAAAGGGAGATCTGGAGTCATGGAGTGGGGACAGGGGAGGGAGAGGAGACTAATGCCCCTGTGAGGGAAAGTTCTGGAAAGGTGCATGCCATTTCCCAGGATCCAGATATTTTTAGCCTTTTTAAACAGCAGCTCCGTCAGTAACACCATGTATTCTTTTGGTTCTGCAGACGTTTTGCTGTCAGCTGGAAGAGCTGATCTGCTGGCTGTATAATGTCGCAGATGTTACTGACCTTGGGACTCCGTCCAGGTCCAGCCTCACGTGTCTCAAGTCTTCTCTGCAGCTCTACCGGGTAATGTGTGGCCCTGCCTTCTGGCTTGCTCACTCCCAGGAGTGGTGGCAAAATTACTGAATAAAATTTCAAAAACCTGATGCCTGGTATGTGTAGCTCAGTTGGCTATTTTACCTGAAATTTAATCAGAGATACTTTTCAGATTCTGAGTGCTGAACACTTTGTAAAATATATGTGTTAACTTCTAGGACAAGTAGACTTGAGAGAATTTGTTTATCTCAAATCAAAAATACTTTCAGCTGATTTGCATTCCAATTTTCCAAATGTCTCAGGGATTATAATTATAGACCTGTGATATTACAAACCCACTGGTCATATATGGCTATTTAAATTATGTAAAATTAGCAGGGTACAGTGGCACATGCCTGTAATCCCAGGACTCGGGAGGCTGAGTTAAGAGGATCACAGGTTCAAGGCCAGTTTTGGCAACTTAGCAAAACCCTATACAAAATAAAAAGGATTATGGGTGCAGCTTGAAGGTAGAATGCCCCTGGGTTCAATTCTCAGTACCAAAAGAAAAAAATAACTAAAAATATTCAGATTTTTCATTTACAATAACTACATTTCAAGTGTCCAGTCACCACAGATGTCTAGTGACCACTAGGCTAGCAGGATGGGATAGATACAGAACTCTGTCAGAACCACAGAAAGTCCTGTTGCACTGTGTTGATATTTAAAGATTTGAGATTAAATTGTACAGGCTTTTTTTGTTTGCAGTACTGATGATTGAACCTAGTGGCATTATACCACTGAGCTACATCTCCAGCCCTTTTTAAATTTTTATTTTGAGACAAAGTCTCAACTAAGTTGCTCAGGTTAGCCTCAAACTTGTGATTGTCCAGCCTAGCCTCCCAAGTAGCTGGGACTGCAGGCATGTGCCACCATGCCTGGTTCCATGGCATTCTGATAGTGCAGATTTAAACAAAAATCTGACACCAGTTTGCTGTGTGAATTGGTCGTGTGTTTTGCTTTGGGTTTTTTCACCTCCTTTTTGAAGATTCTGTTATTTTAAAAATACATCCTTGTGGGATTTAGTTAACTTTATCCTAAACAAAATATATTAAATTGGAGGATAAATCATGCAGTTGTTACCCTGAAACTTTGAAGGGAAGACTTTACTACTCATCATCCTCTGCTAAGACTCGGGAGACAGAATGATGAAGGTAAAGCAGGATTTGTTCAAAGCCAGCTTTTAGGAAGATAGAGGAGACCGTCTGTCTCAGAGCCCCATGTTCAGAGACATGGGCTCAGAAAACTTAGGAGGGGAAGGGGGTGCAGTGGGACAAAGCCAGGGAGTTTTCACAGGACTCACTCTCTTCAAGACCTAAGCCTTCCATAGCTGGGGTTTCTGGCTTCCTTATCACTTGGGAACCTGGAGACTGATCCTCTGGGGCAGCACGTGCGTGTGTGTTCGGGGTGGGGGGTACTGGGGTTCCTGGAAATTCTTCTACCTCCGGGCTACACTCCCAGACTTATTTATTTATTTATTTATCTATTCATTTATTTATTTATTTATTTTGGTGATACTGGGGTTCCTGGAAACCCTTCTACCTCCAGGCTACACTCCCAGACCTGTTTTTTATGTTTTTTTATTTGGAAACGGTCTCCTAAGCCAGCGAGGCTGGCTTCGAATCTGCGCGATCCTCCTGTCTCCACCTCCCAAGCGCGGGGATTACAAGCGTGTGCCACCACGCCTGGCCAAGCACCTGCATCTTTTTAGATTAACACGTTACCTTTTTTCTCCCTTAGGTCTTTATGGTTTATTTTGTTAAAGGGGGGGTGAGATATTGAACGCAAGCCTGGTGCATGCTAATCAAGTGCTGTACAACTGAGAAACGCCCAACATGTAACATGTTACTTTTTCTTTTTCTTTTTCTTTTTTTTTTTTGGTGGTACTGGGGTTCCTGGAAACCCTTCTACCTCCAGGAGACATATTTTATATTTTTTTAATTTGGAAACAGGGTCTCTTAAGCCAGGGCACGTGGCTGGCTTTGAACCTGCGTGATCCTCCTGTCTCCGCCTCCCAAGCGTGGGGATTACAAGCGTGCGCCACCATGCCCGGCAACATGTTGCTTTTTGAACTTAGAAGAAAATCATTACAGGGAGCTTATGGAATTTAGAATACCATGTGAAAAGGATATTAAAGATAGAGAAATATATTAAGGAAAGGCTGGGTAGGGGAGAGAAAGTAACTCTAAGAAAAAACTTTTCCCCCCTCTGAGAATTGCCTCCCCAGGTTGTTTTATTACAAACCTGAGCAGACAGTTAACCTCAGCTGACTTCTAACACCAATGGTTAGCCAAGCCTCTGCCACTCCCTTTTGAAGGAGTGGAGGCAGTATTTGTTGTCTGAGCCTGGGGCCGGTGTACTGGGTCTTTCCAAAACCGTTCTTCAGATTTCTACAACCTTAAAACCTGACTTAGCAGGGCATGATGGTGCGTGCCTGTGATCTCAGCACTTGGGAGGCTGAAATAGCAGGATGGCAGGTTCAAACCCAGCCTCAGCATCTTAGTGAGACCCTGTTTCTAAATAAAAAATAAAATAGGGCTGGGATGTACCTAAGAATAGAACATCACTGCGTTCAAATCCCAGTACCACAAAACAAAACAAAACTGACCTACCTTCAGCAGAAGAGGGCGTGATTTGCCTGTACTTGAGCTAAGGCTGTACCACCCAGGGCTGAGCTGACTCAGAGCCTGGCAGGGACTACACCCTGGCTAGAGGACAGCCTTTGTTTTCAACCTCAGACCAACTAAAATCTGCCTGGGCCTGAGCCGAGAGACCAGCTGCTCCACCCCATAGAAATGAGGTGGGGAGGGAGAGCTAGCCCAGAGTGTGTCAGCCAGCGGGAGCTTGAGGAAGGAGAGGAAGGTGGAGTCTGAGGGTTTTCTGTGTGCACACTCCACATGTGTGCTTTGCTGTGTGCGCACATGCACCTACATAGGCTCCTACCCCAGGAGCTCAAGGCCAGCAGAGGAATTGCCTTGTTAAGCTTAGCTCAGTGGCCTTGTCTGGCCTCATGCCATCCTCTGTACCTCAGCTTCCAGGCCAGCCAGAAGCACCCATCTTGGTTTGTGGGTAGAGCTAAAATCTGAGCCAGGAGTTGCTCCTGCAGATCAGTGAGGCCTAGGCTTATGTCACACGGCTGTGTCACAAAGTGAGGTTGCACCATCAACCTCTCTTCCACACAGAATGCTGGAAGGCTCATACATGCATATGAGTTACCTTGGGTCTTGCTTAGCTCAGGATCCAGTATAATTTGTGCCTGCATGGCTGTAATCCCAGGAAGACAGGTCATAAATTTCAAGGCCAGGCTGGGCAACTTAGTGAGACGCTGTCTCAAATTTCAAAAATAAGCCAGGCGTGGTGGCACACACTTGTAATCCCTGCACTTGGGAGGCAGAGACTGGAGGATTGCACAGGTTCGAAGCCAGCCTCACTGGCTTTAAGAGACCCTGTTTCCAAATAAAATATAAAAAATTGGTCTGGGAGTGTAGCCCAGAGGTAGAAGGGTTTCATCCCCAGTACCACCAAAAAATAAAATTTTAAAAAATGAGAGCCAGGCATTGTGGCACACACTTGTATTTTCAGCATTTGGGAGGCTGAGACAGGAGGATCATGGTTTGCAGCCAGCCTCAGCTACCACTTAGTGAGGCCCTTCACAACTCAGTGAGACCGTGTTTCAAAATAAAGACTAAAAAATAGGGCTGGGGATGTAGCTTGGAGGTGGAATACCCCTGGGTAAGGACTTGGGGAGCCAGGCATGGGAGCGCATGCTTATAATCCCAGCATTTGGGAGGTTTGAGACAGGAGGATCTGGGTTCGTGGCCAGCCTCAGCTACTTAGCGAGGCCCTTCGACTCAGTGAGACCCTGTTTAAAAATAAAAAATAGAGCCGGGGGTGTAGTTCGGAGGTAGAATGTCCCTGGATTCCATCTCCAGTACTTCAGGGGGAAAAAAAGGACTGGGGTGCAGCTCAGTAGTAGAGCACTTCTGGGTTCATTCCCTACTACTGCAAAAACACTCCCCCCCAAAATAAAATCTTTATAAGCTAACTTTGTGTGTGTGTGTGGTAGTACTGGGGATGGAACCCAGGGTTATATTCCCAGACCTATTTTATGCTTTATTTAGAAACAGGGTCACTAAGTTACTGAGAGCCTCACTAAGTAGCTGAAGCTGGATTCTCACCTGTGTGATCCTCCTGTCTCAGCCTCCCAAGTGCAGGGATTACAAGTGTGTGCCACCACGGCCGGCATATGCTAACGTATTTTAACTGAGACTCATAGACTTGTACACTATGTTAACATATTGGGGTTGAAGCAACATCTAGACTACATAGAGCACCAGAGAATAACATCACTGTAGGAATCAGGATACAGTAAGATTGAAAGCCAGGTGGAATCCCAGTACTTAGGAGGCTGACAGGAGGATTGTGCGTTCAAAACCAGCCTCCTCTGCAACTTAGCAAGACCCTGTTTTCATATAAAAAAATAGGGCTAAGGTATAGCTCAGAGTTTAGAATGCTCCTGGATTCAAACCCCAGCACCACCAAAAAAAAAAAAAAAAAAAGGGAAGACTGAAGACTGGAAAACAGTAAATCCAAGAGTAAAATGATCATTTCAGAAAGTTAAGCACAAAGTTCTGCCCCATAGATTATAGGTGGTCCTGGATTTGACTTCTTAACAGCTAAAGGAAGATCAGAAGCAGTCAGCTGCAAGCTTGGTAGTTGTGAAGAAGAGAAAACAGGTGAGCTGCTTGGAAACTTGCCACTTTGTACCTGCTGAGGCAGCAAACCTGGAGGTCTACAGAGGAGGCTGCCGAGGTAGGGGCAGAAGCCCCCCAAATGGCAGGTCATTCGTGGCTTATTATCAGGCCCTTTTGGAAAGAAAACAACTTATTTTCGGATAGAATGCAACTTATTTTGGGAATCTTGTACCTCTAAATTAAAGAGAATCTCATAAAGGTTTTTTGTTTTGTTTTGTTTTGCGGTACTGGGGCCGAGCTACACCACCAGTCCTATTTTTTAGTCTTTTTATTTTTTTGAAACAGGGTCTCACTGAGTTGCAAAGGGTCTCACTAAGTAGCTGAGACTGTCTGGGAATCATGATCCTCCTTTCTCTGTCTCCCTGAATGCGGGAATTACAAGCGTGCATGACCACGCCTGGCTTCATAAAGTTCTTATCCCTGACTTCAAGCTGTTCATGAGCCAGCCTCTGTCAGGCAAAAGAAAACTCCTGATGTTAAACTAAACAGTTCCCCTGAGCTCAAAGATGTTAACATTAAACTACATTGCTTGCTTGCATAATTCTGCAGACCAGATGATGGATGTGTTTCATTTTGGGGAAATCAAAATACCTTGCATGATGATCATTTTGAACTGAATTTGCAAAACAGTGGTAATGATTGTTTTCTTTTCCTGATATGTCTTAAGCAATTTAAAAGAGATATAGATGAACATCAGTCCCTGACGGAGAGCGTGTTACAGAAAGGGGAGATTCTTCTCCAGTGTCTATTGGATAACACCCCAGGTGAGATGCTTAAGGGCTTTAATATATTTTTTAATTTTGATTGACATATAATTGTATATATTTATGGGGTATCGTGTGGCATTTCAACACGTGTATACGATGTGTAACAAACAAATCAGGGTAATTGGTATATTAATCATTTCAGCCGGGCGTGGTGGCGCACGCTTATAATCCCAGCATTTGGCAGGCTGAGACTGGAGGATCACTGTTCTTGTACAGCCTCATCTACTTAGTGAGGCCCTCTGTAACTTAGTGAAACTGTTTCAAAATAAAGAATAAAAAATAGGGCAGGGGGTGTAGCTTGGAGGGGTCGAATGCCCCTGGGTTCCATCCCCAGTATGGCAAAAAAAAAAAATCATTTCAAAAATTTATCATTTTCAGCTGGGCGTGGTGACACACACTTGTAATCCCAGCGCTTGGAAGGCTGAGACAGGAGGATCACGCAGGTTCAAAGCCAGCCTCAGCTACTTAGGCTTTCAGCAACTTAGTGAGACCCTGTTTCTAAATAAAATATAAAATAGGTCTGGGAGTTAGCTCAGAGATAGAAAGCTCCTGGGTTCCACCACTAAAACACACACACACACACACACACACACACACACACACACACATCATTTTCACTTTGTGTCTGAACATTCAAAATACTCTTTCCAGGCTAGTTTGAAAAATACATTTAATTGTTGTCAACCATAGTTTCTGTGCTTACACCATTAGAATTGGAGCTAGGAGCTGGACATGGTGATCCACTTGTAATCCCAGTACTTGGGGAGCTGAGAGTGGAGGATCACAGGTTCAAGGACAGCCTCAGCAAGTAGTGAGACTCCCATCAACTAGTGAGACCTGGTTTCAAAAGGGTTGGGAGTGTAACTCAGAGAAAGAATGCTCCTAGGTTCAATCCCCAGTACCTTAAACAAAAAGAATTGGAGCTGGGGATAGAGCTCAGTGGCACACACAAGTCCTAGATTTAATCTCTAACACAACGCATTAGAAATTATTTATACTATTCAGCTGTACTCCTGTACCCGTTAATCATGCTCTCCACCTCCCATCTTCCACCTTTTCATAAGATAACTTTCTCACGTATAAGTGAGAACAAAATATTCTTCTATGTGCACCTGTCTTATTTCACTTAACATGATTCTCTTCACTTTTACCCATGTTACTGCAAATTTATTTATTTATTTATTTTTTGGCGGGTCTGGGGATGGAACACAGATGCATTTGACCTCCGAGCTACACCCCCTGCCCAGTTTTTTTCTTATTCTTTATTTTGAAACAGGGAGAACTGTGATCCTCCAGTTTCAGCCTCCTAAATGTTGGGATTACAAGTGTGTGCCACCACGCCCGGCTTGCATTTTTTTTTTTTTTTTTTTTTTTTGGTGCTACTGGGGGTGGAACCCAGAGGCTTTCTACCTCCAGGCTATACTCCCAGACCCTTTTTATATTTTATTTGGAAACAGGGTCTCACTAAGTTGCTGAAAGCCTCACTAAATAGCTGAGGCTGGCTTTGAACCTGTGCGATCCTCCTGTCTCGGCCTCCCAAACGCGGGGATTACAAGCGTGCGCCACCACGCCTGGCTTTTGCAAATTTAATAATATATCACTGTATTTTCCACATTTCCCTCATCATCCATCACTACATGAATAGTGTTGCAGTAAACATGAGTGTAAATGTGTCTCTGGCACACTGATTTCATTTTCCTTGGAGATACACCCGTAGTGGGGTTGCTGGGTCATGTGGCAGACCTGTTTCCAGTTTCTTAAGGAACCCCATACTGTTTGGCAGAGCCACTGTAGACTGACATTCCCACCAACTGTGGTGAGCGTTCCCCTTTTTCCACATCCTCACCATTGTCTTTTTACTAGTAGCCATTGTAACTACAATAAGATTGTGTCTCCTTGTGGTTTTGATTTGCATTTCCCACCGTGATAGTGAATGTCTTTTCATATATTTGTTGTCATGGCTCATTTTTGGTGTGGTGCTGGGGATTGCACCCAGGGGCATTCTACCTCTGACCTACCCCCCTCCCCGAGTCTATTTTATTTTGAAGTTGACTGTCACTAAGTTGCTGAGGCTGGCCAGGAGCCTGTGATCCTCGTGTCTCAGCCTCCAAGTACTGGGATTAGGGGTGTGCCACCAGCCCAGGCATCATAACTTTTTTTGAGAATGTTTGTTCAGTTAATCACCCATTTTTTAATCAGATTGTTTTATTGTTTGAATTCCATATATATTCTGAGAGAAAATATCTGTCAGTTTACACGTTTCCCCCTCTTGTGGGCTGTCTCTTCATTCTGCTGATTATTTTCTTTGCTGTGCAGAAGAGTGTGATGTGATCCTGTTTGTCACTTCTTGTTGCCTATGCTTTTAGGGTCATATCCAGAAATCTTTGCCCAGATTAGTGTCCTGGCCTTTGTTTTCTTTTAGTGGTGTCATGTTTGAGGTCTTAGTTTGTCTTTGTCTTCATTTTGGGTTGCTTTTGTTCAAGGTGAGAGATGGGGTCAGGTTTCAGTCTTCTGCTCTTTCTCCTCTGTTCTTGCTGCCATTATTAAAAATCAATTGGCTGGGAGGCCGGGCGTGGTAGCGCACGCTTGTAATCCCAGCGCTTGGGAGGCTGAGATAGGAGGATCGCACAGGTTCGAAGTCAGCCTCAGCTACTTAGTGAGGCTCTCAGCAACTTAGTGAGACCCTGTTTCCAAATAAAATTAAAAAAAAATAGGTGTGGGAGTATAGTCCGGAGGTAGAAAGTCTCTGGGTTTCACCCCCAGTGCCACCAAAAAAAAAAAAAAAATCAATTGGCTGGAGATGTGTGGATTTATTTCTGGATTCCCTGTTCTGTTCTAGTGGTTTGTGTCTGTTTTTATGTGCTTGAGATTTTTTTGTTTTGGCCTTATCTTGGTTTTTGGCATGAAATTAAACCCAGGGCCTTGCATGTACTAGGTAAATCGTCTACCACTAAGCTACATCTTCAGCCCCTCTTTTAAATTTTATTTTTGAAATAGGATCCACTGAATTGCCCAGGCTGCTCTCAAACTTGCAACCCTCCTGCCTCAGCTTCCTGAGTAGCTGGGCTCACAGGAATGGGCGTAAGACCAAGTTTATGTGCTTGAGGTTATGAACTTAGCCAGAGCGTAATCCCTTTCAGCAACAGGCCTAGGGACCCGCACTGCACCTGGTGAGAAGCTTGTATTACGAGAACACCCACCCTATCCCCATGCACCCCCTGCCCATGATAGCCATCCACCAGCTCATCACGTCACTTTCCTTGCCAACCAACAGTGGGGCAGTTGTAGTCTTAAAAACAAATCTATCGGGCACCAAAAAAAGAGTCATCAAACCTGCCAGCAGAAACAGCACTCTTTCCATTTTATATTTCCCCGATGTTCTGGGTGGGAATCCTGGTTTCCAAGCCAGCAGTCCTTAGTTGTGGCCAGGGTGTTCAGTGGGTAGCCCTGGGTTCCCCACCTCACTGGGCTACTTTACATTCTGCTTTGGGGAAGGATCTGTTTCAGAAAAGCACCACACTGATCAAAAAAATGTGAGAAGAGTCTATTCTCGGAATAGACTGAAGAAGTAAACTCGTGAGGGGATAGGGTGGCCGTGGCTGGCAAGTCCAGGTCAACACAGTCAGCAGAACGGGCTTCGAGTCAGAACTGTGAAAATCAGAGACGTTAGCATTACTAAGTGTGCCGGGTGCTCGTCTTGTCCTTGTGGGGGAAGGTATGATATGGAAGATGGGTGAGGCTGAGGTTAAAGCCTTGAACTGATGCACTCCCAAAAGCAGCCCTAATTTCCTGTTCAGCTGTACAAACAAGTGCCTAAAGTGCCCATCTGTATTCCTTATTTTTGAGCCGGTGGGATTTCCACCAGAATCAAACAGCATAAGGAACGGGGATGCTACCCTGGGGGTAGAGCAGCAGTTGAGGCCCTCCTCCACAGCCGTGAGCAAGCGCGAACAAGGAGGTGGCATGAACAGGGCTTCTCAGCCCAGGTGCCGCCTGGGGCTGGTAACTCGTCCTCGGGGTTTTCTTGGGCATTGCAGGATGTTTAGTGGCATCCCTGGTCTACTAGGTATCAGTGAGCTCGCTCCACTCCAGAGTTGTGACCCTCCAAAGCATCTTCAGATACTGCCCATGGCAGCCAGAGCCGTCAAGAGTGGTGGAGGGAGCCAGGCGTGGTGGCGCACGCTTGTAATCCCAGCATTCAGGAGGCTGAAACTGGAGGATGGCGGTTCACTGACAGCCTCAGCTACTTAGTGAGGCCCTCCGCAACTTACTGAGACCCTGTTTCAAAGTAAAAAATAAAAAACAGGGCAGGGGATGTAGCCCAGAGGTAGAATGCTCCTGGGTTCCACCTCCAAACTCGCAAAAAAAAAAAAAAAAAAAAAACAGCGGTGGAGGGGTTTGCTGGACAGCAACCACCGAAGGGTTTGCGCGCAGGAAGTGATTTCCAGGGTGAAATATGTGAGCCCTCAGTAGCCCTCTGTCCTCACGGCCCGTTTTGGCCCTTCCCAGGTTTTGCACTATAATTTTTAGGTTTCCTATCAGGGTGCAGACTCATGCTAAGTTTCTTTGCTGCTATGGTTACACCAGCATTTTGGAACATTTAGCCTGGGCTGAAACGGTTCTCACATTATTTTTTGTCATTTAATCAAAGCTCTGTGATATGCTGTTATAACTCTTCCCTTAGAGAGTTGTGAACCCACCTCAGGCAGCCCATGTGCTGGCTTTTTGCTGCTGTCAAGTGTCCGGATGTGTGGGGGCCTCAGCAGGGGAGGGCCCAAACATAGGAGCTACCTTTTTTCCTGGACGCCACATGCATATAGGCTTCAGTTTTGTATATAGTTTTATAGTTATAAGTTTTGAGCTGGGTGTGGTGGCGTATGCTTGTAATCCCAGTACTCTGGAGGCTGAGACAGGAGGATCACAGGTTCACAGCCAACCTCAGCAATTTAGTGAGCCCTCCACAATTTAGTGAGAGGCTGTTCTGTTTCGAAATAATAGATAAAATAGGGCTGGGAGTGTGCCTTGGGGGTAGAATCCCTAGGACTACACACATACAGAACATTATTGTTTAACCTTCACTTAATCAACCCAATACTGTTCATTGCCTAGCCTGTAATAACATTCTCCTTGGCCCTGCTCTCAAAAGGGATCTGGGGAAGCAGGCCGTGGTGGCGCACGCTTGTAATCCCCGTGCTTGGGAGGCTGAGACAGGAGGATCGCGCAGGTTTGAAGCCAGCCTCAACTCAGCTATTTAGGCTCTCAGCAACTTAGTGAGACCCTGTTTCCAAATAAAATATAAAATGGGTCTGAGCATGTAGCCTGGGGGTAGAAAGCTCCAAGGTTTCATCTTCAGTAACACACACACACACACACACACACACACACACACACACACACACACACACACACCTGGGGTATTTTACTGGCCAGAAGAGGCTTTGGGGGTAAATCTTAGTTCTCAGATAGGTATCTAGGTTCTTTCAGATTCATACATTGCCCTTCCCTGTCCTCTCCCAGCACTCTCCTGCGAGCGTCTTGAGAGCCTGCCTCGTCACTGGGCTCTAAGTAACCTTAGGGTAACGCCAGAGCTTACCTCCCTTTAGTAGGTCTGTACCTGAGCCTCCAGCCCAAGGCCTCCTACATTTAACCCAGTCACTGAAGGGCAGGTTCTCTAATGCCTTCACTCCTTTCATTGGATCAAGCGGTTGGAACCTGGAGTCCTGTGTGGTGGTACACACCTGTAATCCCAGTGACTCAGAGGCTGAGGTAAGAGGATCACAAGTTCAAGGCCAGCCTCAGCAATTTAGTGAGACCCCTCTCAAAAAGGGTGGGGATGCAGCTCAGTGGTAAAATGCCTGGGCTCAACCCCTAGTACCATACACACACCCCTTATAACCTAAGAGTGCAAACAGAAAGGTTCCCTGAATTCCACTGGCAACACAAAGGAAGGCTGATAAGGGTGGAGGGAGAAGCGAGCCCAGCCGGACCTGGCTGCAGGGTCCCCTGCACACCAGCTCTCTCCAGAGTTGTCAGGACAGCACTTCGCCGGATGACAGGGCGCTGGCGTGGCCTTCCAGAAGCTGATCTCCACAGCCGCCCCTGTTCCTTCTGCTTCCGCCCATCCAGCCAGCACTGCCTGAGATACACAGCTTCCCCTTCTCTTCCTCTGCTGGCAGATGTCCTAGCTGTGGCAGGAAACCAGGAGCATGTTAACACAGCTGATAAAGCGCCGGAAGCCAAGGCAGCCTTTGTGTTTAACAAAATAAATTCTTTTAAAGAAAAAGAATAATAGGCCTGTTGTGCATGGTGTGCTGTGACCACGGCCTGTCCCTTCCTCACAGGAGCATTCCAGCACCCTAGGAGCAAGCCCTGGCCACCAGTTCTCATCACAGCCTGTTCACAGATCATTTCCCTTTTAAGTGCTCACTTAAGAAGGGTTTACAAGCATCCTCCAATACACTACCAGGCCACCATGGGTGAAATGTCAGTCGCCCTGGCCAACAAGTTGAGCTGGGAACAGGGCCTAGCATCCTCACTCTAAAGCCAGACATCATCCACCAGAGAGCCATGTCTCTGCCTTCCTGTAATCCCCAAGTGTGGCCTTTGAATTCTCTCAGTTTTAATCAGAAATTAACATAGGTTCTCCATTCAGCCTAAGTCCCTGGACTATCAGTGTTAAAGGTGGACATTCTGAAACAATTGTCATAGTACTATTCTGAGCTAAATGTATCTCTGAATAACTTCATTGTTAGTTTTAAAGGATGTCCTTGGGAGGATCGCGAAGCAGTCTGGGGAGCTGGAGAGCCATGCAGATCGCCTTTATGACTCTATCTTAACCTCTTTGGACATGCTGGCTGGCTGCACCCTCGTCCCTGACAGTAAGCCAATGGTGGCAACAGAGCGTCCTTGTGAAGGAGTTTGACCTGGTAAGTAGAGGGACCCAGGAAGCCTGCCTTCTAACCCAGTGTGGATGTGGCACAGACCTGCCCTCACCATAGACTGCTTGAGCTCAGAGAGGTTGAAATGCCGGAAGAGGGCAGCCCAGGGTACTGAGAAGAGCCATTGCCATTAGGAAGGAGCCGTGGGTCTTCCGTGTGGGGAAAGCCCATGTTAGTGCCTTCCATCACCTAGCTTCACCCCTGCCGCCTGCAGAGGACAAGAGCGCCCCAGAATCCCATTTCTTCATTATGTTCCCCATTACTACTGCCACCCAGAGAACAGCAGCAAAGTTTGACCCATACTTTCTTTCTGCACATGTACTTATCTCCAGTCTGGGGCTGTGACCAGTTGCCCGTCTTGGAGGCTCCTCTCACCCAGCTGCTTTGGTGTGCCCTCTTCAGGCACCTCTGAGCGCTGAGTGCCCACAGAAACCCAGAGTCACTGCCAGCTCCACACCGACCCCTTCTCAAAAAGGGTCTCTGCAAACTTCCCACTCCCTTCCAGTAGGGGCTGGGGAATAATGAGGTAACACACTGGAGACTTAAGTGTTAAACCTTTATCCCTCAGAATGTCAAGCAGGGAATGGCGGGAAGGGGGTGAGGAGGGTTACCTGGCACCCACCAAGGGGCCGCCACTGCCCAGTGCTCTTCAGGATTCCACAGCTACTTTCTCGGGAAGTCTCCTCCTACGACACGTTCACAGTGCTCAACTTGATTTTCTAGGTGAGAGTTGAGCAAGCCCCTGTATTTGCATCAAAGCAACTGAAGTCAGTTCTGAAACGGACGCAAGCGACTGCAGCTGTCTTTTCCTCAGCAGCATTATGCCTGTAACAAGTACTTTTTTCTCTTCCAGGCATTTTCTCAGAAAGAATGAGAGCAGCCAAAAGTTGGCTCGTGAGGAGAAAACTGGCAAGTCCTTATACAAGGGCCATTTAACAGTTAAGTCAAGGTGGAAACTGAATGCTAATATACTAGCTTTAAACTGCCTTTCTCTTCTCTGAAGTAGAGGCCGAGTTAGTTTTTATTTAGAGTGAATCCTTCCAAGCCACAGTTTTCCTTTTGGTACTTCTCTACAAAAAGCATGTGGCTTTGCAATTTTTGTTAAAATAGTAAAAAACTCATAGGCCTTGCTTCTCCCTGTCCAGTAAACACAAAAACAAAAACAAAAAAGCAAACAAAGCTCTTAAAATCTACCTGCTGAGATCACTTACAAGAAGGCTGCTTTGAGAAGAAAAGTCCCAAATACTTGGTATTCTCAGGCATAAAACAGGATCCAAAAGATTGAAAAAAGTGGTTGGTTGGCCAGAAACCTTCAGTCTTTTCATTAAGGTGAGAGTTAAGTTTGTATGTTTCTTTGAAGGTTTTCAGCTAGAAGACTTTTTAAACCCTTTTGTCTGCAGAAGGGGGGTAGATAGAACCTCTGCAAACTACTTTGGACAATCATGACACCTTTTGCCACTTTCAGGGCTTAGGTCTCCACCTTCCTGGCTAGCTAGTACCGTAAAGGAGAGTTCAGCAGGAAGTTGTTTGAGAACCGCCATTGTGCCTCAGCACTGCTGTGGAGCTGATGAGCAAGCTTTAAGGGCTCTGGGAGGAGGCCTCTCCATTCCTACTCTCCCTTCAAAGACTAGTCCAAAGTCAGGGAACGAAATGGAGAGGGTCACACAGCCTGGTTCACTACAGAATCAGAAGCTGTCAATAGTGAAGGAAAAAAGGAATTCTTTGTTGTTTAAGAAAAATCAACAATCCTAGACCTTCTGAAGGAAGGTGACACCGGTGTTAGTACTCTGCAGATTCTACCAAAAAAGCACTTAACTTAAAAGGTCTATTTGGGCCCTGAATGAATATCAAAGTGATACATTAACATAGGATCTAAAGTTCTATTATTAAATGTGACTTTTTTCTGCTTTAAACTGCTAGGTCTTTATAATTACTAGAAAATAGCTATTACAATATTTAAAGATTAGCTATTCACAGTAGCTACACAGAAAATACAATATTTCAGGTGCCACTTGCTACTATGGTATGATTTACCATAATCAGAAATAAACTATTTTATGATTCTGCCATCTCCAATTTTTTTCCCCCCTTGGTGGTACTGGGGATGGAACCCAGGGTCTTTCTACCTCTGGACTACACTTCAAGACCTATTTTATATTTTATTAGAAACAGGGTCTCAAGTAGTTGCTGAGAGCCTCACTCGGTAGCTGAGGCTGGCTTCGAACCTGTGCGATCCTCGTCTCAGCCTCCCAAGCACTGGGATTACAACGTGCGTCACCACGCCTGGCGTTCGATTAATCTTGATTTTATACATGGTGAGATTTTAAAAGACAAAAAACCTCCCTAGCAAATAATTCTCAATTGTTAAAGCATTTGTGCAAAATATTCTTAAAAACTTAGAAGTGATTAAAATGCAGGTGTGTCCAATGGCCTCTATTCCTAAAACTGGTAGTTTATCT
Organism: Muscardinus avellanarius; assembly: GCF_963383645.1. Lineage (NCBI taxonomy): Eukaryota > Metazoa > Chordata > Mammalia > Rodentia > Gliridae > Muscardinus > Muscardinus avellanarius. The sequence goes on from NC_137801.1 coordinate 60,223,431, forward strand.
TTGATGTGGCTACATACTGGAATGTGCTTTTACACTAAATATGTCAGCAATCCTTATGTGAATTAAGCTCCTTCATTTACTAGTGTTTGTCAAGCATGAAATAAAATCTGTATCAGGATAAAAGATGTTATAAAAATAGGCATATAGCCGGGCGTGGTGGCGCACACTTGTACTCCCACTTGAGAGGTGGAGACAGGAGGATGGCGCAGGTTCGAAGCCAGTCGCACTGGCTTAAGAGACCCTGTTTCCAAATAAAAATATAAAATAGGTCTGGGAGTTTAGCCCGGAGGTAAAAGGGCTTCCAAGAACCCCAGTACCACCAAAAAAAGAAAAAAAGAAAAATGTTAGACCAACTGAATGCAAAAATTTCCACTTAATGTGGGAAAATTAGCTTCAGTGTATAACAAGAATTTTGAGATTATTTTATTTTGTAATAACCTGTTTCCCAGAAAAAGTGCTATTTTATATTTAGAGGAAGATCTGAGCTATTTTTACTCATCCTCTTTGAAATAAGGTGTGACTAAAAGGTGCTAAGTTTCTGAACCTGGCTCCAGCTACTGAGAAGTATCAATACAACTGTTAACTGTGTCTTCTGTTTGAGGTCTCCCTTGTTGCTAGCAGCATTTCTAATGAGCAAGCATGGCCAGGTTGGATTCAAGCTAGCCAAGCTGGCTAGCATGCTGCAAACTACCAAGATTAAAATTCTTAGTGGTGGTGCACATCCATAATCCAGCTCTTGGGAGGCTGAGACAGAAGGATCGCAGGTTCACTGCCACCCTCAGCAAGTAGTGAGACTCAGCAACCTAACAAGACCGTCTCTATTTTCAAAAAATAAGATCTTCCCCTGGGTTCAATCCTCAGTACCACACACACATTTAAAAAGAAAAAAAAAAAGCAAAGGCTAGACTGGCAGTTTCCAGAATGGGTTTTTGTTGTAGATTCAGAGCTAAAAAAAATGTTAAGATTTAGGGCTGTTTTGAAGCTCAAATAGGAATATCAAAGACAAATGATGCAAAACATGCTGGAATAGCACTGAATATGCTAAAGGAAATTTCTATCCAAGAACAGTGATCTGGCTGTTACTGCTCAGACAATAATGGCCATCATTCTGTAAAGATTTCCCACAGCTTGCCACTGCTGAGAACATTCTTCATTGCATAAGCTAATTTATGGCAGTCACTATAGTTAAAACAAGTGATAGTTCTCTTTATTATGTGAACAGGTTAAAGCTCATCGTAGCCTTGAAATGTTTGTACTTGAAAATAGGCTTAGAAATGGGAATATATATTTTTTCAAAACTACATTTATTGTCATATACATAAAAACAAATAGTGAAGCATGGTGAAATGTGTTGTGGTAAGTCCCAATTTTGATTGCCCTGGGGGAAAAAACAATAGAATTTTCCAAACTAAGTTTGTAAATATGCTCACTTATTAAATTTATATAATGTTTTATGCTAACTCACCAAGCATAAGCTGACAAATGGAACTTCTGTATAAAACGAAAGTGCATGACATCACATTGTCTAGTATCTGTTTTGTATCATTTAGCTATTTTAGAAAATAGTTTTTGAACTCTTTCCCCTTTATATTATATCGCTAAGACAAAGACCCTTTTTATGAAGCACTAAAAAAAATCTCCCAAATAACTATTGGTAACTTCAGGATTTGTCAGTTGCCTTATGTAAGGATGAATAGATCCAACAAGCACGTCTATAATACAAAGTAAACTATGATTTTATTGTGAAATTCTCATAGATGGAAAAGTAAATTGAATATTTATTCTGTCCATTTCATTTTACAATAATCTTACCATTTATTTTTGTACCATGTATTTCAATTGCCTGTTTAGTGAAAAATAAAAAACCTATAATTTTTGGCTTGTTTTTAGCTTAAATTTTCTCATTGAAAGACCCCACAATAAAATGTGTTGCCAACAGCCACACCCCCAGCCCCATATGAAGAATGTTTTGGCTGTTTCTTCATTCCAAGGAAACAATCTTTGACATCTGTCACCTTAAAATGCTAGTATCCGCAAAAGATTTGTGTTTCCCACAAATAACAAACCCCACAATCTTGAAGGTCCTATTTAACAAAATTTTCACACATGCAAAAATTTCACCGAAATAAATATATTTCTCTCATTTGTAAGTCCCACCCAGCATTCACGTTTTCAGTTAATTTTTAGGGATATAGTTTCTAAAATTAGGGCAGCCAAGTTTTCTGCTTTTTCTACTTTAATGCTTAAACTCCACCAACAGGAGTTATACAATTGTGATGGATAAAGTAGTTGACATCTGACTCGGCGCAGAACATCAGAGGGCCCTATCTGATCCCTTGTGTGCTGCCTTCCCCTCTACCACAGATGAGTTAACAGACACTCATCAGTGGACCCATTCCAAAGAGTTTGAGAGAAGGAACAGAGCTGATGGGCTAGACAGCACATTCTCAACTTGTTTCCCATACAGTGTGAGCTCCTTGAGCCACTAACCGTGGTTAAATCCCTACACAGCACAGAAGCCTCCCTAAGGTCATTTGTCAGGTCTATCAGCTAGAAAGCAAATACTGATGCTGCACTATAGATAGGTCTACACTGCCCTGGTTGCACACACAGCTGTTTGGAGTATAATGCAAGACTCTTTTCCTTTAGCCATAGGAATTAAAACAATACTTATCACCATACAGTTTGATATTACTTCCAATAAGTACAATATTTATTAAACATATCTTCAGTTGTTTTGTTACATAGTGTGCAACAAATTACAATATTCTGCAGCCACAAATTATATGCAGAGTATGAAGAAACTATTAATCAGATAGTGTAATCTTTCCATTTATAACTCTACAAGGAAGAACTAGCAAATCAGATCTTACATAGAACATCTCACTAAACTTTATGCATGGAAAGTGACAGACACAGGTTGTGCTGTTTGATACAAAATGGCTGAACTTCATCTTCAGAAGACTAAACCTGACATCTAAACATGCCAATATAAACATCAAAACAAAATATATTCTAACCAACCACGGGAAACAGTCTGGTATCAGGAAAGCAACAAGGATTACACACATTATTTTATAAACCAGCACACAAAGGTTTAAAACAGTTCTGAAAATGAAGTTAGCTGTCTTGAGTCAAGGGAATAAAAAAAAAGTCAGTATTGACCATTTACAATCTCTGACCTTTGTGGAGACGGTAAGAATCTGTTGTAGTGCAGCTACATACAGTACAATTCAGGCAATTTTGTTTTTTCACTTGGGTTCAGATTGCAAATTCATTGCTGAGAAAAGGACGGAGGCAAATTTTAGCAGCAACCTCCACCTGACTGCTTGACTGGAGTGCTCTGAATTTTAACATTGGACTTCTCGGCGCCACCAGGTGTTGCTCCAGGGCCCATTCGCTTTTTAATCTCAGCTGCCATGGTCATGAAAGACTGTTCTACATTCGTTGCATTCTTAGCACTGGTTTCCAAAAATGGAATTCCAAGGGAATCAGCAAATTCCTAAGAAAATAAAAGATACAATAAAAACAATCTTGTCACTTGGTTCACTCTGCCATCTGAAGTGAGAATGAGGGAAGACTAGGGTTTACTGGATCCAGATAGATTTTTAAAAGTTAAGGTGACTGTAGCCACCATATGACTCCATACCCATATATAGTTGAAATTCAACATCTTCCAATTGTTTGAAAATCGAACTTTAAACCTACCTTTGCTGTTGTGTAGTCTACTACTTTCTTTGTGGTCAGATCACATTTGTTCCCTACCAACAACTTGTTGACATTTTCACTGGCATAACGATCTATTTCCTGCAGCCACTGTTTAACATTATTGAAGGACTCCTAAAAAGACAGACATCTTTTAAGAATGATAAAACAGTTCTGGACACAGCTGCTCTAATGAAGTACCCGAAGAGCTAGTGAGATGACTAGCTACAAAATATAGTGCAAGGAGTGAACTGGTATGTAAGATGACAATACATTATCTAAATGACAGACTAGAATTGGAAGCCTTGAATATGCAAATACCCTCTTTAAGAAGAAAATGCAGCTTAATATTAACCTAACAATTCAAGCAAACCCAAATTGTTTTAGAATATACTACAAAAGCTACTTTTTGAAATTTGATAAAAATTCTGGTTCAGGCATAACATTAAGTGACACTACTAAATACTAAACATGTCAAAAAACACGATTTGGGCTGAGGGTGCAGTTCAGTAGTAGACTGCTTGCCTGGCATATTTGAGACCTGGCACCATATAAAACAAAAGATACTATTAAAAATATACTTTTATGCCGGGTGTGGTGGCGCACACTTGTAATCCCCGTGCTTGGGAGGTTGAGACGAGGATCACATGAGTTCGAAGCCAGCCTCAGCTACTTAGTGAGGCTTTCAGCAACTTAGTGACAACCTGTTTCCAAATAAATTATTAAAAAATTATATACTTTCATTTTCCACTGTCCTATAGGGAGGGAGAATTTCCTCCATCTTAGATGTGTGTGTGTGTGTGTGTGTGTGTGTGTGTGTGTGTGTGTGTGTTACTGGAGATGGAACCCAGAGACATTCTACCTTCCAGCTACACCCTATTTTTATTCTTACTTTTTTTTTTTTTTTTTTGGTGGTACTGGGGTTCCTGGAAGCCCTTCTACCTCTGGGCTACACTCCCAGACCTATTTTTATATTTTTATTTAGAAACAGGGTCTCCTAAGCCAGCGCGCGCGGCTGGCTTCGAACCTGCGCGATCCTCCTGTCTCCGCCTCCCAAGCGCGGGGATTACAAGCGTGCGCCACCACGCCCGGCTTATTCTTACTTTTGAAACAAGGTCATATTAAGTTGCAGAAGGCCTCACTAAGTAGCTGAGGCTGTCGGCAAACCCAGTGTCTCAGCGGCAAATCAGTGTCTCAGCGTCCTATAAGCATGTGCCATAACCCCCAGCTTCCATTTTAGAATCTTTTTAAGTGGTAATTTGACTAGACTTCTTAAATTGGCAGTGTGGGGTTTTGTTGTCTGTTTCTGAGCAGAGACCCAGCATGCTGCCCAGGACGGTGACTACAGGCATTAAGTGATCCCCTGTGGACTCCTGAGTACCTGGGGCTGACTACAGGAGTGTGCCAGGTCCCAGCTACCATTTTTTTCCTGTTGATAATCACCCGTACCCAATGCTTATAATGGCATTGAATCTGAGCGCCTATTTAGTAAGAACAATCTAATTAGGTACAATTTCATAGCTGAGATTAACATTTGCTACAAGAAAAATGAATTCTAGGGCTGGAGATAAAGCTCAATAAAGTGCCTAACATATGTTGAAGCCCTGCTACATTGAAAAGAAAAAGGCAAGCATGGCTGCACACACCTCTAGTACAGACAGGAAGATTATAGGTTCAAATTCAGCAACTTAGTGAGACCCTGTTTCAAAATAAAAAGGGCTGGAAGATAATAACTTGGAGACAGAAGGCCCCTGAGTTTAATCCCCAGTACCAAAAAGGAAACCGAATTCTTAATTTTCTTTTTTTTTTCTCCCAATAGGGTAGGAAATGACCCCTGAAATTAAAAAAATATATATTTTTTTGGTGGCACTGGGGGTGGAACCCAGAGGCTTTCTACCTCTGGGCTATACTCCCAGACCTATTTTTTATATTTTATTTGGAAACAGGGTCTCACTAAATTAAATTCCTGAGAGCCTCACTAAGTAGCTGAGGCTGGCTTCGAACCTGTATGATCCTCCTGTCTCAGCCTCCCAAGCGCGGGGATTACAAGCGTGCGCCACCACGCCAGGCTTTGAAATAAAAATTTCTGACCAAAAGAATATTGTAGCCAGTTAGCACATTCTCACCGCTATTCTTCTTTCTCATCCATTCACTCAAGTTCTCCTTTATTCAAATGCCTTGTTTTTTATTTACATCCTCCACAAGCTCGAGTCCCCTAATTCTAGCCATTCTAATAGGAATGTTGTAATCACCAAGCAATTACCTACTAATACTTAAAACTAAAATCATGATATGTCAAGGAACCACACAACCCACAATGCCCTACGAACTCTTGCCTTACATGATGTCACTTAGCTGATTTTATTTATTTGTTTATTTATTTATTTTGGTGGCACTGGGGTTCCTGGAAACCCTTCTACCTCCGGGCTACACTCCCAGACCTATTTTATATTTGGAAACAGGGTCTCTTAAGCCAGCGCGGCTGGCTTCAAACCAGCGCGATCCTCCTGTCTCCGCCTCCCAAGCGTGGGGATTACAAGCATGTGCGCCACCACGCCCGGCCACTTAGCTGATTTTAAAAAGATGGCCAGAATTCTTTGAAAGCAAATATAAAAAGCATTAAACTAAGAAAATATGTGTGGACAAGTTTTCTATCATAAAAGAATACCGATAGCTTACATTACAGTAAAAATCTGCTAATTACCAGCGAACGTCCTGCTTTGCCGCTGAAATGCTCTTCTCTGGACACTTACCTGATCTGTCACGTCATACACAACTATGATGCCGTGGGCTCCTCTGTAGTAACTGGAGGTGATTGTTCGAAATCTTTCTTGGCCTGCCGTGTCCCACTATTAAAAAACAATCAAAAGCAAACACTTTCATTAATCTAAAGTTGGGGAAAAGTAAAGAGAAGGGAAAGGAAAATCATTTTTGTACTTAGGAAGATTGATTTGACACAGAAAAAAAGAAAATCATCCTTAATATGCTAATAAATTCCATGGTAACTGCCAAGCCCCTGAAAGTCTAGAACAGGAGGCAGTGCACTTCCAGAACTATATTATTTGGAAACAGGGTCTCATTAATTTGCCAAGAGCCTCATAAGTAGCTGAGGCTGAGTTCAAACCTGTGCAATCCTCTGTCTCAGCCTCCCAAGTGCTGGGATTACAAGCGTGCATTACCACGCCTGGCCACTATTTTTCATTTCTTTATTTTGAAACCGGTCTCACTGAGTTGCAGAGGGCCTCACTAAGTGGCTGAGGCTGCATGATCCTCTGGTCTCAGCCTCCCGAATGCTGGGATAACAAGCATGCGCCACCATGCCCAGCTTATTATTTTTTATTTTGAAACAGCGTCTCAATGAGTTGCAGAGGTCCTAAGTAGCTGAGGCTGTTTGTGAACAGCGACCCTCCTGTCTCCGCCTCCCAAATGCTGGGATTACAAGCGTGCGCCACCACGCTTAGCTCTAGTGCATCTTATGGTCATAGAAAGGCAAGAAGGGGTCTACTTCATATAACTACCAGCCAATTAGCATTTAACCACACTTCAACCAGGTATTAATCCTAGGGAAAACAAGAGAATTACAAATACTTTACAAAGGTTATCTTAGGAACAGCTTATTGAACTTCAACCATTTAGGCTCTAACACCAAAAACAAATGATTACACTACTACATTAATATTTGGGGGGGAGGGGGGAGATAAACCAGGTGTGGTGAAGCAAGACTGCAATCCCAGTACTTGGGAGGCTGAAACAGGAGGATCACAGGTTTGAAACCAGCCTCAGCAACTGTTTCAAAATAAAACAGGGCTGGGAGTATAGCTCAGAGGCAGACTGCTCCTGGGTTCCATTCCCAGTACCACAAGAAAAAAACAAAAAAACCCAAAACTTAGATCTCCTATTATCAGTAAGGAGCCTCAAAGTCTTTCAGGATATCCTTGGAGAAGCACAACCTCTGAAGTCCAGCCAGCCTCACTTCAAAGCATCAAATCCAAGCTGATGGTTCCTGTGGAACACCAGGCTTTACCTACCAGTTTTTTCGCCTGTAAATCATGCCACTCACTTCATAAAACTGCCGAGAGAGTTTACGTTAACTAATGTTTGCCTGACTATAGAAGCTAGACAATATAATTGAGTTTAAGCTGGGCGAGGTGGAACATGGTTGTAATCCTAGTACTTGGGAGGCTGAGACAGAAAGATCACAGATTCGAGGACAGCCTCGGCAACTTAGGCTCTCAGTAACCTAATGAGACCCTGGTTCCAAAAAAAATTTTTTTTAAAGTGTGTAAGTTTTGTGTGTATGTGTGTGTGAGAGAGAGTTTATTCAGGGAACTCCTTTCCCAAGACATCACAAAGAGATTTGACTAAAAGTTAACATAGAATTGTAGAAAACTTAGGCCAGGCGTGGTGGCCCATGTTTGTAATCCCCATGTTTGGGAGGCTGAGACAGGAGGATCGCACAAGTTCAAAGCCAGCCTCAGCTACTGAGTGAGGCTCTCAGCAACTTAGTGAGACCCTGATTCCAAATAAAATATTTTTTAAAAAAGGTCTGGGAGTATAGCCCAGAGGTAGAAAGCCTCTGGGTTCCACCCCCAGTACCACCACCAAAAAAAAAAAAAAAGAATTGTAGAAAACTTAAGAGTACATACCAAGAGTAAAACTTCTGAGGTCTCTGCCACTCTGAATAACTTTCCTGATTGGATAGCCCAACAATACTAATAGCATCCTCTTTTGTAACTGGACCATCCTTTGTTTCATGGTTCTCCATTATTGCTAGTAATTCTCCCATGTCTGTCTCTCCCACTGAGGCAAGAGCTAAAGGCTGTTACTCATCTGTGACCCCACTGCACCCAGTGCTCAGTGTTCTGTAGGCACTGTGTGAATGGGTGGCCATGGAGAGGGGCCTGTCATGGTGTGTGACTAGACTCCATCCTCCCCTGCCCTCCTGAATTTTTGTAACCACTAACTTCAATAAAGACCCAGATGTAGCCAGGTGTGGTGGCACACATTCAGGAGGCTGAGACCGGAGGATCGTGGTCCACAGACAGCCTCAGCTACTTAATGAGGCTGTGCATAACTTAGTGAGACCCTGTTTCAAAATACAGAATAAAAATTAGGGCAGGGGGTATAGCTTGGAGGTCAAATGCCCCTGGGTTCCATCCCCAGACCCGCAAAAAATAAATAAAGACCCAGATGTCACAAATTTAACAAGAAAAGCTAAAAGAAAAAATGATTAAAATATAAATCAGCAGAATAAAGACTGAAAAACCTAGAGTACTTGGAAAGATAACTAAAGCCAAGCAAGATGAAATGTAATAGGGATAAAAGTAAAATTTTACATTTAGATTTTTAACCTGGTGGATGCATTCTGATTTTTAACACTAGTCAGATGTGTAAGATTAAGACCCTCCGTTCAAAAAAAAAAAAAAGTTAAAAACAAGCTAGCCAAGCAGAGTGGCTTCCATTCACCTGGACATGTCATCTCAGCAATAACATCTACATACTGCCCACAAGCTCAATAAGGGCTTTCTTTTACACAGTCATATGCACATACACATACACAAAGCTACCATATTTAATTCTCACACTACCTTATGAAGTAGTAAATCTGGTTGTTAGTCCAATTTCAGAGAGGAAACGGAGTCTCAGAAAAAAGTACGAAGAAAGATAAACCCATGACTCTCTAACAAGAAAATACCAGAACCAAAACAATAAATCTAACTATTCTTAACTCCAAGTTCAAGATCCCTTGGTTCAGTGTGCTATCAGTCCCATGGGGGGGGGGGGAAGTGACTGGTTTTCTAGCTTACCTCATACTAATAACCTACTCTAAAAACTAAGATTGATTTTTTTTTTTAATCACAGATACTGGCAGTAACCAGACCTATATTAGATACAAGTAAATCACTACAACTACCTCTATTTAATTGGGAGTTGGGGTATAAGGATGTTAGATAAGAAAGCTAGAATGGCTTAAGGACAGAACATGTTGAAGACAGAGATACGGGTCACTTAATCCTGCCAATAACTTTAGCAAGTCATTAAATACCTCAGTATCTATTTACTGAAAGTAAAGTGACCATGTTAGGAAAGATACATTTCCAGCCAGGTTTGGTGGCACATGCTTGTAATCCCAGTACTTGGGAGGCTGAGACAGGAGAATCAAGCCAGTCTCAACTACTTAGTGAGGCCCTCGGCAACTCTTAAGTGAGACTGTTTCAGAATAAAGAATAAGCTGGGCGTGGTGGCGCACGCTTGTAACCCCAGCATTCGGGAGGCTGAGACTTGGAGGATCACGGTTCGCGGACAGCCTCAGCTACTTAGTGAGGCCCTCTACAACTCAGTGAGACCCGGCTTCAAAATAAAGAATAAAAAATAGGGCAGGGGGTGTAGCTCGGAGGACAAATGCCCCTGGGTTCCATCCCCAGACCTGCAAAAAAAAAAAAATAAATAAAGAATAAAAAAAATAGGGCTGGGGATATAGCTCAGAGGTAGAATGCCCCTGGGTTCAACCCCCAGTTCCACAAAAATAAAAAAAGGTAAATTTCCTTACAAAATTCTGTTTCTATAAAATTGGTACATTCTATCTAGAAGAAATACCACAATACTAAATAAACTATCTAGAAGAAATACCACAGAATTAAATAAATATTTGTCTTTAAGCCACATATGAAAGTTTCTTTTAATGTCCCACAGCAGTGAGCACAGAAAGACAGTAATACTTCCACTCTAAGACAAAGTGAACCTGCACCTGGATTTCCACTGACGAGAGAGACTAGGCTCAAGTTTGACTTAAACATGAAATTTCTCTACTTTATGAAATGAAATTTCAATGACTTGAAAGGCTTGGGATGTAGTTCAGTGGCAGAATTAATGCCTAGCATGCAAAAAAAGCCCTGGGTTCCAAACCCAGGACAAACCCAGAAATAGGAAGGGAGCCGGGCGTGGTGGCGCAGGCTTGTGATCCCAGCATTCGGGAAGCTGAGACGGGAGGATCGTGGTTCATGGACAGCCTCAGCTACTCAGGCCCTCTGCAACTCAGGCCCTGTTTCAAAATAAAGAATAAAAAATAGGGCAAGGGGTGTAGCTCGGCGGTCAAATGCCCCTGGGTTCCATCCTCAGACCCGCAAAAGAAAAAAAAAAAAAAAATAGAGAGGAAGGGAGGAAAGGACGGTGCACAAGGAAGAAGGGAGGAAAGAAAACAGTTCAAGAACAGTAATCCTAGGAAATTGTTTTTAGTCGTTTTTAGTTTATTATTCTACAACTCCATCATAGAGGCAAGACTCGGGAGACTTTATATTCAATTTTGATAACACACTAAATATACAAGTAATACATTCTTCTAAATTTCCCAAACACTTTCCCCACCAAAAACCCACTTACTATTTGTAGTTTGATAGTTTTCCCGTCTAATTCTATGGTTCTTATTTTGAAATCCACACCAATTGTGCTGATGTAGCTTTCTGTGTATGTGTCATCCTGAAGGGGAAAAAGGTTTGCAATGAAAATTCATGTTGAATACAGTAAACTTCAAAATGTCTACTTTTATCTACAGGTTGATTTTGTTTTCCTGCCATGCTGGAGATGAAACCCAGGGCCTTAGCTAGGCAAGGACACCACCACCCAGCTCTGCAGCTAGCCCTCTAGTCAAAGTTGTGGTTTTTTTTTTTTTTTTTTTTTTTTTTTTTTTTTGGTGGTACTTGGGGTGGAACCCAGAGGCTTTCTACCTCCGGGCTATACTCCCAGACCTTTTTTTAAAATATATTTTATTTGGAAACAGGGTCTCACTAAGTTGCTGAGAGCCTTACTAAGTAGCTGAGGCTGGCTTCGAACCTGTGCCATCCTCCTGTCTCAGCCTCCCAAGCACGCGGGGGATTACAAGCGTGCACCACCACACCTGGCTTAGTCAAAGTTTTAAACAAAGTTTATAAAATGTAACATGCTCATATGGCCACCCACCCCCATCCTGCTCAGGTAGATTCATGTTCTGCCTACAAAGCAGTGACTACTACAGTTAGTTTCTTTTTTCCTTAATGCTTTTTAAAAATAACTATTTCTATTTTTCCAAATACTTCTTGGCGGATTCTTTATGTATATCATACAAAAAAAGACCTCTTAAATTTCAGTGACTATAAAGGATTTTATCTACCTACCTATATTTTCGAGATGGGATCTAGGTATGTTGCCAATGCCCATCTCTTTAACTCTTGAGTTTGAATGATACTCTTGCCTCAGCCTCCCAAATGCTGGGGACCACAGGTATGCACCCAGCAAAAAGGATTTTTTTTAATGGTACTGGGGTTGGAAACCAAGGGCATTCTACTTCCAAGCTACATTCCCAGCCCTAATTTTTTTTGGTGGTAGTGGGGGTAGAACCCAGAGACTTTCTACTTTCAGGCTATACTCCCAGACCTATTTTATATTTTATTTGGAAACAGGGTCTTACTAAGTTGCTGAGAGCCTCCCTAAGTAGCTGAAGCTGGCTTAGAACCTGCATGATCTTCCTGTCTCAGCCTCCCAAGCGCACCCAGCCCTTTTTTATTATTACTATTTTTTGTGGTATTGGGAATTGAATCCAGGGGCATTCTATTTCTGAGTTATCCCCCCAGTCTTTTTTTTTTTTTCTTTTTTTTTTGGTGGTACTGGAGGTGGAACTCAGAGGCTTTCTACCTCCGGGCTATACTCCCAGACCTATTTTATATTTTATTTGGAAACAGGGTCTCACTAAGTTACTGAGAGCCTCACTAAGTAGCTGAGGCTGGCTTCGAACCTGTGCCATCCTCCTGTCTCAGCCTCCCAAGTGCGGGGATTACAAGCGTGCGCTACCACGCCCATCTTACCCAGCCCTTTTTTTAATCCTCTCTTTTTTTTTGCAGTACTGGGAATGGAACCCAGGGGCATTCTACCTCCGAGCTACTCCACCAGCCCTATTTTTTATTCTTTATTTTGAAAGGGTCTTACTGAGTTGCAAAGGGCTTACTACTACATAGTAGCTGAGGCTGGCCTTAAACCATGATCCTCCTGTCTTGGCCTCTCAAATGGTGTATTACAAGCATGTGCCATCACACCTGGCCCGACAGTATTTTTAAAATACTTTCTGGGTCATTCTACTACGTTGACATTTCTGAAAGCCTCTGACTTAGATTAACAGGCATCCTCAAGTGGATTTTCTTTGAAGCACACTCAAGCCACAGACTGAGGATTCATAGAGATGACAGTTTCCTCACCTCAAATTAGTGTTTAAGTTAGGAATTCTAGCTGGGTGTGGTGGCTCATGCTTGTAATCCCAGTACTTGGGAGGCTGAGGCAGGAAGGCTGGCGAGTTTGGGGCCAGCCTAAGCTACTTAGTGAGCAACTAAGGGAGACCCTGTTTCAAAATAAAGAATAAAATAGGGCTGGGGTGTAGCTCGAAGGTAGAATGTCCCTGGGTTCTAGCCCCAGTACCACTAAAACAAACTAGGAGTTCTTAGCTGGGCGTGGTGGTGCAAACCTGAGAGGCTACGACAGCAGAATCTCAGGTTCAAGGAAAGCCTCAGCAAGTAGTGAAATCCTCAGCAACCTAGCAAAACCCTGTTTCAAAATAAAAACAAATGGGGCTAGGAGTGTAGCTCAGAGGTAAAATGTCCCTGGGTTCAATATGTACCACACACCAAAAAAAGGTTTGTTTTTTTTTTGCCGGGGATGGTGGCGCACGCTTGGAATCCCAGCGCTTGGGAGGCGGAGACAGGAGGGTCACACTGGTTCAAAGCCCCTTGCTGGCTTAAAAGACCCTGTTTCCAAATAAAAATATAAAATAGGCAGCCCAGAGGTAGAGGGGTTCCAGCCCTAGTACCAAAAAAAAAAAAAAAAAAAAAGTGTTTTTTTAAAAAATAAATAAAAAGGGTTGGGTGTGTAGCTCAAAGATAGAATACTCCTGATTTCCATCCCCAATACCAAAATATAAAAGAAATACTAAGCTAGCCGGGCATGACAGCAGGCACTTGTAATCCCAGCATTTGGGAGGCTGAGACCAGAGGATCTCGGTTCGTGGACAGCCTCAGCTACTTAGTAAGGCTCTCCAAAACTTGGTGAGACCCTGTTTCAAAATAAAGTAAAAAATAAGGCAGGGGTGTAGCTTGGAGGTCAAATACCCCTGGGTTTCATCGCCAGACCCTCAAAAGGGAAAAAAATATACTAAGCTTAATGAGCCACCTTTTTTTATTCTAGTATTTCCATGGTTATTTGTTTTATTGACTGTACTAGGGATTTAACCCAGGGGAACTTTACTACTGAAATACATCCCCAGCCTTGTTTATGGTACTGAGGAATGAACCCAGGAGCATTCTACTTCTGAGCTACATCTCCAACCCTTTTTATATTTTTGCTTTTATAACAGTCTCACCAGGTTGCTGAGAGTCTTGCTATATTGCTGAGACTGTCCTTGAACCTATGGCCTCCCAAGTACTGGGATTACAGGTACACAGGCTACTGTGCTGGGCTTTTTTTTTTTTTTAGGTATTGGGGATTGAACTCAGGGGCATACTACCTCTGAGTAACAGAGTTGCAGAGGGCCTCAATTGCTGAGGCTGGCCGCAAACCTGCGATCCTCCTGCCTAAGCCTCCCTTGTATCATCCATCACAACTGACTATCTTTTTTATTTTGAGACAGGGTCTTGCTAAGTTGCCCAGACTTGCCATGAACTTCCTATCCTCCCGCCTCAGCCTCCTGAGTCCCTGGGATTCCGGGCAGGTACCAACACACTCAGCCCCCATGGTTTAATTTTTGATTACTATATATAAAAAATTATATATCATTTTACAATAATATTCACTAGTATTGCTACTCATCTCATCAGAAGTCATGTATTTGGGATACTGTCAAACTAACACAGACGAAATATAAGTCTTCTAAGATCCTAATTTTCCCTTGAGAGCTTGACTTTTTAACATATGCAACAAATGCCAAGCCAGGAGTGGTGGCACAAGCTTGTAATCCCAGCATTTGGGAGGCCGAGACAGGAGGATCGCAGTTAGCAGAAAGCCTCAGCTACTTAGTGAGGCCCTTTGCAACTCAGTGAGAGTCTGTTTCAAAATAAATAATAAAAAGCCGGCATGGTGGCACATATTTATAATCCCAGCATTTGGGAGGCTGAGACAGGAGGATTGTTGTGCAGGTTCGAAGCCAGCCTCAGCTACTTAGTGAGGCTCTTTGCAACTCACTGTTTTGAAACAGACCCTGTTTCAAAATAAAGAATAAAAAATAGGGCTGAGGGTATAGCTCAGAGATGGAATGCCCCTGGGTTCCCTTCCCAGTATTCCCCCCACCAAAAAAAATAATACCTGCAACTTCTTTCCTAGAAGAAAAATTTCTTCTACCTGCTTATGACGCTGAGGCAGGACTGAGACCAGCCTGGATAACTTGACAAGACCCTGTCTCAAAATATAAAAAATGGCTGGAGATGTAGTTCAGAGGTAGAATACTCCTGTGTTCAATTCCCAGTACCAAAAGATAAAAAAATAAAAACCTCAGTTTGTTTAAAAAAGAATGCCAATGACCTGATTCTGCAGTTATACTTTATCAGCTGGGTCTTTCAAGTTTAAAAGAAAATGGTGTCCCAAGGGGGGAAAATATTGCTAGTTCAGCTTCCAACTCAAACTACTCATGTGCTTTCGTTTCTGAGATAACCAAGGCACAGCAGTATGCAGTAAAAGTGCTTTATGCCTACTTTCCATTTCTTCACACAAAATGTTTCAAGAATACTCAAAGTTCAAATTTTTGAAAAATTAGCCAGCCGTGGTGGCGCATGCTTGTAATCCCAACAATTCGGGAGGCTCGGACAGGAGGATCACAGTGGAATGAACCACTGTTTGACCTCAACCAAGAGTATTAGACCCTCTGATTTTTATAACCACACTTCACTGAATTTAAGAGCAACATTTATTTAACAGCCCACTACCACTAGGGATGTACTTTTGAAAACTTACTTTATTGAATGTATAAATTCTGAGAGAATTAAATTTTTCAGAATAAATGTTTTGACTTTTTTGTCTACCTAGAAAGCACAGCAGTACTTGTACCATAAGGCATACCATTAACTGTAAAGGCATTTCAACTTACTGCAAACCTGAGGAGGAGGCAAGACTTTCCAACCCCAGAGTCACCAATCAGAAGTAACTTGAATAAATAATCACTGCAAAAAAAAAAAAAAAGAAAATCACATTAATAAAATGTATACTGCATTTTAAGTTCTACAACAAAAACATGGCTAAGAATAACAGCTCACTGTGAAGACTACAGCTCCTGAAAAGCCCACGCACTGACTTGACAGAAGCCAAAACTAGAATAAAAAACAGCCCTTTTATGAATTCACTAAACATGACAGTTACATAAAAGACAGGCAACTCCATGATCTCTGAGATCATTGATTTTTTTTTTTTTTTTTTTTTTTTTTTTTTGCGGGTCTGAGGATAAAACCCAGGGGCATTTGACCTCCGAGCTACACCCCCTGCCGTATTTTTTTTATTTTGAAACCGGGTCTCACTGAGTTATTACAGAGGGCCTCACTTAGTAGCTGAGGCTGTCCACGAACCGCGATCCTCCAGTCTCAGCCTCCCAAATGCTGGGATTACAAGCGTGCGCCACCACACCCGGCTGAGATCATTGAACTTCTGAGGGAAGAAGGGAAAAAAGTGATGGCATTCTTGGAGAACCCAAATGACTTAATGCTAAATAAGCCCCATTTCTCTACAGTATTAGAAAAGAGAAAGCTAACTTTTAAACTTCTTAAGCCAATGAACTTATTAATATTTCCTTTAAATTCCAAGACCAAATCATTATTTCATAGCAGTTCTCCACGGTGGGGCTTTTATGATCCTTTCCTAGTGTTCAGCTGCAATTCTGCCATCAAAAGAAGGATCATTATTTCTGAAAGCCCATATAAATATTTTATACGAGATATATAATAAAAACCAAGGGCTATCTATATAAGCACAGAACTCCTCCAATGTTCAAATCTTGCATTAATTAACGTACTCTTCAAAAACACTGAAAACTAGGCTCTGCTTATGTCCATCTACCACTGTCAGCCCAAATCTCAAAACCACTCCCATGCCTGTAATCCCAGTACTTGGGAGGTTTAGCCAGGAGGATTCATTCAAAGTTTGAAGGCAGCTGAAGCAATTTAGCAAGACCCTCAGCAACTTAAGGAAACCCTGTTTCAAATAAAAGTAAAATGGGACTGGGGGAATAGCTCCGAGGAATGGCCCGGGTTCAATCTGCAAAACCACAAATAAACACCATTCCTAGGGATCCACCATAAACCTCATGGACCACTCAACCCAACAGATCTGTCTGCCATGGCCTCCACTGGAATCCCTCCTAAGGCAGACCAGTTCCATATGTTCTTTGAAGCAATTTCAAAAGGTCAAATCAATAATTTTACATATATTTTTTAGAAGATATGTAATTTTCATTTTTATGATTTTTTTTTTTTTTTTTGCAGATCTGGGGATGGAACCCAGGGGCATTTGACCTCTGAACCACACCCCCTGCCCTATTTTTTTTTTTTTTTTGAGACAGGGTCTCACTAAGTGGCAGAGAGCCTACGTAGCTGAGGCTGTCTGAGAACTGTGATCCTCTGATTTCAGCCTCCCGAACGCTAGGATTACAAGCGTGCACCACCACACCTGGCTTTCATTTTTCTTATGATTTAGTTTTTTTAAAAAATGCTATCTACTAGCTGAATATGGTGGCACATGCTTGTAATCCCAGCAATTGGGAAGCTGAGACAGGAGGATTTCAGTTCACAGACAACTTCAGTTGCTACTAAGGCCCTCTGCAACTCAGTGAGACCCTGTTTCAAAATTAAGAATAAAAAGAAAAAATAGGACTAGGCGTGTAGCTCAAAGGTAGAATGCCCTTGTGTTCTATTCCCACTACCACAAAAAGTACTGCAAAAAAAAAAAAATACATTTTCATAAAGCTGGGCCCGGTGGCACACACTTGTAATCCCAGTACTTGGGGGTGAGACAGGAGGACAGGAGAGAATACCAGATTGGAAGCAAGCCTCAGCAATTTAGTGAGGCCCTCCACAATTTAGCAAGACTCTGCTTCAAAATAAGAATAAGCTGGGAGTAATGATATACGCTTGTAATCCCAGAATTTGGGAGGCTAAAACAGGAGGACCATGGTTCGCCGACAGCCTCAGCTACTTAGGTCCTTTGCAACTCAGTGAGACCCTATTTCAAAATAAAGAATTAAGCCGGGCATGGTGGCGCACGCTTGTAATCCGAACATCCCGCAGGTTCGAAGGCAGCCATGCTGGCTTAAGAGACCCTGTTTCCAAATAAAAAAGTATAAAATAGGTGTGGGAGCGTAGCCTGGAGGTGGAAGGACTTCCAGAAACCCCAGTACCACCACCAAAAAAAAAAGGGCTGGGGCTGTAGCTTGGCAGTAGCATGCCCCTGGGTTTCATTCCCATTACCTCAAAAAATAAAAAATAAGCCGGGCATGGTGTCACATGCTTGTAATCCCAGCATTCGGGAGGCTGAGACCAGAGGATCACGATTCGCGGACAGCCTCAGCTACTTAGTGAGGCCCTCTGCAACTCAGTGAGACCCGGTTTCAAAATAAAGAATAAAAAATAGGGCAGGGGTGTAGCTCGGAGGTCAAATGCCCCTGGGTTCCATCCCAAGACCAGCAAAAAAAAAAAAAAAAAAGAAAATACACAAATCTCTAAATTACTCAACACAAGAGCAGAATTTTGTTACAAAGAGTTTAGATGAGATGGTGCTGGTGGCACTCGTTCATAATCCCAAGTAACTCCCAAAGCTAAGGTGGAAGAATCACAAATTCCAAAGCAGCCCTCAGAAACTTAGCAAGACCCTGTCTCCCCACCCACCCTACCCCCCTAAAAAGATGAGTTATGCCAGCCATGGTGGCACACATCTATAATCCCAAAATTTAGGAGGCTGAAACAGGAGGATTGCAGGTTCAAGGACAGCCTCAGTATTGTAAGGAGATTCTCAGCAACCTAGGAGACCTTGTTTCAAAACAAAAAATAAAAAAGGCTGGGGGTAGTTGGGAGTGGTGGCACAAGCTTGTAATCCCAGCATTTGGTAGGCTGAGACATAAGGATCACTGTTCGCAGAATGCCTCAGCTACTTGGTGCAACCATCTGCAACCCAGTGAGACCCTGTTTCAGAATAAAAAATAAGAAATAGGGTTGGGGGTATAGTTCAAAGTTAGAACGCCCCTGGGTTCCATTCCCAGTACCAAAAAAAAAAAAAAAAAAAAAAAAGGGCTGGGTTTGTAGCTCGGAGGTAGAATACCCTGGGTTCAATATCCAGACCATGGAAAGAAAAAAAGCTCTAACATTAATTTAGTAAACAATTAGCTTTTAAATATACTCACATAACTAGTAAATATATTTTTATTCACCAAGAATTCGGGTCGTTAAAGTTGTCAAAACCAGGCGTGGTGGCGCTTGTAATCCCCATGCTTGGGAGGCTGAGACAGGAGGATCACACAGGTTCGAAGCCAGCCTCAGCTACTTAGAGAGGCTCTCAGCAACTTTGTGAGACCCTGTTTCCAAATAAAATATAAAATAGGTCTGGGAGTATAGCCCAGAGGTAGAAAGCCCCTGGATTCCACCCCTAGTACCACGAAAAAAAAAAAAAAAAAAAATTCAAGAATTCAATATAATCTTGATGTAAGTGAAAAAACTGGGTTGTGCTAGTCTGGAAAACAATGAAAATTTACAATGGTAATCAGCACTCTCCCAAATTATTCTAGCAAATCCTATCTACTGTGTGCTATTCAGACCTTCCACTAGTAAGCCAGGTGTGGTGGCACACACTTGTAATCCAGTACTTGGGAGGCTGAGAGAGGAAGATCGCAGGTTCACAGTCAGCCTCACAGCCTCATCTACTTAGACCCTTCACAACTTAGGGGAGATCCGGTTTAAAAAAAAAAATAGGGCTAGGGGTGTAACTCAGAAGTAGAATGCTTCTGGGTTAATCCCCAGCACTCAAAAAAAAAAAAAAAAAAAAACAGAAAAGAACTTCCTCTAGCTTCCAATTTACTGTATTTCTTTAGTGTGGCGGGACACTGGGGACTGAACTCAGAGGCATCCTACCTCCAAGCTATACTCTCACCCCTATTTTTTATTTTGAAATAGGGTCTCACTAAATTGCAGAATGCCACACTAAAATTGCTGAGGCTGGCAACAAACCTGCAGTCCTCCTTTGTCAGTCTCCCAAGAACTGGGATTATAAGTATGTATCACCACACCCAACTTACTATGATACTTCATACTTTTCCATATTTGAGAAGCCTGGATTCAGCCGGGCGTGGTGGCGTACGCTTATAATCCCCGCGCTTGGGAGGCAGAGACAGGAGGATCATGCAGGTTCGAAGCCAGCCGCGTGCGCTGGTTTAGGAGACCCTGTTTCCAAATAAAAAAATGTAAAAATGGGTCTGGGAGTGTAGCCCGGAGGTAGAAGGGCTTCCAGTAACCCCAGTACCACCAAAAAAAAAAAAAAAAAAGCCTAGATTCTGTTTACCCCCACTCCTAAGTTTGACACTGCTATCTGTGAATATGAAAGGTAAACTGATTAATCTTTTATGTAGCCAAGGATCTAATTTTGGTGCCTTTTTGAAAGGATATGTTAAGAAACCAGAGAACATTATAGTTTTGCTTTTTTTTTGGGGGGGGGGTCTGAGGATAGAACCCAGGGGCATTGAACCTCCGAGTTGCACCCTCTGCCCTATTTTTTATTCTTTATTTTGAAACAGGGTCTCACTATGTTGCAGAGGGCCTCACTAAGAAGCTGAGGCTGTCCGCAAATTGTGATCCTCTGGTCTCAGCCTCCCAAATGCTGGGATTACAAGCGTGTGCCACCACGCCCAGCTGAAAATGGTCATTTTGAAGTGTAGAAACCTGACAGACATTACCTGTCATATATGGTAAATACCTTAAATATATGGTCAAGGTGAGTATCACCAATAATGTTCCAATAAGTTCAGCAATACTATTTCCTACAATAAGCCTTAATAAGAACATCACCAGTATGACCAATAATATATTGATATCATATGCCTTTGGATGCGATGTGATGATTTCAGTGGTTTCTGTTGTCTTTCCCCAAAATCTGTAACGCCCAACCCACTCATGAGAAAACATCAGACAAACACAAATTGATGGACCAGCCTACAAAATACAGTACCTGTCAGCACTCTTCAAAAGTGTCAAGATCGAGAACCGGGCGTGGTGGCCCACACTTGTATTCTCAGCATTTTGAGGAGGTTGAGACAAGGAGGATTGCGGTTGGTAGACAGCCTCAGCTACTCGGTGAGGCCCTTTGCAATTTAGTGAGACCCTGTTTCAAAATAAAGAATAAAAACTAGGGTTGGGGATGTAGCTCAGAGGTAGAATGCCCTTGTGTTCCATCCTCAGTACCACCAAAAAAAAAAAAAAAAAGTGTTAAGAAACTCACAGACTGAAGGTGGCTAATATGACATAACTAAATACAACATGGGCCACCGGTGCTGGTGCACGCCTGTAATCCCAGTACTTGGGAGACTGAGTCAGGAGGACTGCAGGTTCACAGCCAACCCAGTAACTTAGCAAGGCCCTCGCTAACTTAGTGATACCCTATTAAAAATAAAAAATTGAGCCGGGCGTGTTGGCACACGTTTGTAATCCCCGCGCTTGGGAGGCTGAGACAGGAGGATCGTGCAGGTTCGAAGCCAGCCTCAGCTACTTAGTGAGGCTCTCAGCAACTTAGTGAGACCCTGTTTCCAAATAAAATATAAAATGAGTCTGGGAGTATAGCCCGGAGGTAGAAAGGCTGTGGGTTCCACCCCCCAATACCACCAAAAATACATACATACATACATACATACATACATACATACATAAAAAATTGAACCGGGCATGGTGGCGCACACTTGTAATCCCAGCATTTGGGAGGCTGAGACTGAAGGATCATGGTTCACGAACAGCCTCAGCTACTTAGTGAGACCCTGTTTCAAAATAAAGAATAAAAAATATGGCTGGGGGTGTAGCTTGGAGGTAGAATGCCCCTGGGTTCCATCCTCAGTAATGAAAAAAATAGAGAGAACTGAGAATGTAGCTCAGAGGTAGAATGCCCCCCCCCCCTTTTTTGCAGGTCTGGGGATGGAACCCAGGGGCATTCTATCTCTGATCTACAATCCCTACCCTATTTTTTTAATTCTTAATTTTGAAACAGTGTCTCACTAAGTTGCAAAGGGCCTCACTAAACTGTGATCCTCCAGTCTCAGCCTCCCAAATGCTGGGATTGCAAGTGGTGCCACCACACCAGGCTCAATTTTCTTATTTGGAATGGGTCTTGCTAGGTTGCTGAGAGCTTCACCTAATTGCCAAGGCTGTCCTCAAATCTACAATCCTCCTGTTTCAACTTTCCAAGTACTAGGATCATAAGCATGCACCACCCCACCAGGCTCAATGTATACATTTGAACCTCTGGCTGGTGGAAACTCAAACACTGTTACAGACCCCACCCCAAGACAAGAATGAAGGGTATTGAGTTCTCAGTGTCCGGTCTCTCCACTTAAATCCACATACATAAAACGTTCTATAAACAACAGAAATCAATGCTTCCCACTGTTTATTATGCATCCTACTCCTCAAATGTATCACAGTATTTATCTTGGTTGTGGCTGGAGTATAGCTTACCAAGTACAAGGCCCAGGGTTTATTAACCAGCAAGGCTATGGGGGGTCAATACATTTGGGTGAAATAATTTTAGAGGAAGGTGAGATCATTAAAAGAAAATCATGTCCTGCCGGCAAAAAAGCTTGTAATCCCAACATTTGGGAGGCTAAGAAAGGAGGATCGTGGTTCCCAGCCAGCATCAGCTACTAAGTGAGGCCCTTTGCAACTCAGTAAGACCCTGTTTCAAAAATAAAGAATAAAGTCAGGTATGGTGGCACACGCTTGTAATCCCAGCACTTAGGAAGCTGAGACAGGAGGATCGCACATGTTCGAAGCCAGCCTCAGCTACTTAGTGAGCCTCTCAGCAACTTAGTGAGACCCCGTTTCCAAATAAAATAGAAAATAGGTCTGGGAGTATAGCCCAGAGGTAGAAAAGCCCCTGGGTTCTACCTCCAGTACCACCAAAAAAATAAAAAATAAAGAACAAAAAAAGAGCCGGGCATGGTGGCGCACGCTTGTTATCCCAGCATTCAGGTGGCTGAAACCAGAGGATTGCGGTTTGCAGACAGACTCAGCTACTACTTAGTGAGGCCCTCTGAAACTCAGTGAGACCCTGTTTCAAAATAAAGAATAAAAAATACGGCAGGGGATATAGCTCGGAGGTCAAATGCCCCTGGGTTCCATCCCAAGACCCACAAAAATAAAAATTAAAATTAAAAAATAAAATAATTTTTAAAAGGCTGGGCGTGGTGGTACACACTTGTAATTCCAGCATTCAGGAGGCTGAGACAAGGAACGCCAGTGAGGCCCTTTGCAACTCAGTGAGACCCTGTTTCTTTTTTTTTCTTTTTCTTTTTCTTTTTTTTTTAGTGGTACTGGGGTTCCTGGAAGCCCTTCCACCTCCAGGCTACACTCCCAGACCTATTTTATATTTTTGAAACAGGGTCTCTTACGCCAGCGCGGCTGGCTTCGAACCTGTGCAATCCTCCTGTCTCCGCCTCCCAAGCGTGAGGATTACAAGCCTGCGCCACCACACCCGGCACCCTGTTTCAAAAATAAAGACTAGCCAGGTGTGGTGGCGCACCCTTGTAATCCAGCACTTGGGAGGCTTAGATAGGAGGATCGCACAGGTTTGAAGCCAACCTCAGCTACTAAGTGAGCCTCTCAGCTACATAGTGAGACCCTGTTTCCAAATAAAATATTTAAAAAAAAAATAGATCTGGGAGTAAGCCCGGAGGTAGAAAGCCTCTGGGTTCCACCCCCAGTACCAACAACAACAAAAAAACAAATAAATAAAAAGACTAAAAATTAGGACTGGGGGTGTAGCTTGGAGGTACAATGCCCCTTAGTTCCATCCCCAGTACCGAAAAAAGAAAAAGAAAAAGAAAGAAAGGAAGAAAGTAAGAAAGAAAGATCATGTCCAGGAGGAGGGCATGATGGCACATGCTTATATCCGAGTACATGGGAGGCTGAGATTGCGGGGGTCCCTCAGCAATTTCCTAAGACCCTCAGCAACCTAGCAAGACCTTGTTTCAAAAACAATAAAAAAAAAAAAGCTGAGCGTGGCAGCGCACACTTGTAATCAAAGTACTGGGGAGGCTGAGACAGGAGGATCACAGTTCAAGGACAGCCTCAGCTACTTAGTGAGGCCTTTTGCAAATCAGTGACACTGTTTTAAAATAAAGAATAAAAAAACAAATTGGGCTGGGGGTGTAGCTTAGAGGTAGAATATCCCTGGGTTCCATCCCCAGTACCGCAAAAAAATAAAATAAAAATAGTAAGGCATGGTGGCACAAACTTGTAATCTCAGTACTTGGGAGGCTGATACAGGAAGGATCACAGGTTCGCAGATAGCCTCAACTCCTTAGGCCCTCTGGCAACTTAGACCCTGTTTCAAAATTAAAAATTAAAAAAAATAGGGCTGGGGTGTGGCTTGGAGCTACAATGCCCCTGGGTTCAACCCCGAGTACTGCAAAAAAAAAAAAAAAAAAGGAAAAGAAAAATAATAATAACCATCATCATCATAATAAAAAGGCCTGGGGTGTGTAGCAGGGCATGATGGCCGGGGCTTGTAATCCCAGCATTTGGGAGGCTAAGACAGAAGAGTTGAGGATAGTCTAGCCTCAGCTACTTAGTGAGGACCTTCGCAACTCAGTGAGACCCTGTTTCAAAGTAAAGAATAAAAAATAGGGCTGGGAGCTGGGCATGGTAGCGCATGCTTGTAATCCCAGTACTTGGGAGGCTAAGACAGGAGGATCACAAGTTCAAGGCCAGCCTCAGCTACTTAGTGAGGTCCTCTGAAACCTAGTGATACCCTGTTTCAAAATAAAGAACAAAAAATAAGGGGCAGAATACCTCTGGGTTCCATCCCTAGTACCGCAAAAAAAAAAAGATGAAGAAAGGGCTGGGAGTGTGGGAGGCAGAGACAGGAGGATCACGCTGGTTTGGAGCCAGCCTCGCTGGCTTATGAGACCCTGTTTCCAAATAAGATATATATATATATATATATATATATATATATATATATATATATGTATATATATGTGTGTGTGTATGTATGTATATGTATATGTATATATGTGTGCGCGCGCGCGCGCACACACACACACACACACACACACACACACACACACACACACGATAGGTCTGGGAGTGTAGCCCGAGCATATAAGGGCTTCCAGGAACCCCAGTACCACCAAAAAAAAAAAAAAGAGAGAAAGGGCTGGGAGTGTAGCTCAGAGGTTCCTGGGTTCCTCCACCTCCAGTACCAAAAAATAAAAATAAAAAAAGTAATGGACCTTATAAAAGAGTAGCTATTATTATTTTTGCGGGTCTGGGGATGGAACCCAGGGGCATTTGACCTCTGAGCTATACTACCTGCCCTATTTTAGTTTTTATTTTGAAACAGGGTCTCACAAAATTGCAAAGGGCCTCACTAAGTAGTTGAAACTGTCCGCAAACCGTGATCCTCGGTCTCAGCCTCCCAAATGCTGAGATTACAAGTGTGCGCCAACAACAGGCGCGGCTTTAGCTATTATTATTAAACAGTGATGATGGTTCTGCCCTCCTCTCTCCCCCCAACAAGGGCATGGACACTTAACACTACTTTCAGAATTAGAAATCTGTAAACAGAACAGAGAAAACAACTGGAACCTATCACAACCTTGGAATTTTTGTGTGTGGGATACTGGGGGGTGGAACCCAGGGGCTTTCTACTCCCAGGCTACACTCCCAGACCTATTTTATATTTTATTTGGAAACAAGGTCTCACTAAGTTGCTGAGAGCCTCACTCAGTAGCTGAGGCTGGCTTCGACCTGTGCGATCCTCCTGTCTCAGCCTCCCAAGCATGGGGATTACAAGTGTGCACCACCACGCTCAGTTTATGACCTTGGATTTAATAAAGCAGGATGTTCTGTCCAACTGAGCCAACCAGTCACAAAAGTATCAAGGAAAACTTTATTTCATAATTCTTCTGAACCCTATATCTCACAGTTAACTCCACAAATAAAAAGAAATACTGGCCGCACTTGGGAGGCGGATCGCGCTGGTTCGGAGCCAGCCTCGCTGGCTTATGAGATGGTTTCAAAAAAAATAGATAGATAGATAGTCTGGGAGTGTAGCCCGGGCATATAAGGGCTTCCAGGAACCCCAGTACCACCAAAAAAAAAGAAAGAAAGAAAGAAAGAAAGAAAGAAAGAAAGAAAGAAAGAAAGAAAGAAAGAAAGAAAGAAAGAAAGACAGACAGACAGACAGACTGGCTCCTGGAGACCTTATCTCCCCCCATGTATCATTCCACCATTATCCTTTTATAATCTGAAACACTCCCAGGGTGGTTCCAAAGAAAAATCAAGACCTAGGTTTTCTTCACTAAATTCTATACCAGACATCAAAGTAGCAATCTCAGCCCCACCCTCTACAGGAAAACAGAGTAAGTCTGACCAGCCTCTCCCTCTAAGTGGGGGAAGGGAGGGAAGAATCTGGCATTTTGTCAAAATCTCTTACTAAAACTCCCAAGTGAAGTTCAGACAAAGAATGGTAAACAGCTGATAAGCTACATGTCTAAAATATCTCATGTACTGGTTCCCTACACCCAATTTTGGGGTGTTTATCTTAGAGCAAAGTTGGTCAAATAGCAAATCTTTAAGAAATGGCAATGGGTTTAATGGTGCAGGCCTGCAACCCCAGTGATTTTGAGGCTGATAGGAAGATCTCAGGTTCAAGGACAACCTCTGTAAGCATTAGACCTTTAGTAACCTAAATGCTTCTAATTCAGGCACTTGGGAGGCTGAGACAAGAGGATCTTGGTTTAGGACTAGCCTCAGCTATTTAGTGAAGCCCTCTGCAGCTTAGTGAGACCATTTAAAAACAAAGAATAAAATTGGGGTGGGGATCTAGCTCAGAGGTAAAATGCCCCTGGGTTCAATCTTCAGTACTGAAAAAAAAAAGTACTGTTGGTCCAAGTAAACAAATAGACAAGTAGACTACTTATCACTTTCCACTATAGTTCAATAGTTCATTCAAGATAGGTATCCATTTTTAAAAATATTTCCTTAAAGATAAAATAGCCAAAATTACTTTGTCCACACCAAAAAATTCACTAGAGGCCGGGCGTGGTGGCGCACGCTTGTAATCCCTGCACTTGGGAGGCTGAGACAGGAGGACTGCACAGGTTCGAAGCCAGCCTCAGCTACTTAGTGAGGCTCTCAGCAACTTAGTGAGAACCTGTTTCCAAATAAAAATATAAAATAGGTCTGGGAGTATAGCCCAGAGGTAGAAGGACTCTGGGTTCTACCCCCAGTACCACCAAAAAAAAAAAAAAAAGAAAAATCACTAGAAGCCAAGGGATTATGAAAAATGTTTCTGGTATAAAAATAATTCTAAATATTTCTAAACTGGTATCCTCAAATAATCACTGCTTAACTCAGAAAGTCAAAAATCCTCTTCAGATTTTTAGAAAAAGAAACCTAGAAGCCGGGCGTGGTGGCACATGCTTGTAAACCCAGCATTTGGGAGGCTGAGACCTGAGGATGCGGTTCGCTGACAGCCTCAGCTACTTAATGAGGCTCTCTGCAACTCAGTGAGACCCGGTTTCAAAATAAAAGAATAAAAAATAGGGCAGGGGTTGGAGGAGCTCAGGTCAAATGCCCCTGGGTCCCATCCCCAGACCTGCAAAAAAAAAAAAAAGAACCTAGACCCATTCCAACTAGCCTTCCACAGTTAAGATACATTTCCAAATTTCCAAATTACTTTTTAGTTTACAGAAGAAATGCAAATGAGTCAGTCATTACCTTTACTTCCTACTTAGAGATAACCATGAGTTGCCTAGTGTGGTGACACACACTTGTAATTTCATATTTGGGAGGCTGAGACAGGAGAATAACAGGTTTGAGGTGCTAAGTGAGGCCTTCTGCAACTTAGTGAGACCTTGTTTCAAAATAAAGAATAAAGAGCCTGTCCTGATGGTGCACTCTAGTAATTCCCAAGCTTGGGAGGCTGAGACAGGAGGATCTCACAGGTTCAAAGCCAGCCTGAGCTACTTAGTGAGGCTCTCAGCACCTTAGTGAGACCCTGTTTCCAAATAAAAGTATAAAATAGGTCTGGGAGTATAGCCCGGAAGTAGAAAGCTTGTGTTTTCCACCCCCCAGTACCACCCAAAAGAACCCCCCCCCAAAAAAAGAATAAAAAATAGGGCTGAGTGTGAGGGTAGAATGCCCGGAGTTCAATCCCAAGTACTACAAAAAATAAATAAATAAATAAATAAATAAATAAATAAAAGATAACCTTGGGTTGTCATTTCTCCCATATCACCCTAATAAAATGGAAAGGGGGCAAAAGGATAGATTAAAATTCAATCATTCTTGACATTTTTTTCTACTCACTCTCAACCATAACCTTGCAGCTTAAAGATCATGAAGTAAAGGATGGGGGGGTCACCAAGTGCTGTGTGTATGTATGTCCCTATCACTCTCAACTACATTATCCAAGACTACAATGTACGTGTGTGTTTGGTGGTACTGGGGATGGAACCCAGGGGGCCTTCTACCTCCAGGCTATACTCCCAGACCTATTTTCTATTTTATTTGGAAACAGGGTCTCACTAAGTTGCTGAGAGCCTCACTAAGTAGCTGAGGCTGGCTTCGAACCTGTGTGATCCTCCTGTCTCAGCCTCCCGAATGCTGGGATTACAAGCATGCGCCACCATGCTAAAAATCTAAGTTTTATATTGCATTACAAGCTCCTTGAGGTTAAAAACATTCCTAAATCCTAGTACTATTTGAATGATTTATAACACTTAAAGAGTAACTTTTTTTGTTTTCCAAATTTGTTTACATATTGACTCTCACCACTATCTTAACCTTAATATGAACGACTCCTATTCCACTATTTTTCCAAAAGAGAAACAAATTCAGGGGCTGAGTAACTTAGCAAGTTTTGTTCAACTAGTTAACCTTCAAAACCTATTTATAAGCCGTGTATGGTGGCCATGCTTATAATCCCAGTACTAGGAAGGCTGAGACAGAAGGATCACAGGTTCATGACCAGCCTCAGTTACTTAGTGAGGCCCTCAGCAATTTAGTGAGACCTTATTTTAAAATAAAGAATAAACCGGGCATGGTGGCGCAGGCTTGTAATCCCAGCATTCGGGAGGCTGAGACAGGAGGATCACGGCTCGCGGACAGCCTCAGCTACTTAGTGAGGCCCTGTTTCAAAATAAAGAATAAAAAAAAAGAGTAGGGGGTGTATCTTGGAGGTCAAATGCCCCTGGGTTCCATCCCCAAATCCGCAAAAAAATAAAAAATAAACAAATAAATAAGAAGAAGCCGGGCGTGGTGGCACACACTTGTAATCCCCGTGCTTGGGCGGCGAAACAGGAGGATCGCGCAGGTTAGAAGCCAGCCACGCTGGCTTAAGAGACCCTGTTTCCAAAAATAAAAAGTATAAAATAGGTCTGGGAGTACAGCCCGGAGGTAGAAGGGCTTCCAGGAACCCCAGTACTTCCAGGAACCCCAGTACCACCAAAAAAAAAAAAAAAAAATAGGGCAGGCGGTGTAACTCAGAGGTCGAATTCCCCTGTGTTCCATACCCAGACTTGCAAAATAAAATAAAATAAAACAAAGAATAAAAAATAGAGTTGGGGTGAAGCTCGATGGCAGTACTGCAAAAAATAATAAAATCTATTTATAAGCCGGGAATGGTGGTGCATGCTTATAATCCCAGCATTGGAGAAGCTGAGAATGGAGGATCACAGTTCGCAGACAGCCTCAGCTACTTAGTGAGACCCTGTTTCAAGATAAGGAATTCAAAAAAAAAAATAGGGCAAGGGGTGTGGTTCAGAGGTAGAATGCCCCTGGGTTCCATCCGCAGATTCCCCCCAAAAATAAAACTCTATTTATAGCACTAAATATAAGAAACTCTGAACACTAAACAATAGAGATTTACAAACCTCCATAAAGTAACTAATCCATGATCTTTACAATTGCCAGAAAAACTACTAATTAGGAACCTCAAGTTCAATCCTGCCCAAATATACAAAACCAACTCTGTCCTTGGAGCCTTGATAAAAAATAAAAACTACAGACACAGCAAACATGTCACTTTGCTATCCTCAACTGTTTTGTTGTTGTTTGGTGTGGTTCTGTGGATGGAAACCAGGGACATTCTACCTCTGGCTACACCCCCAGCCCTATTTTACTCTTTACTTTGAAACAGTTGTGGAGAGCCAGCTGTGGCTGGATGTGAACACAGATCCTCCTGTTCAGCCTTCCAAGTACTGGGATTACAAACGTGTGCCACAATACCTCAACTTCTTAAAGTATACAGAATTCCAGTAAAATACTATGGTTCCTGTTTAAAAGTGGGCATCTTGGCATCAAATCAAGTATTACAAAACCTGAAATCAGAATGCATTTTGCAAGAACCATGTGACACACACATGACAGTCAGCTAAACTGAGGGGTGGAACTTTTAAGGGAAAATGTTTAGCGTTACTGACCAAAGCGTCAAATAAATTCAAATCTTAAAACAAATATTGATTTTTGCTTTTAAAAAATTCTCCCTTTCCCCTAAAGGCTTCTGACACTAAAGAGAAAATCCAATTAAATCTCTAGATATTCATTAATTTATACCTATGTAAACTGTAGGATTTTTTTTTTTTTTAAGGGCCACTGAGGAGAACCCAACAAAGTCTTCCCAAGGAAAGTGAACCATATTTCACATGAATGTGCCAGGTGTGTCACATCTGCTGAGGTGACTCCTGGAGTAAGCCAGAAAAAGGAATGCATTAACTTTTCATGACACGTCATGGAACCTCATTCCCTATCTGCAAGCATTCAAGTAATCCAAAACCTACAGATCTCTCCTAGGTCCCACTCGGTTCTCTTTCAACTTGACAGCAAACTCTTCCTTTAATTTGGTAGTATCGGAAAGGCATTCCTTGGTTTTCGTTGTTGCTGACCCGCAAGAAGACAAAATGACTTAGGTGTCCTCTAAGACAATATACCCATAAGTGCTCAGGTGTTTAGGAGAGCGAGGGGCCGGCGAGTTAGTAACTCCTCCAAGAGACAGCTCAAAAAGGGAACTGACATTTTTTAAATCCCTTCTCACCATCTACTCATTCCCCTCAATCCCACGCAGTCCCGAGAGGCATCCATATTACCTTTAACCTGGCGGGGAGGGTGGAAATAGCCAACAAGCTCAGGATTTACAAGTAAAGCTGGTTTCTACCTGCCGATCCTGACAGCTCCTCGGAGTGCGGGAGCGGGGTCAGACGGTGCCCTCCACGACTCTCCCACCTCCCCTTAAAAACGAATCTTCCTCCAAAGTCGCTGCTTCCCAGAGAAGCTACCCTCGGGCCGCCGCTCCGCCCGACCCCGGAACGCCGCGACCACCTCCGCGGCCGGTCCTCCGCCGGCCGCGCTCAGGCCCGGGCCTGCCCCGCTCGCCCTGCCCGGCCCGGCGCGGCCCGGCTCGCTCCTGCCCCGGCCCAGCCCCAGCCTGGCTCGCCCCGGCCCGGGCCCGGCGGCCCACCCCTCCCCCGGCGGCCCTCCGCCCGCAGACAATGGGGCCGGCGGCCGGCCGCAACCCCCGCCGGGCCCCGCTCCCGCGCCGGGCCTCCCCGCCCGCCTCAAGCTCCCGAGCTGGCCCACAGACCCGCCGAATTGGGCTCTCCTGCACTCACTATTCGGGATTCATGCTGGACATGTCACTGCAGCTGCCGCCGCCGCCACCGCCGCCCTTGCTGCCGCAGCCGCCGCCCTGACTCTCAGCGCCACCGGTAATCGGAGGAAAGGAATGAGGTAGGCTGTTCCGGGAGAGCAAACGTCTTCCCCCACTCGGTCCCCTTAGAACACAATCAGCAGCCGCCGCCACTCAGCTATCGCTTCCACCCAAAATGGCCGCCGGCGAACCAGGAAATAAGGAAGCTTTAGACCGAGGGGCCTTTACCGAGCCCGGAGGGCGGCTGCGC
The DNA here is from genome assembly GCF_963383645.1 of Muscardinus avellanarius. NCBI lineage: Eukaryota > Metazoa > Chordata > Mammalia > Rodentia > Gliridae > Muscardinus > Muscardinus avellanarius. The sequence goes on from NC_137801.1 coordinate 60,255,277, forward strand.
CGCGGGGCACGCCGGGAAAGCGAGTCTCGAGGCCGGCCCGGCGCGCTGAGGACCCACTGCGCGGGGCGGCGGCTGCACTCGCCTTCCCGCCTGGCCCTGCGTCTTCTGCGCATGCGCACTCCAGGTTTTGTCGCCCGCCCCATTCCCCACTCCCTCACCCCCCACCTCCCTCCCCTCCCTGCTCTCCTCCCAGCTGACTCGCTGGCGAGGACTTCGCTCGGACTCCCCCTAGCGGATTGGCTGAGGCCGAGCCGCCCCGGTGATGTCATCAGTGAGACGTGGCAGCCGGGCGAGTCAGCGCCCCGCCGGGGAGGGGGAGGGCGGTGCCGGGCGCGCTGCGGACCCGGCTCCTGGGAGACCCCAAACCCGAGGGGAGGTGTCGGAGCCGTGGGCAGTCAGAGTGCGGGGGCGGGAGGACGAGGGCCGGGCACGCCTGGCAGGTGCTCTGCCGAGCGGCTTCTGCCTGCCTGACCAGCTCCAGGCCATCTAGGGGCCTGCGCATCCCGCCTCGCCCGCGTCCGCTCGAAGGACGGAAGGAAAGTCAAGGGGCCTCCACCCAGGACTTAGGCTCTCTGGACGGCACGGAGTCGTTCTTTACCTTCTCTTCCTCATCCTCTCCCGGGTTGAGCCATTCCCCGCTGTAGGGCACACGCAGTCGTCCCGCCCCCCACACCCCTGCACTGGGGATTGAACCCAAGGGCATCCTACCTCAGAACTACACCCCCATTCCTTTTTATTTTGAAACAAAAGAATTAAGTTGCTGAGGGTCTCACTAATTTACTAAAGCTGACCTCGAACCAGTGAGTCTCCCAAGTATTCTCGGCCTCACAAATCCTGGGATTACCACCATGCCCGGTTTATTTTGTTTTTTTTTTAATATTTATTTATTTATTTTGGTGGTAATGGGGGTGGAGCCCAGGGGTTTTCCACCTCCGGGCTACACTCCCAGACCTATTTTAGCGTTTATTTGGAAACAGGGTCTCACCAAGTTGCTGAGAGGCTCCCTAAGTAGCTGAGGCTGGCTTTGAACCTTTGTGATTCTCCTGTCTCAGCCTCCCAAGCGCAAGGATTACAAGCATGTGGCACCACGCCTGGCTTTTGATTGTTTTGTTTTGTTTTGTTTTGTTTTTTTGCGGGTCTGGGATGGAACCCAGAGGCATTTGACCTCCGAGCTACAACTCCTGCCCAAGTTTTTATTCTTTATTTTGAAACAGGATCTCACTGACTTGCGAAGGGCCTCACTAAGTAGCTGAGGCTGTGATTTTTCTTTTAACTATTCCTATTTAGCACTTGGACATAGCAGTAGCCTCGAAATGGACTCTGCCTCTAACTCTTCTCCACCTCAGCCGATTTGTACACACAGCCAGATTTATCTTCCGGAAACAGCACCTCTGTCATACCCTAAAACCTTCACTTCACATTCCGTGGATGGAACACAGGCCAGAGCCGGCTAAAGTTCCAGGCTTCCTTCTCTGAATTCAGCCTTCAAGCTGAATTGTGCAGTCTTTTTATTAGTTATTACTTCATTCTCAGTCATTCTGCAAGATTAGAAAGTAATAAGTGATACAAACCTGCAATTCATCACTATATACACCTCCAAACTCCAGGAGAAACTTTAACACATTTTTTAAAACCTTGTGGTCTTTAATCAGCTCAGGAATTTAAATCTCCACTAAACTTTAGCACATTATCTTGGGTTATTTAATTACCAAGGGCATAGTATAACTTGTCCAAAGTTTATCTTCCATGTTGTTCTAAGAACCAAGAAAAACTATCTCCTGAGAGTGATTGCAAAATCCCTTAAAATTCCCATGACAAGCCTGGTATGTAGGCACAAGTTTGTAATCCCAGTACTTGGGAGGCTGAGACAGGAGGATTGCAGATCCGCAGGCAACCTCAGCTGCTTAGTGAGGCCCTCTGAAATTTAGTGAGACCTTGTTTCAAAAATAAAGAATACGCCGAGCATGGTGGCCCACGCTTGTAACCCCAGCATTTGGGAAGCCAAGACCAAAGGATTGGGGTTCTCCGACAACCTCAGCTACTTAGTGAGGCCCTCCACAACTTAGTGAGACCCTGTTTCAAAATAAAGAATAATAAAAAAAATAGGACATGGGGTGTAGCTCAGAGGTCGAAGGCCCCTGTATTCCATCCCCAGACCCCCCCCCCAAAAAATAAATAGAATAAAGGCCAGGCGTGGTGGCTCACGCTTATAATCCCACTACTTCGGAGGCAGAGACAGGAGGATTGCACAGGTTCGAAGCCAGCCTCAGCTACTTAGTGAGGCTCTCAACAACTTAGTGAGACCTTGTTTCCAAATAAAATATAAAATAGGTGTGGGGGTGTGGCCCGGAGATAGAAAGTCCCTGGGTTCCATTCTAGTATTATACAAGGAAGAAAGGAAGAAAGGAAGAAAAAAAGAAAGAAAAAGTCCGACGTGGTGGCACCTGCTTGTAATTCTAGAGTTAGGGAGGCTGAGATCGGAAGATCGCGGTTTGCAGACAACCTTAGCTCAGTGAGATCCTGTTTCAAAATAAATAATAAAAACCAGGGCCAGAGGTGTAGCTCAGAGGTAGAATGCCCCTGGGTTCAATCCCCAGTACCATATATATATATATATATATATATATATATATATATATATATATATAATATATTTATATATTGGAAAAAGACAGTTCTCATTTCTAAAACCAATATACTAATTACACCATTAACCCTCAATTTCCTCCATGCACCTTAGCTGACAAGCTAATCAAACAGTGCACAAGAGCTTCTAGAGCAGCATGTAGACTTTTTCACCCTACTGGAGATTAGTCCCAGAAGCCCCTACCACTGAGATACCAGCTGAGTTCCCAGTTTTTTTTTGTTTTTTTTTTTTTTTTTGGGTGGTGGTACTGGGGATGGAACCCAGGGGCCTTCTGCCTCTGGAATACACTCTGAGACCTATTTTAAATTTTATTTGGAAACAGGGTCTCTTAAACCAGCTGAGGCTGGCTTTGAACCTGTGCGATCCTTCTGTCTCAGCCTCCCAAGCACGAGGATTACTAGCGTGCGCCACCACGCTTGGCTTATTTTTTGTTTTATTTTTAAGCTGGGGTCTCACTGCTATCTTCCTGCTTCGTTTTCTTGGCAGCTGGGATTACAGGCCTACAGCACTTCACCAGGCTACATCAGATTGGCTTCTGAAACGAACATGGTGACCACTCCCAAAAGAAGGACTCTGAACAGATCAATAAATAGGCATGGAAAAGTATTTGCCACCCTGAATTCATTATTGTTTGTTTGTTTTTCTTTTTCTTTTTTGTAGTACTGGGGATAGAACCCAGGGGCTTTCTACCTCCAATCTACACTCCTGGAGGGCTGTAACCTAGTTTATATTTTATTTGGAAAGTCTCACTAACTTGCTAAGAGCCTCACTAGGTAGCTGAGGCTGGCTTCGAACCTGTGCATCCTCCTGTCTCAGCCTCCCAAGCATGGGGATTACGAGTGTGCGCCATCACTCCCGGCTGTCACCCTGAATTCTAGAGCCCTAAGGGTGCTCTATCACTAAGCCACATCTGCAGCTCTTTTTATTATTTATATGGAGACAGGGTCTCACTAACTTCCCCCAGCTTGCCTAAATCTTTTCATCCTCCTGCCTCAGCCTACCTTGGTCAATGGTGTCATAGGTATGGGCCACATATGTATGTATGTGTCTTTTTTGGTAGCAGCAATTAAACCCAAAGGTGTTCTACCTCTGAGCTATACCCCCAGCACTATTTTATGTTTTATTTTGATACAGGGTCTTACTAAATTGCTGAGGCTGGCCTCAAACCTGTGATACTCCTGTCTCAGCCTCCCTAGTACTAAAACTACAGGCATGAATGCCGGGCTTGGTGGCGCACGCTTGTAATCCCAGCATTTGGGAGGCTGAGACCTGAGGATCGCGGTTCGTGGACAGCCTCAGCTACTTGGTGAGGCCCTTTGCAGCTCAGTGAGACTCTGTTTCAAAAAATAAAGAATATAAGCCGGGCGTGGTGGCGCATGCTTGTAATCCCCGCGCTTGGGAGGCTGAGACAGGAGGATTGCACAGGTTCGAAGCCAGTCTCAGCTACTTAGTGAGGCTCTCAGCAATTTAGTGAGACCCTGTTTCCAAATAAAGAATGAAATAGGTCTGGGAGCATAGCCCAGAGGTAGAAAGCCTCTAGATTCCACCCCCAGTACCACCAAAAAAATAAAATAAAGAATATAAAATAGGACTGGGGGTGTACCTCAGAGGTAGAATGCCCCTGGGTTCCATCCCTAGTACAAAAAAAAAAAAGAAGAAGAAGAAGAAGAAATGATCAGCCAAGTGTTTTGGGAACACTGGAGCTGTGTGCATTTAGAGGAAGAGAGATAACCAGTAATTAGATTCCTTCAGGCAAGAGCAGATGCCCTGACCAAGGGCAGTTGCATCAGAATAGAAAGGAAGGAAGCCTGGTGTGGTGGCGCACGCTTGTAATCCCCGCACTTGGGAGGCTGAGACAGGAGGATGCACAGGTTCGAAGCCAGCCTCAGCTACTTAGTGAGGCTCTCAGCAACTTAGTGAGACCCTGTTTCCAAATAAAATATAAAGTAGGTCTGGGAGTATAGCCCAGAGGTAGAAAGCCCCTTTGCAGCTCAGTGAGACTCTGTTTCAAAAAATAAAGAATATAAGCCAGGCGTGGTGGCGCACGTTTGTAATCCCCGCGCTTGGGAGGCTGAGACAGGAGGATGCACAGGTTCGAAGCCAGTCTCAGCTACTTAGTGAGGCTCTCAGCAATTTAGTGAGACCCTGATTCCAAATAAAGAATAAAATAGGTCTGGGAGCATAGCCCGGAGGTAGAAAGCCTCTATATTCCACCTGATAAGTAAAATAAAAAATTAATGTGAGTAAAATAAAAATAAAGTGAGTACGGCGGAGTGTGAAAAACACGAGAGAGGTCCGGTACACATGGCATGTAAAGTTTTAATGGCACGGCTCTCCCGGGGATCAGGGCAAGGCACCGTGGGGCCCGCATGCCTGTCCGAAGCTTGAGGACGCAGGTTCTCCTTTTCAAGGTATGCATCTCGCGAGATGAGGGTTTACTCATGGGAACGCCCAAGTCTCACAGGGGTTTCAGCCCCTCCCTTACCCTGCAGAGGTCATGTGACACAAAGTCACATGAGTGCAGGACCCAACTTATCATCCCGGCCTTTTGATGGTAATGATAAGAGATGACGATTGGACCCTCTAGCTTCTTCCTGCTGTCAAGGGGCGTCATCAGGGGCCCCAGGCCGGGAGGAGTCGGGAGTCCAGTCCCCCAGAAGGGGGTGCAGGTGGGTGCATAGCTGCAGTGCGAATTGGAGGTTACCCTGGACAGCTTAGTGATGTGCGCTTGAGGAGGCTTGAACAGGCAAGGGCCTTTTCCAAGGGCACTGTTCCAGTGGCCCTCCTGGCCACACGCCGGGCACAGTCTGATTGGTAGGCATGGCTTTACCCCACTTCAGGCAGGCTCCTGGAGGTAGTTGTTGTTGCAGTCCTCCACACCTAGGTGGCACTCCAGAGGGCTGAGCCGCCACCGCCAGCCGAAGGGCAGCTACCAGGGATCTGCTTTTTGGCAAAGTCGGAGTGTACGATCCATCTCTGCCTGTTTCCTTCTGGAATTAAAACTTAGATGCCATGTTAAGGTTCTGTCAGCTGCGACGGACCTATACTCACAAAGAGCGCGTCCCAGGGCTGGTGTCCGGCAAGAATGGCAACGCAGACTCCCCATGGGCAGAGGGTGTCGCCCCAGCCCCAGTGTTTCCCACAGCACCTAGGGCGCGCCCACGCGGGCCGCCCAGCAAAATTGCAGTCTGGCGCGGGCCAAGATGGCGACTCTGACATCACCAGGCAGCGACTATGCGCCATCACAAAATGGCAGCTGGCGGGAAAATAAATGGCAGCTGATAGGGGAGAGCATTTGGAGGGATACCAGACTGCTTATAAAAGTTCCTAACTATTCCTGGGCCACCACAACCCATTTCCCAACTCGTATCAAGGCAGACAGGCTCTCAGGGCATCTGCTAGTATAAAGGTTCGACTTCCCATAATTGGTCACGGGCGGAAACGAAGAACAGGAAATGGGCGTCCCCGATTTCCCTGCTCAATCGTTCGGAAACGGAGGTTAAGAGATAGGGAAGAACGTCTTCATTCCTTCTCAAAACCGGAGGATGACCTGGTCATCCGCAGGGTGGTCCCAGTGGACCAGGGGACAATGGGTCACCAAGCGCTTGGATTTTGGGGTCCCAGTGGACCGGAAGACCCAAGTCCGGAACCTGCTAACCAAGGGAAGGAGACAGTTTACCGGAGTGAAGTGTTGCCAGCCAGCGCTGGCTGCGACAGAAGCGCTGAGAAGCTGCTGGGGGCGCGGTGGAGCTGGGGCACGCAGATGCTGGTGGCTGGTGTGGATGGCAATGACGGCTGGCGCAGGCGGGATCAAACGGTGGCACGCAGGCGGCATGGCTTGTCCAGTTTGCGGCGTGGAGACAAAATGGCTTCCAAGCATGCAGCAGTCGCTGAGGCTGGGCCCCGAGAAGCACCGCCAGTGAGCCTGGCTTGTGCGGGCGAAACGGAGCAGCAGCGAGTAGAGCTACGCCTGGCGCGGGTGACTGTGGCGGACACCAAAGCCGGCTGTGCGCAGCCCAATGAGCCTGGCTCGGGGCAGGCGGGGCAAATCGGCCAGAGGTCCTGGTGGTGACTGGAGCGCCGAGCTGGAACGGCCGTTTTAGGAGGTCCAAGAGGCAGGCAGAGGTCCTGGCCCGTGCAGGAGGTCGGCAAGCAGAGCAGGTGCCAGCATCACCCAAGGAGCCTGGCTCCGGGCGGGTGGAACTGGCAACCTGGCGGCCGGCGGAGCCTGCACGCCCCGGCAGTGGTGGCTGCGGCCGCGGTGGCAGTGGAAGATGGCCGTCGGTGCTCCAGAAGAGAGCACGTGGGCGGGAAAAGATGGCCGCTGGCTCTCAGCAGAGCGCAAGGCCGGAATGATGGCCGCAGACTCTCAGCAGAGCTCGGAGCTGGAAAGATGGCCACCGGCTCTCAGCAGAGCACGGGGCCAAAAAGATGGCCGCGGACTCTCAGCAGAGCCCGGGGCGGGAAGAAGGCCGCCGGCTCTCCCGGAGAGCGCGGGGCTGGGGAAGAAGGCTTACGGTCCAGGCAGGCACGGGGCGGTAGCGGCGGCAGTGGTGGGAGCAACGCCTGCAAGCAGAGCGCTGGTGTGGGACCTCACAGTCGAGCTGCTGGCGGGTCGGAGAGTCCGGGGCTCAAAAAGAGAGTAAAAATAAAAAGAGAAAACAGAAAAAAAAAAAAGGAAAAAAATGGGGAGGGACCCAAGAGTTCTCCCGGTTTGGCACCAAATGATAAGTAAAATAAAAAATTAATGCGAGTAAAGTAAAAATAATGTGAGTACGGCGGAGTGTGAAAAACACGAGAGAGGTCCGGTACACGTGGCATGTAAAGTTTTAATGGCACGGCTCTCCCGGGGATCAGGGCGAGGCACCGTGGGGCCCGCGCGCCTGTCCGAAGCTTGAGGACGCGGGCTCTCCTTTTCAAGGTATGCATCTCGCAAGATGAGGGTTTACTCGCAGGAACGCCCAATTCTCGTGGGGGTTTCAGCCCCTCCCTTGCCCTGCAGAGGTCATATGACACAAAGTCACATGAGTGTAGGACCCAACTTATCACCACCCCCAGTACCACCAAAAAAAAAAAAAAAAAAAAGAAAGAAAGAAAGAAAAGAAAGAAAGAAAGAAAGATTCTGGAAAGGAAGAGACCAAATCTGAAGGTGTGAGGGGAAGGGAGCTGCTAATGAGAACCCAGAGATGCCTAGTTTACCTGAACCAGGCCGCAGCAGTCTGAGACCTGGGTTTACAAGGGGAGACATAGAGCTGTGTGGTCTGCAATGGAGTGGAAGTGCTGGAGCCACCAGGAACTGTCTGTCCTGAGTCAGCACAAAAAACGAAGTCTGAACAGGTAAACAAGCCAGGCACTAGGGAATGCTGAACTGATGGACTTTACTCAGGAGTAACCACAGCAGTAAGGGGAGGGCCAGTGGGAGCTCAACTTAAACCCTGGAAGTCAAAAGGCAGGGTCTTGTTATGCACAGGAAACCAGCAACATAATGTAAAATGTAATGTAATGTGGTGGTACATGCTTGTAATCCCAATACTTGGGAGGCTGAGACAGGTGGAGTTCAGGTTCAAGGACAGGATCATCAAGTAGTGAGACTCTTATCAACCTAGAAAGACCTGTTTCAAAATAAAACTAAAAAGAGCCAGGCATGGTGGCGCGCCCTTGCAATCCCAGCATTTGGGAGGCTGAGGTAGGAGGATCGCAGTTTGTGGACAGCCTCAGCTACTTAGTGAGGCCCTCCACAACTTAGTGAGACCCTGTTTCAAAATAAAGAATAAAAAATAGTGCAGAGAGTATAACTCAGAGATTGAATGCCCCTGAGTTCCATCCCCAGACCTGCAAAAATAAATAAATAAATAAATAAATAAATAAATAAATAAATATTAAAAAAAAACCTAAAATAACAATAGGCCTGGGGGTGTAGCTCAGAGGTAGAATGCCACTGGGTTCCATCCCCAGATCCTGTCCCCATACACGCACAAAGTAATGTAACTCCTTGTTTGAAGTGTTTTGGTTCTCTACCCCAAAATTAATTGTTGAACCGGTCATAAAAGTGACTTCTTTGTATGTTCTGTAACGTCTGAAAGGATATCATATTTGTCCAAGGTCTTATTTATAGGATGGCTTATATAGGTAAAATGTATTATTTTGCCCCAGTGCCCTAATATAGGATAAGTTGTATTTTTGTTCTTAATAATGATAAAGGATATATAAGCTCTAGATAATGATTTCTAACTTTTTTTGTGTGTGGATCTGGGGATTAAACCCAGGGTATTTTATTTGTTTGTTTGTTTATTTTGTGGTTCTGAGGATTGAGCCTGGGGAACTTCTATCTCCAAGCTACATCCTCAGGCCTATTTTTTAGTTCGTGTGTGTGTGTGTGTGTGTGTGTGTGTGTGTGTGTGTGTTAGTGGGGTGGAACCCAGAGGCTTTCTACCTCCGGGCTATACTTCCAGACCTTTTTCATATTTTATTTGGAAACAGGGTCTCACTAAGTTGCTGAAGCCTCTCTAAATAGCTGAGGCTGGCTTCGAACCTGTGCGATCCTCCTGTCTCAGCCTCCCAAACACGAGGATTACAAGCACGTGCCAGGACGTCCAGCTTAGTTCCTTATTTGGAAACAGGGTCTCACTAAGTTGCTGAGGGCCTCACTAAGTACCTGAGGCTGGCAGCAAACCTGTGATCCTCCTGTCTCTGCCTCCCAAATGCTGGGATAAAAGCATGTGGCACCATGCCTGGCTTATTTTTTTTTTATTTTAAAACAGGACTTCACTAAATTACAGAATGCCTAAGTAGCTGTATCAGCCTCCCAAGTACTGGAATTGTAAGCATGCACCACCACCATGCCTGCCTATTTAATTTACTTATTTATTTATCTATTTATTTGGTGGTACTAGGGATGGAACCCAGGAGCCTTCTACCTCTGAGCTACACTCCCAGACCTATTTTATATTTTATTTGGAAACAGGGTCTTTTAAACCAGCTTAGGCTGGCTTCGAACCTGCATGATCCTCCTGTCTCAGCCTCCCAAGCGAAGGGATTACAATTTTATTTTATTATTATTATTATTATTATTATTATTATTATTATTATTATTTTTATTTTTGTGTGTGGGACTGGGGATTGAACCCAGGGGCATTTTAACTATGAGCTATGTTATGGATTGGGAGAATATGGTTTGAGGAAACTGTTCCCCGGGAAACCCTGCGAGGGTCCCAGACACACTTTCCCCCAAACCCATAACAAAATCCAAAACGACCAGAAACAGAAAATCACCATGGGTTCTTGTCCTAAGCTAAGAACAAATATGCATAGCTTGAACAGTTGCTGAAGATTTAAAGAAGTTTATTAGAAAGATAGAAATACAGGAGATAGAAATACAGCCCCATGGCATGAGGGAGTGACTCGAAATGAATACACCAAAGGGCTTACATGTGGACTCGGCCTTTTATACCCATGACCTTCATCTTGTTTGCGTGACTCTGATGTAGTGATCGTCCCTGTAAGGTACCTCCCCTTAACCCTGTAAGGTACCTCCCCCAGCAAGGTGTGGCAAGGTGGCTCCTTTCCAGAAGGGCAAGGTCAAACCCTGCCCTATCCTCCCTAGATCATCCTAGAACTAGATAAAGGCCTAGTTCTGCTTTCCTATCCACTGGCTAATTGCTTTGAGCTAGGTTAATTTACATTGGAATAGCTGCCTGTTTTAGGCAGAAATCAAGTCCTTTCTTTACCCATGCCTGCTGCCATTTTGGCACAACTATTTTGAAATATATCAATTATTTTCTTTTGAAATATATTAATGATCAGAGCTTTCCCAAATCTTCCTAGGCCATACCCAATACTGGTACAAGCTATACCTCCAACCACATATTTTATTCCTATTTTTGTTTCTTTTTGGTGGTACTGGGGGTGGAACACAGAGGCTTTCTACCTCCGGATTATACTCCCAGACCGATATTTTATATTTTATTTGGAAACAGGGTCTCACTTGATAAGTAAAATAAAAAATGCGAGTAAAATAAAAATAATGTGAGTACGACGGAGTGTGAAAAACACGAGAGAGGTCCGGTACACGTGGCATGTAAAGTTTTAATGGCACGGCTCTCCCGGGGATCAGGGCGAGGCACTGTGGGGCCCGCGCGCCTGTCCGAAGCTTGAGGATGCCGGCACTCCTTTTCAAGGTATGCATCTCGCGAGATGAGGGTTTACTCGCAGGAACGCCCAATTCTCGCGGGGGTTTCAGCCCCTCCCTTTCCCTGCAGAGGTCATATGACACAAAGTCACACGAGTGCAGGACCCAACTTATCATCCCGGCCTTTTGATGGTAGGGATAAAGGATGACGATTGGATCCTCTAGCTTCTTCCTGCTGTCAAGGGGCGTCGTCAGGGGCCCCAGGCCGGGAGGAGTCGGGAGTCCAGTCCTCCAGAAGGGGGTGCAGGTGGGTGCATAGCTGCAGTGCGAATTGGAGGTTACCCTGGACAGCTTAGTGATGTGCGCTTGAGGAGGCTTGAACAGGCAAGGGCTATTAAAGAAAAAAAACAAATCATGAGATTGAGCAGGCGACCAAAAAGGAGACTGGCTTACTCAGTACCTGGAGAGCTACCCTGAGCTGGCAAAAAGGATGGAGGTTGAGGGATCCAGGAAGTGTCAGTCTTCAGCCAGGCTGAGTAGGGCCAGCAGTGGGGCCTGGTCTGGAAAGGTGCTCCCCCTGTGTTGAGGCACCTGGGGCTCACCCTTTTCCAAGGGCACTGTTCCAGTGGCCCTCCTGGCCGCACGCCGGGCACAGTCTGATTGGTGGGCGTGGCTTTGCCCCACTTCAGGCAGGCTCCTGGAGGTAGTTGTTGTTGCAGTCCTCCACACCTAGGTGGCACTCCAGAGGGCTGAGCCGCCACCGCCAGCCGAAGGGCAGCTACCAGGGATCTGCTTTTTGGCAAAGTCGGAGTGTACGCTCCATTTCCACCTGTTTCTCTCTGGAATTAAAACTTAGATGCCATGTTAAGGTTCTGTCAGCTGCGACGGACCTATACTCACAAAGAGCGTGTCCCGGGACAGGTGTCCAGCAAGAATGGCAACGCGGACTCTGCACGGGCACACAGAGAGTGTCGCCCCAGCCCCAGCCTGGCGTTTCCCGCAGCACCTAGGGCGCGCCCGAGTGGGCCGCCCAGCAAAATTGCAGTCTGGCGCGGGCCAAGATGGCGACTCTGACATCACCAGGCAGCGACTATGCGCCATCACAAAATGGCAGCTGGCGGGAAAATAAATGGAAGCTGATGGGGGAGAGCATTTGGAGGGATACCAGACTGCTTATAAAAGTTCCTAACTATTCCTGGGCCACCACAACTCATTTCCCAACTCGTATCAAGGCAGACAGGCGCTCAGGGCAGCTGCTAGTATAAAGGTTCGACTTCCCATAATTGGTTCACGGGCGGAAATGAAGAACAGGAAATGGGCGTCCCCGATTTCCCTGCTCAATCATTCAGAAACGGAGGTTAAGAGATAGGGAAGAACGTCTTCATTCCTTCTCAAAACCGGAGGATGACCTGGTCATCCGCAGGGTGGTCCCAGTGGACCAGGGGACAATGGGTCACCAAGCGCTTGGATTTTGGGGTCCCAGTGGACCGGAAGACCCAAGTCCGGAACCCGCTAACCAAGGGAAGGAGGCAGTTTACCGGAGTGAAGTGTTGCCAGCCAGCGCTGGCTGCGACAGAAGCGCTGAGAAGCTGCTGGGGGTGCAGTGGAGCTGGGGAACGCAGATGCTGGTGGCTGGTGTGGACGGCACTGACGGCTGGCGCAGGTGGGATCAAATGGTGGCACGCAGGCGGCATGGCTTGTCCAGTTTGCGGCGTGGAGACAAAATGGCTTCCAGGCGCGCAGCAGTCGCTGAGGCTGGGCCCCTGGAGCACCGCCAGTGAGCCTGGCTTGGGCGGGCGAAACGGAGCAGCAGCAGCGAGTAGAGCTACGCCTGGCGCGGGTGACTGTGGCGGACACCAAAGCCGGCTGTGCGCCGCCCAATGAGCCTGGCTCGGGGCGGGCGGGGCAAATCGGCCAGAGGTCCTGGTGGTGACTGGAGCGCCGAGCTGGAACGGCCGTTTTAGGAGGTCCAAGAGGCAGGCAGAGGTCCTGGCCCGTGCAGGAGGTCGGCAAGCAGAGCAGGTGCCAGCATCACCCAAGGAGCCTGGCTCCGGGCGGGTGGAACTGGCAGCCTGGCGGCCGGCGGAGCCTGCACGCCCTGGCAGTGGTGGCTGCGGCCGCGGTGGCAGTGGAAGATGGCCGTCGGTGCTCCAGAAGAGAGCACGTGGGCGGGAAAAGATGGCCGCTGGCTCTCAGCAGAGCGCAAGGCCAGAATGATGGCCGCAGACTCTCAGCAGAGTGCAGGATCAGAAAGATGGCCACCGGCTCTCAGCAGAGCGCGGGGCCGGAAAGATGGCCACCGGCTCTCAGCAGAGCATGGGGCCAAAAAGATGGCCGCGAGCTCTCATCAGAGCTCGGGGCCGGAAAGATGGCCACCGGCTCTCAGCAGAGCGTGGGGCCAAAAAGATGGCCGCGAGCTCTCATCAGAGCTCGGGGCCGGAAAGATGGCCGCGAGCTCTCAGCAGAGCTCAGGGCTGGAAAGATTGCCGCGGACTCTCTGCAGAGCCCAGGATGGGAAGAAGGCTGCCGGCTCTCCCAGAGAGCACGGGGCAGGGGAAGAAGGCTTACGGTCCAGGCAGGCACGGGGCGGCAGTGGCGGCAGTGGTGGGAGCAACGCCTGCAAGCAGAGCGCTGGTGTGGGACCTCGCAGTCGAGCTGCTGGCGGGTCAGAGAGTCTGGGGCTCAAAAAGAGAGTAAAAATAAAAAGAGAAAAAAGGAAAAAATGGGGAGGGACCCAAGAGTTCTCCCGGTTTGGCACCAAATGATAAGTAAAATAAAAAATTAATGTGAGTAAAATAAAAAATAATGTGCGTACGGCGGAGTGTGAAAAACACGAGAGAGGTCCGGTACACGTGGCATGTAAGGTTTTAATGGCACGGCTCTCCCGGGGATCAGGGCGAGGCACCGTGGGGTCCGCGCGCCTGTCCGAAGCTTGAGGATGCGGGCTCTCCTTTTCAAGGTATGCATCTCGCAAGATGAGGGTTTACTCGCAGGAACGCCCAATTCTCACGGGGGTTTCAGCCCCTCCCTTGCCCTGCAGAGGTCATGTGACACAAAGTCACATCAGTGCAGGACCCAACTTATCATCACTTAGTTACTGAGAGCCTCACTAAGTAGCTGAGGCTGGCTTTGAACCTGTGTGATCCTCCTGTCTCAGCCTATTTTTTATTCCTTATTTTGAAACAGGGTCTCATTGAGTTGCAGAAGGCCTCACTAATTAGCTGAGGTTGGCTGCAAACTGCAGTCCTCCTTTCAGCCTCCCAAATGCTGGGATTACAAGCATGTGCCACCACACAGGGCTCTATTTTATTTTATTTTGAAACAGCCTCAGACTGAGACAGGAGGATCACACAAGTTCCCAGATATCCTCAACTACTTAGTGGGGCTCTCTACAAGTTAGTGAGACGCTCTTTCAAAATAAGAATTAAAAATAGCGCCGGGCGTGGTGGCGCATGCTTGTAATCCCCACACTTGGGAGACAGAGACGAGGATCGCGCAGGTTTGAAGCCAGCTGCACGCGCTGGCTTAAGAGACCCTGTTTCCATATAAAAATGTAAAAATAGGTCTGGGAGTGTAGCCCGGAGGTAGAAGGGCTTCCAGGAACCCCAGTACCACCAAAAAAAAAAATAAATAAATAAATAGGGCTGGGAGATAGGCGTGGTGGTGCAAGCTCATAATCCCCGTGCTTGGGAGGCTGAGACAGGAGGATCACACAGGTTTGAAGCCAACCTCAGCTATTCATGAGGCTCTCAGCAATTTAGTGAGACCCTGTTTCCAAATAAAATATAAAATAGATCTGGGAGTATAGCCTGGAGGTAGAAAAGCACCCCCCCAAAAAAAATATATATATATATATATGGCTGGGAATATAGGTCAGAGGTAGAATGCCCCTGGGTTGCATCCCCAGTACCACAAGACAAAAAAAACAAAAGAAAAAAAAAACGGAAACAAAGTCTCACTAAATTGCTGAGGCTGGCCCCTGTCAAGCCAAATATGTGGAAATAAGTGTTCTTCCTTAATTTAAATTTATCTGCTCTTTTCTTTCTTCTTTTTCCTTTATGCTTCCTCTTGGGGATGGCCAGATCTTCAGACCAGAATCCAGACAACCTGTTTGACCACAAATTTAAGCTCTTGTAGGAGGATGTTCTGGAACTGGTTTTGCTAATGTTGAGCAACATTTTGGTGTTCTTATGGTAACTCAGCATGAAGCTCATCCATTAGGGGTTTTAAGGTTTAAAAATGTACAATCTTAAGCCAGGCATGGTGGTGAACGCTTGTAATCCCAGTGCTTGGGAGGCTGAGACAGGAGGATCTCATAGGTTCGAAGCCAGCCTCAGCTACTTAGTGAAGCTCTTTGCAGCTTAGTGAGAACCTGTTTTCAAATAAAATATAAAATACATCTGGGAGTATAGCCCAGAGGTAGAAGACCACAAAAATTGTACCAGTATAATTGTACCAGTATTAGGAAAAAGTCTAAAAATATCTGAAAAAGAAGTTTTGGTTATTAATATATTTGTCAAAAATGGTTTATGGAGCCGGGCGTGGTGGCGCACGCTTGTAATCCCAGCATTCGGGAGGCTGAGACCTGGAGGATCGCGGTTCGCGGACAGCCTCAGCTACTTAGTGAGGCCCTTTGCAAATCAGTGAGACCCTGTTTCAAAATAAAGAATAAAAAATTGGGCAGGGGGTGTAGCTTGGAGATCGAATGCCCTCCTATCTCAGCCTCCCAACTACTGGGATTAAAGGCTTGTGCCACCAAGCCCGGCAGGTACACGTTTTCATGTACTTTTTTTTTTTTCTTGCAGGTCTGGGGATGGAACCCAGGGGGATTCGACCTTCGAGCTATACCCCCTGCCCTGTTTTTTATTCTTTATTTTGAAACCTGGTCTCACTGAGGGCCTCACTAAGTAGCTGAGGCTCTCCGCGAACCTTGATCCTCTGGTCTCAGCCCCACGCTCCCCTCGAATGCTGGGATTACAAGTGTGCCCCACCACGCCTGGCTCATGTGCTTTTTTTTTTTTTTTTTTGGTGGTAATAGGGGTGGAACCCAGAGGCTTTCTACCTCCAGGCTATACTCCCAGACCTATTTTAGATTTTATTTGGAAACAGGGTCTCACTAAGTAGCCGAGGCTGGCTTCAAACCTGTGCGATCCTCCTGTCTCAGCCTCCCAAGCGCAGGGATTATAAGCGTGCACCACCATGCCCGGCCTTCACGTGCATTTAAGAACCTCTTCAGAGCTTATTCTATACATTAACATGACTCCATTATTCCTCTGCCTTCATCAGGATAGCTACTATTCCAGTAAACTCTTACCCAAGAAGATAAAAGTCATAAATATCTTGTTGACTCCGTGAATTTCCAGGAGGACCCATCAACTCTTCAAAAGAAAGCAAGTGGCTGCTGTGGGGGGAACCCAGGGACAGTCCACCTCTGAGACACACCTGCAGTCCTTTTGATTTGTAATATTTTTATAACAGGGTCTCACTAAGTTGCGAAGACTAGATACTGCTCTCCCTTCCCATGTAAGTGCTAAGCTGAATTTCATCTCAGCAACCTGTTGCTTTGGTAGTATTTTGGTGGAGGCTTTTTTGGGGGGGATTACTGGGGTTGAACCCAGACGTAGTTTACCTTCAAGCCACATCCCCAGACCTTTTTTGTTTTGTTTTGTTTTGAAGCAGGGTCTAGATTGCTGAGAGTTTCCTTAAGTTGTGCTGAGGGTGGTCTTAAAACCTGAGGTCCTTTCTCTGCCTCCTACCATGCCCAGCAGGGGGGAAGCTCTGTGTGTGTGTGTGTGTGTGTGTGTGTGTGTGTGTGTGTGTGTTTATGTGTGTGTGTGTGTGTGTGTGTGTGTGTGTGTTACTGGATATTGAACTCAGGGGCATTTCTACCTTTGAGCATCATCCCCCAGCCCTGTTTTATTATTTTATTTTTTTGTGGGTCTGGGGATGGAACCCAGGGGCATCTGACCTTCGGGCTACACCCCCTGCCCAATTTTTATTCTTTTTTTTTTTTTTTTTTTTTTGGTGGTACTGGGGTTCCTGGAAGCCCTTCTACCTCTGGGCTACACTCCCAGACCTATTTTCTCTATTTTTGAAACAGGGTCTTTTAAACCAGAGCGGCTGGCCTTGATCCTCCTGCCTCTGCCTCCCAAGCGCAGGAATTACAAGCGTGCGCCACCACGCCCGGCTCTTTTTTTTTTTATTATTTTGAAACTGGGTCTCACTGAGTTGCGGAGGGCCTCAATAAGTAGCTGAGGCTGTCTGTTGAACCGCGATTCTCCGGTCTCAGCCTCCCGAACGCTGGGATTACAAGCATGCGCCATCATGCCAGGTTCTTGTTTTATTTTTTACTTTGAAACAGGGTCTCACTAACTCACTAACTTGCCAAGGGGCTCGCTAAATTGCCGAGGCTGTCCACAAAAATGTGACCTTCCTGTTTCAGCCTCTCAAGTTGTAGGATTACAAGCATGTGCTACTGAGGTAGGATAGGAGGAATAAAATATTAGGTAGAAAGGACATGTAATTAGGAAAGAAAAATACAGTTTTAAAATCTGGAAAGGAAGCTGGGCGTGGTGGCACAGGCTTGTAATCCCTGTGCTTGGGAGGCTGAGACAGGAGAATTGCACAGGTTTGAAGCCAGCCTCAGCTACTTAGTGGGGCTCTCAGCAAGTTAGTGAGACCTTGTTTCCAAATAAAATATAAAATAGGTCTGGGAGTATAGCCCAGAGGTAGAAAGTACCTGGGTTCCACCCCCAGTACCACACACACACAAAAAAAGACATTCTGGAAAGGTCAGCCAGGTATGGTGGCACAAGCTTGTAATCGCAGTGCTTGGGAGGCTGAGATAGGAGGATCCCACAGGTTTGAGGCCAGCCTTCAGCTACTGAGTGAGGTTCTCAGCAGTTTAATGAGACCCTGTTTCCAAATATAACATAAAATAGGTCTGGGAGTATAGCCTGGAGGTAGAAAAGCCCCTGGGTTCCAACCCCAGTACCACCAAAAGATAAATAAAATCTGAAAAGGTCAAAAGGTCTAACCCCTCCTGTGTCTTAGATGAAACCTTGATGAGCCCACACCCTTAATCACAATGGCCCTTTCCCACACCTAACAATCCTGAGATCCCAAGGAAACAAAGGGTACATGTGGCATGTAAAGTTTTAATGACACGGCTCTCCCGGGGGATCAGGTGAGGCACCGTGTGGCCCTCACGCCGGTAGGAAGCTAGAGGACACAGGCTCTCCTTTTCAAGGTATGCATCTCGCGAGATGGTCACGGGAACGCCCAATTCTCGCAGGGGTTTTGGCCCCTCCCTTGCCCTGCAGAGGTCATGTGACACAAAGTCACAGGAGTGCAGGACCCAATTTATCAATCCCCAGACCTGCAAAACACACACACACACACACACACACACACACACACACACACACACATAAAAAAAAAAAGAAAAAGAAAAAGAAAAAGAAAAGAAAAAGAAAAAAAAAAAAAAAAACTCTGCCAAGCCAGGCATGGTGGTGCAGGATTGTAATCCCAGCATTTGGGAGGCCAAGACAGGTGGATTGCGGTTGCAGGACAGCCTCAGCTACTACTTAGTGAGACCCTTTACAACTCAGTGAGACCCTGTTACAAAAATAAAGAATAAAAAATAGGGCTGAGGGTGATGCTTGGAGGTAGACTGCCCCTGGGTTCCATCCCCAGTACCGCAAAAACAAAACAAAACAAAAAACCCTGCCTTTGTGCTGGAAAGCAGGCTGGAAGAAGCGCTTTCCCCCCCAGTATGAGAGGTTAACTAGAGAAGTCTTCTTCCATATTAGGATTAGAAATAAGGTATTAAAATATAGAGTTAAAATATAGAAGTAAGGTAGGATTGGAAATAGAATGAAGATCCATACCATAAGCCCAGCTGCCCAGGTTGCAGGATTCAAGGAGGGTAGGGGACCCACAAGGTCAAAGCCTCTAATCTCCAGCTTGCCGGCCAAGGTCTTTGTAAATGGGACCCCATCCCCATATCTCTGAGCTAGATCAGCAAACAAGGCCAGGCTAATCTGCTCTCCAGGCAGATTATTCAGTGCAGAGATAAGCCTGGCCCAGCCAAGGTGGGTGGGAAAGGCAGAGCAGGCTCTGACGTGTGTGGATGCATGTTTTAAAATTATTGGTTGTACTTGTTTGTCCTTGTATCTGATTGGTTGTATTCTCAGGTTGGTGGGCAATTCTCGGACCCTTCACCTTTATCTCTGTCTGGTGCACATTGAACTCACAGAAGTTACTGTGTTTTCCCATGACACTACTACACCCAACTTGAAAGGAGATTGGCTTTTGTCTTTTAGTTTTTTTTGTGTGGAACTAGAGATTGAACCCAGAGACAATCTACCTCTGAGTGCCAGTCCTAATTTTTATTCATTATTTTGAAACAGGGTCTCACTAAGTAGCTGCAGCTGACCACAAACCTGAGGTCCTGCTGTCTCAGCCTCCCAAGTACTGGGATAACAAGCATACACCACTACGCCCAGCTAGGGGAGGCTTGTGTGTGTGTGGTACTGAGGATGAACCCAGGGTCATTCAACCTCCGAGCTACACCCTCAGACCTATTTTTTTTTTATTCTTTATTTTGAAACTGGGTCTCACTGAGTTGCAGAGGGCCTTACTAAGTAGTAGCTGAGGCTGGCCGCAAACTGTGACCCTCCTGTCTCAGCCTCCCGAATGCTGGGATTATAAACTTGTGCCACCACGCCCAGCTAGGGAGGGGAGACTTTTTTTTTTTTTTTCTGGTACTGAGGGTGGAACCCAGAGGCTTTCTACCTCTGGGCTATACTCCCAGACCTATTTTATATTTTATTTGGAAACAGGGTCTCACTAAGTTGCTGAGAACCTCACTAAGTAGCTGAGGCTGGCTTCGAACCTGTGCGATCCTCCTGTCTCAGCCTCCCAAGCGCTGGGATTACAAGCATGCGCCACCACACCCGGTGAGGGGAGACATTTTTGACAGTAATATCTAATTAATGTGTCTTTTAGGGTTGTAACACTTTATCTTTTTTCTTTCCTGAAAAGCTGCTACTAAAGGTAGAAATCAATGATGCATGAGATTTGAGGAAATAATACTAATTGATTGACAGGTCTCTCACAGAGAATTTACTTCTTCCACTAGGAGAGAGACCTGGTCAGCTTTTATCACTGGTCTTATCTCCATCGCAGAGCAAAACAGTTGCTTAATGTATAATTAGTGAATGAATGAATTAGTGAACAAATAAAAAGATAAGATGGGTTCCTGTGATCTGTAAAGGCTCTCTTACTGCTAAGCCTCTCCTGGCAAAGTGGGCAGCAAAGGGTACTTTTTTTTTTTTTTTTTTTTTTTGCGGGTGTGGGGATGGAACCCAGGGGCATTCGACCTCCGAGCTACACCCCCTGCCCTACTTTTTAATCTTTATTTTGAGACAGGGTCTCACTAAGTTGCAGAGGGCCTCACTAAGTAGTAGCTGAGGCTGTCCGCGAACCACGATCCTCCGGTCTCAGCCTCCCGAAATACTGGGATTGCAAGCGTGCGCCACCATGCCCGGCTGTAACTCTACTTTCTCACTTTCCACTTTTACAGTTTTAGGGACGTCACCCAACTGTGCAGGACTTTTTCTTTTCTTGCTAGGAGTTGAACCCAGAGTCTTGTGCATATGCTCTACCACTGAGCTACATCCCCAGTCCCCATCCACATAGAAGATTTTGATGGGCGTGTCCTCCAATTGTCCTCTAGCTGCTTATCTGCTCATTCTGCGATTTGATTTGCCCAACCTAGTCACGTGATAAGGCCATCGGGTGCAATGGAGGCTGTCCTCCTGAACGCCACTATTTGAGCAGGGAGTAGATTAGGTCCCTGGGTGCTGGTGTGGCTTGGCTGGTTGAAGAGCCACTGACACTTGGGTAACCCAGTAGGAAAGGCTTCAGTGCCACACCCACAGGAATCCCCAGAACAAGCCCGGCTTCATTACTGAAATTTATAAGTCAAAAGCCGGGTGTGGTGGCACACGCTTGTAATCCCAGCATTCGGGAGGCTGAGACTGGAGGATCTCAGTTCGCGGACAGCCTCAGCTACTTAATGAGGCCCTCTGCAACTCAGTGAGACCCTGTTTCAAAATAAAGAATAAAAAATAGGGCAGGAGGTATAGCTCGGAGGTCGAATGCCCTTGGGTTTCACCCACAGACCCGCAAAAAAAAAAAAAAAAAGAAATTTGTAAGTCAAGAATATTTACTAGTTTTGTTGAGACAGGCTTGTCATGTTATACACATGTTAGAATATAAGTGTCCAGCTGGGCGTGATGGTGCATGTTTATAATCCCAGCATTCGGGAGGTTAAGACCAGAGGATCGAAGATCGCAGTTCACAGGCAGCCTCAGCTACTTAGTGAGGTCCTCCACAACTCAGTGAGACAGTGTTTCAAAATAAAGAATAAGAAATAGGTCGGGGAGAGGGTATGGTGGTGCACACTTGTAATCCCTGTGCTTGTGAGGCTGAGACAGGAGGATCGCAGGTTCAAAGCCAGCCTCAGCTACTGAGTGAGGCTCTCAGCAGCTTAGTGAGGCCCAGTTTCCAAATAAAATATAAAATAGGTCTGGGAGTATAACCCAGAGGTAGAAAGCCCCTGGGTTCTACCCCAAGTACCACCAAAAATAAATAAATAAATAGGACTGGGGGTGTAGCTCAGAGGTCGAATGTCCCTGGGTTCCATCCCCAGACCTGCAAATAAATAAATAAATAAATAAACAAATAAATAAATACAAGTGTCCAAGTGTCTAGATGGCTGTCACCTGCTTTCTTATAAAGTGGATCTAGAAATGTCACTCACTCAACATTTGCTCAACACGTAAAAGATCTTAAGTCAAGCCGGGCGTGGAGGCGCAGGCTTGTACTCCCAGCATTCGGGAGGCTGAGACAGGAGGATCGCGGCTCACTGAGAGCCTCAGCTATTTAGTGAGGCCCTCTGCAACTCGGTGAGACCCTGTTTCAGGATAAAAAAATAGGGCTAGGGGTACAGCTCGGAGGTAGAATGCCCCTGGGTTCTGATAAGTTGGGTCCTGCACTCATGTGACTTTGTGTCACATGACCTCTGCAGGGCAAGGGAGGGGCTGAAACCCCCGCGAGAATTGGGCTTCCCACGAGTAAACCCTCATCTCGCGAGATGCATACCTTGAAAAGGAGAGCCCGCGTCCTCAAGCTTCGGACAGGCGCGTGGGCCCCACGGTGCCTCGCCCTGATCCCCGGGAGAGCCGTGCCATTAAAACTTTACATGCCACGTGTACCGGACCTCTCTCGTGTTTTTCACACTCCGCCGTACGCACATTATTTTTATTTTACTCGCATTAATTTTTTATTTTACTTATCATTTGGTGCCGAACCGGGAGAACTCTTGGGTCACTCCCCATTTTTTTCTCTTTTTTACTCTCTTTTTGAGCCCCGGACTCTCCGACCCGCCAGCAGCTCCACTGCGAGGTCCCACACCAGCGCTCCGCTTGCAGGCGTTGCTCCCACCACTGCCGCCGCTGCCGCCCCGTGCCTGCCTGGACCGTAAGCCTTCTTCCCCAGCCCCACGCTCTCCGGGAGAGCCGGTGGTCTTCTTCCCGCCCCGGGCTCTGCTGAGAGCTCGCGGCCATCTTTCCAGCCACGAGCTCTGCTGAGAGCTCGCGACCATCTTTTCGGCCCCGCGCTCTGCTGAGAGTCTGTGGCCATCTTTCTGGCCCCGCGCTCTGCTGAGAGCCGGTGGCCATCTTTTCCCGCCCATGTGCTCTCTTCTGGAGCGCTGATGGCCATCTTCCACTGCCACTGTGGCCGCAGCCACCACCGCTGGGGCGTGCAGGCTCCCCCGGCCGCCAGGCTGCCAGTTCCACCCGCCCGGAGCCAGGCTCCTTGGGTGATGCTGGCACCTGCTCTGCCTGCCGACCTCCTGCACGGGCCAGGACCTCTGCCTGCTGCTTGGACCTCCTAAAACCGCCGTTCCAGCTCGGCACTCCGGTCACTGCCGGGACCTCTGGCCGGTTTGCCCCGCCCGCCCCGAGCCAGGCTCATTGGGCGGCGAACAGCTGGCCTCAGCGTCCACCGCAGTCACCCGCGCCAGGCATAGCTTTACTCGCTGCTGCTCTGTTCCGCCTGCCCAAGCCAGGCTCACTGGCGGTGCTCCTCGGGGCCCAGCCTCAGCGTCTGCCCCGTGCCTGGAAGCCATTTTGTCTCCACGCTGCAAACCCGGCAAGCCATGCCACCTGTGTGCCACTGTTTGATCCCACCTGCGCCAGCCGCCAGTGCCATCCACACCAGCCACCAGCATCTGCGTGCCCCAGCTCCACCACGCTCCCAGCAGCTTCTCAGCGTTTCTGTAGCAGCCAGCGCTGGCTGGCAACATTTCACTCCGGTAAACTGCCTCCTTCCCTTTGTTAGCGGGTTCCAGACTTGGGTCTTCCGGTCCACTGGGACCCCAAAATCCAAGTGCTTGGTGACCCATTGTCCCCTGGTCCACTGGGAGCACTCTCCGGATGACCAGGTCATCCTCCGGTTTTGAGAAGGAATGAAGACGTTCTTCCCTATCTCTTAACCTCTGTTTCTGAACGATTGAGCAGGGAAATCGGGGACGCCCATTTCCTGTTCTTCATTTCCGCCCATGAACTAATTATGGGGAGTCGAACCTTTATACTAGCAGATGCCCTGAGCGCCTGTCTGCCTTGATACGAGTTGGGAAATGGGTTGCGGTGGCCCAGGAATAGTTAGGAGCTTTTCTAAGCGGTCTGGTATCCCTCCAAATGTTCTCCTCTATCAGCTGCCATTTATTTTCCCACCAGCCTCCATTTTGTGATGGCGCGCAGTCGCTGCCTGGTGACATCACAGTCGCCATTGTGGCCCCCACCAGACTACAATTTTGTTGGTGGCCGCTCTGCAAGGTTTTAAACGCACTTGGCTTCTGGCTCCCTTTCCGGCCCGCTT
Source organism: Muscardinus avellanarius (assembly GCF_963383645.1). Classification (NCBI taxonomy): domain Eukaryota; kingdom Metazoa; phylum Chordata; class Mammalia; order Rodentia; family Gliridae; genus Muscardinus; species Muscardinus avellanarius. Next base: position 60,279,003 of record NC_137801.1, read on the forward strand.
GGGCACACCCTAGGTGCTGTGGGAAACGCCGGGGCCAGGCCGGGGCTGGGGTGACACCCTCTGTCTGCCTATGGGGAGTCTGCATTGCCATTCTTGCCGGACACCCGCCCTGGGACGCGCTCTTTGTGTGTGAGTGTAGATCCGTCGCAGATGACAGAACCTTAACATGGCATCTAAGTTTTAATTCCAGAGAGAAACAGGCGGAAATGGAGCGTACACTCCGACTTTGCCAAAAAGCAGATCCCTGGTAGCCTGCCCTTCAGCTGGCGGTGGCAGCTCAGCCCTCTGGAGCGCCACCTAGGTGTGGAGGACTGAAACAACAACTACCTCCAGGAGCCTGCCTGAAGTGGGGTAAAGCCACGCCTACCAATCAGACTGCTCGGCGTGTGGCCAGGAGGGCCACTGGAACAGTGCCCTTGGAAAAGGGTGAGCCCCAGGTTCCTCAACACAGAGGAAGCACCTTTCCAGACCAGGCCCCACTGCTGGCCCTACTCAGCTTGGCTGAAGACTGACGGCTCCTGGATCCCTCAACCTCCATCCTTTTTGCCAGCTCAGGGTAGCTCTCCAGGTACTGAGTAAGCCAGTCTCCTTTTTGGTCGCCTGCTCAATCTCATAATTTGTTTTTTTCTTTAATAGCCCTTGCCTGTTCAAGCCTCCTCAAGCGCACACCACTAAGCTGTCCAGGGTAACCTCCAATTTGCACTGCAGCTATGCACCCACCTGCACCCCCTTCTGGGGGACTGGACTCCCGACTCCTCCCGGCCTGGGGCCCCTGACGACGCCCCTTGACAGCAGGAAGAAGCTAGAGGGTCCAATCGTCATCCGTTATCCCTACCATCAAAAGGCCGGAATGATAAGTTGGGCCCTGCACTCATGTGACTTTGTGTCACATGACCTCTGCAGGGCAAGGGAGGGGCTGAAACCCCCGCGAGAATTGGGCGTTCCCACGAGTAAACCCCCATCTCGCGAGATGCATACCTTGAAAAGGAGAGCCGGCATCCTCAAGCTTCAGACAGGTGCACGGGCCCCACGGTGCCTCGCCCTGATCCCCCGGGAGAGCCATGCCATTAAAACTTTACATGCCACGTGTACCAGACCTCTCTCGTGTTTTTCACACTCTGCCGTACGCACATTATTTTTATTTTACTCGCATTAATTTTTTATTTTACTTGTTAGGTTCCATCCCTTTTATCGGAAACAAAAAAGGAAAAGATCTTAAGTCATTGTGCAAAGCACTTTGAGATATATGATTTCTTTTTCATGTGTATGGTGTTCTAGGGATTGAACTCAGAGGCATTCTACCTCTGAGCTTCACATCCAGCCCTATTTATTTATTTATTTATTTATTTATTTATTTATTTTGCGGTACGTGGGGTTTAACCCAGGGGAATTTTACCTCTGAGTTGCAGCCCCAGCCCTACTTTTTATTCTTTATTTTGAGACAGAGTCTGTCTAAGTTGTAGAGGACCTCACTAAGTAGTAGCTGAGGCTGGCCAGGAGCCTGTCATCCTCCTGTCCCAGCCTCCCAAGTACTGGGATTGCAAGTGTGAGCCACCATGCCTGGCTCAAACCCATAGTTTCTGTTATGGTTTTCAGGGAGAGTATGGTTTGGGGAAACTGTTCCCTGGGAACCCCTGCTAGGATCCCGGGCACACTTTCCCCCAACCCATAACAAAACCCCAAACAACCAAAACCAGAAAAAAACCCGCAGGTTCTTGTCCTAAGCTAAGAATAAATATGCATAGCTTTGACAGTTGCTGAAGATTTAAAGAAGTTTATTAGAAAGATAGAAATATAGAAAATAGAACTACAGCTCCATACCAGACTGGCATGGAGGGGTAACAAAATAAATACACCAAAGGGCTCACACGTGTACTGGACTTTTTATACACATGACCTCCATCTTTTTTGCATGACTCTGATGTAGTGAACGTCCTTGTAAGGTGCCTCCCCTTAACCCTGTAAGATACCTCCCCTAGTAAGGTGTGGCAAGGTGTCTTTTTTCATGAAGGACAAGGTCAAACCCTGCTCCATCCTCCCTAGATCATCATGTAGATCTGTCTTTAGATAGAGAAAGGCCTAGTTCTCCTCTTCTATTGACTTGTTAATTACTTTTAGCTAAGTCAATCTAAGTTTCAATAGCTCTTTTCTTCCTGACCAAAGCCAAGCCTTTCTCTGTCCAGGTCTGCCGCCATCTTGACACAATTATTTTTGAAATATATTAATAATCAGAGCTTTCTCAAATCTTCCTAGGCCATTCCCAATACTGGTACCGTTTCAGTCACGCTGAGTCTGGTTGGGTGAGGGTGGGTGTGGGGAGGAGAATCTGGAGGAGGCGGGTGGTAGTGACTGGGAAAGTGGAGTCACTGGGATCTCTGCTACTTCAGCATTCTCCTGCTCTCCACCACTGAGGAGATAGAAAGGAAATAGGCAGATAGCGAAAAGGCCTCAGTAGAAAAAAAGTTAATTTCCTGAGTTTCCTGAGAGGCTACGAATACCTGAAATTCCAAAGGCTCAGAGATAAGAAGGATCAGAGCTTCACAAAAGCCATCTGTTTACTAATCAACAAACCCAGGAGCCCAAACCCAAGAGCAAGTCTCTCACTTCTGAAAGGAGATTCTTCAAAGGTCTTGCAAATACCCTATGCAAATTCTGAGAGCTGCTTCCCAGAATTCCCAAAGTCACCCTAACCAAAAGAGGTCACAAACAATCAGGCCTTGGCCTTAGAAGGCAAATTGGGACTTTCCCTCTCCGGACCCCCTCCACTTTTGGGGGGGCTGTTCTCTCTCTCGCAGGTCGTGTTGACCCTGAGAGAAAGCAGTGTATCTGAGGGCACATGGCTCGGGCGACTCTCGAGTAGTGACCTGAAGGCCTCTACTGGACATCAAGGCTGACCAGGCCCCTAGGGGTGACCTGCACCTCTTTTCTGGCAGATCGTGTGGACTCTGGGAGGAAGTAGTTTGCAACTGATGGGCACTTGGCTCGGGCGACACTCGGGTAGTGCCCCTGAAGGCAGCTACTGGACCCCGGAGTTCCGACCGCCCTTTTGGGGTGTTCGGCCACTTTTCTCTATTCCCTTCTGGCAGATCGCGTGGACTCTGGAAGAAAGCAGCCTGCACCTGAAGGCAATTCGGCTTCGGCTACTCTCAAGTATTGTCCTGAAGGCAGCTGCTGGACCCAGAGTTCCAGCCCCTTTGGGGTGTTCAGCCACCCTCCCCCCATTACCTGCTGCTTCCAATAAACCTTTTCCTCCCCTTCCTGTGGTCTGCGGGTGTCATTCTTCGCTCACCGTAGACAAGAACCCAGTAAGGAAACGTTGAGTTCCTTCTTAGGGAACTCTGTTTCATCTCGAGGAAACGCCGGGTTTCCTCTCAAGAAACCCCCGTTTCACCACTAGTCACCCTCGGTCAAATGTGGTGCCTCAGAGTTTTGGAAATTAAGAGATTTTTTTTGAGGGTCTGGGGATGGAACCCAGGGGCATTCAACCTCCGAGCTATACCCCCTGCCCTATTTTTTATTCTTTATTTTCAAACAGGGTCTCACTGAGTTGCAGAGGGCCTCACCAAGTAGCCTAGGCTGTCCACGAAACACGATCCTCCTGTCTCAGCCTCCCGAATGCTGGGATTACAGCATGCGCCACCATGCCCAGCTGAGTTATTTTTTTTGGTACTGAGAATTGAACCCATAGACATTCTACTTCTGAGCTATACCCACAGCCCTATTTTATCTATTATTTTGAAACAGGGTCTCACTAAATTGCAGAGGGCCTCACAAGTTGCTGAAGCTGGCCACGAACCTGTGATCCCCCTGTCTCAGACTCCCAAGTGAAGAGATGTTTTCTTACACAATCATTGGACATCTTCAATGCAGGGTCTGTCTTAACCAAAGACTCTCCTTGACTAAACTGTAGTAGTCTCCTCCTCCTCCAACTCCTCCTCTAACTTCTACTCTTCCTCTTCCTCCTCTTCTTCTTAACAGGGTCTCCGTAAGTCTCCCAGGCTGGCCTTGAACTTGAATCTTCCAGTCTCAGCCTACCCCGGTAGCTGAGATTACAGGAATGTACTACTACACCCAGCAGTGACTCTCTTGAGAAAAAAAAGCTGAGTGTGGTGGTGCATCTTGTAATCCCAGTACTTGGGAGGCGGAGACCGGAGGATCGCAGGTTCGCGGCCAACCTCAGCTACTTAGTGAGGCCCTGCACAACTTAGTAAGACCCTGTTGAAAAAATAATAACTGAAAGCCGGGAGTGGTGGCACACTTGTAATCCTAGCATTCAGTAGGCTGAGAAAAGAGGATCATGGCTCATGAACAGCCTCAGCTACTTAGTGAGGCCCTTTGCAACTCAGTGAGACCCTGTTTCAAAATAAAGAATAAGAGCTGGGCATTTGGGAGGTGGAGTCCAGAGGATCCTGGTTTGCAGACAGCCTTAGTACTTAACAAGGCCCTTTGTAACTCAGTGACTTACTAAAGACTAAAAAATAGAACTGGGGGGTGTAGCTTGGAAGTAGAATGCCCCTGGGTTCAATCCCCAGTACCTCAAAAGGAAAGAAAGAAAGAAAGAAAGAAAGAAAGAAAGAAAGAAAGAAAGAAAGAAAGAAAGAAAGAAAGACCAGGTGTGCATGGTGGCATAGGCTTGTAATCCCCACACTTGGGAGGCTGAGACAGGAGGAGCGCACAGGTTAGAAGCCAGCCTCAGCTACTTATTGAGGCTCTCAGCAACTTAGTGAGACCCTGTTTCCAAATAAAATACAAAATAGGTCTGGGAGTATAGCCTGGAGGTAGAAAGCCTCTGGGTTCCACCCTCAGTACCACAAAAAAAAAAAAATTAAAATTTTATTTTCTGAGCCAGATGTGGTGGTGCACACATGTAATCCAGGTGCTTGGGAGGTTGAGAAAGGATTGAAGGTTCACTGCCAGCCTCGGCTACATAGTGAGGCTCCTATGCAATTTAGTGAGACCCTGTTTCAAAATAAAAAAATAAAATATAGGGCTGGAGGTGTAGCTTGGAGGTAGAATGCCCCTTGGTTTCATCCCCAGTACTGAAAAAAAAACACCAAACTATTTTCCTAGCCAGGCATAGTGACCATAGAACCTGTACTTGGGAGGTTGAGATAGGAGGATTGCACATTCAAGGCCAGCCTCAGCCATGTAGCAAGATTCTTAGCAACCTAGTGAAAGTCTGTCTCAGAACAAAAAATAAAAAAGGGTGGGGATGCAGCTCAGCGGTAGACCGCCCTTAGGTTCAACTCCCAGTACCACACACACACACAAAAAGTGCAGACGCGCAGCCTGTGTTCCCACCTGCAGGAACTCCTCTGCCACCGACCTCATTTCTAGTCCTTCTGCTCTTGTAGTCTCCTTGATCCTTTGCAGATAGGATTCCTTTCCTCCCAGGTCATCCACAACGCAGAAGCGTGCGCGATGCAAGGTGCTCCTGATGCTCTGGCTGGGCCAGGTGTTCAGGGGTTGCTAAGGAGCACCCACCCTCTCCGGTGCCTCCACATTCCTGCTTCCCATTCCAGGAGCAGGCGTGTCATTATCTGGATCAGAGCTGAGCCGAGGTTAACTGAAATATTGGATGTGGGCCCTGGATTGGGGAGGAAGCAGCCTGGGCCCAGCGCCTGCCTGACCTCTTCACTTGGTCCCCTGGTTCTCAGTCCTGCCCACCCGGACAAGCACTCCCGCCTCCAGGCAGCAGAGAGCCGAGTGGACTGATTGGCCCACATATCAATATTGACTTTTAGGGGATATGTGTGTATATGGGAGGAAGAGTTGTACATTTATTTATTTATTTATTATTTTATTTTTTTGTGGTGCTAGGGATCAAATCTAGGACTTAGCAATTCAAGGCAAATGTGCTACCACTTAGTAACATCCTCTGTCACCCCTTTTTTTTTTTTTTTTTTTGTGGCACTAGGGATTGAACCCAGGGGTATTCTACCTTCCAGCTACACCCCAAGCCTTGTTTTTTAGTCTTTTTTATTTTTCAGTACTGGATGGAACCCCCAGGGGCATTCTACCTCCAAGCTACACTCCCAGCTTTATTATTCTTTATTTTGAAATAGGGTCTCACTGAGTTGCAAAGGGCTTCACTAAATAGCTGAGGCTGTCTTCTAACAGCAATCCTCCTGTGTCAGCCTCCCAAATGCTGGGATTACAAGCATATGCCACCACACCTGGCTTTCAGGCATTATTATTATAACTCTTACTATTTACAATACTGGGGATGGAACCCAAGGGATTCTACCTCGCCCTACACCCCAGCCCTATTTTTTAATTTTTATTTTTTTTGGTGGTACTGAGGGTGGAACCCAGAGGCTTTCTACCTCCAGGCTATTTTATTTGGAAACAGGGTCTCACTAAGTTGCTGAGAGCCTCAATAAGTAGCCGAGGCTGGCTTCAAACCTGTGCGATCCTCCTGTCTCAGCCTTCCAAGCACCAGGATTACAAATGTGTGCCACCAAGCCCAGCCAAATTTTTATTTTTTATTTTACTTTTTGTAGTATTGAGAACTGAACCCAAGGTCGTTCGTTCTACCTTCAACAAACACCCTTGTCCTATTTTATTTTTATTTGGAAAACAGGTCTTGCTAAGTTGCTGAGGCTGCCTTTGAACCTGTGATCCTCCTCTATCAGCCTCTCAAATACAGGGATTATAGCCATGCAAAACCACACCTAGCCTTAGGCAAAATATATATATATATATATATATATATATATATATATATATATATATACACACACACACATATATATATATATATATATATTTTTTTTTTTTTTTTTTTTTTTGCGGGTCTGGGAATGGAACCCAGGGGCATTTGACCTCTGAGCTACACCCCTGCCCTATTTTTTATTCATTATTTTGAAACCGGGTCTCACTGAGTTGCAGAGGGCCTCACTAAGTAGCTGAGGCTGTCCGCGAACCGCGATCCTCCAGGTCTCAGCCTCCCGAATGCTGGGATTACAAGCGTGCGCCACCACGCCCGGCTTGGCAAATATATCTTAATTGGTTTTGCTGGAATAAATTACGGCAGGTGCCCTAATTATAGAATAAGACAGATGGTCCTAAGTCACAGGAGGCAACTAAATGAGTGTGTGTGTGTGTGTGTGTGTGTGTGTGTTACTGAAGGTGGTACCCAGGGGCTTTTCTACCTCCGGGCTTTCATCCCAGACCTATTTTATATTTTATTTGGAAACAGGGTCTCACTAAGTTTCTGAGAGCCTCACTAAATAGCTGAGGCTGGCTTCGAACCTGTGCGATCCTCCAGTCTCAGCCACCCAAGCACTGGGATTACAAGTGTGCGCCCCCACACCTGGTGCAACTCGATTTTTACCTGGTAATTTTTATTAGTTGTTTCGCCAGTTAAGGGGGGTAAAAAGGAGAGCAGCTTTTATAGTTAATCCAGAGCATGGTTGTCAAAACTGATGAGCATAGGAAGCCAGCCGTGGTGGCGCACCCTTGTAATCCCAGCATTTGGGAGGCCGAGACAGGTGGATTGTGCAGGTTTGAAGCAGCCTCAGCTACTTAGTGAGGCCCTTTGCAACTCAGTGAGACCCTGTTTCCAAATAAAGAATAAAAATAAGGCTAGGGGTGTTGCTCAGAGGTAGAATGCCCCTGGGTTCCATCCCCAGTACCGAAAAAAATCAAACTGATAAGCATATATATTCACTGCTCTTGTGACATCTGGCACCTGGCTAATGTTGAACCAGGTGCACCTGTTTCCCAAGATGGATCTCCAAAGACAACGCATGCACTCAAGCTGGCAAGACAATCAATGAGGCTCATAAAGGTGTATTTGTGATTTAATGAGGCACAAAGGATTATTATTTATAACGTGATCAACATATGCAATTTATGAAGTGATTATATCTTGTCCCAAAAGAGCTCATATGGATCTAAGCCATCATGACCCAATTATTTACAAGATATTTTTTCAGCCAGGCATGGTGGTGCACACTTATAATCCCAGTACTTGGAAGGCTGAGAAAGGAGGTCCTCGTTCATGGCCAGCCTCAACTACTTAGTGAGGCCCTCCGCAACTTAAGAGAGACCCTGTTTCAAAATAAAGAATAAGCTGGGTGTGGTAGCGCACACTTGTAATCCCAGCATTTGGGTGGCTGAGACCAGAGGATTGTGGTTCACGGACAGCCTCAACTACTTAGTGAGGCCCTCCGCAAGTTAGTGAGACTCTGTTTCCAGATAAAGAATACAAAATAGGGCAGGAGGTGTAGCTCGGAGGTCGAATGCCCCTGGGTTTCATCTTCAGACCCACAAAAGAAAGAAAGAAGGAAAAAAAGAAAGAAAGAAAAAGAAAGAAAGAAAGAAAGAAAGAAAGGAAGGAAGGAAGGAAGAAAGAAAGAGAACGAAAGGATAAAAAGCCAGGCATGGTGGTGCACACTTGTAATACCAGCATTCCAGATGCTGTGACAGGAGGATTGTGGTTCGTGGACAGCCTCAGTGACTTAGTGAGGCTCTTCGCAACTCAGTGAGACCCTGTTTCAAAATAAAGAATAAAAAAAAAAAAATAGGGCTTGGGGTGCGGCTTGGAGGTAGAATGCCCCTGGGTTCCATCCCCAGTTCAACAAAATAATTAAAATATTTTCCCCCTTTTCTGTCATATTCTGCTCTCTGGTACCCAGAAAGGGTATTAACTTCTTTGAGATAAAAAAAAATTCAAGATCATATGACTTGTGTTTTCCCTCAAATTACATGGTAGCAGAAACAAAGACTTGGCTTAATTTTTTTTTTTGAAGTGGGGGGAAGGGGGCTGTGGTGATGCGTGCTTGTAACCCCAGTACTTGGGAGGTTGAGACAGGAAGATCACAGGTTTTCGGCCAGCCTCAGCAACTTGTGAGGCCCACTGAGACTTAATGAGAACCTCTTAAAATAAAAATAAAATGGGGCTTGATGTGTAGCTTGGAGGAAGAATGCCCCTGGGTTCAATTCCCAGTACTGAAGAAAAAAAAAAAATTAACGATCAAACCTTAAATCCACAGATAGGGCCCTGCATATTTTTTTTATAACTAAGGTTTGTTTATTTTTTTTCATTCTTAGTATTTCCATATCCTTCCAGTTCCTTGAGACAATTATGTGGCTGTTACTCTTCTTCGGAAAGTATTTTTAGTTATTGTACAAAGTCTTTCCCACCTTTTGAAGTAAGTGATACAGTTGCTATTTCTTTCCTTTCCCTTCCTTCCTTCCTTCCTCCCTCCCTTCCTCCTCCTCCTCTTCCTCCTCCTCCTCCTCCTCCTCCTCCTCCTCCTCCTCCTCCTTTTCTTTCTTTCCCTCTCCAGTACCACTCAAAAAAGAAGAAAAACGTGGAAGGAAGAGGGAAAGAAAGAAAAGGAGGAATGCTAGACGAAAGAGATACTGTAGATAAGCAAATAAGCTTACCTAACTGAGGAGGATGGGAGCGGTAAAGAGGGAAATTTCCTAATGTACGTGATGTACACTCATAAACATATTAAAGTCAATCACTAAGCCAAACATAAGAAGGAGGGAGGGGGAGGAAATGGGGCGGGAATTGGGTAAGGGCTAATTGGGTGATGTGTGCATGTATGCCTCCACCATCTTGTACTCCATTAAGATGTATGACTACAATGCACCAATAAAAAAGTTAGTGGCACACGCTTGTAATCCCAGTGTCAGAAGGCTGCGACAAGAGGACTGTGGTTCGCGGACAGCCTCAGCTACTGAGTGAAGCCCTCTGCAACTCAGTGAGACTCTGTTTCAAAATAAAGAACAAAAAATTGGGCAGGGGGTGTAACTTGGAGGTCAAATGCCCCTGGGTTCCATCCCCAGACCAGCAAAATAAATAAATAAATATTTATTTTATTTTATTTATTTATTTTTTAATTGGTGCATTGTAGTCATACATCATTCACATTGGAGAATAAGACCTGAGAGGATATACAAGCACACATCATCCAATTAGCCCTCATCCAGCCCCCATCCCATTCCCTCCCCCTCCCTCGATCCCATGCTTGTTTGGTGATTAACTTTGATACATTTGTTTATGTACCTCCTGCGTTTTAAAGAGGCTCCATCCTCCCCTATTCCATACCCTCTGGTCACATTAGTTGCTTCACTATAGGGCCCTTTCTATAGCTCAACCTCTTCCTATTGATTAGGGGAAGCATCTGATTTATATTTTCTGCGATATTTCTCTGTGCATGCCGCATTGCAAGTACCGATCCCACTCTTGACGGCTCCAGTAGTGGCCTGGCTACCCGGTGGACTGATCCAGACTTCGCTGGCTCAAGCAGCGGCCTTGCCTCATGGGAGGCCCCAATTCTGGTCTCGCTGGCCCGGACACCAGCCTAACCCCTCAGCTGGCTCCGATACCTGCCTCAGAGGCCACATTAGTGGCCTTGCCTCACGGCAGGCTCCAATGCCAGCCATTGGCCCCGGCACTGGCCTAACCCCTCGGCAGGCTCCGATCCCGGCTTCGTAGGCCCCAGCCGCAGCCTTGCCTCACAGCAGGCTCCGATGACGACCTCGCTGGCCCCAGCCCCGGTCTAACCCCTTGGCAGGCTCCGATCCGGCCTCGGAGGCCTCAGCACCGGCCTTGCCTCACAGCAGGCTCCAATGTCGGCCGTTGGCCCCGGCACCGGCCTAACCCCTTGGCAGGCTCTTATCCTGGCCTCGGAGGCCCCAGCACTGGCCTTGCCTCACGGCAGGCTCCAATGCTGGCCACTGGCCCCGGCATCGTCCTAACCCCTTGGCAGGCTCCGATCCCAGCCTCGGAGGCCCCAGTAGCGGCCTTGCCTCACGGCAGGCTCCGATGCCAGCCATTGGCTCCGGCACCGGCCTAACCGCTTGGCTGGCTCTTATCCTGACCTCGGAGGCCCCAGCACCGGCCTTGCCTCACGGAAGGCTCTGATGCCGGCCTCGCTAGCCCCAGCACCAGCCTAACCCCTCGACAGGCTCCGATCCTGGCCTCGGAGGCCTCAGTAGCGGTCTTGCCTCACGGCAGGCTCCGATGTCGGCCTCGCTGGCCCCAGCACTGGCCTTACCCCTTGGCAGGCTCTGATCCCGGCCTCGGAGGCCCCAGCACCGGCCTTGCCTCACGGTAGGCTCCAATGTCGGCCATTGGCCCCGGCACCGGCCTAACCCCTCAGCAGGCTCTTATCCTGGCCTCGGAGGCCCCAGCACTGGCCTTGCCTCATGGCAGGCTCCAATGCTGGCCACTGGCCCCGGCATCGGCCTAACCCCTCGGCAGGCTCTTATCCTGACCTCGGAGGCCCCAGCACCGGCCTTGCCTCACGGCAGGCTCTGATGCCGGCCTCGCTGGCCCCAGCACCAGCCTAACCCCTCGACAGGCTCCGATCCTGGCCTCGGAGGCCTCAGTAGCGGTCTTGCCTCACGGCAGGCTCCGATGTCGGCCTCGCTGGCCCCAGCACTGGCCTTACCCCTTGGCAGGCTCTGATCCCGGCCTCGGAGGCCCCAGCACCGGCCTTGCCTCACGGTAGGCTCCGATGCCGACCATTGGCCCCTGCACCGGCTTAACCCCTCGGCAGGCTCCGATCCCAGCCTCAGAGGCCCCAGTAGTGGCCTTGCCTCCTGTCAGGCTCCGATGCTGGCCGTTGGCCCCAGCATCGGCCTAGCCCCTCGGCAGGCTCCGATCCCAGCCTTGGAGGCCCCAGCACTGGCCTTGCCTCATGGCAGGCTTCGATGCCGGCCTCTCTGGCCCCAGCACCGGTCTAACCCCTCGGGAAGCTCCAATCCCGGCCTCGGAGGCCTCAGTAGTGGCCTTGCCTCATGGAAGGCTCCAATGCCGGCCATTGGCCCCGGCACTGGCCTAACCCCTCGGCAGGCTCTTATCCCGGCCTCGGAGGCCCCAGCAGTGGCCTTGCCTCACGGCGGGCTCCACTGCTAGCCGCTGGCCCCGGCATCGGCCTAACCCCTTTGCAGGCTCTGATCCCAGCCTCGGAGGCCCCAGTAGCGGCCTTGCCTCACGGCAGGCTCCGATGCCGGCCATTGGCTCCGGCACCAGCCTAACCCCTTAGCAGGCTCTGATCACTGTCTCTGGGGTTATTATTTCAAAGGTTCCAGGTGTAATGTATCAGATCCATCCCCAGACCTGCAAAAAAAAAAAAAATCAGCAATACATAAATACTCTAAGTACATAAATAATATGTAACCTTGCTGGATATATTGGTGCACACTTCTAATCCCAACTTCTTCAGAGGCCAAGGCAGAAGGATCCCAAGTTCTAGGCCAGCCTGGACAACTTTGGCTCTATGTCAAAATAAAATAAAAAGGGAGCTGGCATGGTGGTACATGCTTGTAATCCCAGTACTTGGGAGGCTGAGATAGGAGGATACAGGTTCATGGCTAGCCTCAGATACTTAGTGAGGCCCTTCACAACTCAGTGAGATACTGTTTCAAAAAAAAAAAAGCCGGGCGTGGTGGGGCACACTTGTAATCCCTGCACTTGGGAGGCAGAGACAGGAGGATCGCACAGGTTCAAAGCCAGCCGCACGCGCTGGCTTAGGAGACCCTGTTTCCAAATAAAAATGTAAAAATAGGTCTGGGAGTGTAGCCCAGAGGTAGAAGGGCTTCCAGGAACCCTAGTACCACCAAAAACAAAAAAACAAAAAACAAAACAAAAAATAGCCGGGCATGGTGGCACACACTTGTAATCCCAGCATTTGGGAGACTGAGACAGGAGAATTGCGGTTCACGGACAGCCTCAGGTACTACTTAGTGAAGCCCTTTGCAACTCAGTGAGCAGCCCCTGTTTCAAAATAAAGACTAAAAATAGGGCTGGGGTGTAGATCAGATCCCCAGTACTGCAAAATAAAATAAAATAAAATAAAATAAAATAAAATAAAATAAAAAGGTCTGGGGATAGCCGGGCGTGGTGGCGCATGCTTGTAATCCCAGCGCTTGGGAGGCTGAGACAGGAGGATTACACAGGTTCAAAGCCAGCCTTGGCTACTTAGTGAGGCTTTCAGCAACTTAGCAAGACCCTGTTTCCAAATAAAATATAAAATGGGTCTGGGAGTATAGCCCAGAGGTAGAAAGCCTCTGGGTTCTACACCTAGTACCACCAAAAAAAAAAAAAAAAAAAAAAAAAAAAAGGGCTGGGGATATAGCTCAGAGAAGCATTTGTCTAGGATGGAGGAGGAGGCCCGAGGTCAATCACCAGCATTGCGCGAGCGCACACACACCCTTACTTAATATTACTCACAGAATGTTTTCTTCCCTGGACATGCCCACTCTTCCTTGGAATTTGATCAAATGTTTCCAGATGTCCGCTGGACGGTGTTGTGACTAATCCAAGCATTTTTCTGAAATGCTCCTGCTGAGACCAGTTGGATTGGTCCCACAGGTACACTGGAGCACATTCTGACATCCAGAAAAAAAACTGGCCCTCTGTATTATTTTTTTTTCTCACAGTACCAACCTTGAATTCAACTTATCATCTTTAAAAATCATTCGGCTCATTAAGAGCTTGGAATTGGTATTGTTTATCTTGTCTTCCGGGAAAGCAAGGTGGAAGCAGCACCCCATTTCTTTCCTTTCTTTCTTTCTTTTTTTTTTTTTTTTTTTTTTTTTTTGCGGGTCTGGGGATGGAACCCAGGGGCATTTGACCTCTGAGCTACACCCCCTGCCCTATTTTTTATTCTTTATTTTGAAACCGGGTCTCACTGAGTTGCAGAGGGCCTCACTAAGTAGCTGAGGCTGTCCGCGAACTGGGATCCTCCAGGTCTCAGCCTCCCGAATGCTGGGATTACAAGCGTGCGCCACCACGCCCGGTTACCCCATTTCTTTTCTTTGGACAAAACTATGAATACAAATGTGACACTATGTCTGTGAAATTGATTTGTCTCATTAGTAATAGAAAAAAATTGAGTGCCTGTCTCTAGTAGACATTTTTATACATTGTATATAAAATTTCACTCTAGCTGAGTGGGATTGTAATCCTAGTACATGGGAGGCTGAGACTGGAGGGTCACAAGTTCTCAGCCAGCCTCAGCAACTTGTGAGGTCCTCTGTAACCTAGTAAGACCTGTTTCAAAATAAAGAATAAAAATAAATAAAAAATAGGACTGGGAGTAGAGCTCACAGGTAGAATGCCCCTGGGTTTTATCCCTAATCTCTCTCTCTCTCTCTCTCTCTCTCTCTCTCTCTCTCTCTCTCTCTCTCTCTCTCCCACACACACACACACACACACACATTCACTCTATACTATGATTATATTATATATACATTATTTTTTATTTTTTTGGTGGTACTGGGGGTGGAATGCAGAGGCTTTCTACCTCCGGGCTATACTCCCAAACCTATTTTATATTTTTATTTGGAAACAGGGTCTCACTAAGTTGCTGAGAGCCTTACTAAGTAGCTGAGGCTGGCTTGGAACCTGTGTGATCCTCCTTTCTCAGCCTCCCAAGCATGGGGAATACAAGTGTGCGTCACCACGCCCAGCTTTATATTATATATACATTAAAAGAGAGTTGTCATATGTGGGATAAAATGCAACCAGTATCCAAACACACCAGTTTTGGTGGTCCATGCCTGTAATATCAGTACTTGGGAGGCTGAAAAAGGAGGATAGCTGGTTTAAGATCAGCCTCAACAACTTAGGGAAACTCTCATCAACCTAGCAAAACCCTGTTTCAAAACAAACAAACAAACAAACAAACAAACAAACAAACAGGCTGGGATGCAGCTCAGAGGTAAAATGCCTGGTCTCAATCCCCAATACCAATACCAAGACATAAAATAGGGCATTTGTTGCTTGGCTATTTTAGACAGTGTAGACACCCCTCCTGCACCAAACATGTCCATACCCAGGTCAGCATCAGTTAGCATGGGTAGATTTATATCTAAAGCAGTTTTTATTTTGTAAGTAAAAATGTAGAGAGGACCTCTGGGTAAAGGGAGAGGCTGAGGAGAAGGAATTGGAGAGTGGAAGAAAATAGAAGGGATTCCAGCATCCGCCTCAGTCCTTGACCTGGTTTTGAACTCATTTGTGGGAGTTAGTAGCAAAAGTCGATGGACTGTTTCAGAAGGGCTTTGAGAAATGGGTCAATAGTAGAGAAAAAAGAGGATGCTCCATTCTTTCACTCCCATTTGCCACTAGACTGGTCGTGGACTGAGACCTGGAAGCTTTGGTGCTGCCTGAGACCACAGCTCAGCTGCAGCCCAAGGAATCCAATCTGGAGAAGATATCGATAGGGGGCTGCAAGGGACTGAGCTCAGTCGGAGCACTGAAACCATTCTTGGAAGGTGGGGCAAAGGCTTCGGCTGATTTCTGCAGAGGCTTCTCTGCAGCCATTTCCCTCTCTTACCAAGTAAAACTCATTCAAGTCCTTGTTTGGCACTAACCGTGGGGGTTTATCCCCGGGACTTGGGAGAGAGAAATCTGAAATGACTGACACGGACAATTGCCTCCTCTTGTGCAATTGACAGATTTTATTTCCCCAAACCCAGGATTTATATATTCTACCTCAGTGAAGTTAATAGTAGAAGAGTGTAAACACCAAAGGACAATAGTGAAGGACATGTAAACAAAACAAAGGGAAGATCTGTGACATTACTGGTCTTGTGATCATAATCAGTCCCTTGGCCTTGCAGATGGGCAGCTTTAGAGGGCAAATTCCAAAAAGGACAATAGTCACACCCAGAGTTTTTTGGGGAATTCGACTTTTTTTTTAAATTTATTTTTATTGGTGCATTGTAATCATACATCACATTGGAATATAAGACTTGAGAGGATATACAAGCACACATCATCCAATTAGCCCTCATCCAGTCCCCATCCCATTCCCTCCCCCTCCCTCGATCCCATGCTTCTTTGGTGATTAACTTTGATACATATGTTTATGTACCTCCTGCTTTTTAAAGAGGCTCCATCCTCCCCTATTCCATACCCTCTGATTGGTCACCTTAATTGTTTCACCTTAATTGCTTCACCCTTAATTGCTTAAGGGCCCTTTCTATAGCTCGACCACTTCCTGTTGCCCCTTTCCTCCTAGTTATTGCTGATTAGGGGAAGCATCTGGTTTTAATTTTCTGCGATATTTCTCTGTGCATGCCGTGTTGCAAGTACCGATCCCACTCTTGACGGCCCCAGTTGTGGCCTGGCCACCCGGTGGACTGATCCAGACCTCGCTGGCTCAAGCAGCGCACTTGCCTCATGGGAGGCCCCAGTTCTGGCCACGCTGGCCCCAACACTGGCCTAACCCCTCAGCTGGCTCCGATCCTGTCCTCGCTGGCTCCAGCACCAGCCTTCCTCATGGCAGGCTCCGATGTTAGCCAATGGTCCCGGCTTTGGCCTAACCCCTCGGCAGGCTCCGATCCAGGCCTCGGAGGCCTCAGTACCGGCCTTGCCTCATGAAAGGCCCCGATGCCGGCCAGTGGCCCCGGCACCGGCCTAACCCCTCAGCAGGCTCTGATCCCGGCCTTGGAGGCCCCAGCACTGGCCTTGCCACACGGCAGGCTCCGATCCCGGTCTTGCTGGCCCCAGCACCAGCCTAACCCCTTGACAGGCTCCAATCCTGGCCTCGGAGGCTCCAGCACTGGCCTTGCCTCACGGTAGGCTCTGATCCCGGCCTCGCTGGCCCCAGCACCGGCCTAATCCCTCGGCAGGCTCCGATCCTGGCCTCAGAGGCCTCAATAGCGGCCTTGCCTCACGGAAGGCTCCGATGCTGGCCAGTGGCCCCAGCACCAGCTGAACCCCTCAGCAGGCTCTGATCCCGACCTCGGAGGTCCCAGCACCTGCCTTGCCTCGCGGGAGGCTCTGATCCTGGCCTCGCTGGCCCTAGCACCGGCCTAACCCCTCAGCAGGCTCCGATCCTGGTCTCGGAGGCCTCAATAACGGCCTTGCCTCACGGAAGGCTCCGATGCTGGCCGTTGGCCCCAGCACTGGCCTAACCCCTCAGCAGGCTCCGATCCCGGCCTCGGAAGCCGCAGCACCGGCCTTGCCTCATGGCAGGCTCTGGTGCTGGCCTCGCTGGCCCCAGCACTGGCCAAACCCCTCGGCAGGCTCCGATCCCGGCCTCTGTGGCCCCAGCACCAGCCTTGCCTCACAGCAGGCCCGATCCTGGCCTCACTGGCCCCAGCACTGGCCTTGCCTCACAGCAGGCTCCGATCCCGGCCTCGCTGGCTCCAGCACCGGCCTAACCCCTTGGCAGGCTCTGATCCTGACCTCGGAGGCTTCAGCACCGGCCTTGCCTCATGGCAGGCTCTGATCCCGGTTACACTGGCCCTGGCACTGGCCTGACCCCTCGGCAGGCTCTGATCCCAGCCTCGGAGGCCCCAGCACCGGCCTTGCCTCACAGCAGGCTCCAATCCCGGCCTCGCTGGCCCCAGCACCGGCCTAACCCCTCAGCAGGCTCTGATCCCAGCCTCAGAGGCCTCAATAGCGGCCTTGCCTGACAGAAGGCTCCGATGCCGGCCAGTGGCCCCGGCACCGACTGAACCCCTCAGCAGGCTTTGATCCCGGCCTCGGAGGCCCCAGCACTGGCCTTGCCTCGCAGAAAGCTCCAATCCCTGCCTCGCTGGCCCCAGCACCGGCCTAACCCCTTGGCAGGCTCTGATCCCGGCCTCAGAGACCTCAATAACGGCCTTGCCTCACAGAAGGCTCCAATGCTGGCCATTGGCCCCAGCACTGGCCTAACCCCTCAGCAGGCTCCAATCTCGGCCTCGCTGGCCCCAGCACCGGCCTAACCCCTCGGTAGGTTCTGATCCCGGCCTCACCAGCCTTGCCTCACGGCAGGCTCCGGTCCCGGTCACACTGGCCCTGGCACCAGCCTGACCCCTCGGCAGGCTCCAATCCCGGCCTCGGAGGCCCCAGCACCGGCCTTGCCTCATGGCATTCTCTGATCCCGGCATCGTTGGCTCCAGCACCAGCCTAACCCCTTGGCAGGCTCTGATCCCAGCCTCGGAGGCCTCAGCACCGGCCTTGCCTCACAGCAGGCTCCGATCCTGGCATCACTGGCTCCAGCACTGGCCTAACCCCTCAGCAGGCTCCAATCCCGGCCTCAGAGGCCTCAATAGCAGCCTTGCCTCACAGAAGGCTTCGATGCTGGCCAGTGGCCCCAGCACCAGCCTAATCCCTCAGCAGGCTCTGATCCCAACCTCGGAGGCCCCAGCACCGGCCTTGCCTCGCAGCAGGATCCGATCCCGGCCTCGAAGGCCTCAATAACGGCCTTGCCTCACGGAAGGCTCCGATGCCGGCCATTGGCCCCAGCACCGGCCTAATCCCTCGGCAGGCTCCAATCCCAGCCTCGGAGGCCCCAGCACCAGCCTTGCCTCACGGCAAGCTCCGATCCCTGCCTCGCTGGCCCCAGCACCGGCCTAACCCCTCGGCAGGCTCCGATCCCGGCCTCAGAGGCCTCAATAGCGGCCTTGCCTCCTGGAAGGCTCCGATGTCGGCCAGTGGCCCTGGCACCAGCCTAACCCCTCAGCAGGCCCTGATCCCGGCCTCGGAGGCCCCAGCACCTGCCATGCCTCACGGCAGGCTCCTATCCTCGCCTCGCTGGCCCCAGCACCGGCCTAACCCCTCGGCAGGCTCTGATCTCGGCCTTGGAGGCTTCAATAAGGCCCTGCCTCACGGAAGGCTCTGATGCCGGCCGTTCGCCCCGGCACCGGCCTAACCCCTCGGCAGGCTCTGATCCCGGCCTCGGAAGCCCCAGCACCGGCCTTGCCTCATGGCAGGCTCTGATCTCAGCTTTGCTGTGTCCATCACCGGCCTCACCCCTCGGCAGGCTCTAATCCGAGCACCCTCTTCGCCCAACTATTTGTCCCACATTCTTGAGGGTGCGTGGTGGTGGTAGCATTCTGCCTCTGGGGTCATTACTTCAAAGGTTCCAGGTGTAATATATCAGATCTCTGCCTCCCCTGAGTACTGGCTACTGCCATTGCCACTGCCTCCACCATTTCAAATCTTTCCCAAGTTCTTTTTCTGCTCTGAATGTTGTCCAGTCTTCCTAAGCATGTGTGATGGTAGCATTCAACCTTTGGTGTAATTTCGTCAAAAAAAAAAAAAAAAAAGGTTGGTAGGCTCCGATTTCTGCTTCTCCTGAATACAAGTCTCCACCGCCAACGCAGAGACTACTTTCAGCACTGCCTTCCTCCTTGGTCTCCGCTAAAGTCTCTCTCCTTACAGGTGATGTCCAAGATTCTTAACAATGTAGAAAAGAAGCAGTCCTCCTTAGCGGGAATTTTTCCAATAATTCCAGTTCATTTGGATAAGTTTTGTCTGCATCTCCAGTATCCTGGCATCCGCCACCTCCTTGACCCCTCTCCGATATTTTCCTTTTTTTCTTTTTCTTTTCCTTTTTTACAGGGTCCTTCCGGGTGGAAAGGGGATCACCTAGGGGTGCCCGGCCAGCGCCTGCCCATCCGCCCAGGGTCGGGGCCAGGGGGCCCGGACCACGGGGTCCTTCCAGGTGGGGAGGGGGTCGCCTAGGGGCGCCTGGCCAGCGCCTGCCCACCTGCCCAGGGTCGGGGCCAGGGGGCCCGGACCACGGGGTCCTTCTGGGTGGGAAGGGGGGTCGCCTAGGGGCACCTGGCCAGCGCCTGCCCACCCGCCCAGGGTCGGGGTCTGGGGCCCGGACCACGGGGTCGGAATTCGGCTTTTAAAATCTCCTTTAACCCTTTTGGAACTTTCCGTTCCTAGGGCATAGTCCATGTAGTTGGCATGAGGAAATAAGATGGGTCTGAGCCGTGTGCGTCTATGACGATCCAAAGGACTGCAATGGATGTCTGTCAGGTCCTGTCTGTAACACCATCTGATGTCTGAAAGCTTCAATCCTATGAAACAACACTCACAATACATTTTTAGCAGACAGGGCCCAAAAGCACAGGCGGGTTGATTCTTATAACTATTCTTTGATGAATATCATTGCAGACTTTGGAATCTTTAGGTGTAATTGTCAGATGTACTCCTCAAGCTGCTGAGCACTTTCCTCAAGCGGTAGGCTTATTAGAAACCTATTCCTCTTTTAATAATCCATTTTCATCACATACCACAAACCTTTCGGCAACTTGCTTTTTTAACCTTCTGCTTTTTATCCTGGTCCTTTCTTTCCCATTTGGGACAATCTTAGGATAAACTTTGCTTCACACAAAATGCTTTCTTATTCTCACAAGATTTCCTTTCTTTATCTCCATCAAAACTCCATACCTGCACACTTATTATATCTGTCTTTTGTTCTGACATAACTATTCCTTAACCAGGTGGTGCTTCATGTACTAGGTGCAAGGGTCAAGAATCTTCCTGGCCCTCGGCTCTATTGTATCGGGCAGTATTGGTTGCTCATCAACTAGGCTGCTTTGAAGTCACACACAAAGTTAATCTTTCCTATATCCAGGCCAGATCACAAGGAGAGGAGGTAAACAGAGGCACCGGTTGCCTCTCTTGCAGTTTTAGGGCTAATGGCTTCAGCTGACTCCTAAGGCTTTTACTATAGATTAATGATTAGAATGAAGGTCAAAGACAGAGAGGAACTCTGCAGCCCCTTCCCTACCTAAATGCTTTCACAGCACCTAAGCTCTGACTATACCAGCATATTACTGACACATTTTCCCCTCTGTCTTCTTTGGCCAATTTTATTATAGCTTGGAGCAAGGCAGGGAAAGGCTGAGGGCTCAGACATATTTTACCAGAAAATTTATCACAAAGTTCTGATTCTGGCATTTCCGGAGCCATGTATATGAAAATTTAATAGAATCATTACCAGAAGAACAATAGCTGAGGAAGGAACATCTAAGAGCCAGGAGTAGTTTGACCAGAGACAACGCTGCCTCAGGGCTTCTCCTCCTTGAGGTCTGCCACATCGTGCATGCAGGGTCACGCACGCAGACTCCAAGGAAGCGAGGCCGTGGCAGGGGGCATCATGACAAGCTTTTTGGCATTGGGAATTGTATCTTCAGGGGCATTCTACCTCCAACTTATACCCCCAACTCGATTTTGTTTCTTACTTGGAAACAGGGTCTCAGTAAGTTGCAGAGGGCCTTGCTAAGTGAACAAGGATGGCTTTAAATCTGCGATCCTCCTGTCTCAGCCTCCTAAGTATTGGGATTGCAAGTGTGTGCCAACATGCCCAGCTTATGACACGCCCTTGAAACACACTTTTGGTTGCTCCCAATAGTAATGCAGGGTCATTCTGGAGGAAGAGAATGTGTGTGTATGTGTGTGTGTGTGTGTAGGGAGGTACTGGGAATTGGACCTAGGAATGTTTTACCTCTGTGCTACACCCTGAGCCCTATTTTATTTTTTATGATACTGGGGGTGGAACCCAGGGGGCATTCTACCTTTGAGCTACACCCACAGCCTTATATTTTATCCTTTATTTTGAAGCAGGGTCTCACTGAGTTGCAGAGGGCCTCACTAAGTAGCTGAGGCTGTCCACGAACCACGATCCTCCTGTCTCAGCCTCCCGAATTCTGGGATAACAAGCGTGCGCCACCACGCCTGGCTCTATTTTATTTTTTATATGGAAACAGTGCCTGGCTAAGTTGCTGAGGCTGTCTTTGAACCTGGGATCTTCCTGTCCCAGGCTCCCAAATATTGGGATTACAGGCATGCATAACCACACCAGGCTGGGAATCTCTTTTTATGAAAACAGAAATTTATTTTTATTTATTTATTTTTTGGTGGTACTGGGGGTGGAGCCCATGGGTTTTTCTACCTCCAGGCTATACTTCCAGACCTATTTTATACTTTATTTGGAAATAGGGTCTCACTAAGTTGCTGAGAGCCTCACTAAGTAGCTGAGGCTGTCTTTGAACCTGTGCGATCCTCCTGTCTCAGCCTCCCAAGAGCGGGGATTACAAGCGTGCGCCACCACACCCAGCTTCAACTCAGTCTTTTCAGTTCCTTCACACCCCATTATCAAATAAGAGCATGGAATAGTGAGGAACAAGACAAGGACACTTACTTGTACTATTCAGTATTGTCATGAATGTGTGTGTGTGTGTGTGTGTGTGTGTGTGTGTGTGTGTGTGTGTGTTACTGGGGGTGGAATCCAGGGGCATTCTACCTCGGAGCTATACCCCCAGCCCTATTTTTTATTCTTTATTTTGAAATAGGGTCTCTGAGTTTCTGAGGACCTCACTAAGTAACTGAGGCTGTCTGCAAACTGCGATCCTCCTGTCTCAGCCTCCTGAATGCTGGGACTACAAGTGTGCGCCACCACGTCTGGCTGTTTTGTTTTGTTTTTAAAACTGGGGATGGAGCCGGGCGTGGTGGCGCACGCTTGTAATCCCCGCGCTTGGGAGGCAGAGACAGGAGGATCGCGTAGGTTCGAAGCCAGCCGCGCGCGCTGGTTTAGGAGACCCTGTTTCCAAAATGAAAATGTAAAAAATAGGTCTGGGAGTGTAGCCCGGAGGTAGAAGGGCTTCCAGGAACCCCAGTACCACCAAAAAAAAAAAAAAAAAAAAAAAAAAAGAACTGGGGATGGAACCCAAGGGCATTTTACCTCTGAGCTACACCCCCCAGACCTATTTTTAATCTTTATTTTGAAACAGGGTCTCAATTAGTTGCAGAGGGCCTCACTAAGTAGCTGAGGTTGGCCAAGAACTTGCGGTCCTCCTTTCTCAGCCTCCCAAGTACTGGGATTACAAGCCTGTGCCACCATTCCCGGTTTATGTTCTGAACATTTTTTTGTGTGTGTGTGTGGCACTGGGGATGGAACCCAGGGGCATTCTACCTTGGAGCTACACACCCAGCCCAATTTTTTTTATTCTTTTTTTTTTTTTTTTTTTGGTGGTACTAGGAGTAGAACCCAGTGGCTTTCTACCTCCGGGTTACACTCCCAGACCTATTTTATACATTATTTGGAAATAGGGTCTCACTAAGTTGCTGAGAGCCTCACTAAGTAGCTGAGGCTGGCTTTGAACCTGTGCGATCCTCCTGTCTCAGCCTCCCAAGTGTGGGGATTACAAGCGTGTGCCACCATGCCTGGCTTTATTCTTTATTTTGAAATAGGGTCTGAGTTGCAAAGGACCTCACTAAGTAGCTGAGGCTGGCTGTGAACCTGTATCCTCCTGTTTCAGCCTCCCGAATGCTGGGATTACAAGTGTGCACCACCATGCCTGGCTTTTCTCAGGTATTTTGCCCCAGTGGTTGAAACTCCCAAGTATTAGTTTTATTTCCATGAGCTATTAATGAAAAAAACAATATTAAGAAAGTAATTCTACTTAGAATAAGAAAGAATAACATATGTAGGAATTAATTTACCAAGAAGGTCCAAGACTGAAAACTACAAAACATTGCTGAAATTAAAGGAGACCTGAAGCTGGTTGTGGCGATACATGCCTATAATCCCAGTTGTTGGGAAGCTGAGACAGGAGAATTGCAGGTTCAAGGACAGACTCAACAAGTAGTGAGGCTCTCATCAACCTAGCGAGACCCTGTTTCAAAATAAAAATAAAGCCGGGCGTGGTGGCGCACGCTTGTAATCCCTGCGCTTGGGAGGCTGAGACAGGAGGATCGCACGGGTTCGAAGCCAGCCTCAGCTACTTAGTGAGGCTCTCAGCAACTTAGTGAGACCCTATTTCCAAATAAAGTATAAAATAGGTCTGGGAGTATAGCCCGTAGGTAGAAAGCCTCTGGGTTCCACCCCAATACCACCACCAAAAAATAAAATAAATTAAAATAAAATAAAATAAAAATAAAATAGGGCTAATGGTGTAGTTTAGAGGTAGAATGCCCCCTTGGAGGTAGAATGCCCCCAGAGCCACAAAACAAACAAACAAACAAAACATGAATAAATGAAGAAACATTCTGTGTTTGTGGATTAGAAAACACGGTATTGTTAATCGAGTGCAATTCCTACCAAAATCTTACTAGGATTTTTTGCACAAATGGAGAAGCCGATGCAAATATTCATACAGAATTGTAAGGGATTCCAAATAGCCTAAACAATCAAAGAAAACAAAAATTTTCTGGGCGTGTTTGAGCACGCTTGTAATCCCAGCATTTGGGAGGCTGAGACTGGAGGATCACGGTGTGCGGACAGCCTCAGCTACTTAGTGAGGCCCTCCACAATGTAGTGAGAGCCAGTTTCAAATTAAAAAATAAAAACTAGGGCAGGGGGTGTAGTTTGGAGGTCGAATGCCCCTGGTTTCCATCCCCAGACCTGAAAAAAAAAATTGAAGGACTCATATTCCTGTATGTGTGTGTGTGTGTGTGTGTGTGTGTGTGTGTGTGTGTGTGTGTGTTAATTACTAGGGATTCAACCCAAGGGTATTCTAGCTTCGCGCTATATCCCAAGCCCTTTTTATTTTTTGTTTTGAAACAGGATCTTGCTAGGTTAATGAAAGTCTCACTGATTGCTGAAGCTGTCCTCCAATCTATGATCCTGTCTCCATCTCCCAAGTACTGGAATTACAAGTGTGTGCCACCACACCTGGCTGTTTTTTTTTTTTCCTTTGGTGGTACTAGGGATTGAGTCCAGGGGCATTCTACTTCTAAGTGATACCTCCAGCCCTATTTTTCTTCCTTCCTTCCTTCCTCCCTCCCTCCCTCACCTCCCTCCCTCCCTCCCCCCTCCCTCCCTCCCTTCTTTCTTTCTTTCTTTCTTTCTTTCTTTCTTTCTTTCTTTCTTTCTTTCTTTTCTCTCTTTCTCAGGTCTGGGGATAGAACTGAGGGGCATTTGACCCCTGAGCTACACCCCATCCCAATTTTTTAGTCTTTTTTTTTCTTTTTTTTTTTTCGGGTCTGGGGATGGAACCCAGGGGCATTCGACCTCCGAGCTACACCCCCTGCCCTATTTTTTTTATTCTTTATTTTGAAACTGGGTCTCACTGAGTTGCAGAGGGCCTCACCAAGTAGCTGAGGCTGTCCGCGAACCAGAATCCTCCAGTCTCAGCCTCCCGAATGCTGGGATTACAAGCGTGCGCCACCACGCCCGGCTCGGCATTTTCATAGTTCTTGACTTTTAAAACTTCTACAGAGCCAGGCATAGTGGCATACATCTATAAGGATCACAGGTTTGAAGCCAGCCTCAGCAACTTAGTGAGACCATGTCAAAATAAAATAGGGCTGAGGCTATAGCTCAGAGGTAGAATGACCCTGCATTCAGCCTCTAGTATCCTCCCCAATTTTTTTTCTAAAGAACTATACTAAGACAGTATAATACTGGAATAATGATAAACATGGGCCAATAGAATAGAATTGAAGTCTAGAAATAATTGATTTTCAATAAGGGTGCTAGCTGATTTCAACAAGGGTCAATGTGTGTGTGTGTGTGTGTGTGTGTGTGTGTGTGTGTGTGTGTGTGTTACTGGGGAAGGAACCAAGAGGCATTCTACCTCTGAGGTATATCCCCAGCTCTATTTTATTCTTTTATTTTGAAAATGGGTTTTATTAACGTTCAGAGGGCCTCACTAAATTGCTAAGGCTGGCCACAAATCTGCCATCTTCCTGTTTCAGATTCACAAATACTAGGATTACAAGCATGTGCCACCACTCCCAGCTTCAGCTGATTTTTAGCAAGATTTCCAAGACTACTCAACGGGGAAGCCGGGGGTGGTGGCGCATGCTTGTAATCCCAGCGCTTGGGAGGCTGAGGCAGGAGGATCACACAGGTTCGAAGCCAGCCTCTTAGTGAAGCTCTCAGCAACTTAGTGAGACCCTGTTTCCAAAGTATAAAAAAATAGGTATGGCAGAATAGCCTGGAGGTAGAAAAGCCCCTGGGTTCCACCCTCAGTACCACACACACACCAAAAAAAAAAAAAAAGGTAAAATAAAATAAAATAAAAGGCCTAAAAAATAGGCCTGGGGGTGTAGCTCGGAGGTACAATGCCCCTGGGTTCCATCCGCAGTACTGAAAAAAAAAAAAAAAAAAGACTAATCAATGGGGAAAGAATAATCTTTTCGTCAGATGGTGGTGAGACAACTCTATAGTCACATGCAAAAGAAGCTGGATCTGTACCTCATGCCTCATAAAAAGATCAACTCAGAATGGATGGACGATCCAAGCCTCCTCTCTGGTACAAGAGTAGAGGATAGGGTCACGGCCTCCTCAGTACTACCAACTAAACAGCACAGTGTTCCAGAGATTAAACATTACCTGGTCATTAAAAAAAAAATGGATCAGCCAGGCATGGTGGTGCAAACTTGTAATCCCAGCATTTGGGAGGCTGAGAGAGGAGGATCACAGTTCGTGGACAGCCTCAGCTACTTAGTGAGGCCCTCTGCAGCTCGGTGAAACCCTGTTTCAAAATAAAGAATAAAAATTAGGGTTGGGGGTGTATCTTGGAGGTAGAATCCCCCTGGGTTCCATCTCTAGTGCTGAAAAGAAAAAGGATCAGATTCAGGTATAGTAGTCTATTTATTTAATAAAAATAATATTTGTTTTTCCCAACAATAATGTAAACTTCAAGCTGAGCATGGGGGCGCACACTTGTAATCTCAGCATTTGGGAGGCTGAGACAGGAGGGTCGTGATTCGCGGGCATCCTCAGCTACTTAGTGAGGCCCTCCACAACTTAGTGAGACCTTATTTCAAAATAAAGAATAAAAAATAGGTCTGGGGGTACAGTTCAGAGGTAGACTGTCTCTGGGTTCCATTCTCAGTACCATAAAAATAAATAAATAAACATAAAAAGAAAGAATAAAATAGGGATGGGTGTAGCTCAGAGGTAGAATGCCCCTGGGTTCAATCCCCAGCATCACCAGAAAGCAAGAGAGAAAGAGAAAAAGAAAGAAAGGAAGAAAGAAGGAAAGAAAGAGAGCTAGAGAGAGAGAGAAAGGAAGAAAGGAAAGAAGGAAGAAGAGCATGTGAAATAAGTAACGCTAGTTAGGACCTGGGCCTCTCGTGTGCTATGTCCAAGTCCAGTGCCGTCCCCGCCACAGAACTCTCAGAAGTAGAAAGAGCAGTTGCCCCAGTGCCCACATATAGTTACTTTAAAACCAGGAAACAGAACTGGGTCATGTGCTGTGACCGCAGAATAAAACGAAACACATGATTTTGCCTGCTAGCTGTAGTGATGGAAAAGAAAGACCAAACCTCCCAACTTCACTTTTCCTATATATGATAGTCAACAAGTCTTTCTCCTCTCTCTCCTCTCCTCTCCTCTCCTCTCCTCTCCTCTCTTCTTGTACTCAGGGTTGATTTTTTTTTTTTTTTTTTTTTGGTGGTACTGGGGTTCCTGGAAGCCCTTCTACCTCCGGGCTACACTCCCAGACCTATTTTATATATTTTTTTGAAACAGGGTCTCTTACGCCAGCGCGGCTCTGGCTTCGAACCTGCGCGATCCTCCTGTCTCCGCCTCCCAAGCGCGGGGATTACAAGCGTGCGCCACCACGCCCGGCTTGTACTCAGGGTTGAACCCAAGAGTATTCTGTCCCTTGGTTAGACTCCAGACCTTTATGTTTTATGTTGAAACAGGGTCTCACAAAATTGCTGAGGCTGATTTTGAACCTGCTATTCTCCGGTCTCAGTCTCCCAAGTACTGGGATTAAAGATGTGCACCCCCACGCCCAGCTCATAGATATTTCTTGAATTGTCACAAAAGTGCATAACAGTGAATAAAGCAGTTGAACACACAAATAGAATTGCTTGGTTCATGTCAGGTATGGTGGCCAGTACTGTAATCCCAGTACTTGGAAGGCTGAGACAGGAGATCACAGGTTCTAGGACTCACAAGCAGGGCGTGGTGGCGCATTCTTGTAATCCCCGCGCTTGGGAGGCTGAGACAGGAGGATTGTACAGGGTCGAAGCCAGTCTCAGTTACTTAGTGAGGCTCTCAGCAACTTAGTGAGACCCTGTTTCCAAATAAAATATAACATAGGTAGAAAGCCCCTGGGTTCCATCCCAGTACCACCAAAAAAAGAAAGAAAGAAAGAAAGAAGGAAGGAAGGAAAGAAAGAAAGAAAAAAGAAAGAAAGGATTTCAACCCAGTACCACCACCAAAAAAAAAAAAGAAAAAAGAAAGAAAGAAAGTAGTAAGACTCATCAACCTAGTGAGACCAAACACACAGCTGCTTGGTGCACATGCCACTCAGTGCTTAACAGAACTCATTTGGAAAAGTTATGCATGAAATTGACTTCTCCAAATTAAACACTGTCTTTTTTTTTGTTACTGTTATTATTTTATGATAATGAATAACCAGCGATAAATCATTGGGTTTAGAGATGAAATGGCACTGAATCCAGGCTATTGAGGACAAAAACGCTTTTCTTTGCTTTTTTTCTTTTCTTTTGAATTTTTTCCCCCTGGGACTGGGGATGGAACCCAGGCGCATTCTATCTCAGAGCTACACCCCCACTCCTATTTTTTATTTTTATTTTATTTTCTGGGTCTGGAGATGGAACCCAGGGGCATTCTACCTCTGAGCTACACCCTGCCCTATTTTTTATTCTTTATTTTGAAACAGGGTCTCACTAAGTTACAGAGGGCCTCACTAAGTAGCTGAGGCTGTCCGCGAACCATGATCCTCTGGTCTCAGCCTCTCGAATACTGGAATTACAAGTGTGCACCACCATGCCCACTCCTGTTTTTTATTCTTTATTTTGAAACCGGGTCTCACTGAGTTGCAAAGAGCCTCACTAAGTAGCTGAGGCTGTCCGAGAACCGTAATCCTCCTGTCTCAGCCTCCCGGATGCTGGGATTACAAGCGTGCGCCACCACATCTGGCATTTTGTTTTGCTTTGATACTGGAAGTTGAACCCAAGACCTTGTTCGCGCAGGGCAAGTGCCCTACCACTGAGCCAAACCCCCAGCCTTTTATTTTTTGAGACAGAGTGGCCTTGACCATGGGATCCTCCTGCCTCAGCCTGGTGGGTAGCTGGGATTAAGGGTATGTGCCAGGCACACAGCTGGAGATTACTCTAATGCTGACTTAACCCCACACGGCTCTTGGTGTGCTGAGCCATGCCATTTCACTTTAAGAAAGTGCTAAGTGGGATCAATGAAACTGCTGATTTGATATAAGTTCCAAGAATTGCAATACACAGAACAATGAAATCATTCATAAGAGGCCATTCATGAGCAGACAGAATAGTACCACAGTGGAAAGAAAAAAAGGAATAAGGCAAGTGGTAAAGTGCTGGCTCAGCACGAGGCCGTGGCGTCCATCCCCAGGGCCACGAAAACACAAACAAGCTGCAGAGAAAGAAAAGTGCAGCTCAGGCTTCTCGATCTATTTTTTTTTTTTTTTTTTTTTTTTTTTTTTTTGCAGTACTGGAGATGAAACTCAGGGGCATTCTACCTCTGAGCTACCCCCTCGGCCCTTTTTTTTTTTTTTTTTTCAGTACTGGGGAAGGAACCCTGAGGCATTCTACCTCCGAACTACACCCCAGCCCTATTTTTAATTTTTTTTTTTTTGGGGGGGGTCTGGGGATGGAACCCAGGTGCATTTGATCTTAGAGCCACACCCCCTGCCCTATTTTTATTCTTTATTTTGAAACAGGGTCTCACTGAGTTGCAGAGGGCCTCACTAAGTAGCTGAGGCTGGCTGTGAACCGCGATCCTCCGGTTTCAGCCTCCCCAATAGCTGGAATTACAAGCGTGCGCCACCATGCCCGGCTATTTTTTATTCTTTATTTTGAGACAGGGTGTCACTGAGTTGCAAAGGACCTAAGTAGGGAGGCTGTCCTCGAACTGCAATCCTCATGTCTCAGCCTCCCAAGTACTGGGATTACAAGGGTGTGCCACCACGCCCAGTTCTAAATACATTTTTATTTTTTATTTTTTTTCATTTGTATAGGTACTTTACTCTCAGCATACTCTTTACATATGACACAGAGTCCTATTATGAGTCTGAGGTTATACTCTCAGGTGTGACACAAATGGGGCCAGGTCTCTTGACCTTTACCTTCCATTTTGGTTTATTTTTTTATTAATTTATTTTTTGAATTGGTGCATTGTAGTCATATATCAATCACATTGGAGTACAAGACTTGAGAGGATATACAAGCACACATTATCCAATTAGCCCTCCTCCAGCTCCCATCCCATTCCCTCCCCCTCCCTCCATCCCAGGCTTCTTTGGTGATTTACTTTGATACATTTGTTTGTGTACCTCCTGCGTTTTAAAGAGGCTCCGTCCTCCAGTATTACATACCCTCTGATTGGTCACATTAGTTGCTTCACTATAGGGCCCTTTCTATAGCTCAACCTCTTCCTGTTGCCCTTTTCCTCCTAGTTATTGCTGATTAAGAGAAGCGTCTGATTTATATTTTCTGCAATATTTCTCTGTGCATGCTGCGTTGCAAGTACCGATCCTACTCTTGATGGTCCCAGTAGTGGCCTGGCTACTCAGTGGACTGATCCAGACCTTGTTGGCTCAAGCAGCGGCCTTGCCTCATGGGAGGCCCCAGTTCTGGTCTCGCTGGCCCCTGCACCGGTCTAACCCCTAAGCTGGCTTTGGTCCCAGCCTTGCAGGCCGCAGGAGTGAACTTGCCTCACGCCAGGCTCCGATGCTGGCCATTGGCCCCTGCACCGGTCTAACCCCTTGGCAGGATTCCAATCCCGGCCTCGGAGGCCCCAGCACCGGCCTAGCCTCACGGCAGGCTCCAATGCCGGCCTCGTTGGCCCCAGCACCGGCCTAACCCCTCGGCAGGTTCCGTTCCCGGCCTAGGAGGCCCCAGCACTGGCCATGTCTCACGGCAGGCTCCGATACTGGCCTTGCCTCACGGCAGGCTCCGATGCTGGCCTTGCTGGCCCCAGCACCGGCCTAACCCCTCAGCAGGTTCCGGACCCGACCTTGGAGGCCCCAGCACAAGCCTTGCCTCATGGCAGGCTCCAATGCCGGCCTCGCTGGCCCCAGCATAGGTCTAACCCCTTGGCAGGTTCCAATCCCAGCCACGGAGGCCTCAGTAGTGGCCTTGCCTCACAGCAAGCTCCGATGTCGGCCACTGGCCCCGGCACCTGCCTAACCCCTCAGCAGGTTCCGATCACTGTCTCTGTGGTTATTATTTCAAAGGTTCCAGGTGTAATGTATCAGATCTCTGCCTCCCCTGAGTATTGGCCATTGGCATTGCCACTGCCTCCACCGTTTCAAATCCTTCCCAGGCTCTTTTTCCACTCTGAATGTTGTCCAGTGTTCCTAAGCATGCGTGATGGTAGCATTTGACATTTGGTGTAATTTCTCCAAAAAAATAAAGTTGGTAGGATCCGGTTTCTGCTTCTCCTGAATACAAGTCTCCACCACCATCGCGGAGAACTCTTTCAACACCGCATTTCTCCTTGGTCTCCGCTAAACTCTCTCCTTACAGGTGATGTCTGAGATTCTTAACAATATAGAGAAATAGCAGTCCTCTTTCACGGCGAATTTTTCCATAAGTTCCAGTGCATTTAGATAAGTTTTGTCTGCATCTCCAGTGTCCTGGCATCCATAACGGCTTTCTTACCTCCTCTCCGATATTTTTCTTTATCTTTTTCTGTTCTGGGTCCGGTTTCTCCAGGGGTCTGGCATGCTACTCGCAGTTCGGCCCAGGGCCCAGAGTCCCGTGACCCGGGCCCAGGCTGGCGTGCCCCGCGCGTGACCCCTGCCCAGAACCCAGCGTCTTACTGGGCCCGGTTTCTCCAGGGGTCTGGCATGCTACGCGCAGTTTGCCCTGGGGCCCAGGGTCCCGCGACCCGGGCCCCGGCTCTAAATACATTTTTAAATACGTTTAATTTATGACCTATTCAAGTTCGTATTACAAGTTTTTTTCCTGAAGAAAAAGTGACCATCCAATTCATTCATTCTACAAATGCTTATCGCATGACACCCTCTCTAGTGGGACAGGCACTATTGGAGGCACACGGCATATAATAATAAGCAAAACGTCTCCATTGTCACTCAGCTACATTCAGGTCAGGAAGGCAAAGATATACGTCATGCAGAAGGAAAGTAGGTAACGTGTTAGAAGCCGATTGCTAAGGGGAAGTGCGAGCAAGGTGAAAGGGAGCCAAGCCTCTACCCCAGCCCTGGGAGGATGACACCGGAGGATCCCAGGTTCCAAAGCAGCTTTAGCAATTTAGCAAGACCCTCAGCAATTTATTGAAATTGTTTCAAATATAAGGGGGGCTGGGGATGTAGTTCAGAGGCAAAATGCCCCTGGATTCCATCCCTAATACTAGGAAGAAAAATGGAGAAAGAGGAGAAAAGAGAAGAGAGAGCCAGGCGTGGTGGTGCACGCTTGTCATCCCATTGGGATGCTGAGACGGGAGGATCGAGGTTCGTGGACAGCCTCAGCTACTAAGTGAGGCCCTTTGCAGCTGAGTTAGACCCTGTTTCAAAATAAAGAATAAAGCCAGGTGTGGTGGCGCACTTTTGTAATCCCAGCATTTGGGAGGCTGAGACAGGAGGATCGTGGTTTGTGGACGGCCTCAGCTACTTAGTGAGGCCCTCCGCAACTCAGTGAGACCCCGTTTCAAAATAAAGAATAAAATAGAGCTGGGGGAGTATAACTTGGAAGTAGAATGTCCCTGGGTTCCATCCCCAGTTTTGCAAAAAAAAAAAAAAAAAAAAAAAGCCAGGCGTGGTGGTGCACGCTTGTAATCCCCTTGCTTGGGAGACTGAGACAGGAGGATTGTGCAGGTTTGAGGCCAGCCTCAGCTACTTGGTGAGGCTCTCAGCAACTTAGTGAGACCCGTTTCCAAATAAAATATAAAAATATAGGTCTACGAGTATTGCCTGGGGGTAGAAAGCCCCTGGGTTCCAGCCCAAGTGTAACACACACACACACACACACACACACACACACACACACACACACACACTAGAGCTGGGGGTACAATTCCAAGGTAGAATGCCCCTGGGTTCAGATCCAGCATGCGTGGAGGAGTAGGATTCAGTCTTAAGGGAGGGTTGTTTTGAAAACTGACTTTAAAAGAAGACTTGGAAAAGGTGCGAATGTTTGGAAGAAAAGTATTCCAGGAAGAGGTAAGGGCTGGTACAGAGTCGCAGAAAAGCAGGAACATCTGGACTTTTTCCAGATAGGCAAGGAGCCCAGAGGGAGGTCACAGGAGGCCAGGCCTGGAGGGCTGCTTCTTCCATTTCCTTTGTTTATCCCAAAACTTTACCTTTGAGCAAAGACGGAATTCAATTGAACTTTCATTTTTAAAGGTTTCTCTGCTGGGCATGGTAGTGCACGCTTGTAATCCCTGTTCTTGGGAGGCTGAGACAGGTGGATTACAAGTTTGAGGACAGCCTCAGGTACTTAGAAAGGCCCTCTGCAACTTAATGAGATCCTGTTTCAAAATAAAGAATAAAAAGTAGGGCTGGGGGTGTAGGTCGGAGGTAGAATGTGCCTGGATTTCATCCCCAGAACCGCCAAAAAAAAAAAAAGAGTGGGGAGGCTGGGGGTATAGCTTGGATATAGAATGTCCCTGGATTCAATTTCCAGACACACACACACACACACACACACACACACACACACACACACACACGTCTCCGAGAATAGACTGAAGAAGACAAAACAGGGAGGAGAGACCATCCTGGAGACCACTGCAGGAGTCCAAGTGCGGGTTGGGAGTGGTTCCCACCAGGGTGTAGGTGGCCGCGGGGGAAGAGTGATCATATTCTGGATGTGTTCTGCAGACAGAACCAATAGGATTCCCAGAAAAATCTGATGTGAGCTGGAAATGCAAATGAGTCAAAGTGATGCCAAGGTTTTTGGCTGGAACATTTACAGAAAATGGAGTCGTCATTGGCCGGGGCGAGGGGCACCTGTAGGAGCAGTGCGGAGGGGCTGGGAGGAGCGTGTTGGACGTCATTTCCACATGGGAAGCCAGGGAGCCGGGTGGGTATGTGAGGCCGGAGCTCAGGAACGAGGACTGGGGAGGGAGGCATAATTTGAGGATTGTAAGTATGTGATGATATACAAATATTAATAAATAAACACATATGCATATATATGTATATGTATGTATGTATGTGTGTATATATATATATATATATATATATATATATATATTGCGGTACTGAGAATGGAACCCAGGGGCCTTCTACCTCCAAGCTATACCACCAGCCCAATTTTTTGTTCTTCATTTTGAAACAGGGTCTCACTGAGTGCCAAAGAGCCTCACTAAGTAGCTGAGGCAGTCTGCAACTCATGATCCTCCTGTCTCAGCCTCCCAAATGCTGGGATTACAAGCGTGTGCCACCATGCCTGGCTAAGATTAATCGTGTGTGTGTGTGTGTGTGTGTGTGTGTGTGTGTGTTACTAGAGATTGAACCCAGAGGCATTCTATCTTCCAGCTACATTCACAGCCCAATTTTATTTCTTATTTGCAAACAGGGTCTTGATAGGTTGATGAGAGTCTCACTACTTTGTGAGGCTATCTTTGTACCTGCGATCCTCCTGTCTCAGCCTTTCAGTTACTAGGATTACAGGCGTGGGCCACCATGCCGGGTTTATACATTTCATTCTAAATCTCAGGGGGACCAGTCTAGCCACTCTCAGGAAGTTGCAGAGTAATGGCTTTAGAAAAAAAAACTCTTAGCTCAGGGAACATCTCTAAACCCTTTCCCAGATCTAGCCTTCTTTCTTTACTTTGTCCAATAACCCTCATTTTTTTGGCCAAGTACCAAGTTCAGAAAAAGCTATTTCTGCTGGGCGTGGTGACACACACTTGTAATCCTAACATTTGGGAAGCTGAGACTGGAGGATCACAGTTTGCGGACAGCCTCAGCTACTTAGTGAGGCCCTCTGCAACTTAGTAAGACCCTGTTTCAAAATAAAGAATAAAAAAATAGGGCAGGGATTGTAGCTCAGAGGTCAAATGCCCCTGGGTTCCATCCCCAGACCTGAAAAAAAAAAAAAAGGCTATTTCCCAGACTTCTATTTGGTTCAGATCAACATCAAATCCAAGACAATACTGGCTCTATTCTGAGCCCCAGAGGGAGTTTTTAAAAGTCAGAGGGAAAGCTGGGCGTGGTGGCGCACGCTTGTAATCCCCGCGCTTGGGATGCTGAGACAGGAGGATCGCGCAGGTTCAAAGCCAGCCTCAGCTACTTAGTGAGGCTCTCAGCAACTTAGTGAGACCCTGTTTCCAAATAAAATATAAAATGGGTCTGGGAGTATAGCCCAAAGGTAGAAAGCCTCTGGGTTCCACCCCCAGTACCACCACACACACACAAAATAGGTCTGGGAGTGTAGTCTGGAGGTAGAAAACCCCTAGATTCCATCCCTAGTACTACAAAAACAAACAAACAAATAAACAAACAAATAAAAATAAAGTAGGCCTGGAGTGTGAAAAGAAAAAGAGACCCAGAAGAGAAGAGGAGGAACAGAGAGAAGAAAAGAAAATAGGAAGATTAACGACGACGACTATTTTTTCACTTAGTACACTGCGGCTAAGTGTAGCAGGACCAGAATGAAAAGGGTTCTATTTTAAAACGGGCTGCTTCCACATTCTAGGACAGCTGCCAAGGCTGTATCTTGTTGGATAGAAAGGCCCCAAATGGGCTCTGTTATGCAGTGGTCTGTCCCCAGGCCAACTATAGCAGCAGGAAGTTTGGAGGAGAGGCAAGAACGGCTCCGTGTAAAGACCGCAGAGTCATCTGCAAGCGGGCCGGGGAAACCTTTGCAGACATGCTCCTTTGACGCAGACTTCCTTTTCCCACTTCATATGAACTTACATTCTTGCCACTAGGAATTGTTAGTCTTGGGAGACTGAGTGTGTTGAGTTTCGTCCAGGAACGACCCACGGCCACCAGGAATAGAGTGGCAGAGGGAGTGGAGAGAATTAAACCGGCCTGTTTATCTTGATGGCGGCGGTGGCAGAGGGTTCCCCAATAGCCCTTTTAGCTGACACAGAGAGCTTATTATGTGGGACTGCTGCTTCCAGGCCTTGATCTGGGCGAACTACTGTATTTCTCACAATAAAGCTTATTGTGAAATATGAAATAGCTCTTCCTTGGCTTTGGGGCTGAGGAAACAGGTACAGAGAAGTTAAAGGACCTGAGGTCACTTAGGCGGCAAGTGGAAACGTTAGTTTGAACCCCGGGCGGTCTGGACCTCGCTCGACATTAGGATTTTCACTAATCCAGGGTAGAGCACCCCTGGATTTGATTCCTCAGAAAAGAAGGAGGAAGAACAGGAGAAGAAGAAGGAGGAGGAGGAAGAGGAGGGCGTGGTGGTGCATGTTTATAATCCCAGTTCTTGGAAGCCGGGTATGGCGGCGCACGCTTATAATCCCTGCGCTTGGGAGGCTGAGACAGGAGGATCACACAGGTTCAAAGCCAGCCTCAACTACTTAGTGAGGCTCTCAGCAACTTAGTGAGACCCTGTTTCCAAATAAAGTACAAAAATAGGTCTGGAGTATAGCCCGGAGGTAGAAAAGCCCCTAGGTTCCACCCCTGTACCACAAAGAAATAAAAAAAAAATAAATAATCCCAGTACTTGGGAGGCTGAGACAGGAGGATCACGGTAGGCGACCAGCCTCAGCTACTTAGTGAAGCCCTTTGCAACTCAGTGGGACCCTGTTTCAAAATAAAGAATAAAAAATTGGTTTGGGGGTGTAGCTCAGAGGTAGAATGGGTTCCATTCCCAGGGACAAAATAATAATTAAAAAAAAGATTAAGTAACAATATGCAGGGCTTGGCAATGCACGCCTGTAATCCTAGTACTTGGGAGGCTGAGGCTGAAGAATTGCAGGTTCACGGCCAGCCTCAGCTTCTTTTGTTGTTGTTGTTATTTAGTTTTTATTCATAATCATAAACTTAACTCTGCAATCCAGCTCAACTTGGAGGGGAATTAAGGAAATGTGGAACCCAAAGAACTGCAGCGAGAGCACGATTACTGGATATTGCGAGCAGATGGGGTGTAGGGGCGCTCTCCTGAGCTAGAGGAATGGTTTGGTGGAGAAGATAAAGACAAGTCAAGTGTATTACAGCTGTCCACAGTCGGCAATGGTGATCTTTTTGCTGGTCTTGCCGTTCCTGGACCCAAAGTGTTCCATGGCTTCCACAATGTTCCTGCCCTCTTTCACCTTCCCAAATACCACATGCTTGCCATCCAACCAGTCAGTCTTGGCAGTGCAGATGAAAAACTGGGAACCATTTGTGTTTGGTCCAGC
Organism: Muscardinus avellanarius; assembly: GCF_963383645.1. Classification (NCBI taxonomy): domain Eukaryota; kingdom Metazoa; phylum Chordata; class Mammalia; order Rodentia; family Gliridae; genus Muscardinus; species Muscardinus avellanarius. The sequence continues at coordinate 60,315,989 of NC_137801.1, forward strand.
ATTTGCCATGGACAAAATACCAGGACCTGTATGTTTCAGGATGAAGTTCTCATCATCAAATTTCTCCCCATAGATGGACTTGCCGCCAGTGTCATTATGGCGTGTGAAGTCACCACCCTGGCACATAAATCCTGGAGTAATTCTGTGAAAGCAGGAACCCTTATAACCAAATCCTTTCTCTCCAGTGCTCAGAGCACGAAAGTTTTCTGCTATCTTTGGAACTTTGTCTGCAAACAGCTCGAAGCAGATGCGGCCCAAAGGCTCGCCATCGACCGCGATGTCAAAGTACACGGTGGGGTTGACCATGGCTGGCGGCTAGCGACTGGCAACAACAGGCGACAGCGGCGTCTGCAAAGCCCAGCCTCAGCTTCTTAGTGAGACCCTCCACAACTTAGTGAGTCCCTGTTTCAAGATTAAGAATAAAAAATAGGGCAGGGGTGTAGCTCGGAGGTCAAATGCCCCTGGGTTCCATCCCCAGACCCCCCCCCCCAAAAAAAAAAAAGATAGGGCTGGGGGTGTAACTCAGAGGTAGGTAGAATGCCCCTGGGTTCAATCCTCAGTAGTGCCACACATTCTCACACACACACACACACACACACACACACACACACACTCATAAATTATCTGTATACCCATAAGCAAATATATTTATATCTATGAATTCATTGCATTTTCCTGATCTCATGACGTGAATGTGAACACCTTCTCCAACTTCCTCTTCTAAGAATTTCCTTTACAAGTCACTGGTCTTTTTTCTATTGTGTTGGCCTTTGTTTATTACTTTTAGAAGCTTCACTTATTAGGATATTTACCATCTTCTGATATATTTAGTGCAAATATTTTCCCTTTTGTTTATGGTATCTTTGGTTTTGTTTTGTTTTGTTGCGGGTCTGGGGATGGAACCCAGGGGCATTCTACCTCCAAACTACATCCCCCTGCCCAATTTTTTATTCTTTATTTTGAAACCGGGTCTCACTGAGTTGCAGAGGGCCTCACTATATAGCTGAGGCTGTCCGCGAACCGCCATCCTCCAGGTCTCAGCCTCCCGAATGCTGGGATTACAAGCGTGCGCCACCACGCCCGGCTCCTTTTGTTTATGGTATCTTTGGGCTTGCCAAAAAATGTGTGGATTTTGTTGTTTTTGTGATACTGGGGATTGAACACAGTGCCTCCAACATGCTAGGTAAGGACTCTACCACTAACCTAGACTCTCAATCTCTATTTTTTTCTTTAACTTCTTTGTGCTTTTGTCTTGCTTAAGAAGTTCTCCTGCTGGGCGTGGTGGCGCACACGTGTAATCCCAGCATTCGGGAGGCTGAGACTGGAGGATCGCGGTTCGTGGACAGCCTCAGCTATTTAGTGAGGCCCTCTGCAATTTAGTGAGACCCTGTTTCAAAATAAAGAATAAAACAAAAAAATAGGGCAGGGGGTATATAGCTGAGAGGTCAAATGTCCCTGGGTTCCATCCCCAGACCCACAAAAAAAAAAAAAAAAAAAGTTCTCCCATCCCCAAAGTTATGCAAATGTCTTCTTGTATGTTCTTTCAGTGTTTTAGTTTGTGTATTTAGATTTACTTGCAAAGCAACATGCATCCTGCAGGACACATATGAATACCCTGGAGCAAGGAGGAGGTTTCTCACATAGGAGAGGCCTGAGAGGTTGAAAAACAAGCGGATTCAGTTTGTCTTTAAACTTTTCCTATATAGTTGATGTTATATATAACTGTTCCCAAGAACAGTTAGTCCAGTATTTAGCCTCTTATTTGATATAATGTTAGCAGGAAGTAGAAGAATATTAACTTTTTTTTTTAATTTTTGTGGTGCTGAGATTGAACCCAGGGGCATCCTATCTCTGAGCTACACCTCCAGGTCTACAGGTTTATTTATTTATTTATTTATTTGCAGGTCTGGGGATGGAACCCAGGGGCATTAGATCTCCGAGCTACAGCCCCTGCCCTATTTTTCACTCTTTATTTTGAAACTGGGTCTCACTGAGTTGCAGAGGGCCTCACTAAGTAGCTGAGGCTGTCTGCGAACTGCGTTCCTCCGGTCTCAGCCTCCCAAATGCTGGGATTACAAGCGTGCGCCACCACTATTTTATTTTTTATTTGGAAACAGGATCTCACTAAGTTGCGGACAGTCTCACTAAGTTGCTGGGGCTGGCTTTGAACCTGCTATTCTCCTGTCTCCCTCTCCCATGTACCGGGATTACAAGCATGAGCCATCACATCTGGCTTAACTATTTTACAAAAGGAAATCAGATGAAGATTTTTAATATGTGACTTCTTTTTTTCTAGTGTTACTTGAAAATTGTGGCAGTCCTAGAGAATACTATAGTTTCTCTCCAGATAATGCCAAGGTCTAGGGATGAGTGTTGAGAACAGTTAAAAATAATTTCTCAACTGGGCATGGTGGAATACGCTTGTAATCCCTGCACTTGGGAGGCTGAGACAGGAGGATCGCACAGGTTCGAAGCCAGCCTCAGCTACTTACTGAGGCTCTCAGCAACTTAGTGAGACCCAGTTTCCAAATAAAATATAAAATAGGTCTGGGAGTGTAGCCTGGAGGTAGAAAGCCCCTGGGTTCCAGCCCTAGTACCACACACACAAAAAAAAGTAAAAATAATTTCTCAGCTGAGTGTGGTGGTGCATGCTTGTAATCCCAGCATTTTGGAGGCTGAGACAGGAGGACTGCGGTTCGAGGACAGCCTCAGCTACTTAGTGAGGCCCTCCATAATTCAGTGAAACCCTGTTTCAAAATAAAGAAAAAGTAGGGCCAGGGCTGTAGCTCAGAGTTAGACTGACCCTGGGTTCCATCCCCAGTATAGCAAATAGTAGTAATAATAATAATATATTATATTATATAATAATAATAATTATTATTATTTCTCAAAGTAAAATGCAAGGGGAGAGGCCAGGTGATGCATATCTGTAATTCCAGCTACTCAGGAGGCTGAGGCAGGAGGCTTGCAATTTCAAGGCCAGACTGGGCAATTTGGCAAGACCCTTTTTTTTTTTTTTTTTTTTTTTGGTACTGGGGGTAGAACCCAGAGGCTTTCTACCTTCAGGCTATACTCCCAGACCTATTTTCTATTTTATTTGGAAACAGGGTCTCACTGAGTTACTGAGAGCCTCACTAAGTAGCTGAGGCTGGCTTCGAACCTGTGCGATCCTCCTGTCTCAGCCTCCCAAGTGCAGGGATTACAAGTGTGTGCCACCACGCCCGGCTAGACCCTTTCTTAAAATGGGTGTAGCTCAGCGAAGGAATGCTTGCTTAGCATAATGTGCTCAAGACTCTGAATTCAGTCCCATATATATATATATATATATATATATATATATATATATATATGGAGAGAGAGAGAGAGAGAAAGAGAGAGAGAGAGAGAGAGAGAGAGAGAGAGAGAGAGAGAGAGAGAGGGAGGGAGATTAGTGAACCATTTCTGGTGTTCCCTTACAAAACTCTTTTGCTTTGGTTTTTTTTTTTTTTTTTTTGGGTGGTACTGGGGTTCTACCTCCGGGCTACACTCGCAGACCTATTTTATACTTTTTTTTGGAAACAGGGTCTCTTAGGCTAGCATGGCTGGCTTCGAACCTGTGCGATCCTCCTGCCTCCGCCTTCCGAGTGCGGGGATTACGAGCGTGCACCACCGCGCCCGGCCTTGCTTTGTTCTGATTATGATTAGACCCTTCCTCAAAACAACGTCCTCTTTGCCCGTGGCCAGGAGTTAGAGGGAGGAACTGAGGTTGCTAAACAAAAGGCTGCCCGTGCTCCCGCTCCCCACAGCCTACAGAGTACAGTGCCTGGCCTCAGACTTTTCAACAAGGACCAAAATACACACCCCCAGCCCTAATTGAGTCAGCCGCCTCCAGCCGAGCTTGGGTTTCCAGAGTGCAGAGTTTGCCCTTCATTTATTAAGTAGTGAGGACCTGCTTAAAAGTCTTTGAGGCAGAGCTGAGCGTGGAGGTGCACACTTGTAATCCCAGTACTTGGGAGGCTGAGACTGGGGAACCGGGTTCACGGACAGCCTCAGCTACCTAGTGAGGCCTTTTGCAGGTCACTGAGACCCTGCTTCAAAATAAGGACTAAAAAATCAGGCCGGAGGTGTAGCTCAGACGTAGAATGCTTCTGGGTCCCATCCCCAGCACCCCCAAAAAATCTTTGAGGAAGAATCGCCCTAATTTACTTCAAGTTGTGTAATCTGGCAGCCACAGAGTAGAGACAAGCCATCCACCATCAACCTGGGGTTGTTGTTTTTGCTCGCCCTCTGCTGGCTGAGTAAGCTCTCAGCACTGAAAAATCCATTTTATTACTTGAAGCTGCTGAGGATCACAGACTGACTCAGATTGCTGTCAGCCTGGGAGGAGAGAGAGGTGTCATTTTGAAAGGAGAATAAAACATAGCTGGGAACTGTGGCACATACCTGTATCCCAGTACTTGAGAGACTGAGTCAGGAGGATCGTAGGTTCAAGACTAGCCTCAGCAATTCCCCGAGACCCTCAGCAATTTAGTGAGACCCTGTTTCATAATAAAAAATAAGCAGGGCATGGTGGCTTGGGAGGATTGCAGGTCTGAAGCCAGTCTTGGCAAATTAGTGAGGCTCTCAGCAACTTAGAGAGACCTTGTTTCAAAATAAAAATGGGAGCCAGGCGTGGTAATGCACACTTGTGATCACAGTACTTGGGAGGCTGAGACAGGAGGATCGCGCAGGTTCGAAGCCAGCCTCAGCAGCTTAGTGAGGCTCCCAGCAACTTAGTGAGACCCTGTTTCCAAACAAATTATAAAATAGGTCTGGAAGTGTAGCTCGAAGGTAGAAGGCCCTTGGGTTCCGTCCCCAGTACCACAAAAAATGAAAGAAAGAAAGAAAGAAAGAAGAAAGAAGGAAATGAAGGAAGGAAGAAAGAAAGAAAGAAGAAAGAAAGAAAGAAAGAAAGAAAGAGGACTGGGGGTCTACCTTGGAGGTAGAATGCCCCTGGGTTTAATCCTTAATAACAAAATAAATAAATAAAATAAAAAATAAAAGCTGAGTGTGGTGGTACATGCTTATGTTCCCAGTACTTGGGGGTCGAGACAGGAAGATCACAGGTTCAAGGACAGCCTCAGCAAGCAGTGAGACTCATCAACCTAGTAAGAGCCTGTTTCAAAATAAAAACTAAAACATAGCTAGGTGCGGTGGCACATGTTTGTAATCCCAGCATTCGGGAGGCTGAGACCAGAGAATCGCGGTTCGCGGACAGCCTCAGCTACTTAGTGAGGCCCTCTGCAGCTCAGTGAGACCCGGTTTCAAAATAAAGAATAAAAAATTGGGCAGGGAAGCCGGGCGTGGTGGCGCACGCTTGTAATCCCCATGCTTGGGAGGCTGAGACAGAAGGATTGCACAGGTTTGAAGCTAGCCTCAGCTACTTAGTGAGACCCTGTTTCCAAATAAAATAGAAAATGGGTCTGGGAGTATAGCCTGGAGGTAGAAAGCCTCTGGGTTCCATCCCCAGACCCGCAAAATAAATAAATAAATAAATAAATAAATAAATAAATAAAAATAGAGCTGGGGTGTAGCTCAAAGGTAGAACCCCCAGGGTTCAATTCCCAGTACCAAAAATAAATAAATAAATAAATAAAAGAAAAGGGAAAAAAAGAAAGAAGAAAATAAAAAAAGAAAGAAAAGGATAAAATATGAATTATTTTTATTTGGCAATAGATAAATCAACAGATAATTTCAACTTCCTGAACTATTCTTTTTTTGTGTGTGATTACAAGCAGGGTGCACCACACCCAACTCCCCTGAAATATTCTTATGGGTTAACTGAGCAGGTGGGAAAAGGACTTTACAGCCATTCAAAAGCCTTTCTTTCTTTCCTTTTTGTTCAAAATTCTTCCCCCTTCTCTCTCTCTCTTCTCTCTCTCTCCTCTCTCCTCTCTCCTCTCTCCTCTCTCCTCTCTCCTCTCTCCTCTCTCCTCTCTCCTCTCTCCTCTCTCCTCTCTCCTCTCTCTCTCTCTCTCTCTCTCTCTCTCTCTCTCTCTGTCTCTGTCTCTCTGTCACTGGGAATTGAACCCAGTATCATTCAACCACTGAGCTCTGCCCTAGCCCTTTTTATTTTTTAGACAGTCTCTCTAAGTTGCCTAGGCTGGCCTTGAACCTGTGATCCTCCTGCCTTAGCTTTCCCAGTCTTTGGGACTGTAGTCATGCACCACTGTGCCCAGCTCAAAATCCTATTTCAAGGGTGTTTTCTTTCAAAGAGATAAGAAGAAAAAAAGTGGGGGGGGCATTTTTAGTAAAAAGAAAATCAGGACCAGGGAAATGCTTCTCTTTTTTTCTTCAGGGAGGAAGGCAGCTACATCCCTACTCCTGTTCTCTGGCTTGGTTTACGAGGTTAGTCAAATACATACCACAGAGGCCCGGGGTTAATGATTGAGCTAAGTGGGGTAAAAGCCATATGCTACTGCCACGCTTCATTTTAGTCTACGTTTCCAGAGTACTTAGCTCTCGCATACTCGTAATTCAGCTCAATGCTGTGTCATCAGGCTGTGCTAGAACACGTGTGAATTGTGTTCACGGTGCCATCAGGAGGATTTCCCTTAGTGACATTACTGCGATCTTCCTGATAACGCTGAAAGGAAAAAGAAACAAGTAACCCAAAGATCAGATTGGACCTCAGAGCAGAGATGTGTGTGAGCTGTACCCCTAGCCCTTTTATTATTTACTTATTTATTTATTGCAGTACTGGGGATAGAACACAGGGGCATTCTACCTCCGAGCTACACCCCCCATCCCTATTTTTTATTCTTTTTTTTGGGCGGGGGGGTCTGGGGATGAAACCCAGAGGCATTTGACCTCCGAGCTATACCCCCTGCCCATTTTTTTTTTCCAGTACTGGGGATGGAACCCAGGGGCATTCTACCTCTGAGATAGACCCCAGCCCTATTTTTTATTTCCTTCCTTCCTTCCTTCGTTCTTTCTTTCTTTTTGGTGGCACTGGGGATGGAACCCAGGAGCCTTCTACCTCTGGGCTATACTACCAGACCTATTTTATATTTTATTTGGAAACAGAGTCTCTTAAACCAGCTGAGGCTGGCTTTGAACCTGCGTGATCCTCCTGTCTCAGCCTCTCAGCCTCCCAAGTTGGGGATTACAAGCATGTGCCACCATGCCTGGCTTTCAAATTTTTATTCTTTATTTTGAAACAGGGTCTCACAAAATAGCTAAGGCTGTCCTTGAACCATGATCCTCCTGTCTCAGCCTCCCAAGTACTGGGATTATGAGCGTGTGCCACCACACTCTGCTATTTTTTTTATTATTATTATTATTATTATTATTATTATTATTATTATTATTATTATTTGCGGGTCTGGGGATGGAACCCAGGCGCATTCGACCTCTGAGCTACACCCACTGCCCTATTTTTTATTCTTTATTTTGAAACAGGGTTTCACTAAATAGCTAAAGCTGTCCATGGACCACGATCCTCCTTTCTCAGCCTCCCAAATGCTGGGATTACAAGCATGCGCCACCACGCCCATACTCTCCTAATTCTTATGAGGTGTCTTCTCTTTTCTTTTTCCTCTGTAGTTTTCACATATGAGAGGAAACATGGCCCTTAATTTGCTGTGTCTACCTCTAACCTACACCCCCAGCCCTTTATTTGTGTCTGTGTGGTACTGGGGATTGAACCCAAGGGTATTATTCTACCTTTGTGCTATTCCCCCAGCACCTTATATTTTTTACTTTTTGTTGAACCCAGAGACATTCTACCTTCAAGCTATACCCCCAGCCCAATTTTATTTCTTATTTGGAAACAGGCTCTCCCTAGGTTGATGAGTCTCAGTACTTTCTGAGGCTGACCTCGAACCTGCTATCCTCCCGTCCCAGCCTCCCAGGTACTGGGATTGCAGGCATGTACCACCATGCTCAGGTGCTGCAGTCCATTTGAAATGCTGTTGCCCATCGTTTCTCAGTAGGAGAGCGATGGATAATTTGAAAGAGTAGTTGGAGATGTGAAGTGATAAAACTGAAAGGCCCGCCTGGTGGACTAGCTGGGAGGGAAGCTCCCGTCCACAGAAGCTCGTTTGTGGGTCTGTACAGGGCTGACCCCTGCTGGTAAATTCCAGCAGAAGCCCAGGAACCCAGCTGCCTGCTGACCAAGTACCCTGACACTTGCCATGAAGACTGCAATCACAGACAGCAAAGACGGAACCATTAACACTTAGACATAACATGTTCGCCGGCGTGGTGGCGCACGCGTGTAATCCCCGCGCTTGGGAGGCTGAGACAGGAGGATCGCACGGGTTCGAACCCAGCCTCAGCTACTTAGTGAGTGTCTCAGCAACTTACTGAGACCCTGTTTCCAAATAAAATATAAAACAGGTCTGGGAGTGTAGCCCGGGGGTAGAAGGCCCCTGGGTTCCATCTCCGGGACCACCAAAAAAAAAAAAAAAAGACATAGCATGTTCACTTTTGAAACATCTCTAACTGGGTGCGGTGGCGGAAGCTGGTAAACCCAGTACTTGGGAGGCTGAGACTGAAGGATCACAGGTTCAAGGACAGGCTCAGCAGGTAGGGAGACTCTTCTCAACCTGGCGAGACTTTTATTTTTTTTTTAGTTGTTTTTGTTTTTCAGTCGTGGGGATTGAACCCAGGGGCATTACCTTGTTTCGAAATAAAAATAAAATAGGTTGGAGGTGTACTTGGAAGTAGAATGTCCCTGGGCTCATGTATGACACACAAGAAAGAAAGACAGAAAGACAGAAAGACAGAAAGAGAAAGAAGGAAAGAGAGAAAGAAAAGAGAGAGAACCATTTGTGCCAATTCCAAGTTCAGAATGTCCACACCACTAAAGCCAGCTCTGTAAATAATGCCTGGTTCATGTGACCAAGTAATGAAAATGCTATGTGTGAGAAGTTGTGAGAACAGAAATTGCTGCATAGCCGGAGGTGGTGGTGCACGCTTGTAATCCCCGCGCTTGGGAGGCTGAGACAGGAGGATCGCACAGGTTCGAAGCCAGCCTCAGCTACTTAGTGAGCCTCTCAGCAACTTAGTGAGACCCTGTTTCCAGATAAAATATAAAATAGGTCTGGGAGTATAGTCCGGAGGTAGAAAGCCCCTGGGTTCCACCCCCAGTACCACAAAACAACAACAACAACAACGATGATGATGATGATGATGATGAAAGAATAAAAACTAGGGCTGGGGGTATAGCTCGGAGGTAGAATGCCCCTGGGTTCCAACCCCCATTACTGCAGAAAAAATGAAGGAAGAAAGAAAGAAAGAAAGAAAGAGAAAGGAAAGGAAAAGAAAAGAAAACCAGAAAAAAATGGCAGGTTTGTTAATGGATAGAATGTGGGGAATGAGACGAAATGGGATGGCCTGGAGGCCTTGGGCCGGAACAACTGAAGGGACGCAGTCACCACCAAATGAAGTAATTCTGCAAAGGGGTAAGTTTTGGTGCCAAGGTCGACTCCAGGGCTGTTCTCCCCCTGAGCTGCACTTTATCTGGTATCGTGCCTTGCGATCACACCTTAGCCCCCTGAGAAGCAGGGATGACAGGAGCATGCCACCGCACCTGACTGCACGCTCTTTGTTTTGAAAGAGTGGCCAAGTCAAGCATGTTTGGTGTTTTCTGCACTTCCGATCCTACAACTGTTCGTTGTTGTCCAACTTTCAGGAAAGTAAGAATCAGTGTGGTTTGTAGGTGTCCTAAGTTTGCCTCTTTGCAAACACTTCTTTGCATACACTTGTTTTACTAAAAGCTAAATTCTTAAGTCAAAGTCAAAACTTTTTTTTTTTCAGTTTTAAAAATGTTAATACTGTGCCGAGCATGGTGGCGCACACTTGTAATCCCACCATTTGGAAGGCTTAGACAGGAGGATCGCAGTTCACAGACAGCCTCAGTGAGACCCTGTTTCAAAAATAAGGAATAAAAAATAGGGCTAGGGGTAGAGTTCAGAGGTAGAGTGTCCCTGGGTTCTATCCCCAGTATGGCAAAAAAAAAAAAAGTTAATACTGTTTATTAAACTTTATTTTATTTATTTTATTTTTATATTTATTTTCTTTGGTGGTACTGGAGGTAGAACCCAGAGGCTTTCTACCTCCAGGCTATACTCCCAGATCTTTTTTATATTTTATTTGGAAACAGGGTCTCACTAAGTTGCTGAGATCAGCCTCACTAAGCAGGTGAGGCTGGCTTCGAACCTGTGCGATCCTCCTGTCTCAGCCTCCCAAGCGCGGAGATTACAAGCGTATGACAGTACGCCACCACGCCCGGCCTGTTTATTCAACTTTAAAAACATTTCAGCATTCTAAACATACAAAAAGTTACAGAACATTGCAAGTTGTGTTAAGTACAAAGAGTTCTTGAACTTTCACTGATGCACTTTGCTGACAATGAAGAGTTCTGTGGTTTGTTTAAAACCAAGGTTTAAAAACTACCACACTTGCGGGGCGTGGTGGCGCACGCTTGTAATCCCCGCGCTTGGGAGGCGGAGACAGGAGGACCGCGCTGGTTCGAAGCCAGCTGCCCGAGCTGGCTTAGGAGACCCTGTTTCCAAATAAAAATATAAAATAGGTCTGGGAGTGTGGCCCGGAGATAGAAGGGCTTCCAAGAACCCCAGTACCACACACACACACACACACACACACACACTACTGCACTTAACTAAAAGAAAAAACATCCCAAACACTTCTTATGCCTGCTGAACCCCTGTTTTCCAGAGTTAAGAAAGGCAGCGGGGTGCCATGTTACTATATACTAAAACAAGACAACCTGAAGCTAAATGGACGCCCACGGCAGCGCCCACAGGCCGGCCCTGAGCCACCGGCCCGCAGCCTCACAGCCTAGCAAGGAGTGTATTGCTTGTCTTGGTTGTTTTATCCCCTTAACAAACTATAGATGTATAGACGATAACTCAGGATTTCTAGCCAATAGCCATACTTAAAATCACCGTACACATTTCCAAAAAATGCCAGAAACATCTTCAATGCCGTGTTACAGCAACAGCAAGGGGCACAGAGAGGAGAACACTAGAGTGTCTTTTCATTTTTAAAAATGCTTGGAAATATGTTCAACTTTTAACACAGCTTCAGAGTGTTCTGGATACCCACGGCCACTTCGTGTAAACCACTGACGACTTCTAGAGCACTTTGAAAGACTGCGATATGATTGTATGACTACATACAATTTTGTGATTAAACCTAATGAGGGCAATAGATGAGTCTCAAAGAAGAGACTGGACTCAAGCCGGGCGTGGCGGCGCACGCTTGTAATCCCCGCGCTTGGGAGGCTGAGACAGGAGGATCGTGCAGGTTTGAAGCCAGCCTCAGCTATTTAGTGAGGCTCTCAACAACTTAGTGAGACCCTGTTTCCAAATAAATTATCAAATAGGGCTGGGGGGTGTAGCCCAGAGGTAGAAAGCCTCTGGGTTCCACCCCTATTACCACCAAAAAAAAAAAAAAAAAAACCAGACTGGACTCTCACCCATGGTGCTCCCCTACTCTAAGGTATTCACAAGGACACAGATAAACAGTTTTTATCCTCCTCCTCCTCCTCTTCCTCCTCTTCCATCTCCACTCTTCTTCCTCTGTCTCCTTGCCTTCTTTGTCTTCCTCTTCCACCTTTCCCTGGGGAACTTTAGCGGGACCTTTTGCACCATCAAACTTCCCTTTACACTCGCAGTCAGCAGCCGTCTTATGCGTCTCCTTCAGCCTCGGGCCTTGGTGACGTACGGCTGCTTTCCGCTGTCACTCAAAGTATTCCACATCTCACCCAGCTTCCTAGCCAGGTCTCCAACAGAGACACCAGAGTTTGTGAATTTCTGAACAGAATAGGAAGTAGCCAGATGGTGGTCTTTGGGGGCATTAGGGTCCTTTTTCTTCTTGCCTCCCTTAGCTGGTCCATAACCCTTCGTTTCCCATCACAGCGTACTTTATCCGCCTTGGCCATTTCATCAAATTTAGATTTCTCTTTCTCAGACATCGTCTTCCTCCTCTCAGAACACTTCTTGGAATATTCTGCAAAATTGACAGGGACCTCCGGGTTTTTCTCCCTATGTTCTTCTCTGCACATTTGTACAAAGAAGACATCAACAGACATCTGGCCCTTTGGTTTCTTGGGGCCACCTTTCACTATCCCGACTGTATTGTTTGCTAGAATGGGCAGTGCCCAGAGTCAAAGCTTAAGAAAAGAATTAAATTAACTAACTGTGTTGAAGTGAAATGATTGTGGTTGCTACTACACATCTTATATAATCGAATGTAACAGAATGGTTGCAGATGTGCTCATGAGGGCCTCTGCTTGTGCCCCGTGCACAGGGTCCTGCTGCCTGCTCGAATGTCTTTCCCCTCTGTGAAGAAGAGGGGGAGCTGGGTATGGAAGCACACACCTGTAATTTCAGTACTTGGGAGGCTGACACAGGAGGATTGCAAGTTCACAGCCAGCCTCCACAACTTAGCTGGTCCTCTGCAACTTAGTGAAACCCTGTTCCAAAGTAAAAACTAAAATAAATTGTGCTAGGGTGTAACATGGAGGTAGAATGCCCCTGGCTTCAATCCCCAGGACAACAAAAAAATAAAAGAAGAGGAGGAGTCTGGGCATTGAGGAGATGGCAGATGGAACTTATCAGGGTGTGTTCCCCACAAAAATATAAAATGATATTTTACTTATTTAATTTATTTATGTGTGTGGTACTGGGAATTGAACCTAGGGGCATTCTACCCGCAAGCTACACCCCAACTCTTTGTGTGTGTGTGTGTGTGTGTGGTGGTATGGGGGGGTAGAACCCAGAAACATTCTGCCTCTGAGCGCCACTTTCAGCCTAACTTCTTCTTCTTCTTTCTTCTTCTCCCTCTCCCTCTCCCCTCCCCCTCCCCCTCCCCCTCCCCCTCCCCCTCCCCCTCCCCCTCCCCCTCCCCCTCCTCCTCCTCCTCCTCCTTCTTCTTCTTCTTCTTCTTCTTCTTCTTCTTCTTCTTCTTCTTCTTCTTCTTCTCTCTCTCTCTCTCTCTCTCTCTCTCTCTCTCTCTCTCTCTCTTGTAATACTGGGGATGAAACCAGGGGCATTCTAACTCTGAGCTACAACCTCAGCCCTATTTTTTTTGTGTGTGTGGGTCTGGGGATGAAAACCAGGGGCATTCTACCTATGTGCTACATCCCTGCCCTATTTTTTATTCTTTATTTTGAAACAGGGTCTCACCAAGTTGCAAAGGTCTTCACTAAGTAGCCGAGACCATCCGTGAACCGTGATGCTTCTGTCTCAGTCTCCCAAGTGCTGGGATTACAAGTGTGCACTACCACGCCCAGCTTTTTATTCTTTACTTTAAAACAGGGTATCATTAGGTTATGGGTAGCCTCACAAGTTGCTGAGGCTGGCCGTGAACCTGTGATCCTCCTGTCTCAGTCTCTCAACTATTAGGATTACAAGTGTGGGCCACCATACCTAGCTTCCCTACTCTTTTTATTATTTATTTATTTATTTATTTATTTATTTATTTATTTATTTATTTATTTATTTATAGGTACTGGGGATGGAACTCAGGGGCATTTGACCTCTGAGCTACACTCTCTGCCCTATTTTGTATTCTTTATTTTGAAACAGGGTCTCACTAAGTTGAGGACCTCACTAAGTAGCTGAGGCTGTCCTTGAGCCGTGATCCTCCAGTCTCAGCTTCCCAAATGCTGGGATTACAAGCATATGCCACCATGCCTGGCTTCCCTAGTCTTTTATTATTATTATTATTATTATTATTATTATTATTATTATTATTTTATTTTATTTTGCGGTACTGGGGATGAAACTTAGGGGTATGCTACCTCCAAGCTATACCCCTAGTCCTATTTTTTATTCTTTATTTTGAAACAGGGTCTCACTGAGTTGCAAAGGGCCTTACTAAGTAGGAGCTGAGGCTGTCCGTGAACTCGGATCCTCCTGTCTCAGCCTCCCGAATGCTGGGATTACAAGTGTGCGCCACCATACCCAGCTTATTTTTTGTTTTGAAACAGGTTCTTTCTAGGTTGCTAAGATTCTCACTGCATTGCAGAGGCTGATCTTGAACCCTCCATCCTCATTGTCCCAGCCTCCCAAGTATTGCGATTACAATGGTGTACCACTACACCTGACTATTTATTTAATTTTTGAGATGGGCTCTCACTATGTTGCCCAGGCTGATCTTGAACTCATGGGCTTAAGAGACCTCCTCCCTTAGCCTACTTAGGGATCACTGAACCTGGCCAGAAACATCAATTTGAGCTGGGTGTGGTGGCGCATGCTTGTAATCCCAGCATTTGTGAGGCTGAGACAGGAGGATCGCAGTTTGTGGACAGCCTCAGCTACTTAGTGAGTCTATTTGCAAGTCACTGACAACCTGTTTAAAAAAAAAAAAAAGAATAAAAAAAAAAAGGCTGGGGAGTGTAGCTTGGAAGTAGAATGCCTCTGGGTTCCAACCCCAGTACCACAAAACAAAAACAACAAAAACAAAACAAAACAAAAAACAACCATGAGTTTGAACAACTATCCATGTATCTGTGCAGGAAAAATATCTTCCCAAGAGCTAAGGAAACTAGGTGAGAAATTACGGCACTTGGTTATAGCTAAGAAGTAAGAAGAGCTGCAGAGAGCGGGGTAGGGAGGGAAGTTTTGCCTTCCCCACTCTCAAGAAGCATGGTGCAGAAAGGAATATCCTCTGTTTGGGGGAAGAAAGGGGAAGTGAGTGCTGAACTTTGCCTCAGACCTCAACACTGGGCCTCCCTCAGTAAAACACAGCAAGAATCAGGCCTTTAGTACCCAGACTCGGGGCCAGGACCCATGGACTGAGTCTCCAGGCCCGCCCCAGGGACAGGCTAGATCCTGTAGCCCCAGGCTCCAGGCCTACTCCAACTTCCAGACCAGCCCCGTGGCAGGCCTGTTCACTCAGCTGCAGGCCTCGGGCCCAACACAGTGAAAGGTCGGCACCCCTGGCCTCTGGCACCAGGCCAGTACTCACAGACCTAACCTCCAGGATGGCACCCATACATCTAGGATCCAGGCCAGGTGGCATACCTCCAGGCCCCAGGTCTGCCCAGGCACCTGGAGCCATGGACTTAGGCTTCAGGCCTCCCCAGGGCAGCCCCACCTCCAGTTTGTCCCCAAGGCTCCCTGCTCTAGCAGATACAAATTCTGGGCCTGCTCCAGTAGAACTCGGGTCCAGGCTCATCCTGACAGACCCAGTGCTGGGTCAGTCTCCATAGACCCAAGATCCAGTGCTGTCCCTGTGAACCCAGGTTCTCGGCTGGCCGCCACTGCCCCAGGACCAGGCCAGTGTTCACGGACCTAGCTTCTAGGATGGTACCCATACATCTGGGCTCCAGGCCAGGTATCATACCTTCCAGCCCCGGGTCAATATCAGCATCCTAGGCTCCTCCTCTGCCCCAGTGCCACAAGAACTGCAGGCTCTAGGCAGGTCCCTGTGGCCCCCAGCATCAGGGGATCTAAAAAGACCCATTCATGTTTGTATGTGGAAATAATTAATAGCATTATTAATTAACATTATAAACAATAATAACTACATTTATCATCAGTATTAACAATTGATATTGTTAAGATGTCCATACTATCTAAAGCAATCTATAGACTTACTGTAATTGCCATCAAAGTTTCAGTGGGAGCCATGTGTGGTGTTCCACACTTGTAATCCCAGCTTTTGGAAACCTGAGACGGGAGGATCGCTGTTCGTGGACAACCTCAGCTACTTAGTGAGTCCCTTTGCAACTCAGTGAGACCATGTTTCAAAAAACAATAAAGAATAAAAATAGGACTGGGGGTATGGCTCAGAGATAGAATGTCCCTGGGTTCCATCCCCAGGACCACAAAAAAAAAAAAAAAAAATTCCAATGTCTTTCTTTCTTTCAGTACTAAGGATGGCATGCAGGGGCAGTCTACCTTTGAGCCACACCTCTGGTCCTATTTTATTCTTTATTTTGAAACAGGGTCTCACTAAGTTGCTGGGGACTCACAAGTTTCTGAGGCTGGTTGTGAAATGGCAATTCTCCTGTCTCAGACGCCCAAGAACTGGGATTACAAACGTGCACCACCATGTCAGGCTCAAGTGACTTTTTTTATAGCAATAGAAAAGACAATCCTAGAGACAGGTGTGGTAGTGCAAGCCTGTAATTCTAGTACTTGGGAGGCTAAGACAAGAGAATCACAGGTTTTAAGTCAGCCTTAGCAACTTAGTGAGACCCTGTTTCCAAATTAAAAATAAAAGAGGCTGGGTGTGGTGGTGTACACTTGTAATCCCAGCGTTCGGGAGGCTGAGACTGGAGGATTGCAGTTCGCGGACAGCCTCAGTTACCTAGTGAGGCTCTCTGCAACTTACTGAGACCCTGTTTCTTTCTTTTTTTAAAATATATTTTTATTGGTGCATTGTAGTCAAACATCTGAATGGAATGTAAGATTGTGAGGATACACAAGCACACATCACCCAATTAGCCTTTATTCAATCCCCATCCCATTCCCTCCCCCTCCTTCATTCCCATGCTTGATTTAGTGACTGACTTTGATATATATTAAGTATATTATGTGCTTTAAAGAGTTTCCATCTTCCCCCCTCAGATAGGTCACCTTAATTGCTTCTCTATAGGGCCCCTTCTTCAACTAGAGTTCTTCCTATTACCCATTTCTCCCTAGTTTTCACATATTAGGGAAAGCATCTGATTTTTAATTTTTCTGTGACATTTTTCTGTGGATGCTGCACTACAGGCTCCGATGCTGGCTTCAAAGGCCCTGATTGGCCGCTCATCAGGCTCTGATCTTGGCTTCACAGGTCTCAGCACTGTCCTCACAGCAGGCTCTAATCCTGGCCTCAGAGGCCCCAGCACCAAACTCGCCACATGGCAGGCTTCAATCCCAGCCTCGAAGGCCCTGGCACTGGCCTAGCCTCATGGTAGGCTCTGATCTGGGCCTCGCAGATGCCGGAACCAGCCTCGATTTACCGCAGGCTCTGATCCTGGCCTCAAAGGCCCCAGCACTAGCCTTGCCTTACAGCAGCAGGCTCCGATCCCGGCCTCGAAGTTCCCGGCACTGGCCTCGGCTCATGGTAGGCTCTGATCCCGGCCTTGTAGGTCCCGGCACTGGCTTTGCCTCATGGCAGGCTACCATCCCGGCCTCGCAGGCCCCAGCACCAGCCTCACCACATGGCAGGCTCCAATCCCAGCCAGTGAGACCCTGTTTCAACATAAAGAACTAAAAAATAGGGCAGGCTCCAATCTCAGCCAGTGAGACCCTGTTTCAAAATAACTAAAAATAAGGGAAAGCTAGGCATGGTGGTGCATGCTTGTAATCCCAGCACATGGGAGGCTGAGACAGGAGGATCACAGAGATTCGAAGTCAGCCTCAGCTACTTAGTGATCATCTCGGCAACTTAGTGAGACCCTGTTTCAAAATAAAGACTAGGCCAGGCATGGTGGCGCACGCTTGTAATCCCCTGAGTTTGGGAGGTGAAGACCTGAGGATCGTGCCCTGCTGGCTTAAGAGACCCTGTTTCCAAATATAAAACAGGTCTGGGAATGTAGCCTGGAGGTAGAGGGTTTCTAGGAACCCCAGTACCACCAAAAACAAAAGCTAAAACAAAACACAAAAAACCCACAAATAAAATAAAGAATAAACCACATGCTTGTAATCCCTCGAGCTTGGGAGGCAGAGACCAAAGGATGGCACCGTGCTGGTTTAAAAGACCCTGTTTCCAAATAAAAAAATAAAGAATAAAGCTGGGCATGGTAGCACATGCTTGTAATCCCAGCATTTGGGAGACTGAAACCAGAGGATCGCAGTTCGAGGCCAGCCCCAGCTACTTAGTGAGATCCTGACACCTTGTTTCAAAAAAAAAAAAAAAAAAAAAAAGCCCTGGGGATGTAATGTCCACGCATCCTATCCCCAGTACTGACAAAAAAAAAAAAAAGAAAAAAAAAAAGAATCAATCCAGAGCTGGTCTTGGTGGCACCAGGAAAACAGCAGGTTCGAGGACAGCCTTAAGAAATAATGAGACTCGCATTAGCCTAGTGAGACCATTTCCAACTAAGAAATAAAATTGGGCTGGGAGTGTAGCTCAAAGGTAGACTGTCTATGGGTTCAATCCCCAGTACCACACACACACACACACACACACACATACACACACACACACACACACATCAACTTAGGCCCTCATGTATGTGAGGCAAGCACTCTATCACTGAGGGTAGAGTGCTAGGTATTTCCAGCACTCCTCACTTAATTGCCCAGACTTACCTTGAATTTGTGATCTTCCTGTCTCATCCTCTAGAGTAGCTGGGATTACAGGCTTAATCCTCTATATTTTATTTAATTTTTAATTTTTTGTGTGTGGGTCTGGGATGGAACCCAGGGGCATTCGACCTCCGAGCTATACCCCCTGCCCTATTTTTTTATTCTGTATTTTGAAACCAGGTCTTACTGAGTTGCAGAGGGCCTCACTAAGTAGCTGAGGCTGTCCGTGAACTGCAATCCTCAGGGTCTCAGCCTCCCGAATGCTGGGATTACAAGGATGTGCCACGACGCCCGGCTAATGCTCTATATTTTATTTTATTTACTTATTTATTTTTGGTGGTACTGGGGTTCCTGGAAACCCTTCTACCTCTGGGCTACACTCCCAGACCTATTTTATATATTTTATTATTTGGAAACAGGGTCTCTTAAGCCAGCGAGGCTGGCTCAAACATGCACAATTCTCCTGTCTCCACCTCCCAAGCATGGGGATTACAAGCGTGCGCCACACACCCGGAAATGCTCTATATTTTAAAGAGAGCTGGTCGTGATCCCAGTACTTGGGAGCCTGAGACAGGAGGATTGCAGGTTCCCAGTCAGCCTCAGTAACTTGTGAGGCTTTCTGCAACTTAGTGAGACCCTGTAAAATAAAAAGCAACAACAACAAAAATAGGGCTGAGGATGTAGCTCAGAGGTAGAATGCCCCTGGGTTCAATTCCCAGTATAACAATAAAAATAAAAAAAGGAGGGGGGATGCTGGGAGTGGTGATGCACACTTAAAATCCCAGCATTTGGGAGGCTGAGACAGGAGGATTGTGGTTTAACGGACAGCCTCAGCTACTTAGTGAAGCTCTTTGCAACTCAGTAAGGCCCTGTTTCAAAATAAAGAATAAAAAACAGGGCTGGGGGTGTAGCTTGGAGGTAGAATGTCCCTGGGTTCAGTCCCCAGTAACACACACACACACACACGCACATGAGAATAAATTCATAGACTATTTATGTAAATATTAACCAAAGAAAAAGCACAGGGGGTGAGTATATAGCTCAGTGGTAGAATATGTGATTAGCAAGCATAAGGCCCTGAGTTCGATCCCCAGCACCACACAGACACATACACAGACACATACACAAACATCATACACACACTAACAACAACAACAACAACAACAACAAAAAACCAAGCCAGGCATGGTGCTGTACATTTGTAATCTCAGCATTTGGGAGACTGAGGCAGGAGGATCACGATTCACAGACAGCCTCAGCTACTTAGTGAGGTCCTTTGCAACTCATGAGACCCTGTTTCAAAATGAAGAATTAAGGGGAAAAAAAAATAGGGCTGGAGTGTAGCTCAGAGGTAGAATGCCCCTGGATCTGGGCATGGTGGCACATGCTTGCAACCCCAGCATTCAGGATTCAGGAGGCTGAGATAGGAAGATCTCCATTCGAGAACAGCTTCAGCTACTTAGTGGGATCCTTTGAAACTCAGTGAGGTGAGACCATGTTTCAAAAAAAAAAAAAAGAATAAAAAATAGGGTTAGGGATGTAGCATGGAGGTAGAATACACTTGGGTTCCATCCCCAATAATTTAAAAAAAAAAAGCACAAAATGAGGCATGGTGATGCATGCCTCTGTAATCCCAGTACCTGAGAGGCTGAGACAGGAGAACCAGAGGTTCAAGGTCAGCCTTAGCAATTTAGGGAGACTGTTTTAAAAACAAAACAAAACAAAAAGGGCTGAGAGTATAGCTTGAAGGTTTAATCCCAGTATAACACACACACACACACACACACACACACAGAGAGAGAGAGAGAGAGAGAGAGAGAGAGAGAGAGAGAGAGAATAAAAAGCAGAAGCTATATTTTATCATGGAAAAAATTAATATTTTACCGGGCGTGGTGGCACATGCTTGTAATCCCAGCGCTTGGGAGGCTGAGACAGGAGAATCGCACAGGTTCAAAGCCAGCCTCAGCTACTGAGTGAGGCTCTCAGCAACTTAGTGAGACCCTGTTTCCAAATAAAGTATAAAATAGGTCTGGGAGTGTAGCCCGAAGGTAGAAATGCCCCTGGGTTCCACCCCCAATACTACACACATAAAAAAATTAATATTTCTTTATTTTTGTGGTACTGGAGGCGAAACCCAGGGGCATTCTACCTTCAAGTTACACCCTCAGCCCTATTTTTCATTCTTTTTATTTTTGAAATGAGGTCTCACTGAGTTGCATAGGGCCTCGCTAAGTAGCTGAAGCTGTCCGTGAACCACGATCCTCTGGTCTCTGCCTCCCGAATGCTGGGATTACATGCATGCACCACCACGCCCGGCCTAAGAATATTTCAAATCAAACATTTAGGTTTGAGTCCTGTTGTCTCTGCCAGTTATGAGCTTTTAGGAAAGTGATTTAAACCTCTTAGCTTCAATTGTTTATTTTTACTTTTTTTGTGGTACTAGGGGACTGAACCCAGTGACATTCTACCTCTGAGCCACACCCCAGCCCTGATTTATTATCTTTTATTTTTTATTTTGAAACAGGGTCTCACTAAGTTGTGTAGGGCCTCACTAAATTGCTAAGGCTGGCAGTGAACCTACCATCCTCCTGACTTTATTTCTTATTTGTAAACAAGGTCTTGCTAGGTTACTGAGGGACTTGTTAAATTGCCAAGAGTGGCTATTAAACCTGTGATACTAAACTGGGCGTGGTGGCGCACGTTTGTAATCCCAGAGTTTGGGAGTCTGAGACAGGAGGATTGCACAAGTTCGAAGCCAACCTCAGCTATTTAGTGAGGCTCTCAGCAACTTAGTGAGACCCTGTTTACAAATAAAGTGTAAAATAGGTCTGCGAGTGTAGCCCAGAGGTAGAAAAGCCCCTGGGTTTCACCCTCACCACACACAAAAACCAAAAAACAAAAAACTTGTGCTATTCCTGTCTCAGCCTCTCAAGAACTGGGATTACGGGTATGCACCACCATGCCCAGTTTAGCCTAAATTGTTTTTTTGTTTTTTTGTTTGTTTGTTTTTTGTCCTTTTTCTTTTTTGTAGTACTAGGGATTGGATCCAGGGGCATTCTACCTCTGAGTTATACCCTAGGCCCTTTTTATTTTTTGTTTTGAAAGAGTCTTGGTAGGTTACTGAGAGTCCTATAACACTGCCGAGTTGGCCTTGAACATGTGATCCTCCTGTCTCAGCCTCCCAAGTATTGGGATTACAGGCCTGCACTACCATGCCTGGCTTCTCAAGTTTTTATTTTTTATTTCTCGTGGTACTAGAGATTGAACACAGGGACATTTTTAACTCTGAGCTAAACCTCCAGCCCTATTTGTTATTTTTATATTTAATTTAATTTAATTTTTTATGGTACTTGGGATGGAACCCAGGGGCCTTCTACCTCCGGGCTATACTCCCAGATCTATTTTATATTTTATTTGGAAACAGGGTCTCACTAAGTTGCTGAGAGCCTCACTAAGTAGCTGAGTCTGGCTTTGAACCTGCACAATCCTCCTGTCTCAGCCTCCCAAATTCTGGGATTACAAACCTGCGCCACCACACCCAGCTGTTATTTTTATTTTAAAACAGCGTTTGCTAGATTGATGAGAGTCTCACCACTTGCTGAAGCTGTCTTTAAACTTGAGATCCTCCTGTCTCAGACTCCCAAGTACTGGGATTATAGGAATGTGCCACCATGCCCAGCTATTTATTTATTTATTGAAACCGGGTCTCACTAGGTTGCTGAGGCTAGTCTTGAGCCTGCGATCCTCCTGTCTCAGCCTTCCAAGTACTGGAATTACAGGCATGCACCACCATGCCCAGCTTAGCCACACTTCTTTTACTGTAAAATAGTGATAGTACTCATCTCAAGATTGTTGTGAGGATTTAGTGTGTTAGGTAATAAAGTACCTGCGATAATCAACTCAGTAGGGAAAAAGGTTTCTTTAGATTCACAGTTGCAGAGGTTCAATCCGTGGTTGCTCTGCCCTGTTGCTTTGGCTTATGGCAGCAGGTACATCATGGTGCATATGGCAGAGGAAGTCTGTTCACCCCACACTGGAGGGGGCAAAGAGAGAATTTCTAATTTCCAAAAGTATAACACTTAAACCGGGCGTGGTGGCGCACGCTTGTAATCCCAGTATTCAGGAGGCTGAGACCAGAGGATCGCGGTTCGCGGACAGCCTCAGCTACTGCCCTCCACAACTTAGTGAGACCCTGTTTCAAAATAAAGAAGAAAAATAGGGCAGGGGGTGTATCTCGGAGGTCAAATGCCTCTGGGCTCCATTCCCAGACCTGAAGAAAGAAAAGAAAGAAAGAAAGAAAGAAAGAAAGAAAGAAAGAAAGAGAGCCCAACAGTTTCCTGTAAGCTCCAGTAAACGGACTAATGTTTATCTTCAGGAATTGAGTCCTGCTGTAACATGCTTGGCGCTCTTCGTGATCTCATTCCATGCTTCCTGAATGATTACCCTTTAAAGTTGTATAGTTGACACTAGCAAGTCCCTTCCTAGTTCTCTCTCTCTCTCTCTCTCTCTCTCTCTCTCTCTCTCTCTCTTTGGTATTGGAGATGGAAACCAGAGGCATTCTACATCTGAGCAATACCCCCAGCCCTATTTTATTTTGAAACAGGGTCTTGCTAACTTGCCGAGGCTAGCCTGGAATCTGCAGTTTTCCTGTCTCAGCCTCCCAAGTACTGGAATTACAGGCATGCACCACCACACCCAGCTCCTAGCAAACTCTTTTCTTTGGGGTTCTCAAAATTCAATGCTTTTTTTTTTTTTTTTTTTTTTGCAGGTCTGGGGATGGAACCCAGGGGCATTTGACCTCTGAGCTACACCCCCTGCCCTATTTTTTATTCTTTATTTTGGAACAGGATCTCGCTAAATTGTGAAGGGCCTCACTAAGTAGCTGAGGCTGTCCACGAACCGTCCTCCGATCCTCCAATCTCAGCCTCCCGAATGCTGCCATTACAAGCGTGCACCACACGCCCGGCTAAAATTGAATGTTTTTAATACCACATATGGTACAGGGAAAGGGGTAGTGGGGAGGGAGCCAGAGGAAATCTAATCAACTGCCGTATGTCACTATAACTATGAACTGCATTATGATGTGAAACTATGACTAAAATGTATCAGTATTAGTATAAAAAAAACTATATGTTTTTTTATATAATCTAAAAAAAGAAAAGCTTACTAGGGACTTTTTCTTTGTTCTTTTGTGATACTGGGGATTGAACCCAGGGGCCTTTTACCTCTGAGCTACACATCCAGCCCTATTTTATTTTTTATTTTGAAACAGGGACTCACTAAGTTGTGGAGGGCGTACGTGGCTGAGGCTGGCGGCAAACCTGCAATCCTCCTGTCTCAGCTTCCCAAGTACTGGGATTACAAGCATGCGCCACCACGCCTGGCTTCCAGGGTCTTTTTCTACATTAATATGATTGTCAAGCCGGGCGTGGTGGCGCACGCTTGTAATCCCAGCGCTTGGGAGGCTGAGACAGGAGCATCGCACAGGTTCGAAGCCAGCCTCAGCTACTTAGTGAAGTTCTCAGCAACTTAGTGAGACCCTGTTTCCAAATAAAATATAAAATAGGTCTGGGAGTATAGCCTGGAGCTAGAAAGCCCCTGGGTTCCACCCCCAGTGCCACTAAAATAAATAAATAAATAAATATACACACACAAAAATTGTCAGACCAAAGCAATAAATAATGAATCTCAACCAATCAAAGAGTAAAAAGCAATCTTTTTTTTTTTTTTTTTTTGTGGTACTGGGGTAGGAACCCTTCTACCTCCGGGCTACACTCCCAGACCTATTTTTATATTTTTTTTAATTTAGAAACAGGGTCTCTTAAACCAGCAAGGCTGGCTTCGAACCTGCGCGATCCTCCAGTCTCCGCCTCCCAAGCGCGGGGATTCCAAGTGCGCGCCACCACGCCTGGCGCACAATCGTTCTTAAATCTTAAAACACCCAAACAGGTCTGAACAGGTCTCTCTGTTTTTCTGTGGTAACTTCATGTTCCAAGATGAAATCTCAACCAGATGTTCCAAGAAAACACGAGTTCTTTCCATTGTGTGGTAAGTGAGGGTGCCAGCGTGACAAATCTGTCACTTAATCCACCTTAGGACAACTCAGTGTCTGTGCCTGACCCTGTTTCCAAAATAAAAAAAATATAAAAAATAGGTCTGGGAGTGTAGCCCGGAGGTCGAAGGGCTTCCAGGAGCCCCAGTACCACAAAAAAAAAAAAAAAAAAAAAAAAAAAAAGTAGGCCTGGAAGTGTATCCTGGAGGTAGAATGCCCTGGATTCAATTCCCGGTACCTCCCTGCACACACACACACAAACACACAGTGCTCACATTTCTAGAAATGCCAATGCAGGTCACGGAGGGCAGCATGGTGAATCTTACCCTGATAATTAAAGAGGAAAAAGAAAAGATGGGAAGGGGCCTAAAGAAGGAAAAAGTGAGGAGAAGATCTGATCACGTTAATGTACAACCTAGATGGCACTTTGCCAAGAAATACAAGCGAACACAACTTCAGTGTCATAACTTACCTTGTAAAATAACAATAGCTTTCAGAATCATGCATGTATTGGAGACAAAAACGAACAAAATAGTATAGAATAAGTAAAAGATTTAAAAGTCTGATCGCAGCGCAAAGCTTTGTCAAATCAAAGACGAGGACCCAAGTCTTCTAATTCGTAGCACAGTTGCTTCCACTAGACTCATTATTCTGTCAGTTAATGGGTTAGCCTTATTTTGTTTTATTTTGGTAGTAGGTATTGTATCCGGGGACTTTCTACCGCTGAGCTACACCCCAGCCCTATATTATTATTTTTTACTTGAGAACAGGGTCCTGCTAAGTTGCTAAGGTTTTCCCTCAGTTGCTAAGTCTGGCCTGGGTCCTACAATCCTCCTGCCTCATCCTCCCACATACTAGTATTACAGGCGTGCTCTACCACACCCAGCTAATAGCTAACTCTCGAACAACACAGTAGTCAGGGTGTCAACCTCCATGAAATAAAATATCCACAAAACTTTTGGATCCCCCTAAAATTTTTTGGGGGGTGTGGTACTAGGGATTGAACTCAGGGACATTCTACCCCTGAACTATACCCCCAGCCCTGTTTTTTTATTCTTTATTTTGAAACAAGGTCTCACTAAGCTGCGGAGGGCCTCACTAGTAGCTAAAGCTGGCTGCAAACCTGCGATCCTCCTGTCTCAGCCTCCCAAGCGCAGGGATTACAAGTGTGCGCCACCACGCACGGCTGGATTCTCCTAAACTCTGACAGCCTGCTGCAGACTGGAAGTCGTTATGACTGTAAGTCATAATGTTAACATATTCTTTTCTTCTTTTTGACATGTATTTTGTATATGTATTAAGAAGACAAATTGAGAACTGGGAGAGATTAGTTTTTACTTGATAGACAATTTCCTGGAGAAAGAAACTGCTCACACCGAGAGGGTTAGCGATGCAATATTTTAAGAGATTGTTGGAACCTGAGCTTATTGCAATAGCTGGAGGAGGTGGCTAGGAAATTATTACAGAACAATATATACAACAGTTAATTTTATGCAGTTACAATTTTTTTTTTTTTGGTACTGGGGATGTAACTCAGGGGGATTCTACCTCTGAGTTACACATCTAGGCCTATTTTTTATTTTTAATTTTTGCAGTACTGGGAATGGAACCCAGGTGCATTCTACCTTTGCATTCTACCTACATCCTCAGCCCTATTTTTTATCCTTTATTTATTTTTATTTTTTATTTTTTGGTGGTACTAGGGGTGGAACCCAGAGGCTTTCTACCTCCGAGCTACCCTCCCAGCCCTATTTTATATTTTATTTTTGAAACAGGGTCTCACTAAGTTGCTGAGAGCCTCATTAACTAGCTGAGGCTGGCTTCAAACCTGCGTGATCCTCCTGGCTCAGCCTCCCAAGCGCGGGGATTACAAGCATGCGCCACCACGCCGGCTTATCCTTTATTTTGAAACAGGGTCTCACTGAGTTGCAAAGGGCCTCACTAAGTAGGTGAGGCTGTCCTCAAACCTTGATTCTCCTGTCTCAGCCTCCCAAATGCTGGAATTATAAGCTTGCGCCACCACGCCTGGCATGTTTGTTTGTTTGTTTGTTTTTGTGGTACTGGGCGTGGAACTCAGAGGCTTTCTACCTCTGGGCTACCAGCCCTATTTTATATTTTATTTGGAGACAGGGTCTCATGAAGTTGCTGAGAGCCTCACTAAGTAGCTGAGGCTGGCTTCAAACCTGTGCGATCCTCCTGTCTCAGCCTCCGAAGCGCAGGGATTACAAGCATGTACCACCATGCCCGGCTTTTTTTTTTTTTTTTTTTTAAACAGGTTCTTGCTAAGTTGCTAAGGGCCTCACTAAATTGTGGAGGCTGGAAATACATGTGTATGCCACCGCACCTGACTTGCAGCTATGATTTCATACTGCGTCTTTACATTGCTTACATTTTCTCAGCCGTAAATGGCACTAAGCATGGTTTGTATGTGTAAGTTTTGAAAAATTTTTAACCATTTATAGTAGATTTGTATACATTTCATAGTAGTAAATGATAACATAAGCTAATATTTATATAATTTGTACACTAATGACATACCTATTCCCGTCAGCATTCTCTCAGGAACAATCTAAAGACTTAGCCGGGCATGGTGGCGCACGCTTGTAATCCCAGCATTTGGGAGGCTGAGACCGGAAGATCGCGGTTTGCAGACAGCTTCAGCTACTAAGTGAGGCCCTCTGCAACTCAGTGAGACCCGGTTTCCAAAAAAAATTTTTTTTTGAAAAAAATAGGGCAGGGGGTGTAGCTCGGAGGTCGAATGCCCCTGGGTTCCATCCCCAGACCCGCAAAAAAAAAAAAAAAAAAAAAAAAAAAAGACTTGACCATGCAACTTAGAGGAAGAAAGGTTTCTTTTGTTTTTTATTTTTTCCATATTTTATTTTATTTATATGTGGAACATATTGAAAATGGTGTACATTTAGATTGTGCTTCATGCCCTCTACTCCCCCATTCCCCTACGCCCCTCCCAATAAAGAGTGTCCAGGTTAACCATGCTATATTTATACTATTACACATATTCGGATGTAGCTCCTCCATTGAACAACCTCAGCCTTCTTCCTCTCCTATCCTTCTGTTCAAGCTTTGCTGAGATTTCCCTCCATCATCTGGAGTCCCTCTGGTATTACCACTACTCCCTAGCTTGGGCATATTAGAGAAAACATATGTCCCTTCTCTTTCTGTGCTTGACTAACCTCACTGAACATAATGTTCTCCAGTTCGAAAGGTTTATTTTCTTATGGTTTCAGTCCATTTGAGTCCTCCTGGGACCCCAGATCTCTGGGTATGGCAGCAAGGGGACAGAAGAAAGATGTGTTCCCCATGTCATGGAAGCCGGAAGCAAGAGAGAGAGAGCGCAGGAGAAGGATGAACCGCATATAACCCCCAAGACCACACCCTCAGGAATACTTCCTACAGCCACGCCCGACCAGCCCAGGCCACTACCAGATAAATCCACTACAATAGACTTATTCACTGCTGGGTTTACAGCCCTCATGACTCAATCACATCAGCTCCGAACATTAGTAAGTGAGCTCTGTAGGACACATTTTATATCTAAACATAGTACGCTTTTCTTATTTTTAAGGAACTTTATTTTCTAATTTATTTTATTTTATTTTGCAATACTGGGGATGAAACCCAGAGGCATTCTACCTTTGAGCCACACCAGCCAGCCCCACATTTTATTCTTTATTTTGAAAGAGGGTCTCACTGAGTTGCAAAGAGCCTCACTTAAGTAGAGCCTCACTGAGGCTGTCCACGAACCGCGATGCTTCTGTCTCAACCTCCCAAATGCTGAGATTATAAACATGCACCACCATGCCCAGCAAAAAACTAATTTTGTATAAACTTATTTTCTAAGTTTTTCTTCATTTTTTTCTATATTTCTAGGCTGAGCGGTTTGTCTGCAAGTTTTTCAAACCGTGCAAATCTAAAAAATAAAATCCACTTATAAGCGGACCTGTGTGGTACAAAGCTGTGCTGTACAAGAATCAACTGTACTCAGGCATGGTGGCACATGCTTATCATCCCAGCACTCAGGAAGCTGAGACAGGAGGATTGCAGTTCGTGGACAGCCTCAGCTAATTAGTGAGGCCCTTTGCAACTCAGTGAGACCCTATTTCAAAATAAAGAATAAAAAATAGGGCTGGGGACATAGCTTGGAGGTAGAATGCTGCTGGGTTCCACCCCCAGTACTGCAAAAAATAAAAAATAAAAAAGTCAACTGTATATTAGTTATTCCACCATTTAACCTCAATGTACTTCAGTCTATTCATCTTTAAAATAAGTGCACCAGCCAGGTGTGGTGGCACAGGCTTGTAATCCCAGCATTCCAGATGCTAAGACCAGGGGATTACGGTTCACAGCCAGCCGCAGCTACTTAGTGAGGCCCTCCGCAACTTAGTGAGACCCTGTTTCAAAATAAAAATACAAAATAGGAAAGGAGGTGTAGCTTGGAGGTCAAATGCCCATGGGTTCCATCCCCAAACCCACAAATAAAATAAAATAAAATAAAATAAACGCACCAAAAAAAAAAAAAATCTCAAAAGCTACCCTGAGGCAGGCACACTGTAATTACAGGCATACCCCTGTAATCTCTGCTACTTTTTTTTTTTTTTTTTTTTGTGGGTCTGGGGATGGAACTCAGGGGCATTTGACCTCTGAGCTACACCCCCTGCCCTATTTTTTTATTCTTTATTTTGAAACCGGGTCTCACTGAGTTGCAGAGGGCCTCACTAAGTAACTGAGGCTGTCCGCGAACCGCGATCGTCCAGGTCTCAGCCTCCCGAATGATGGGATTACAAGCATGCGCCACCACGTCCGGCTAATCTCTGCTACTTTGGATACTGAGGCAAGAGAATCACGAGTTTGAGTCCAGCCTGGACAACTTAATAAGACTGTCTCAAAATTGATTAATAAATTGAAAGGGCAGAGGTGGTATAACTCAGTGGTAGAGCACTTGTTTAGCATGAGAGAGGTTTGGGTTCAATCCCCAGCACCACAAAATAAATACATAGATAAAGTGAGGAACTGTAACACATCTGCAGGTTTCTCCATTCCATAAAAGAACAGTGATAATGATTATTTCAGGGCACATTCAGGTGTTGGAGGCATGTGTCAGGCAGTCTTCTACACTTGCTGCAGGGAGTACTGTGCTCTGCCGGGCAGGAGCTCAGAATGACTTGTTGGACCTGTCGGCCCCCAGGAAGCACACACCCTCCCAGTAATCACTCACAGGCAGAAGTCGATGCAATTTGCAAGAGGTTTTATTATGTCCAGCGCTGGGGTCGCCTCTCAAGTTGAGGAATCGACCCTTAGCAACAGATGTGGGCAGTTTTTATACACTTTAATTACAGAGGCGCGGTTACCATTAGGTGTTTTATTATCATTGGTTCTTATTTTTAACCTGTCTCAGGATTGGGTGGTTTGGCCAGAGATATCATTTTTTAGCTTTAATGACAGTTTGTGGTAACCAAGGTCCTGTTATTCTGGTGAGTGGAAAGTCCCTGAATTGTTACTTTTGTCTTCTAACAAGGGCTGATGGGGAGCTAGTTCCTGGAACACAGGGAAGTAAAGTCCGAGTAACGGCGAGTCCCAGTACCTGCAAACAGGGGCACTGGGGTGGAAAGTTCCGAATGCCGAGGTGGTTGGTGTACTGGGGTCCTACAGACTAGCCAAAGCCGGGCTCAGCAGTGTATGCCCATTGTCCCAGCTACTTGGGACAATGAGACAATGAGGCTGAGACAGGAGGATCATTTGAACCCATGAGTTCAAAACCAGCCTGGGCAACCTAACAAGATGGGAGATAGAGATGATAAAGATAGATAGATAGATAGATAGATACATATGTGTGTGTGTGTGTGTGTGTGTGTGTGTGTGAGAGAGAGAGAGAGAGAGAGAGAGAGAGAGAGAGAGAGAGATTTGCAGTCAGCCTCAGCAACTTAGTGAGGCCCTCCACAATTTAGCTAGAGCTTGCTTACAAATTTTTAAAAAATAGAGTTCAGAGGTAGAATGCCTCTGGGTTCAATCTCCAGTACAAGAAAAAAAGAGAGAGAGAGAGAGAGAAAGAGAGAGAGAGAGAGAGAGAGAGAGAAAAGAAAAGATCGTGAAAAGAAGTGTCGTAGCACTTCCATGATACCTGTACTTAGGAGACTAGAACAGGGATCACAGATTGGATGCCAGCCCCAGCAATTTAGGAGACTCTGTTGCAAAGTAAAAAGGGTTGGGGGTGCAGCTCAAAGGTAGAGTGCCCCTGGGTTCAATCCTCAGTACCAAGAGAAGAAGAAAGAGGAAGAGGAGGAAGAAGAAAGGAAGAAAGAAAATAGACAGCTTAAATCAAACAGCAGCAAAACGCCCTCCATGATATCTTCACGCCGCCGCACTCAATTGCTATTGTTGCTTTAGATTGGTGAGGAAAAGGAACTCCAGCTCCCTGCTCTTTTTTACTTGTTATCTGAAAGTGAGGACTAGAAAATGAGCCAGTTCAAAGAGAGCTGCTGGGAGCTTCCCGGGCACTGCAGGTGAAGATCTCATCAGGACTCATCGTCATAGAGCACAGGTAAGAAGTCCCCCAGGGAAGGAGAGCAGAGAGAGCTTAGGCTGCGAGGCCAGCCCACGGGAGGATCTGAGCTGAGCCTTACTGGGCTCTATTTTTACTTCCATAAATTCACATATTTTTATTTTAGACTTGTTTGTTAAGCTTCAAGGCCTGAAACAGCTTGTGACAATAAGCTCTTGATGTTCCCGACACGGCTGCCGGGGGGACTTGGCTGTGGAACATGTCCCCTTTTAATATTTCATTAGGAATTTAAATTTACCACTGCCCCCACAGGCCTTGTGTGTGTTCTCTTTTTAATGGCAAGTTAGTAACATCCAGATTTTCACCACCAAGTTGAAGCCATAAAGTATCTTATTTAGGTTATTAATACGCAAATCATGAATTAAATCAAAGTTCATGCGTCTTATCTAGATAATTTGAGTGATCCTTCAGTTCCTTTGCTGTTGGTCTCATCATTCACTTTTCTTTTAGTGATCGGCAAAATAGAAGTTGGAAGCTAGTATTTTGATGTTAGGTACTGTTGTCAGGCACAATGTTTTCCCCTTAAATAACATGGAAAAAAATCCCTCAAACTTAGTTATTTTTTTTTCTTTTCATTTCATTTTTGCTACTGATGATTGAACCCAGGAGAATTCTACCTCTGAACTATAACCCCAGCTCCATTTGATTTGGAACAATGCCCCACTAGGTTGAACCTCACTACTTGCTGAGGCTGTCCTCGAACCAGCAATCTTCCTGTCTCAGCCTCCCAGGTACTAGAATTAAGAAGCACGTGCCACCACGCCCAACTAAAACTTAGTAATTTTAAAAACTATTTAGAGCCAGGCATGGTGGCGCATGCTTGTAATCCCAGCATTTGGGAGGCTGAGGCAGGAGGATTGCAGTTCGTGGACAGCCTCAGCTACTTAGGAAGGAGGCCCTTTGCAACTCAGTGAGACCCTGTTTCAAAACATAAAGAATAAAAAAAGACAGGGTGTGTAGCTTGGAGGTAGAATGCCACTGGGTTCCATTCGCAGTACTGCAAAACAAACAAACAAACAAACAAACAAACAAACAAATAATTTAGGGCTAGGCATGCTGATGCATGCCTGCAGTTCCAGTACTAGGGAAGGCTAAGATAAGAAGAACACAGGTTTGAGGGAAGCTTCAACAACATAGGGACACTCTCAGCAATCTAGCAAGACACTGTTTAAATAAATAAATAAATAAATAAATAAATAAATAAATAAATAAATAGAGCTGGGGGTGTAGCTTAGAAACAGAATGCCCCTAGGTTCAACCCCCAGTAACAAAACAAAACAAATGTATAGGCAACTAGACCCTTATTGGAAAATCAACTGCTCAAAGTAAAATGCTTTCCTTTTTTTTTTTTTTTTGGGGGGGTGATACTGGGGGTGGAACCCAGAGGCTTTCTACCTCCGGGCTATATTCCCAGCCCTATTTTATATTTTATTTGGAAACAGGGTCTTACTAAGTTGCTGAGAGCCTCACTAAGTAGCTGAGGCTGTCCATGAACCAGATCCTCCTGTCTCAGCCTCCCAAGCGTGGGGATTACAAGTGTGCGCCACCACGCCTGGCTTTCAAAGTAAAATTCTGACTCCAATAAAAATGACTTAGATCCTCTAGGCATAGATTTTATCATATGTATGTTGTTTGTATGTAAGTGTGTGTATGTGTGGTAGTGCTGGGGATAGAACCCACTAGAATGTTACATTTGAGCTGTACTTCCAGCCCTATTTATTTATTTATTTTTTATTTTTTATTTTTCATAGTACTGAGGATGGAACCCAGGGGCATTCTACCGCCAATCTACACCACCAGCCCTATTTTAAAAAATTCTTTATTCTTTATTTTGAAACAGGGTCTCGACAACCAAGATGGTGGCAGCAGAGGCGGAGGCCAGTATTCAGGACTGGCAGACAGATCCAATCTAATTCACCTTGAGCTCTTGAAGAAATCTTCCTGGAAGTAGACTGCTCCTGTCTCACATGCTCAGGAACTCTGGACAACATACCATGCAAGAAAAATGTTCAGGGTGCACCAGAGGGAGCCCCGCATAGCCGGGTCAGGCAGCCACGCCGCGCATCCGGGGAGACGTCAGTGCTCATGGCCGCTGCATTCTTCTGCACAGCGCTGGGGGCCAGGGTGCTCTTGGAGGAGCAGATCCCGCTCTGCATGGTGAAGCTTAGACCTCTGCCTTTGGAGGGGAGACAAAATTCATTGCTGCTAGATAATTGGGCTCCCAGCTTTTGCAAAAGACACATACTATTTTCTCCTACTAAAAAAAAAAAAAAAAAAAAAAAGATAGGAGACGCAAGATGGTGGCGGCCAAATAGGACATGCATTCCTCTGAGAAACCCTGGACATCAGATTTTGGTTTAATATCTGATTGGGACAACATATAGAGACATTTACAGCCATGACTTCCTAGCTAAAATATAAGAGAGAAGATTTCAGCAAATGGGAAATAGTGTGGAAAATAAAAAAAAGGACTTCCAAGGAAGAGATAAACTGTAATTGACCGGGTGTGGAAAAGTAGAAACTAATACATTATTGGTGGGATGGCAAATTAATGCAACCCCTTTGAAAAACAGCATGGAAGATCCTCAAAAGAATGAAAACAAACTTACCATATGACCCAGCAACACCACCTATGAGTATCCACCCAAAATTGAAAACAAACTACCAAACCAATGCACACGTATTTATGATCATAGCTGCACAATTCATCATTACCAAACTATGGAACCAGCCAAGATGCCCATCAACAGATGAGTGTATTACAAAACTACGGATATGTACACAATGGAATCTTACCCAGCCATAAAGGAGAACAAAATTATGGTATCTACAGGGAAATGTCACAAAAAATATAAAATCAGATGCTTTCCCTAATATGCGAAAACTAGAGAGAAATGGGTAATAGGAGGAACTCTAGTTGAAGAAGGGGTCCTATAGAGGAGCAATTAAGGTGACCTATCTGAGGGGATGGGAGGAGGAAGAGGGAAACCAAAGCACACGATGTTCTTAAAACATATCAATCACTAAATCAAGCATGGGAACGAGGGAGGGGAAGGAATGTGATGGGGATTGGATAAAGGCTAATTGGATGAGGTGTGCATGTATATCTCCACAAGTTTTTTTTTTCCATTAAGAGGTTTGACTACAATGCACTAATAAAAACATATTTAAGAAAAGAATTAACAGTTTCCAGGGCATTAAGAAAATGATCTTAACTGTATTGGTTAATAGAAATACATTTGCATAAATGTTGAGAAAAAAAAAAGGGTCTCACTGGGTTGAAAAGGGGCTCACTAAGTAGTAGCTGAGGCTGTAGTGAACCGTGAGCCTCCTGTCTCAGCCTCCCAAGTCCTGCGATTACAAGCGTGCGCCACCATGCCCGGCTTTCTATTTTATTTTTATTTTGAGACAGGGTCTCTCTAGGTTGATGAGAGTCTCACTACTTGCTAAGACTGTCCTCCAACCTGCGGTCCTCCTGTCTCAGCCTCCCAACCAAGTACCGGGATTATAAGTGTGTACCACCACACCTGGCTCGGATTATCTCTTTTCTATATTGAGTCCCTAGTCTCCCAGTTCTGGTGATTCCATATTTCTGGAACAACTCCATCATTTCTAGGAGTACATTCTTCAGTAACTTCTTGAGAAAGGGAAAATACCTAGAAAATTGTTTTTTCAATTCTGCTTTTTGGTTTGTTTTTTTAGCCATTCTGAGGATTGAGCCCTGGGGTGTCCTACCACCAAGGTTCAGCCTCAGCCTTTCTTTTATTTTATTTTGAACACAAGGTCTTGCTAACTTTCCTGGCCTGGCCTCGTTTTTGTGATCCTTCTGCCTCAGTCTCCCAAGTAGCTGGCGTAACAGGCATGCACCACTGCACCGCACTCAGTTTGTTTCTAAACTTTTGAAAGCAATATTATGTTTTTTTAAAAATAATTTTTCTCTCTTTTCTGTTTTTTATTTTCCTGGAAATTCTATTATTCAGAGATTGGTCTGATGACTCTAGACTATCCAATCTTTTTTTTTTTTTTTTTTGGTGGTACTGGAAACCCTTCTACCTCGAGGTTATACTCCCAGACCTATTTTATACTTTTTATTTGGAAACAGGGTCTCTTAAGCCAGCGCAGCTGGCTTTGAACCTGGGCGATCCTCTTGTTTCCGCCTCCCAAGAGTGGGGATTACAAGCGTGTGCCACCACGCCTGGCTATCCAATCATTTTTAAAAATAAAACACAAACTGGGGCCGGGCGTGGTGGCGCACGCTTGTAATCCCCGCGCTTGGGAGGCGGAGACAGGAGGATCGCGCAGGTTCGAAGCCAGCCGCGCGTGCTGGCTTAGGAGACCCTGTTTCCAAATATAAAATGTAAAAAGAGGTCTGGGAGTGTAGCCCGGAGGTAGAAGGGCTTCCAGGAACCCCAGTACCACCAAATAAATAAATAAATAAATAAATAAATAAATAAATAAATAAAACACAAACTGGGCCTGTTGGTGCACACCTGTAATTGCAGTAGTTGGAAGGCTGAGATAGGAGTATGGCAGGTTTCAGGCCAGCCTCAGCAATTTAGCGAGAACATGTTTCAAAATAAAAAGGGATGGGGTGTGTAACTTGGAGGTAGAATGCCCCTGAGTTCAATACCTAGTGTTACGTTGAAAATAGAGTTAGGGGGTTTAGGAGGGAGGTAAAAACACCAACCGGGTTATCAGAGACCACTGTTTTATTAGGCCCCAACCCTAGTACCCTCTGGAGAGTCAGCCGGCCAGGGTAAAGGGACCAACGGGCCACGCATCTGGAGAGTTGCGCATAGTCCTGATCGGCCGACTGAGTCACGGGGCAGATCGGAGGCACCGATGTTTTATAGGCATGCTGATTCTCGCGCGGCATCCGGAGTCTCGCGATGTTTGGAGTCTCGAGGCCCCTGGAGTCTCGTGACCGCTTCTGGCTTCCGAGTTCCGCTGCGAGATCACGTGGGGGAGGGACCCAGCTTATCACCTAGTGCCAAAAAAAAAAAAAAAAGAAGAAGAAAAAAAGAAAAGGAAAAAGAAAAAAGAAAAGGTAAAACACAGGCATTAATTGCAAGCATTGAGTTAGCTATTGAGTCTTGCTGACTACTAGACTGTATTGCGCTGTGTTTTATTTATTTTTTTGGTGGTACTGGGGTTCCTGGAAACCCTTCTACATCCGGGCTACACTCCCAGACCTATTTTATAGTTTTTAAATTTGAAACAGGGTCTCTTAAGCCAGCGCAGCTGGCTTGGAACCTGGGCGATCCTCCTGTCTCTACCTCCCAAGTGCGGGGATTACAAGCCTGCACCACCACGCCCAGATTGCACTGTGTTTTAATAGGGATGTAGGGACCCCCAGCTATCAGTTCTTGTGGGTCTTCCCTTTTTGCCAAGGGAAGAAGGAGAGTAGGCGGGGGAGGGGGTGAAAAACTGGTCACTGGCTTATAGCATCCCAATAAGAAAGAGCTGGGTTTCTTGAATCTATTTGTGTGTGTGTGCGCGCTACCGGGAATTGAGCCCAGGGGCATTCTCCTTCTAAGGTACACGCCAACCCTTTTTATTTATTTTTTATTTTATTGTGAAGCTCAATTTTTTTTTTTTTTTTTTTTTTTTTTTGGTGGTACTGGGGTTCCTGGAAGCCCTTCTACCTCCGGGCTACACTCCCAGACCTATTTTTACATTTTTTAAATTTGGAAACAGGGTCTCCTAAGCCAGCGCGCGCAGCTGGCTTCGAACCTGTGCGATCCTCCTGTCTCTGCCTCCCAAGCGCAGGGATTACAAGCGTGCGCCACCACGCCCGGCTGAAGCTCAATTTTTTATTCTTTATTTTGAAACAGGGTCTTTCTATGTTGCAGTGGCTGGTCGAGAACCCAGATCCTCCTGGCTCAGCCTCTCAAGTACTGAGGTTACAAGCATGTGCCACCATGCCTGGGTTATATATTTTTTATTTATTTTTAAAAAATTATTTATTTATTTATTTATTTATTTATTTATTTTGCAGTACTGGGGATGGAACCCAGGGGCATTCTACTTCCAAGCTACACTCCCAGCCCAATTTTTTAATTTTTTAATTTTTAAAAATCTTTTGGTGGTACTGGGGGTGGAACCCAGAGGCTTTCTACCTCCAGGCTATACTCCCAGACCTATTTTTATTTTTATTTTATTTATTTATTTATTTATTTATTTATTTATTTATTTTGCGGGTCTAAGGATGGAACCCAGGGGCATTTGACCTCTGAGCTACACCCCCTGCCCTATTTTTTATTCTTTATTTTGAAACCGGGTCTCATTGAGTTGCAAAGGGCCTCGCTGAGGCTGTCCACAAACCACAATCTTCTTGTCTCAGCCTCCCAAATGCTGGGATTACAAGCATGTGCCACCACACCTGGCTTCTAATTGATATTTTTTTCTTTTGGTGGTGGTATTGGTGTTCCTGGAAACCCTTCTACCTCTGGGCTACATTCCCAGACCTATTTTATATTTTTATTTGGAAACAGGGTCTCTTAACCCAGCGAAGCTGGCTTCAAACCTGCGCGATCCTCCTGTCTCCGCCTCCCAAGCACAGGGATTACAAGCGTGTGCCACCATGCCCGGCCCAATTGATTTTTTTAATGCATTTCAGTCTGTTCCTTTTTGGGATTCTGCCTTACAAATAGGTTTGCTCCCCCCCCCATTCTTTTTTTTTTTTTTTTTTTTTTTGTGGTACCTGGGCTTGAATGCAGGAACATTCTACCTCTGAGCTACATCCCCAGTCCCTTTTTTTTTTTTTTTTTTTTTTAATGAAACAGGATCTCATGAAATTGCAGAGGACCTCACTAAGTAGTTGAGGCTGTCCTCAAACCTGGATTCTCCTGTGTTCTAAGTACTGGGATTACAAGCATGCACCACCATGCCGGTTTGTTTTTGTTATTTCTTAAGGTGTTGTTATAAAATGAAACCTTCCAAAACTGCTTAGAACCTTCTAAAGGATGTCACTGAACAGAAATAAAATGTAATATCCCTTTGGTTTCCAAAGTCCTTTTTTTTTTTTTTTTTTTTTTTTTTTAGTACTGAGGATTGAAACCAAGGGCATTCTCCCTCTGTTTACATGCCCCAGCCACACCAGCCTTCTTCCACATGCCACGTTCATTTTTTCATTCCCTTTTCTTTAAAGATCACTAGTTGCCCCACCATGTCATTCTCTCTTCTTCTCTGGTAATAAGACCCCTAATTTTTAGCTCAGCACATGGCCATCCAGAACAGAGACTATATTTTGTAGCCTCTCGTCCAGAGAGCTGTGGCTAGCAACGTTCTAGCCACAAGGTGGAACTAGAAATAACTTAGGTAACTCTCAGAAGAGTCTTTAAAAAGCAGAAGTTTGAAGCCGGGCGTGGTGGCGCATGCTTGTAATCCCAGCATTTGGGAGGCTGAGACAGGACGATCGTGGTTAACAGACAGCCTCAGCTACTTAGTGAGGCCCTTTGCAACTTAGTGAGACCTGGTATCAAAATAAAAAATAAAAAATAGGCTAGGGGGTGTAGCTCGAAGTTAGAATGCCCTTGGGTTTCATCCCCAGTACAAAAAAAAAAAAAAAAAAGAAGAAGAAGTTTGACCTTTTTCATTACTTCTACAAGCCAACCCCAGCCCGTTCTCCTCCCTGCTGGCTGTGATGCAGAAGTCAGCACGCACTGTGAAATAGAAGCTGTGCGGTGAACGTGGCCAGCAGCAAGACACGGGTGGCAGATCCCTGTCACCAGGATGTTCACTTACAGGATACATTTTTGTGGCAGGGACATAAATACCAATTTTCTAAGTCACCGTTATCTGGGTTTCCTGTCACTCACAGCTGAACCTAACCAGCACACAAAAGTTCAGGCTCTATGTTACCTCCTCAGAGTGGTGTCCCCCATCCTAAGTCACATTCTATTCCTTTCTTTCTTTCTTTCTTTCTTTTTTATTCTTGTGTGTGTGTGTGTGTGTGTGTGTGTGTGTGTGTGTGTGTGTGTGTGTGTGTGGTACTGGGGTTCCTGGAAGCCCTTCTACCTCCGGGCTATACTCCCAGACCAAAACAGTATCTCTTAAGCCAGTGAATCTGGCTTCGAACCTACGTGATCCTCCTGTCTTGACCTCCCAAGCGTGGGTATTACAAGTGTGCGCCACCAAGCCCAGCTCTATTATTTTCTTTATAGCCCTTCTCAGTATCTGAACTTACTGTATTTTCCAGTCTACTTATTTAATATTTGTTTTTCCCAACAAGAATGTAAACTTTGAGCCAGGCATGGTGGTGCATGCTTGTAATCCCAGCATTTGGGAGGCTGAGACAGGAGGATCATGGTTTGAGGACAGCCTCAGCTACTTAGTGAGGCCCTTTGCAACTCAGTGAGAACCTGTTTCAAAATAAAGAATAATAAAAAAAAATAGGGCTGGGGTTATAGTTTGGAGGTAGAATGCCCCTGGGTTTCATCCCCAGTACCGCAAAAAAAAAAAAAAAAAAAAAAAAAAAACTATGGGAGATTTTTTATTTTTTATTTCATGTGTTGGAATCCATAGATAGTTAAATTTGAATAAAGCACTGTATGCCTTTAGAAAGGTTTGGAAACCACTTTTTTTTTGGACTGAGGACTGAAACCAGGGGACAGTTATACCGCCAGCTCTTTTTAAAATGTATTTTTGTGGTACTGGGGATTGAACCCAGGGGCACTCTACCTCTGAGCTACACCCCAACCCTATTTTTTATTCTTAATTTTGAAACAGGGTCTCACTGAGTTGCGGAGGGCCTCACTAAGTAGCTGAGGCTGGCTGCAAACCTGAGATCCTCCTGTCTCAGCCTCCCAAGTACTGGGATTAAAAGTGTGCACCATCATGCCTGGCCTATTTTTTGTTTTGAAATAGGTTCTTACTAGGTTGCTGAGAGTCTTGCTATGATGCGGATGCTGTCCTCAAACCTGCAATCCTCCTGTCTCAGCCTCCCAAGTACTGGGATTACGGGCATATGCCACCGTGCCCAGCTGAAAACCACTTTAATAAAAGATCAAAGTGAAAATCTGCTAGTCTTATGGAAAGGATGCTGAGCTGAGTTGGGGTGTTCATGGTCACATTTTATTGTGAATGCCCTTTGTGTACAGCCACGTGGGAGGCACAATTTTCACTTTTGAAGATGATGCCGCTTTTTCTATGTGAAGATTAATGTCATTTGTCCAAGAAATATTTGTGGAGTGTAATAAGCACAATGTTATCCATATATCTGTAGTAGAGTAATGGCAAGGAGGGGGGTGAAGAACATGTTGAGGGATCAGCAAAGTCTGCAACGAGATTGACAAGCTGAGTCTTACAGCACGAGTACAAGTCTGCCTCTTTCTTTCTTTCTTTCTTTCTTTCTTTCTTTCTTTCTTTCTTTCTTTCGTGGAGATTGAACTCAGGGGCATTCTGCCTTT
The DNA here is from genome assembly GCF_963383645.1 of Muscardinus avellanarius. Classification (NCBI taxonomy): domain Eukaryota; kingdom Metazoa; phylum Chordata; class Mammalia; order Rodentia; family Gliridae; genus Muscardinus; species Muscardinus avellanarius. Next base: position 60,356,267 of record NC_137801.1, read on the forward strand.
GAGCTACACTCCCAGCTCTATTTTATTTGGAAACAGGGTCTCACCAAGTTGCTGAGGGCCTAGCTGAGTTGCTGAGGCTGAACTCTCCTGTTTCGGCCTCACCAGTACTGGTATTATAGGCTTATACCACCGTGTCTGGTTTAAGTCTACCAAATGATTAAAAAAAAAAAAAAAAGGATAGGGGCATTTCAGGCAGGCTCAAAAGCATACAATTAATAATAAAATGACCACTGAATGCCTACTTTATGCACAGAATTTTATCCTTACAACCAACCATGGAGATAGAAGTTGTCATCCCTTGACAAACATGTACCCACATCACGAAACTCTTTACTGGCAGGAACAGATTTGAAACTGGGGTTGTGTGATTTCAAAGCCAAGGCTCCAGGTTCAAACTGGTACCTGTATTTAAGAGGTACGTGCAACACGGGGCTAAGGAAATGGTGGGCGATGAGGCTGGAAACAGGCCCCCACTCTCGCTCACTTGACCACAGGGCAACTTGAGCAAAGAAGAGTTGGGCTGGAACTGGAGGTATCAAATAAGCGCAAGATTTCAAGTGTGTGTGTGTGTGTGTGTGTGTGTGTGTGTGTGTGTGTGTGTGTGTGTGTGTGTGTGTGTGTGCCATTCCAGAGCTGTGCACCGCAAAGGCCTAGAGGTAATGACATCCTAATCCACATTCAATGGTGGGCCAGGCAAGGACCTCCAGGTTTGCTCCCCGCCCAGTGCCACCTCGAGTAGAGCCGGTGTCCTTCACCTGCCTGCCTCTTCTGCAGTACGTGAAACTGTGCCCTTAAACCTGCCCCCAACGCCGGTTTCGCCCGCCATCAAACCAGGCAGAGCGCTGGGAACCATAATCCCGAACAGCACCAGAGCCAGACAACCCTGACGGCGGAGCTGGAGGAGCCGTTTCTTATTGGGCTTCACCGCTGCCAGTCACGGCCTCCCACATCTATCCCCGCCCCTTCCGCTGAAGCTGTCAGCTAAATGTTGGGCGGGGGCCGGCGGCGACTTCCGGTTCGGGGAAGAAAGTTGGGCCGAAGGAGGGGCCACGCAGAGGGCGGAGGAGGAAGAGGCTCGAGCCGGGCGGCGGCGGCGGCTGTAGGTTCGGCGACGGCGGGGGCTTTCTCCGGGGCGGACGATGGACAGCCAGGGCAGGAAGGTGGTGGTGTGCGACAACGGCACTGGGGTGAGTACCGGGCGAGGAGGCCGCAGGCCCGGCGGGGATGTGCGGGGGCCTGGGCCCTCGGGAAGAAGGGGCGCGGGCGGCACTTCCCGCCTCCGCGGCGCGGGGAGCGAGCGGCGGGCCTGGCCTGCGTCTCCCCGAGCCCTCCACCCCTCAGCGGGCCACCCCGCGCCCCCGGCCCGGGCGGCGCTCGCGAGCGGACCCGGGACCCCACCTGCTGCCCCGAGGCCCGGCTCCGTGGGGAGCGGGCGCGGCGTGCTCTCAGTGCCCCGGTAGGGAGAAAGCTGGGCTTCTGCGTTCGGAGAAGGGCTCCATTTTCCAGATTCGCCGGTGTGTAAAAAGGAGAAAGACCCAGAGGCCTTCCTCTTCCTGTATAGTTGAAGATACCGAATGAGAGGCAGGAAACGGGCTCACAGAAAGAAGAAGAAGAAAAAAAAGGGGGAAGTGCTGTCATGCAACTGGCCTCAGACCTTTCGCAAGTGCCTCTTGAGGGTATTCATTCTGTCAGCCTGTCTTTTTGAAAGATCGGCAGCGCACCATTTACTTTTTCTTCTGCCTGCTGGTGGTTTGGCCCAGGTGCAGCCAAGCAGAGACTTAGCAGCGTGCTCCATGAGTTGATTTTAGGAGATCTAAGTGTTCATTCCACTGACTGTGGAGTCAGTTTTAGGTCCTCCTTCCTGGCCTCCCCCCTTACCCCTAAGCACAGAATACAGATGTTAGTTTTGAAGATTCTGGTTAAAATCCAGACAAGCACTGATTTAGAAATTATTGGAAAGTGATTTATTTCCAGCCCCTCCCTTTAAAAATTTATTTTTTGAGCGCAGCAAATTAAAGACAAATTCAGCCATCTAGTAATACTCTTAGCAATATAGGGAGACCCTGTTTCAAAACAAAAAAAGGGCTGAGGGTATAACCCGGAGCTACGTAGAATATCCCTGGGCTCAATCTCCAGTATACCCCTTTCCCCCCCACAGAAGAACAGAAACGGCTGGGTTCAATCCCCAGGCCTCCACCCCCAACAGAAATGTCCAGACATGGTGGCGAAGGCAGTAATCCCAGTATTTGGAGACTGACATAGGAGGATTGCAGATTTGAGGCCATCCTCAGCAACTTAGCCAGATCCTGTTTCCAAATAAAACATAAAAGAGCTGGAGGTGTTGGCTGGGAGGTAGAATTTCCCTGGGTTCAATCCCCGTTACAACAACAAGAAGACAGAAATGTTTTATTTTGAGTGAATTCTATGGTGATTTTTAGTCTTTTTTGGCTTTTGCCCCTCCTTCCCATGAATGTGACATATGAATTTAAATAGATTTTTCTTGATTTTTAAAACACGTTGGATTGCTGGGGGGGGGGGGAGAACTGGTCTTTACTGTCATAATAGTGTCTTTACTGGCATAATAGTGCCCTTGATTGAATTTGTTACAGGCTTTTAAAAGCAGTAATTGTGCTAGCTTTAACCGAACTAAGTTAAAAATGCAATACAGCAGAAGAGTGTTATAATACAATTGAGACATCCGTACAAAATACTTTGTGTGTCTATGTGTGGTACAGGAAATTGAACCCAGGAGCAGAACGTTCCGCTTCTTAGCTAGACCCTCAGCCCTTTTTATTTATTTTTAATTAATGAATGAATTTGGCTCTGGGAATTGAACCCAGGGCCATTCTACCTCTCAGATATACCCCCAGCATTATTTTATATTTTATTTTGAAGCTGACGCTGGTTGTGAACCTGTAAGCCTCCTGTCTCAACCTCCCAAGTACTGGGATTACAAGCGTATGCCACCATACCTGGCATTTATTTATTTATTTATTTATTTATTTATTTATTTATTTATTTATTTATTTATGGTACTGGGGGTGAAACTCAGAGGCTTTCTACCTCCAAGCTATACTCCCAGCCCTATTTTATATTTTATTTGGAAACAGGGTCTCGCTAAATTGCTGAGAGCCTCACTAAGTAGCTGGGTTCGAAACTGTGCAATTCTCCTGTCTCAGCCTCCCAAGTGCAGGGATTACAAGCATGCGGCACCACATCCGGCCTGGCTTTTATTTTATTATTTATTTTGAAACAAGGTCCTGCAGAGTGGCTGAGACTGTTCTGGAACCTATGATCCTCCTGTCTCAGCCTCCCAAATGCTGGATTTGAGGCATGGGCCACCACACCCTGCTCAAAATACTTTTTTTTTTTTTTTTTTTTTTGCGGTACCAGGGATGGAACCTAGGGCATTTACCTCTGAGTTACTCCCCCAGCCCTGTTTTTTATTCTTTTTTTTTTTTAATTTTTTATGCGGGTCTGGGATGGAACCTGGGGGCATTTGACCTCCGAGCTACACCCCCTGCCCTTGTTTTTATTCTTTAATTTGAAACAGGGTCTCATTAAGTTGCAGAGGGCCTCACTAAGGAGCTGAAGCTGTCCACGAACCGTGATCCTCCAGTCCTGTATTTTATTCTTTACACATATTTTTTAAAACAGTGTTTCACTGAGTGACAAAGGGCCTCACTAAGTAGCTGAGGCTGTCCTTTAACCACGATTCTCCTGTGTCAGCCTCTCAAATGCTCACATTACAAGCATGCACCACCACACCTGGATTCTCAAAATACCCTTTAAAAGGAAGCAGATCCATTGGTAGGGAAGTATGTGTAAAATTTATTAATCTTGCTTTATTTATTTATTTATTTATTTATTTATTTATTTATTTATTGTACTGGGGTTCCTGGAAGCCCTTCTACCTCTGGCTACACTCCCAGACCTATTTTTTTTAATATATTTTTTTATTTGGAAACAGGCTTTGAACCTGCGGGATCCTCCTGTCTCTGCCTCCCAAGCTTGGGGATTACAAGCATGCACCACCACGCCCGGCAAATTTAATACTTTAAAAATTGAATTTAAAATGTTTTGTAGCTGAATGTGTTGGTGCACATTTGTAATTCAGTACTTGGGAGGCTGAGACAGGAGGATCACAGGTTTGCAGCCAGCCTCAGCAACTTATTGAGGCCCTCTGTAACTTATTGAGACCTTGTTTCAAAGATAATATAAGGCTGAGGGCCATATATTTGTAGTATGTGTATATAAGATTTTTGTTAGCCAGGTGTGGTGATGCACACCTGTAATCCCATAACTTGGGAGGCTGCAACAGGAGGATTGCAGGTTTAAGGACAGCTTCAGCAAGTATCGAGACACTCATCAACCTAATGAGACCCTATTTCAAAATGAAAATAAAATAGGCCTGGGAGTATAACTTGGAGGTAGAATGCTCGTTTTACTTTAGTTTTGAGACAAGTTCTCACTAGATTACCTAGGCTATTCTGGAGTTTGCTGTCTTCCTGCTTCAGCTTCCTAGGAGCTGGGATTACAAACTTGTACTACCGTGACCAGCAGGAATTTTGATAAATTCATTTAGAACAGGAATGTTTGCCTCTGGGTGGTTCATCCCTGTAACCCAGCTAGCTGTTCCAGAGGCTGAGGCAGGAGAATTGATCATGTGAGCCCAAGGAGTTCAAGGCTAGACTGAGCAATTTAGACCCTGTCTCAAAATAAAAAGTAAAAAATGGTTGGGAATGTAGCTCAATGGTGTGTATAGTGTGTGTGTGTGTGTGTGTGTGTGTGTCTATCAAATTTCATCAAGCTTGCCTTACATGTTTGAGGCCTTGGGTTCAATCCTCAGCCAGGCCTGGTGGCTCATGCCTGTAATCCCAGTACTTGAGAGGCTGAGACAGGAAGATCACAGGTTCAAGAATAGCCTTAGCAAGTAGTGAGACGCTCATTAATCTAGCAAGACCCTGTTTCAAAATAAGAATGAGATAAGAATGCAAGTGTAGCTTGGAGGTAGAATACCCCTGGGTTCAGTGCCCAGTACCCCCTCCCCATGATAAAGTGGTAGTGGTGGTGGTAGTAGAGTAGTGTGTTGCTGGGCATTAGACATAAGCTAATTTTTGTTACTATTTCATTAGTTTAGCTAATATTAGAAGACTAATTATATGTATTGTTGTGTTACATGTAACACATAATTCTAAAATCCTGTTCTGTATATCAAAATGACATAAATAAAAAACATATAACTAATTGAAACAAAAATTTATGTATTTTGGTGTTATACGGTAGCATATTACGTCCATATTTATGTAGACATGATTGGCTGTAAATGAAGAGCTCTGATGTAATATGTGAATCATATAACAATCAGGAATGCAGTGATACTTCAGAAAATTTAGAGGAATAGGAACCTCTTAGAGTCTGTATTCTCTTTCTTACTACTTACTCTTCTAGACACAAATGGCTGTCTATTTAGGAACCTGAAGTTATGATTCCTTTACAATTATTAAAGAGATATTCAGATTTTATTTTTTACAATTTAGGAAATAGCTGTTACCCAAAGTAACATTTGCCTCTTTCATGCTTTAGATTCAGGGGTTTTGTGTTTGTTTGATTTTTTTTTTTTTTTTTTTTTTTTTTGTGGTGCTACGGGTGGAACCCAGGGGTGAGCTGTACGCCCAGCCTTTTTTTAAAAATCATTTTATTTATTTATTTATTTATTTATTTATTTATTTTTGCGGGTTTGGGGATGGAACCCAGGGGCATTCAAACTCTGAGCTACACCCCCTGCCCTATTTTTTATCCTTTATTTTGAAACCGGGTCTCACTGTGTTGCAGAGAGCCTCACTAAGTAGCTGAGGCTGTACGTGAACCCCGATCCTCCGGTCTCAGCCTCCTAAATGCTGGGATTACAAATGTGCGCCACCATGCCCTGCTTATTTTTTGTTTTGAAAGGAGGTCTCCCAAGGTTGAAGTAGCTGAGGCTGGCCACGAACCTGGATCCTTTTCTCTTAGCCTCCCAAATGCTGGGATTACAAACGTGCATCACCATGCCTGGCTGCCCCAGTCCTATTTTTTGCTTTATTTTTTAAATTTTGAAACAGGATCTCACTGGGTTAATAGAGTCTTACTAGCCGGGCGTGGTGGCACACACTTGTAATCCCAGCACTTGGGAGGTTGAGACAGAAGGATCGCACAGGTTCGAAGCCAGCCTCAGCTACTTAGGCTCTCAGCAATTTAGTGAGACCCTGTTTCCAAATAAAATATAAAATAGGTCTGGAAGTATAGCCCCAGGGGTAGAAAAGCCCCTGGGTTCCACCCCCAGTACCACACACACAAAAAAAAAAAAAAAAGAAAAGAAAAAAAGAAAAAAAAAGTCTCACTACTTGCTGAAGCTACTCTCGAACTTCCTCCTGTCTTAGCCTTCCAAATATTGGGATTAGGAGTGTGGGCCTACACACCTGGTTTATTTTATTTTTTTTTATTTTTTTTAATTTTTTTTTATTTTTTTTTATTTTTTGCGGGTCTGGGGTGGAACCCAGGGACTTTTGACCTCCGAGCTATACCCCATGCCCTATTTTTTATTCTTTATTTTGAAACCGGGTCTCCCTGAGTTGCAGAGGACCTCACTAAGTAGCTGAGGCTGTCCACAAACTGCGATCCTCCAGGTCTCAGCCTCCCGAATGCTGGGATTACAAGCATGTGCCACCACGCCCGGCTTTGGTTTAGGTTTTAAAAAGCCTGCGTGTGGTGGCACATACCTGTAATCCCAGTACTTGGGAGGCTGAGGATTCCAGGTTCAAAGACAGCCTCAGCAATTTAGTGAGATCTTGTTTCAAAATAAAAAAAGAGCATGGGGGTATAGCTCGGAGGAGGAACACCCCTAATTCAACTCTCAGTACAAAAAAAAAAAAAAAAAAAAAAACAAGAAAAAAGAAAAAGAAAAAAAACCCCAAGCCACATGAGAACTTAATTTTTTTCTTTCAGTGATGGAAATTGAACCCAGGGCCTTCAGTATGCTAGGCAAGTGCATTATCACTAAGCTGCCTCCCCATCCCCAAGAAGTTGATCTTTTTAACCCATCAGGCAGACCCAAAGTTGAATGCTCTAAATGTAGGTGCATTGTTTTGATCACATGCCATATTGGTCCTGATCCCTTTCATCATCTCCCAGCTAGACCAGTGTGTCAGTAAGGTGGTCTGGAGGAGGAAAGCTCTTCTGATTTCAATAATTTATGTGCTTCTCTCTCTTAATCATTCAAACCTACTTTCTAAAATAGAGCCAGTAGAAAATAAGATGGAGCCGGGCCTGGTGGTGCAGGCTTGTAATCCCAGGATTTGGGAGGCTGAGACAGGAGGATTGCAGGTTTGTGGCCAGCCTCAGCTACTTAGGCTCTCAGCAATGTAGTGAGACCTTGTTTCAAAAAAAAAAATAGGGTTGGAGGTGTAGCTTAGAGGTAGACTGCTCCTGGGTTCCATCCCCAGTTTCACAAGATTAAAAAAAAAAAAAAAAAAGGATAAAATGGAGTCAATAAAAGAGGCAAGATAGGCAAAAATTGGAGATCTGTGAATCTCTAGGTTTTAGTCTCTTTACAGTTGGGCTCAGGTTCCTGGAGTTATGTATCCCATTACCAAAGAGAGTGATTTTATCAGCAGTGAGTTCATTCACAAACAAAATGAAGACTTCTGAGTGCCTGCTGTGTTCCTGGCACAATAGTGTGTGTGTGTGTGTGTGTGTGTGTGTGTGTGTGTGTGTGTGTGTGTGTGTGTAAGAGACGCAGACAGACAGACACTGGGGATTGAACCCTGGGGCTTTATACAACTGGGCTAGGCTTATAATGGGGGTGGAATCCAGGACCTTCTACCTCCGAGCTACACTCCCAGCCCTATATTATTATTATTATTATTATTATTATTATTATTATTATTATTATTATTATTAGAAACAGGCTCTCACTGAGTTGCAAAGGCCTTACTGAGTAGCTGTGAACCGCGATCCTCCTATCTCAACCTCCCAAATGCTGGGATTACAAGTATGCGCCATCACGCCTGGCTAATGTCTTTTATTTTATTTTATTTTATTTTTTGTTGTATTTGGGATAGAACCCAGGGGCACTCTATCTCTAAGTCACACCCTTAGCCCTATTTTATTTTTTATTTGGAAATAGGGTTTAGCTAAATTGATGTAAGCATCACTGAGTTGCTGAGGCTGGCTTTGAACCTTTAATCCTCTTGTCTCAGTCTCCCAAGTACTGGGATTACAGGCGTGCACCACCACTCCCGGCTCCCCCCTGCCCTCTTTAATTTTTTATATTCAGAGTCCTGCTAGGTTGCCCACAGTCTCGCTAAATGGCTGAGACTGGTCTCAAACCTGCAATCCTCCTGCCTTAGTCTCCCAAGTACTTAGTCTCTCCAAGTAGTAGGAGGTGGTGTGCACCACCACACACAGCTCTGACAATGCTTATTAAGATCTAGCACACTTGTAATCCCAGCATTTGGGAGGCTAAGACTGGAGGATCGTGGTTCGCAGACAGCCTCAGCTACTTAGGCCCTCTGCAACTTAGTGGAACCCTGTTTCAGAATAAAGAATAAAAAATAGGGCAATAGGTGTAGCTCTATGGTCAGATGCCCCTGGGTTCCATCCCCAGACCCACACACACACAAAAAGATCTAGTGAGCCGGCCGGGCGTGGTGGCGCATGCTTGTAATCCCCACCCTTGGGAGGCTGAGACAGGAGGATCACACAGGTTTGAAGCCAGCCTCAGCTACTGGATGAGGCTCTCAGCAACTTAGTGAGACCCTGTTTCCAAATAAAGTGTAAAAAAATAGGTCTGGGAGTGTAGCCCGGAGGTAGAAAGTCCCTGGGTTCCATCCCCAGTACCACAAAAACAAACAAACAAAATTCTAGTGAGCCAGGCATGGTGGCCCACATCTGTAATCCTAGTATTTGGGAGGCTGAGACAGGAGGTTTGCAGGTTTGGGGCCATCCTGGGCAATTTAGCAAGACCTTTAGCAACCTAGTGAGATCTTGTTTCAAAATAAAATAACAATAAAGGGCAGGAGGGTATGTGGCTCAGAGGTGGAATGAATGTCCCTAGGTTAAATCCTTAATACACACACACACACACACACACACACACACACACACACAATCTAGTGATGCAGAGAAGCTGATAGTCCTAGTATATTTTCTTTTATAATTCACATTCATAGTTGATTGTGGTCTGCTTTACCAGGCTTGTGTTAATTTATATGTTGAATTTAGGAGTGTTTGAAATAGAAACAAATCAGAACCTTTGGTTTCACCCTGTGAACTGCTTTAGGATAATAGAATGTCTTGGTGGCCAAGATAAGGACAGTCATTGTAAGGGAAAAATAAAAAGTAAGCAAGCCCAAATGGGCTTTATAAATCTCTCCCCCCTTTTTTTTTTAAAGTAAAAAGGTACTTTCAGAACAGATGTAGACAGTTATTCCTCATTCTTTCTTGAAGGAACATACTATTCATGCTCTTACCAGTTGATGACTCAGTGGGAAGTAAGAAAGCCAGTGTAAACCACACTGTTACGAAGAGGAAACTATATATGGTAAAATCTATTCCCTAAACATGGCCGTTGCATACAATGACAGAACCAAGTCACAAAGTCTTAAAATGATTGGCCGGGGATAGGAATTTCAAGGATTTCTTTCTTTCTTTCTTTCTTTCTTTCTTTCTTTCTTTCTTTCTTTCTTCCTTTCTTTCTGTACTAAAAGTTGAATCTAGAGGCAGTGTACCTTCGAGTTCCATCCCCACCCTTTATATTTTTATTTTACAACAGGTTTGTGCAAAGTTACTAAGAGTCTTGCTAACCTACTACTGGCCTCAAACCTGCAGTCTTCCTGTCTTAGCCTCCTAAATACTGGGGTTACAGGTGTGTGTTAACATGGTTGGTGAGCTAGATTTTGAATTAAGGACAAAAGAGAGGCATATGAAGAAATTTTGTGAGGTTTTCTTTCATTTTTCTTTTTTTAGTTTGAACTTCTAAAAAGTACTAGGTATTATTCTCCCCCCCCCTCTACTTCTAAAAAGTACTAGGTATTATTCCCACCCCCACCCCCCTTGTGGTACTGGGGATGGAACCCAGGGGCATTCTACTTCGGAGCTTTACCCCCAGCCCTATTTTTTATTCTTTTATTTTGAAATAGGGTCTCGCTGAGTTGCAAAGGGCCTTGTTAAGTAGCTGAGGCTGTTCGCAAATCGTGATCCTCCTGTCTCAGCCTCTCAAATGCTGGGATTACTTACCAGTCCTGCTTAAGTGTTACACTGCTACCCATTTCTAAAAGTGTTACACTTAAATTGTGTGTGGTGGCACAAGCTTATAGTCCCAACATTTGGGAGGCTGAGGATCATGGTTCGCGAACAGCCTCATCTACTTAGCGAGACCCTTCACAACTAAGTAAGACACTGTTTCAAGTATAAAAAGACTAAAAAATAGGGCTGGGAGTGTAGTTCAGAGATACAATGCCCCTGGGTTCCATCCTCAGTACCACAAAAAGAAAAAAAGAAAAAGAAATGGATAGCAATACCTGAAAAATGCTCTAGTTTTGGTGGCTCAGTGGTAAACAACTAGGACTAGGTTTTGTGGGTTTAGAAGAAAACATCTAAAAGCCAGATGTGGTGGTACACACTGGTAATCCTAGTACTTGGGAGGCTGAGACAGGAAGATCGAGGTTTGTGGACAGCCTTAGCTACTTAGTGAAGCCTTCTGCAACTTAGTGAGACCCTGTTTCTAAATAATGTAAAATAGGGTTGGGGGTGTAGCTTGTAGGTAGAATGCCCCAGGGTTCCATCTCCAGTACCACACAAAAGAAGAAAACATCTAAATATTATGTTTTATTAAAGTTCTGAAATTAAAAATTAAAAGGATAAGAATTAAGGTAGTATTGGGAATATGAAATTCTCTCATTTCAGACAGATTTTTCATAAAAGCTTTAATTTGTTTTAAAAGCTGTCTTTATAAAAGAGAATTCTAAGACAGAATGTTCTAGGCTATTTATAATTAAGTGTGGTTCATCAACATTTTCAATAAGATTGCTGTAGAAATATTTGAAATTTTTTATATTTTCGAGGGTAAGTCAAAAGTCAGTGAGCTTGAAAGCCGGGCGTGGTGGCGCACGCTTGTAATCCTCGTGCTTGGGAGGCTGAGACAGGAGGATCGCGCAGGTTCGAAGCCAGCCGTGCACGCTGGCTTAGGAGACCCTGTTTCCAAATAAAAATGTAAAAATAAGTCTGGGAGTGTAGCCCGGAGGTAAAAGGGCTTCCAGGAACCCCAGTACCACAAAAAAAAGAAGAAAAAAAAAAGAAAAGTATATGATAGCTGGGCACCTGGGCACTGTGGTACATACCTGTAATCCCACTTGAGAGGCTGAGACAGGAGAATTACAGGATCAAGGCCAGTCTCAGCAACTTAAAAGTGCTTTTTTTTTTTTTTTTGGTGGTATTAGAGATTGAATCCAGGGGCATTTTACCTCTGACTTATACTCCAATATCCAGCTTTATTTTATTTTATTTTATTTTATTTGGAACAGGTTCTTATTAGGTTGCTGAGAGTCTCACTACATTGTGGAGGCTGTCCTTGATTCTACAATCCTTCTGACTCAGCCTTCCAAGTATTGGGATTGTAGGCATGTGCTACCATGCCCTGCTAAAATTACTATGTTAAACTGGGCATGGTGGCGTACACTTGTAATTCCAGCGCTTGGGAGGCTGAGAGAGGAGGATCAAAGGTTCACGGTCAGCTTCAGCTACTTAGTGAGGCTCTCCACAATTTAGTGAGACCCTGTTTCAAAATGAAGAATAAGAGCTGGGCGTGGTGGTGCACACTTGTAATCCCAGCGCTTGGGAGGCTGAGACAGGAGGATCACATAGGTTCGAAGCCAGCCTCAGCTACTGAGTGAGGCTCTCAGCAACTTAGTGAGACCCTGTTTCCAAATAAAATGTAAAATAGGTCTGGGAATATAGTTTGGAGGTAGAAAAGCCCCTGGGTTTTACCCCCAATACCACATACACACAAAAATGAAGAATAAAAACATAGGGCTGGGAGTGTAGCTTGAAGGTTGAATGCCTCTGGGTTCAAGCCCCAACACCACATTCAATCAATAAAATAAAAATACTATGTTATATATGTTAAAAAAAAAAATCCTTATTTAGCCGGGCGTGGTGGCGCACACTTGTAATCCCCCGCTTGGGAGGCGGAGACAGGAGGATTGCGCAGGTTCGAAGCCAGCCGCACTGGCTTAAAAGACCCTGTTTCAAAAAAAAAAAAAAAGTATAAAATAGGCCTGGGAGTGTAGCCCAAAGGTAGAAGGGCTTCCAGGAACCCTAGTACCACCAAAAAAAAAAAAAAAAAAAAAAAAAAAAAAAAAAAAAAAAAATCCTTATTTTAAGTTTTATCATCATTGTTTAATCTCCTAGAATATTAGTTCCTTATACAATAAACAGAAGTATTATTAGAATCAATGATGTTCCCCTTTGGGAGAAATATACTACCTGAAAATGAAATTATGTTACTTGGTGTTACTAAGTATATGTATCTAAATATAAAAATGAAAGTAGCCAAAAATACCTGAGTAATATTTATTTTCACCTGATACTAGTTCAGATGCTGTTTGGTTTTCCCATTGTGGACAATGAGATCAGTGGTGCATGCCTGTATCCCAGAATCTGAGAGGCTGAAAAAGGAGGATTGCAGGTTTGAGGCCATCCTCAGCAATTCAGTGAGACCTTGTCTCAAAATAAAGTAGGGTTAGGGGTGTATCTCAGAGATGGAATACTCCTGGGTTCAATTCCCAGTACTGCATAATCAGAAAGAGAGAGGGAGAGGGAGAGGGAGAGGGAAAGGGAGAGGGGGAGGGAGAGAGAGAGAGAGGGAGGGAGGGAGGGAGGGAGTGAGGGATATGGATGGATGTTGTTTAACTGAACCAGCCAAGATAAATGAAAGTCTCCTTTAAAGTCAAAGCTCTAGTTTTGTTCATTTTTTTAAAAATTTCTTTTTGTGGTACTGGGGTGGAGCCCAGGGGCATTCTACCTCCGAGCTACACCTCCCAGCCCTATTTTTGATTCTTTCTTTTGAAACAGGGCCTCACTGAGTTGTTGCAGAGGGCCTCACTCAGTAGATGAGGCTGTCCGTGAACCCCGATCATCCTGTCTCAGCCTCCCAAATGCTGGGATTACAAGCTTAGTTTTGTTAAATTTTTAACACTTTTTAAAAATACTTCGCATTTGTTGAGTGAATTTGTTTATGCCCCAGGTATTGCTTGAATGACCACTGTGTTCCAAGGCCTCGGAGAGGCTCCAGCATGAACCGCTCAGCTTAGCGACCTGCTCCTGTGCGGTTTCCCTTTAGTGGGGGCACTTAGGCCTAAGTCAGAAGTTAACTCGTAAATAAACATGAACCGAAAGGTGCCATGAAAGAAGCAAAGGGGATGGTGCTGGAAGTGAAGTGAGTGTCTGCTCTGGGTGGTTTTGAATCACCAGGAGTTTATAATATTGTGCAAACGCGAAGTATATAGGTCGGGTGTGGTGGTGCGTGCTTGTAATCCCAGTATTTGGGAGGCCCTTCGCAACTTAGTAAGACCCTGCTTCAAAATAAAGAATAAAGGGGGAGTGGTGAGTTGGCCCGGGCCACTCTCCCCCCTCATGCCATTTTGGCATGGGGCTGTAACTATTTTCTGTATTTCTATCTTTTTAATAAACTTCTTTAAATCTTCAAAAAAAAAAAGAATAAAAATAGGGCTGGGAGTATAGCTTGGAGGTAGAATTTCCCCAGATTCAATCCCCAGTACTGCAACAAACAAACAAACAATAACAACAACAAAAAAAAAACCCAAAACAAGGTAGTGTTTTTCAGATACTGTGTTTATTTTTATTTTTTGTGGCACTGAGGGTGGAACCCAGGGGCTTTTCTACCTCCGGGCTATACTCCCAGACCTATTTTACATTTTATTTGGAAACAGGGTCTCACTAAGTTGCTGAGAGCCTCACTCAGTAGCTGAGGCTGGCTTCGAACCTGTGTGATCCTCCTGTCTCCGCCTCCCAAGCGCGGGGATTCCAAGCGGTGCCACTACACCCGGCTTTAGATACTGCATTTAAATGAATATAGTAAATCCTTTGATACTAACCCACGTTTACCATTTCCTTCTAGTTTGTGAAGTGTGGATATGCAGGCTCTAACTTCCCAGAACACATCTTTCCAGCTTTGGTTGGAAGACCTATTATCAGATCAACCACCAAAGTGGGAAACATTGAAATCAAGGTAATGTTTTATTTATTATTAAAGTGATCATCAAGACTTGTGAAGTACTCTTTGACATAAGCAGTTTTAAAGTATGATGCCTTAAAAAGCAGAGGGGGGACAATGGGTCATATTTTAATTTAATCTGCACCTGAACCGAGACACAGAACCGAAGTTGATTTCATCTAGTTTGTGCATGGCTTGACGTCATCGGTGGCTAGAGTATGACTTAGGTTTTTACATTGACGCAAAGCACTGTGCTAGTGACTGAGTCTTAGTATATAGCTTCATTTTTTAAAAGAAAAGTGAATTTTATGTCTTTCAATTGATATAATATTTATTATTATACCTTAGTGTCTCTTTGGAACTCTAGACTGAACCCCTCCGTATTTTCTTGGCTGGGTTTCCCTACTTTTTTATATTAGGAAGACAATACGCATCTCACTGCTTTCTCTTCTCACGAGTATGATAACTGATTTGCATAAGTGTCGAGGAAGCCGTGCAGATTTCACTTGGCCTTGCACTAGAGCTCTCACCACAAGGAGAGAGGGAGGAAAGTGTCGTTGCCCACTCCCTGCACCTAAACCTGAGAGAGTCTACATCAATGTCGATAAGTTTTTCTCCCACAGGGATACATATCAGGCAGGAGTTAGATTATTTTAGAAGAAAGAAATAGAATAATCAGAAAGACAGTGGTCACCAATTGACTAAAATCTTCAGGTGGCCTTAGGGGCTTTTCAGTGAATTGTTGGTGAAAAAGGTAGTGTTGGTCCTATCTGGACTGTCTTTGGCAGGATGTCAGTGAGCTAGCTGGGCATGGTGGCACACACTTGTAATCCCAGCATTTGGGAGACTGAGATAGGAGGATCTTGGTTCGCAGACAGCCTTAGCTACTTAGGTTTATTGCAAGTCAGTGAGACCCTGTTTCAAGATAAAGAATAAAAAGCCGGGCATGGTGGCGCACACTTGTAATCCCCTTGCTTGGGAGGCTGAGACAGGAGGATTGTGCAGGTTCAAAGCCAGCCTCGCTGGCTTCAGAGACCCTGTCTCCCCCCACCCCCCCAAAAAAAAAGTATAAAATAGGTCTGGGAGTGTAGCCTGGAGATAGAAGGGTTTCCAGGAACCCCAGTACCACCAAAATAAATAAAGAAAGAAAGAAAGAAAGAAAGAATTAAAAATAGGGCTGGGAGTATCGCTCACAGGTAGAATACCCCTGGCTTCCATTCCCATTACTGCAAAAAACAAAAAAGATGTCAGTGAACTGTTAGGTTATGATTTAAAATGTAAGTTAGGATGTACCTTTTTAGGACTTTTGATTTGAGATCGCTAGGAAAGTAGTAATAGATGGTAGAAATTTGCTACTTGGTAGTTCTCCACAGTTGGGACTAGAGAATTGAGTTACACAATGAATAAAAATAGAAACTAAAGAAATTTAGGTTCTCTGTCAACTTTTAAAGATAAAGTAGTAGATTCTGGCCTCTGTTATGTTACAAAAATTAAAATAGTACTGAGAAGGCTTTTTTAAAAGGAGGTCTTTTCTATTGGGAAATTTATGGGATTGCTTTTTGTGAATGCTTTTTATTCTGATTGAATTTTATTTTAAATGAACTTCAGACAGGCGTGGTGGCACATGCTTGTAATCTCAGCGCATGGGAGGCTGAGACAGGAGGATCGCACAGGTTCAAAGCCAGCCTCAGCTACTGAGTGAGGCTCTCAGCAACTTAGTGAGACCCTGTTTCCAAATAAAGTATAAAATAGGTCTGGGAATATAGCCCAGAGGTAGAAAAGCCCCTGGGTTTCACCCCCAGTACCACCAAAAAAACAAACAGACAAATAAATAAATAAAAATAACTTCAGCTTGAAATTTAGCTAATAATAGTGATAAGAACAGATTTGTTTGGAGGTAATACTTTTGTTTAGTGTCTGGCTTTTATTTTTATTTTTCACTTTTTTGTACTGAGGATTTTATCTAGAGGCATTTTACCTCCAAGATATACTCCCAGCCATTTATTGATTTTTTTTTTGGGGGGGGGGTCTGAGGATGGAACCCAGGAGCATTGAACCTCTGAGCTACACCCCTGCCCTATTTTTTTTTTTTTTAATTCTTTAGTTTGAAACAGGGTCTCACTAATTTGCAGAGGGCCTCACTAAGTAGCTGAAGCTGACTGCGAACCGTGATCCTCAGGTCTCAGCCTCCCAAATGCTGGAATTACAAGCATGCGCCACTCCTGGCTTTGATTTATTGATTTATTTAGTGGTAGTAGAGATGGAATCCAAGGGCATATTCTACTTCTGAGCTATACCTTCAGTCCTATTTTATTTTTATTTTTAAACAGGGTGTTGCTAGGTTGATGAGTTTCGCTGCTTATTGAGGCTGTCTTCAAATCTGTGATTCTCCTGTCTCAGCCTCCCAAGTACTGGGATTACAGTACCACTATACCTAGCTAGCCTTTAACCTGCAATCCGTTCTCAGCCTCTCAACTACTGGGATTACTCATGGGCCACCATGCCTGGCAGGTTTTTTTGTCTTCTTTATGGTCAATAAAATTTTTGAGATATAAAGATAACATTGTGTACAGCCATCTTTACTTTTTTTTTTTTTTTTTTTTTTGGTACTGGGAATGGAACCCTGAGGCAGTCTACCTCTGAGCTACACCTCCAGGCCTATTTGCTTATTCTTTATTTTGAAACAGGGTGTCACTGAGTTGCAAAGGGTCTCACTAAGTGGCTGAGGCTGTCCTCGAACCAGGATCTTCCTGTCTCAGCCTCCCAAATGTTGGGATTACAAGGGTGTGCCACCATGACTGGCTGTGTATAGCCATTTTTAATCATCAAGATAGGTACAAATAATTAAACATCTTTTGATGCCCACTTTCTTACTTTTTGAAGCCAAGAAGTAGAAATCACAAAGTCACACTTGTCAGTTTTCTAAAAAGACATATTAAGCAACAATCCCCCTGTATCCTTGCTAAATCTGTATTCTGTTGGCTCAGCTCCTTTTACTCAGCTCAATCTTGTTTTTATTTATTTATTTTTGTGGTACTGGGAATGGAACACAGGGGTGTTCTATCTCTGAGCTGTATTTTCTTTTTTTAAATTTGAAACAGTCTCACTGAGTTGCAGAGGCTGGTTTTGAGCCTGTGATCTGCCTGTCTCAGCCTCCCAAGTTCTGGGATTATAAGCGTGTACCACCACTGTCCAGTCTTTTTAACCTTTCAGGTTAAGTTGCTTTTTTCCAGCAGAAAATAATAAAAGATATCTGTGTTAAATTAACATGAATACTAGGGCTTGGGCAAACAACCCCGAACTATCTTTCTATCTACTCAGCTAGACCTTTGCTGTAGTCATTTATTGTCCTTAAAGTTCTTAAATTCATTTATGAGTTAAACTTGACTTTGGAATTCCTGTGCATAGTGGATTGACTTGTACTCTGTGTCTTATTAGCTAAAGTGTGATAGACTAGAAAACGGAAATTAAAATCATTTTTGTAGTTAAGTTTCATTCAGGAATAATAACTGTCCATGTTAACTTGGCCCTAATTATTAGCTCCATAAAATATAGTAGTACTGCATCTGACCTCAACCTAATTTGTCTCTGTTGCTTGTGTGTTTAAAAATTTCAGTGAGGATTTTATTTAGGCCTTTTCTGACTCTTACTTCTACCTTCTCTTTCTTCACCTTTCTTGACCTGTTGAAGTAGAATAACAAAAAGATGGTAAGTGAGGTTACACACATGCTCTGTTTGTTTTCCACTTTTGCTTGGTGGGACAGTAGTTGTTGTTTTGTGTCCCTTTAGTACTGGGGAGGGGGGTAACTCATATTTTTTATTTTAAGTACTTTAATTTTTAACCTTTTTTCATTGCTTCAATTTGGTATCAACTAATTAAGTCCTATTACTTTCCTGATTGCATACAATGGACCAAACAAGAACTGATTACTAACATTGTAGATGAATGTTGTAATTAAAATGGAATGTGGTGTGTATAATGTTAGAAGCCAGGGCTTTACAGGCTATGTATGTTTTAGGAAACGGGTGAAGTTTGGAAAAATTCACTTTACTGACTGATGTTAAGCTTTGTCTATTATACCTTGCATATATATTGGCATACAGTGTAGTATCATATATGTACTTAATAAACTGAGTAGAATTTAATATGCAAATGTACCATAAATGGAAATAAAAAAAGAATGACTTGTTTCTATGTCATCCTGAGGGGTGAGCAGATTTGACAACATGATCTGAGAATGAATAAAAAGCACAGTACTTGTAGGGCTCCCCCAAACAGCAAACCCCCAGTTAATACCATTTTGTATTTGCTGCCGTCTTTATTTTCAAACAGAAGTTTGCTGGGCAGCTTATCACAAACATTTGATTTGAT
The DNA here is from genome assembly GCF_963383645.1 of Muscardinus avellanarius. Classification (NCBI taxonomy): domain Eukaryota; kingdom Metazoa; phylum Chordata; class Mammalia; order Rodentia; family Gliridae; genus Muscardinus; species Muscardinus avellanarius. The sequence continues at coordinate 60,374,911 of NC_137801.1, forward strand.
TCTTACTACATTTTTCTGTGATAGTTTTAAGTGCTTTTATAGTAGGTATTTTCCAAGTTTGTTTTTAATATTGTTTGTAAGCAACTTTGACAAAAGTAAATAAAAAAGTAAACATTAAGCATTTCTAAATATATGATATATTTTAACTGGTAACAGTAACTTTGTGAGATTTTATTTTAAATAAACAGAATCTTGTATTTATTTATTTATTTATTTATTTATTTATTTATTTTTGGTGGTACTGGAGGTTGAACCCAGGAGTATTCTTGAGCTATACCCCCAGTCCTATTTTATTTTGAAACAGATGGCCTCAAACCTACCATCCTCTGTCTGTTTCCCAGGTACTGGTGTTACAAGCATGTGCCACCATGCCCAGCTAAATATATTTAAAAGGGGGAAATGTCTATATTTCTCCTAATTAAAATATTATACATTGGTCTTAAAACCCAAAACAGATTTTAAAAGGGGTGTACTTGTAGAGAATAGCATAGCTTAACTTAGCAAAAATTTTAAGTGGGATTTCTTTCTAGGGTTGTAATTGTGGTTTTTAAACCTGTGTTTGTTCTGTTTATAATTTGAGGTAACATTGTTCAAAATGATTCTTGGCAAATATAGACTCTATTGCCCAGCCGGGAGTGGTGGTGCACGCTTGTAATCCCAGCACTTGGGAGGATGAGACAGGAGGATAGCGCAGGTTGGAAGCCAGCCTCAGCTACTTAGTGAGGCTCTCAGCAACTTAGTGAGACCCTGTTTCCAAATAAAGTATAAAATAGGTCTGGGAGTGTAGCCCGGGGGTAGAAAGCCCCTGGGTTCCATCCCAGTACCGAAGAATAAATAAATAAATAAATAACCTCTATTGCCTGTTTTTAGTAAAGTATAAAGGCCTTTGAAACTGTGTCCCAAACAGTTACTATGATTTTTTTATTCTTTCAAGTAATAGGTGATGGTTTAGGGTTCGAAGCCCAGTGGTGGAGCCATGGTAAAGTCCTAAGGCCTGCTGGGTGTGTGACACACACCTGTAATCCCAGTATTTGGGAGGATTGCAGATTCTAGGCCAGCCCTAGCAATTTAGTGAAGCCCTCTGCAATTTAGCAAGATCCTATTTCAAAACAAAAGTAAAATAGGGTTGGATGTGTGTAACTGATTCCAATCTCCACTAACACAACCTGGAATGTAATCTGATCCTTTAAAACTTGGTTCTGAGGGATTAGAGCGAAGTTACATAATAGCATTTTTGAATTTTGAAAGTTGAAGGGTACTAGGGAGGATTATATATGGTCTAGGATTCTAGGATTTTTTTTTTTTTTAAAGAGAAAATCAAACTCGTTAAGTTGCCCAGTCTGGCCTTGAACTCTTGATCTTTTTGCTGCTTTCTCCAGATTTGCTGGAATTACAGGCATATACCACCTTTCCCAACTGTTCTAAGATTTTTTAAATTAAAATTTTAGCTACAAGCCGGACGTGGTGGCACACGCTTGTAATCCTAGCATTTGGGAGGCGGAGACTGGAGGATCATGGTTCACGGACAGCCTCAGTTACTACTTAGTGAGACCCTTTGCTACTCAATGAGACCCTGTTTCAAAAGAATAAAAAATAGGGCTGGAGGTGTAGTTCAGAGGTAGAATGCCCCTGGTTTCCATCCCCAATACCAAAATAATTTTTTTTAGCTACTGAGTCCAGTGTGGTGGCACACGTCTGTAACTCCAGTACCTGGGAAGCCGAGATAGGAGGATTGAAGGTTCAAGGACAGCCTTAGCAAGTAGTGAGACTCAGCAACTTAGCAAGAAAGACCCTGTTTCAAAATAAAAATAAAATATAGGGGTGGGGGTATAGTTCAGAGGTAGAATGCCCCTGGGTTCAAACCCCAGTACCAAACCAAACAAAACAAACTTTAGCTACAGAAATTTTTCAGTTAGGCAGCTTGAGTTTCATTTATCTTTATAAATTATTTATTCATTTAGTAAGTACTGAGGATTGAACCTAGGGCTTTACATATGCCAGGAAGATGTTCTACCACCTAGCTCCATCCCTGATCCTTTTTCTTAGCTCCATTCCAAGCCCTTTTTCTAAATTTTACTTTGAGACAGTTTTGGTGTGCTATCCTGACTGGCCTCAAACTTTTGATCCTCTTGTTTCAGCCTCCCCAGTAGCAGGATTACAGGTATGAGCCACCATGATTGGCTTTGAATTCCTTCCTTTCTCCCTCTCTCCTTTCCTTCCTTCCATGGTACTGGGGATTGAACCCAGGAGCACTCTACCCCTGAGCTACACCTGCAGCACTTTTTATTTTTATTTTTAATTTTGAAATGGTCTCATCTTGTTGAGAGTCTTGCTATGTCACTAGGGCTGGTCTCAAACTTGTGATCTTCCTGTCTCAGCCTTCCAAGTGCTGGGATTACAGTGTGCGCCACCATATCCAGCCTGGTTTTGAATTTCTACTTAAGAAATTTTGCACTTCTCAAATAAATTAGTAGTTTTTTTCTTCCATTTAAAATGTCCTTTTGAGCCGGGCGTGGTGGCGCACGCTTGTAATCCCAGCTTTCGGGAGACTGAGACTGGAGGATTTCGGTTCGCGGACAGCCTCAGCTACTTAGTGAGGCCCTCTGCAACTCAGTGAGACCCTGTTTCAAAGAAAAGAATAAAAATAGGGCAGAGGGTATAGCTCGGAGGTCAAATGCCCCTGGGTTCCATCCCCAAACCCGCAAAAATTAAATAAATAAATAAATAAGTAAATAAATAAATAAAATGTCCTTTTTGTTCAGAGAAAGCTAAGGATACTCAATGCCAGATGTTTCTTTCAGTTAATCCTGTATAATATGTGTAGTCCTAGCAGTAGCTGTGTGAGGCTTTTAGTTGGCATTGGGTCAGACATGTCTAAGCCCCTATTCTTGCATGGAATAAGAAGTAAATGTTCTGTTGAAATCAGACTCATTCTAAATTGGATGAAATAATACTATTTACATAAACTAGCTAACACAGAAAAATATATTTACTATAGAGGAAAGTACGTAAAACAGATATGAGATTAAATTTATTAATGGCCCAAAGTAGTGTATATACTTAAAGGTACATGTCTTTTTCCTAACATTTTATTAAGCAGTGTTTAAAAACTTGCAGCAAAAAGAAAGGAAAAAGGAAAAAGAACTTACAGCCGTGTCAAAAGAATTGTATAGTGAAACCTCTCAGCCTTTCACCTAGAGTCTGATACTAATATATATTACACTGATTTATCACATATCTATTCAACTATCCACTGTTACATTATCTTGTTTTTTGATGTATTTCAAAGAAAGATACAGATATCAGTATACTTCTCCCTAAATACTTCAACATACTCATGCCATTAACTAAAGAGTTCACAGATACATACGCTTTAGTTTTGTAGTTTTTCCCCCTGAAGATTCTAAATAGCATATAAGAAATTGGGTGTTAAGTTATGAGAAATTTAACTTTATAAGAAAGTAGTTTAGCAGCCTCTTTGATACTGCTTTCAGTGGGTTTCCCAGAATGTATTTTAATAATTCCTCACCCTGAGTTTACCTCTGATTTTTTTTAAGTTTAAAACTCAATATTTTACAAATCTCCATTTTTAAGTCATCTCATGTTTATTTTCCTCCATCTTCATTTCCTAATAATTTGAACTTTATATTATAGCAAATAGTAGTTACTTTTGATACTAGTTTTTTAAGTTGAATTCATTAGCACATATGGAAATTAATATATTTAATATCTCCATAACCTGATTTCTAAAATAAGTTTAAATTCTAGGACATCATTAGCTTTAGCCTTATTATACAAAATGTGATTTTTTTTCCCCCTAATGTGGGTCATCTTAAATATATTCTCATTAGAGACAAAAGTTGTGTTTTATATGTGATAGTATTGATTTTCATTATTATACTTTAAGATGGAAAATATTGCCCATGAATTGTTCTGTTGTGTCCTAATTTTTGTATCACTACAAATTTTCGTTCATCTTGGTGAGACATATGTAGAAATTTAATTTAAATTTTAGTTTAGACATTACGATAGGAGGTTATGCAAATTACAGGTTAATTGGTACATATATGCATTACTATAGAGTGATCATGTTTTGCTTCTTATGTTGTATAAGTTACATTTATCATTTTTATATTTAGTACAAAGAAATGTGCTGCATGCGTTGAGCATTTTTCTACAAGTCTTTTTCCCCTGATGTACTATTTCACATATCACAGGACTTAGTTTTTGAACATTTGAGCAAAAGAAACAGATGAAACCTCATACAAACCCCTCCAAAATATGAAAATATGGGGTTTATTTGTGCTAATGTTCTTCTTTTGGAAACATATGTATTAAAGGTAAGGTCAATTTATGATTTAAACCACATAGTACATAAAAATGTATTCTCCATGATTAAACTTTGCAAGATATTTTGAAAGAAAATTAACTTGTAGAATAAAACTTTTTGTGAAAGTGCCAGAAAGCTTAAAGTTAATTATTCCCAAGTTTTCTGAAATATGAGAATGTAATTTTCTGAAGGCACTTTTACACAAAAATTGATTGGCTTAAAACTTTGATGTAATTTTCTAGGATCTCATGGTCGGTGATGAGGCGAGTGAATTACGCTCAATGTTAGAAGTTAACTACCCTATGGAAAATGGCATTGTACGAAATTGGGATGACATGAAACACTTGTGGGACTATACATTTGGACCAGAGAAGCTGAACATAGATACCAGAAATTGTAAAATCTTACTCACAGAACCGCCTATGAACCCAACCAAAAACAGAGAGAAGATTGTAGAGGTAAGCTTTTAGATGAGATATGTGTATGTGTCTTTCTGTGATATAATGTTAAATCAGAAATTCTTTTGTCTTACCCTTATTACTATGCATAAACAGAATAAAAAGAACTCTTTTCCCCCAGATTCTATTTGTTTTACTCTTACTACAGTTTGAGCATTTCTAATCTGAAACCTCTTAAGCACATTTACATAATGCTCAAGAAGTTTCGATTGTAGAACTTTTTAGGATTTAGATTTTGGCATATGGGATGCTCAGACTGGTAAAGACTATGCAAATAATCTGAAAAACTCTGAAACAATTCTGGTCTCAAGCATTTTAGTTAAGAGATACCCAACCTATATATACTAGTCATTGTTCTAAGAAGAAAATAGTAAACAAAATAAAATCCTGTTGACATGAAGTTGATGTTTGAACAGGGTAAAATAGACCAAAAAAGATTAGTGGTTTGTTAAAAGGTAATAGATGCTAACGGAAAAAATGTAGAGGAAGTTAAGGGGAGTGGGAGGCTTCAGTTGTAGATAGGTAGTTGTAGATAGGTTGTGGTAGTAGGCCTCCACGTGAAACTATCGTTTAAACAGAGACAGGAACTAAGGTGGATAAAAAACAACATTAGGGCCTTGTAGGCCCAAACGGGGACTTAGACTCTGCAAAATGAGGGCCGCTGTAGGGAAGAGTGCCAAGATTTAGATTTCTATGGCTGCTGTGTTTTAAACATACCAAAGGGAGGCAAAGGTGGAAGAGAGACCCGTTTGGAGACTTTTTGAGTTAGTTAGGCAAAAGATAATGATTTCCTGGACATGGTGACTCGTGCCTCTAATCCCAGTTCTTGGAGGCTGAGACAGGAGGATTGCAGGTTCAAAGCCAGCCTCAGCAACTTAGCTGAAAACCTTGTTTTAAAATAAAAAAGGCTGAGGGTATAACTTGAAGTTAGAGCACCTCTGGGTTCAATCTCCAGTATGCCCCCCACCCCCCCCCCCGCTCACACACATAGAAAGATAATGACTGTTAAGATCAGGAATAGTAATAGTGGAAGTGTAAAAAGTGATGGAATTGTAGCTTTATTTTTAAGGTAGGGTAAAGAATTTTCTGATGCTTTAGATATGAGTAATAGAGATAAAATAGTCAGCAAAGTTTCAAATTGAATAACGAAATACAGTTCCCATCAACTCAGATGAGGGGAAAACTGAGACTAGTAGAACAGGATTTAATGGAAATGATCAGTTTATTTTTATTTTATTACTATTTTTTATTTTTTATTATATTTTTGTGGTACTGGGATTGAACCCAGAGACATTATACCTCTGTGCTACACCCCCAGCCCTATATGTTTTTTATTTTATTTTGAAACAGGGTCTCACTGAGTTGCAAAGGGCCTCTCTAAGTAGCTGAGGTTGTCTGCGAACTGCGATCCTACTGTCTCAGCTTCTTGAAAGGAGTTCATTTTAGCCGGGCGTGGTGGTGCACACTTGTAATCCCTGTGCTTGGGAGGCTGAGACAGGAGGATCGCACAGGTTCAAAGCCAGCCTCAGCTACTTAGTGAGACCCTGTTACCAAATAAAATATAAAATAGGTCTGGGAGTATAGCCCGGAGGTAGAAAGCCTCTGGGTTCCACCCCCAGTACCACAAAAGAAAGAAAGAAAGAAAGAAAGAAAGAAAGAAAGAAAGAGAGAGAGGGGGGGGAGGAAGGAAGGAAGGAAGGAAGGAAGGAAGGAAAGAAAGAAAGAAAGAAAGAAAGAAAGAAAGAAAGAAAGAAAGAAAGAAAATTCATTTTTAGACATGTTAATACCGGGCATGGTGGCTCACGCTTGTAGGAAGGAAGGAAGGAAGGAAGGAAGGAAGGAAGGAAGGAAGGAAGGAAGGAAGGAAGGAAAGAAAGAAAGAAAGAAAGAAATTCATTTTTAGACATGTTAATACCGGGCATGGTGGCTCACGCTTGTAATCATGGTGCTTGGGAGGCTGAGACAGGAGGATCACACAGGTTCGAAGCCAGCCTCAGCTACTTAGTGAGGCTCTCAGCAACTTAGTGGGATGCTGTTTCCAAATAAAGTATAAAGTAGGTCTGGGAATATAGCCCGGAGGTAGAAAGCCCTGGGTTCCATCCCCAGTACCACCAAAAAAAATAAAACAAAAATAAATAGACATGTTAAGTTTGAGGTTTTCATTAGACATCCAAGCAGAAGTGTCACATGTATAGGTAACTTTTTTTTTTTTTTTTTTTTTTTGTACTGGGGATGGAACCCAGGGGAATTGTACCTCCAACCTACACCTCCAGCCCTATTTTTTAGTTCTTTCTTAATTTTTGAAACAGGGTCTCACTGAGTTGCAAAGTGCCTCGCTAAGTAGCTGAGGCTGTCAGGGAACCTCCTGTCTCTGCCTTCTAAATTCTGGGATTACAAGCATGTCTGGCCTGGTAAAGGGGTTTTAAGAGATTAATTCAGGAGAAAAGCCCGGAGCTAGAGATATAAGCTTGAGAGTATGGAGATACAGTTGAGGATGTTCACCAAAGAAGTGAGAGTAAGCAGTGTCAAGAAGGCCAAGGAAGGGAGAGCTGGCGCCAGTGGAGAGACTGGCAGGGCCAGTGGATGGTGGGCAGGGAGTCTTGGGGGGCTGCACTCCGCAGGCAAGAGGAGCCGCTCTAGAGTTCTTCTTACACGTGGAGAAGCTTTTGATAGTTTCTGTGTTTTAATAGCTTTCTAGTTATTATGCATTGTAAATAAAACATTTTTACATGTTTTGTTTTACCTGAATCTTTAGATGTTGCAGGTTAATTTCATAGAGGCTCTAGAAGAAATTGCTGTTAGACAATATTTAAAAAGTTTGAATTAATCTGGCCATGGTGGCGCATGCTTGTAATCCTAGCTTTCTGCCTTGGAGCTATATTCCCAGCCTTTTTTATTTTTTGTTTTGAAACAGGGTTCACTAAGTTGCACTGGGCCTTGCTAAGTTGCTGAGACTGGCCTTGAACCTATGATTCTCCTGTCTTAGCCTCCCAAGTACTAATATTATAGGTGTATGCCACCACATTCAGCATGGTTCATATTTTGATACTCTTGCTCGTGAGTGCAAATTTAGTTATAACTGATAATGTTCTACTTTAATCTCATCTAGAAAATTGTTTTAGTAGTACACAAGTACTTTAGAGGTCTTACAAATAGAGACTCTCAGATGATATGTGCATACATAGCATCATTCTTCTATTTTCATCCCGGTGGAGGGGATTTATTCAAAGGATAATGGACTAGAGTACTAATCAGACTATCTTCTTGTTTAATTGATGAGTATGCGTGTCAGAGTTGTAAAAACTACATTCTATATAATTATCACTGTGATCAATTGAAACATTTCTAAATACCCAGATATTCAGCGGCAGCCTTACCCGTCAAGGAATGCTCACTGGAGATGAGCAGAGGAAGTTATGCAGGAGATTCGCAGCTGACGTGGGCTGCAGAGAATGAGCGTAGGTGTGCCAGAGAGTTTTTGGGGAGATGGTGTCACAGCCTTGGTTCAAGTTGGGAAGATGAGCTCAGCAACCAAGTGGTTCTTAATCCGCAGCTATTAGCTCTGTTAATTTTGGTCTTCACCTTCTCATTTTACTTTTAGTCTGTTCATTTTGAGGTTTTTGTTTTTGTTCTCTTTTTTGGGGGTTGGGTTGTACAGAAACTTTTCTTTCTGTACTTCACTGTAATGCACTCAGAAATATTTGCTTTATAGCACTTAGAGATGCTTGTAGACTCAGTGTGCATACAAGGTCTGTCCTCGGAGCTGGAGCTTTGTGACAGCAGGACTTTACAGACGAGATGAGCTGATTAGGATGGAGAGCGCTCCAGCCCTTTGACTCTATTTGGGTAAACTAATCACTCTATGAGCATGAAGAAACCATATAAATGTGTGTTATGTACCTTTGTAAACACCACTCTTTTCTTCCTCTCTGTTTTCAGGTCATGTTTGAAACTTACCAGTTTTCCGGTGTGTATGTAGCCATCCAGGCAGTTCTGACTTTATATGCTCAAGGTAGGTGAAGCTTAACCATTAGGAAAATGAACTCATCAAACACTTATTGGATGTATTTTGTGCCACAGATATTTGATTTCTCATTAAGTTACAAATCCCAGAAAAACACATTTTTATATGCCTCTTTGAAACATTTTGCAATTTCTGTTGTTTGTTAAATAAAATATTGTGTATATTTTATTTGTTTTACCAAACAGTGAAGATTTAGGGTAAAAAGAGTTATTACTTAGCCAGGCATGGTGGTGCACACGTAAGCCCAGCTCTTGGGAGGTTGAGACAGGAGGATCACAGGTCTGTGGCCAGTCTCAGCTGCCTAGTGAGGCCCTCTGCAGTTTAGTGACAGTGTTTCAAAATAAAGATAAAACATAAGCCTGTCGCGGTGGCACAGGTTTGTAATCTCCATGCTTGGGAGGCTGAGACAGGAGGAGGATCACACAGGTTTGACAGCTACTTAGTGAGGCTCTCAGCAACTTAGTGAGACCCTGTTTCCAAATAAAATAGAAAATAGGTCTGGGAGTATAGCCCAGAGGTAGAAAGCCTCTGTGTTCCACCCCCAGTAACTAACACACACACACACACACACACACACACACACACACACACACACACCAAAAAAAAAAAAAAAAAAAAAGAATAAAAAATAGGGCTGGGGGTGTAGCTTGGAGGTAGAAGGCTCCTAGGTTAATTTCTTAGTACCTCAAAAAAAAAAGAGCTATTACTTTTTTAAATTATATTTTACTTTTAAAATTTATAAAATAAAATATGGCACTGGGGATTGAACCCAGGGGCATCCTACCTCTGAGCTACACTCTCAGCCCTATTTTATTTTTATTTTGAAACAGGGTCTTCCTGGGTTAATGAGAGTCTCAGTATTTGCTGAGGCACAAAGATAGGCATGGTCTTTTTGCCGTTAAGGCGATTTATTTATTTATTTATTTATTTATTATTTATTATGGTACCAGAGATAGAACCCAGGGGCTTTCTACCTCTGGGCTACATCCCCGACCTATTTTATATTATATTTGGAAACAGAGTCTCACTAAGTTGCTGAGAGCCACACTCAGTAGCTGAGGCTGGCTTTGAACCTGTGCGATCCTCCTGTCTCAGCCTCCCAAGTGCTGGAATTACAAGGGTGTGCTACCACGCCCGGCTTGTCCTTAAGGTGATTTTAGTCCAGTTCTGATAATTTTTCTTTGAAAGAGAAATAAAAATCATATAATAGCCAGGCATGGTGACCCACTCTTGTATTTATTAAGGTGCAAAAAGTGAAACATTTTTTTGCAGCCATTTTTACTTTCCAAGACAGCACATGGAAAGGCAGTTTCCTTGCTGATCTTTTATTATAAATAAAGCTTAACTGATAGTTTTTCTGGTTTCCAGTAAATAACTGAAGTGATGCTTGGGTTAGGCAAAATTACTTTTTCATAGGTCTAGTGTAGACATCTTTTTTTTTTTTTCTTTCTTTCTTTCTTTTTTTTTTTTTTTTTTTGGTGGTACTGAGGGTGAAACCCCAGAGGCTTTCTACCCTGGGACTATACTCTCAGACCTATTTTATATTTTATTTGGAAACAGGGTCTCACTAAATTGCTGAGGGCCTCACTAAGTAGCTGAGGCTGGCTTCGGACCTGTGTGATCCTCCTCCTGTCTCAGCCTCCCAAGCGTGGGGATTACAAGCGTGCGCCACCACACCTGGCTCGCTTCCTTCCTTCCTTCCTTCCTTCCTTTCTTCCTTCCTTCCTGGTCTGGGGATGGAACCCAGGGGCATTTGACCTCCGAACTACATCCCCTGCCCTATTTTTTATTCATTATTTTGAAACAGGGTCTCACTAAGTTGCAGAGGGCCTCACTAAGTAGTAGCTGAAGCTGTCCACGAACCGCAATCCTCCAGTCTCAGCCTCCCGAATGCTGGGATTACAAGCCTGCACCACCACGCCTGGCTCTTATTCTTTATTTTGAAACAGGTTCTAAGTAGCTGAGGATTGCCGTAAACCCAGATCCTCATGTCTCAGCCTCCCAAGTACTGGGATTACAAGCATGTGCCACCATGCCTGGCTCAACACAGTGTTTTAAATATACTGTGTCAAAAATGATAATTTCAGCAGATTCACTTAACAACTTGTAACTTAATACTCATATTATTACTTTTAACTGTTAATACTCTTCACTATGATTTTCATAAAAGTTATTTCTGATACTTTAGAAAAATTTATTTTAAGGGAAGTCACCAATCAAGATTAAGTTGGAAAGAAAAATAATTGTACTGAGATTTAATAATATGTCCTATTTTTAGTCCTAGGTATTGGAGTTTGTCTCTATCTCCTTGGGAAGTCAAATGATTATACTGAGTCTCTCTTTTGAGAGCTGATGAGAGAATGCTCACTTTAATATCTATTTCTTAGAAACAATCTGCAAAATAAATTAATAAGGAAGTGCTGGTTTCTAGACCTTTTCATTTTGTTAATTTTTCAGTTTGGCTTTATACTATGTTTGAAACTTGCTAGCTCTGATTTTTCTGATTTGGTTTTTTACATAAAATCTACTGCTTCTTGTATAGGTTTGTTGACGGGTGTCGTCGTGGACTCTGGAGATGGTGTAACTCACATTTGCCCAGTGTATGAGGGCTTTTCTCTCCCTCATCTTACCAGGAGACTGGATATTGCTGGGCGGGATATTACCAGATATCTTATCAAGGTAAGTAAAAGGAAAATATCTTAAACACTACTTTTGTAGCTTGTTTATTGATTTCACATAAAAGTCAATAAGTATTCCAGAAAATCCATACCTCCTGGGAAATTACTCAGTTACTCCACTATTCATGTAAAAATCAACATAAGATTCCTACACAAGCTAGGTCTGGTGGCGCACACTTGTAATCCCAGTACTTGGGAGGCTGAGACAGGAGGATTGAAGGTTCACAGCCAGCCTTAGCTACTTAGTGAGGCCCTCCACAACTTAGTGAGACCCTGTTTCAAAATAAAGAATAGCTGGGCATGGTGGCACATGCTTGTAATCCCAGCATTCGGAATGGAGGCAGAGACTGGAGGATCATAGTTCATGGTCAGCCTCAGCTACTTAGCAAGGCACTTTGCAACTCAGTAAAACCCTGTTTCAAAAATAAATGGACTAAGCCGGGTATGGTGACACACGCTTGTAATCCCTGCACGTGGGAGGCTGAGACAGGAGGATCACACAGGTTCGAAACCAGCCTCAGTTACTTAGTGAGGCTCTCAGCAACTTAGACCCTGTTTTCAAATAAAGCCCAGAGGTAGAAAGCCCCTGGGTTCCACCCCTAGTACCACAAAATAATGAATGAATGAATAAACTAAAAATAGGTCTGGGTGTATAGCTGGGAGGTACAGTGTCCCTGGGTTCCATCCCCAGTACTGGGAAAAAAAAAAAAAGAATAAAAAATAGAACTGGGGGCTTACCTTGGAGGACGAATGTTCATGGGTTTAATCCCCAGTACTAGGGGAAAAAACAAACAAGATTATCACACAATCAGTCTTTGCTATGCTGTTGAGAATGTATTATTTACTGCTATTGAGAAATGCTAACTGTGCATTAATATGGGTTATAGTCAGTCTACACCTTGATATTGGGTTCCCTTGGGCTCATATAGAATAGTCTTCATCATGTGGGGAGATGAAGGTAATGAGAAGTTTTATATTCTCACTCTAGGCCAAAATTCTGTGTGAAGTAACCAACAAAATTTCTGGGGGGTCTTTTTGAATAAAAACACAAAAATTAGAGCCGGGTGTGGTGGCGCACGCTTGTAATCCCTGTGCTTGGGAGGCTGAGACAGGAGGATCGCACAGGTTCGAAGCCAGCCTCAGCTATTAGTGAGGCTCTCAGCAACTTAGTGAGACCCTGTTTCCAAATAAAGTATAAAATAGGTCTGGGAGTATAGCCTGGAGGTAGAAAGCCCCTGGGTTCCACCCCCAGTACCACCCCCCAAAAAAGAAATCAATAAATAGATCAACGCAAAGATTAGGGAAATCCTTCTTCTATACAAAAAATCCAGTTGTGTTTGTGATGCTTATGTTATTTTCTCTTAGCAGTTTGCCGTATTTTCCTTTTTCTTTTTTCTTTTTTCTCTTTTCTGTGTGTGTGTGTGTGTGTGTGTGTGTGTGTGTGTGTGTGTGTGCGCGCGTGCGCGCGCATTACTATGAATTGAACCCAGGGGCACTTTTACCACAGAGCTACATCCACAGCCCTTTTTTTGTTTTGTTTTGTTTTGTTTTGTTTTGTTTTTTTGGTGGTACTGGGGTTTCTGGAAGCCCTTCTACCTCCGGGCTACACTCCCAGACTTATTTTTACATTTTTATTTGGAAACAGGGTCTCCTAAGCCAGCACGCGCGGCTGGCTTCGAACCTGCGCGATCCTCCTGTCTCTGCCGCCACCACGCCCGGCCTTTTGTTTTGTTTTTTAAAGTTTTGGGACAGAGTCTCACTAAATTTCTCAGACAGTTCTTGTACTTGTGATCCTCCTGGCTCAGCCTCTTGGGTTGCTGGGATTATAAGCATGTGCCTAGCAGGTTGCTTATAAAATAATATTTTCTATCTATCATTTGAGAAATGAAGAAGCCAGCATGGTGGTACATGCCTGTAATATCCCAGTCCTTGTGAGTCTGACACAGGATTGCAGGCTTAAGGCCAGGTTTATTGCAGGTTTTAAGAGGGCTAGGGGTGTAGGTCAGAAATAGAATGCCCCAGTGTTAAATCCCCAGTATGAAAGGAGGAAGGAAAGAAGGAAGGAAGGAGGGAAGGGAGGGCCATTAAGGCACACCTGTAGTCCCAGCTACTCAGGAAGCTGAGGCAGAGGATCACTTGAGCCTAGAATTCAAGGCCAGTCTGTGCAACATAGCGAGACCTTGTCCCTAAATAAAAGAAGGGAAATAATAGAGAAAAATCTTCAAGCCGGGCATGGTGGCGCACGCTTCTAATCCCCGCGCTTGGGAGTCAGAGACAGGAGGATCGCGCAGGTTCGAAGCCAGCCGCGTGTGCTGGCTTAGGAGACCCTGTTTCCAAATAAAAAATATAAAAATGGGTCTGGGAGTGTAGCCTGGAGGTAGAAGAGCTTCCAGGAACCCCAGTACCACCAAAAAAAAAAAAAAAAAAAAAAAATCTTCAAGTATATCAATAATTCTCTTATTTAAGAAATTCTGTTGCCTTGCTGATATATGCCAGATACAGTATTAGAAATAGAGATAAAACTTTCAAAGACCAAGGGGTATTTCATAAATATGGCATTGGTTGAGCAAATTGGAGGCTCTAGGAGTCCAGTACTGATAAAATATTTATTCACTAATATTCTTTTGGTTGTTAAAAACACTATCTAAACATTAGTAAGCAAATAGTTCTCTTTAAAAAGTGGCAGTTTTTTTCTATCGTGTTTTACCCATTTATGATTCAGAACTGTTAATTTTATTACTCTCTGTGAAAGAGAAATATAAAACCTTTTCTGGCTGGGCATGGTGGGTCACACCTGTAATCCCAGAACTTGGGAGGCTGAAAGAGAGAATGGCAGGTTCAAGGACAGCCTCAGCAAGTAGTGAGACTCTGAGCAACCTAGCAAGACCTTGTTTCCAAATGAAAATAAAATAGGGCTGGAGGTAGTTTGAGGGTAGAATGTCCCTGGGTTCAATCTCTGGTGCAACAAAAAAACAAAACAAACAATAAAAAAATGCCTTTTATGGCAGGTAAGATCCCCACTTCTGACATATTCAGGAGGAACTGGGGATATACTGCCATTGTACTTGTTATTGATGTGACATACTTAATGAGCATTAATAACTTTTTCAGAGTAGACCTCATTTGGATCTATTATGAACTTTGTGGTATTCTTTTTGTTTGTACCAGCTGCTTCTGTTGCGAGGATATGCCTTCAACCATTCTGCTGATTTTGAAACGGTTCGCATGATTAAAGAAAAATTGTGTTATGTGGGATACAATATTGAGCAAGAACAGAAACTGGCCTTAGAAACCACAGTATTAGTCGAATCTTACACAGTAAGTATAACTAGTGCATAATATATATGTGGTTTAAAAGTGGGCAGTCATATACCAGTTGTGGTGGTGCATGCTTGTAATTCCAAAACTTGGGAGGTTGAGAAAGGAGGATCACAGGTTCAAGGACAGCCTCAATAAGTAGTGAAACTCTCATCAACGTAGTGAGACCCTGTTTCAAAATAAAAATAAGACTGGTGGTGTACCTCGGAGGAAGAATGCCCTGGGTTCAATCTCCAGTACCACAAAAAAATTATATAAATAAAATAAAAATGGGCAGCCATGATTATTGGCATTATCCTAATTTTGGGTTCTATTTTGTTTTGTGTTTGCTGGGGTTTGAACTCAAGGGCCTTATACATGCTAGGAAAGCACTTTACCACTGTGCTCTTTCTAGCCCCTGGAATCAGTATTTTTATATAACTTAAATATTTCTTCTTATATTAAGATCTATGATTTAATTATTTGGGGGCATAATAAATGCAGATTAAGTCAGAATCATAAATTACTTTCTACTTTAGGATATAATTAGATATGAGAAGCTGAGCGCAGTGGCACATGACTGTAATCCCTCCAAGCTACACCCCCAACCCTTTGTTTTTTTATTTTGAAGCAGGATCTCATTTAAGTTACTAAGGGTTTCACTAAATCTCCAAGGCTGACCTCAAACCTTCAATCATCCTGTCTCAGCCTCCACTAGGATTATTGGCTGATTTCTTAAACCTTTTATGGTTATTTATTTATTTAATTTGCAGTACTGGGGATAGGACCCAGGGGCATTCTACCTCCAAGCTACACCCCCAGCCCAATTTTTTTATTTTTTATTTTGAAACAGGGTTTCACTGAGTTGCAGAGGGTCTCATTAAATAGCTGAGGCTGACTGTGAACTGCAGTCCTCCTGTCTCAGTCTCCCAAATGCTGGGATTAAAATCATGCACCACCACGCCTGGCTAATCTTAAATTTTTTTATTTTTTATTTTTGGTGGTACTGGGGGTGGAACCCAGGGGCTTTTCTACTTCTGGGCTATATTCCCAAACCTATTTTTTTTTAATACTTTATTTGGAAACAAGGTCTCACTAAGTTGATGAGAGCCTCACTAAGTAGCTGAGGCTGGTTTTTAACCTGTGAGATCCTCCTGTCTCAGCCTCCCAAGCACTGAAATTATCTCATATGAATTGAGATTATAGAACAGGAAGAGTTAACATACACCAGTGATAGAATAGGAGGGCGAAGCTGGGCGTGGTGGCGCACGCTTATAATCCCAGCATTCGGGAGGCTGAGACAGGAGGATCGCGGTTCGTGGACAGCCTCAGCTACTCAGTGAGACCCTCTGCAACTCAGTGAGACCCGATTTCAAAATAGAGAATTAAAAGTATAGGGCAGGGGGTGTAGCTCGGAGGTTGAATGCCCCTGGGTTCCAGACCTGCAACAAAAAAAAGAATGGGAGGGCGGTCAGTCGGTGACTCCTTGCTTTGCTGCACGTGCCATGAATGCATGCACTGATGCTTGCTCCGAGAAATTCCTGATATTTTGGGATATGGCAAACCATATGTCTTACTTTTTTTCCCTAAAAAATGCTTTAGGAAAATTTAATTACTTTTAATGATTTTGGTTACAGATGTATTTAAAAGTACTGATATTCAGTGAAACACTGGGGAGGTTTAATCTTTTGCTGACTAACACCTGGTTATTTATTTTTAGCTCCCAGATGGACGCATTATTAAAGTTGGGGGGGAGAGATTCGAAGCACCGGAAGCTCTGTTTCAGCCTCACTTGATCAATGTCGAGGGAGTTGGTGTTGCTGAATTGCTTTTTAACACAATCCAGGCGGCTGACATTGATACCAGGTACGTTAGAAGATCTTCAAATTGTCAGAAATACAGGATTGCTCATCACCTCGTTCATATTTTTAGAAAAATAAAGCAAACACATTTTTGATAGGGTAATTCTGGATTTGAACAACACATATTAAATCATTGTTTCTCAAAAGCCACTTTAAACTTATTTTGAAATAATTTTATATATACAAGAAAGTGAAACCAGGCGTGGTGGCACACGCTTGTAATCCCAGCATTCGAGAGGCTGAGACCGGAGGATCGTGGTTCGTGGACAGCCTCAGCTACTTAGTGAGGCTCTGTTTGAAAATGAAGAATAAAAAAGAGCAGGGGTGTAGCTCGGAGGTCAATGCCCCTGGGCGCCATTCCCAGACCCCACCAATAAAGGAAGTGACAAGAATAAAAAAAAAAACTCAGCTACTTTTGTGGCTTGCACATTCACTTTATCATTGTTGCTTTTTTCCTGAACCACTCAAGAGTGGGTTGAATGCATCCTTTCTCTGTTTGTGTTGCCTAAGGAAAAAAGGAAAAAAAGGTATTCTCTTACATAGTCACAGAGTAGTTATCAAATTCAGAAATTTTTAATTAATTAATTAACTGGTGCTGGGGATTGAACCCAGGGACAGTCTATCTCTGAGCTACACCTCTAGCCCTTTTTAAAATTATTTATTTATTTAGGTATTGGGAATTGAGGCCAGCGGTGTTCTGCCTTCAAGGTGCACCCCCAGCTCTATTTTACTTTTACTTGGAAAAGTAAATAAAAAATAATAAAATAATATTAATATAAAATATTATGTTATATTAAAGTTAATTAAGAGCCGAGTGTGGTGGCTCACGCTTGTAATCCCCGCACTTGGGAGGCTGAGACAGGAGGATCGCAGGTTCGAAGCCAGCCTCAGCTACTTAGTGAGGCTCTCAGCAACTTAGTGAGACCCAGTTTCCAAATAAAATATAAAAATAGGTCTGGGAGTATAGTCCTGAGGTAGAAGGGCTTCCAGGAACCCCAGTACCACCAAAAATGATAATAAAATAAAATAATATAAAAGTAAATAATAAAAAGGAGCCTGATCCATTTTTTTTTAATTTTGAAACAGGATCTTGCTAAATTGTTAATGCTGGTCTCCAACTTGCTGTCTTCCTGTCTCAGCCTCTAAAGTACTGGGATTATGTGCCACTACATCTGAACTTTGTATTTTTCTTTTGACTCAGTTGTTAGTTGCCTCTTTGCTGTTTCCTTTGGTGTTGAGAAGCTTTATATCTTGATGTGGGTTGTGTAGTTTTTAGGTGTCACCGGGCTCCCTCTATGGGAATTGCACCGTGCTTCCTCCTCAGTAACATGTGAGGGTTGTTTGCTCACAGCTTTGCTCACAGTTTTGTTATTTTTATGCCAATCTGGTAAACAAGGAATTATCTTGTGGTTTGAGGGGTTTAATTTTGTTTTTAGTACTGGGGATTGAACCCAGGGGCATTCTACCTCGCTCATACTGCACTCTCAGTCCTACAATTTTTTTTTTTTTTTTTAAACAGGGTCTCACTAAGTTGCAGAGGACCTCACTAGGTAGCTGAGGCTGGCTGTGAACCTGTGATCCTGTGATCCTCCTGTCTCAGCCTCCCAAGTACTGGGATGACAAGTGTGCGTCACCACACCCGGCTTTTGTTTTATTTTTTGAAATAGGATTTCACTCATAGGATTTCATAATAAGAGAAACACAAATTAAAACCATACAGAAGCTAGGTACAACGGCACACACCTGTAATACCAGTACCTGGGAGGCTACAATAGAAGGATAACAGGTTTGAGGCCAGCCTCAGCAACTTAGGCCCTCTGCAACTCAGGGAGACCCGATTTCAAAATAAAGAATAAAAAAAAAGGGCTGTGGTTGTAGCTCGGAGGTCAAATGCCCCTGGGTTTCATCCCCAGACCTGCAAAAAAAAAAATCTGAACACCAGATTATATGGTTAAGGCCCCTTTTTTTGCTATGTTTCCCTACCATGGTGTGTATGTGTGTGTGTGTGTGTGTGTGTGTGTGAGTGATAGAGGGAGAGGGAAGAGAGAATTGTCTGTTCGTGGCTTTGTGGGTTTTTTTTTTTTTTTTTTTTTTTTTTTTGGAGGGAGTTTGTTTTGTTTTTTTTTGGTGGTACTGGGGATGGAACCTTTCTACCTCTGGACTACACTCCCAAACCTATTTTATATTTTATTTGGAAACAGGTTCTATTAAGCCAGCAAGGCTGGCTTCGAACCTGTGCGATCCTCCTGTCTCCGCATCCCAAGCGCGGGGATTACAAGCGTGTGCCACCACACCTGGCTTATTCTTTATTTTGAAATTTGCAGAGGGCTTCACTAAGTAACTGATGTTGGTTTTGAACCTTCTTGCTATCTTTCTGTCGCAGCCTCTCAAGTACTGGGATTACAAGCATGTGCCATCATGCCTGGCTTACTCATGGCGTTTTTAACCATGCAATTTTTTTTTTTTTACTTAGCTTTATAGAAATATTTATAATTTTATCTTTTATTGCATCAAGAGCTTGAGTCATAGAAACACCCAGTTTTTGTGTGTGTGCCCGTGTGTGTGTGTTACTGGGGATTAAACCTAGCATTATTCTACCTTTGAACTACCCCCCCAGTCCTATTCTTTTTTTTTTTTTTTTTAAACGGCTTCAATAAGGAGGCTGTTCATGAACCTGTGATCCTCCTACCTCAGCTTCCCAGATATTGGGATTACAAGTGTGTACCACCATACCTGGCTTACCTAGAAGCACATGTTTGTTTGTTTATTTAACCCTGAATTAAATAATTTTGGTAGGATGGCTGGGGAGCCAGGATTATAACGGAAGTTAATAAAAATAGTTAACTCTCTAATAAACTATCACTGTCTACCAGTGGAAGACAGTTAAAAAATTTATGTTTTTCATGATTATGACTGGGTTTGGTTTTTTCCCCTATGTAGTACTGGGATTAAACCCAAGGGCATTCTACTTCCAAGCTCTACCCCCAGCCCTTTTTTATTTTTTGCTTTGAAACAGGGTCTCACTATGTTGCTGAGGCTGTCCTCAAACCTGTGATCCTTCTGTCTCAGCCTCCCAAGTATTGGGATTACAGGTATGCGCCACCATGCCTGACTCATGGTACAGATTTTGGTAGATCTTTTGTGCTCTGATTAAATCATTAACAACAGAATTGTATTTAATAGTACATGCTTGTTGGTGGTGATTAATGTTTTGGTTGTTCTGGGTGTTAAAAGCATACATGCACATATCACACGTAGCTGTACCTCACCTACTTGGTTTATGCCACCTCCACAGCACCTGTCTCCATAGTTGAATAAAAACACTTGTCTGGAAGATGGAATTACAGTAGCCTTAGCTCTTGAGAACTTGAAAGCAAGTAAAAACTTAGAAGTTGTGTGTGTGTGTACGCACACGTGTGCGCACATTACTGGAAACTGAACCCAAGGTCATTGTACCTCCAAGTTAAACCCCTAGCCAGCTGGGCGTGGTGGCGCACGCTTGTGATCCCCGCGCTTGGGAGGCTGAGACAGGAGGATGGCACGGGTTCGAAGCCAGCCTCAGCTACTTAGTGAGGCTCTCAGCAACTTAGTGAGACCCTGTTTCCAAATTAAAAAAAAAAAAAAAAAAAAAAGGTCTGGGAGTATAGCCCGGAGGTAGAAAGCCTCTGGGTTCCACCCCCAGTACCACAAAAAAAAACAAAAAAAAAAACCCTAGCCTATTTTATTTTGTATTTAGAAACAGGGTTTCAGTAAGTTGCTGGCGCTGACCTTGAACCTGCAATCTTCCTTTTTCGGCCTCCCAAGTGCTGGGACCATAGGTGTGTGGCACCACGTCCAGTTAGAAACCGATTTGAATGGCTAGGATAAATGAGGCCTATCTCTAACCCTAACACCCAGCTTCCGGACTGACTGAGAGGAGTTTGCCAGCCTTCACGCAGACTCCATTACTTTTACTCCATGTGCAGCTATTTCAGATTTGATTTTCCGAAATCATGTCCAAGCATACTTTAAAAAAAGGGACTGTTAGAAGCAAATACATCTGTCTAGCCAAAAATAATAGCAGACAGCCTCAAGGAAAGAAACAAAAGGAAAAACTACAAAAGGCAAATGGAAAAATTAAAAAGAAATTCAAAGGAGAATATAGCTAATTATAGTAAACAAAACATTTCAGTGGCTCCAGGGAAGCACTGTGATAACACAGTCCAAATACTAGACGTTTATAATATAAACCCTTGTCATTATTAAGACTCAACCTATTACATTTATGAGGTGTCAAGTGCTTTTAGGAGAGGTCGTTATCCAGCGATAGTGGACATATAGCCCTGTGAGCTCTGTGTGGAATTTTACTTAATTTTCCCAGCAACTTCCTGAGTCTGAAAAAATAACAGCAACTCTAGCACCAGGTTCTGTGCTGAGGCTGAGGCTGGGGCTGGGGCCAAATGGAGAATTGCTTGAGCCCGAGAGTTCCAGGCCAGCCTGGGCAGTCTAGTGAAAGACTGTCCCTAGGAAAAAAAAGTAAAGAAAATAACAGGGGCCAGCCTTAGCAAGACTCTGTCACAAAAAATAAGCTGGGCATGGTGGCACACGTCTATAATCCCAATACTTGTTTGAGAGGTTTGAGGATAGCCTCAGCAAATAGTGAGACTCTCATAAGCATAACAAGACCCTATTTCAAAATTAAAAAAAAAAAAACACATAGGACTAGGGGTATAGCTCAAAGGTAGAATGCCCTTGCGTTTAATCCCTAGTACTGCTAAAAATAATAGTAAATGAATAGCTGTCACCTGAGGATACTGTTTTCCTAATCCAAACCTCACCTGAATACCCACTGTCTTCCTAGGTCTGAATTCTATAAGCACATTGTGCTTTCTGGAGGGTCTACCATGTATCCTGGCCTGCCATCTCGGTTGGAAAGAGAACTCAAGCAGCTTTACTTAGAACGAGTTTTAAAGGGAGATGTGGAAAAGCTTTCTGTAAGTATTAACAATGCTCTTAAAATCCTGTGAAGTAGCTTGTGAATCTTGTCAGCCACCAGAGGGAGCAAGAAATCTTCCTAACTGAACTCCAACTGCTTTAAGTATAGCCTGGAAGAGATGGGGAAAAAGTGAATGGTTCAAGATAAACTCTGTCCCAGACAGTGTTTCCACCAGTCACATCCTTAGCAGTGGATGGAAGTAACTAGGTCCAGGGCAGAATGTCCTGGTTCACATCTAACATGGCCTGGACGCCAACTCTTTGGGAGAGCCTGATGTACTATGTATAGAGAAATAAATACTCTGTTCTTGGGGTTTTGTTTTTAACTTTGAGTGTATAATTAGCCGTTAGTACTACTCTTAGCCTATCTCATAATTCTTATTTTAGGTTCTTTTTTTTTTTTTTTTTTTTTTTGCTGGTCTGGGGATGGAACCCAGAGGCATTTGACCTCCGAGCTACACCCCCTGCCCTTTTTTTTTTTTTTTTTTTTTTTTTTGCGGGTCTGGGGATGGAACCCAGGGGCATTCAACCTCTGAGCTACACCCCCTGCCCTATTTTTTTAGTCTTTACTTTGAAACAGGGTCTCACTGAATTGCAGAGGGCCTCACTAAGTAGCTGAGGCTGTCCATGAACTGCGATCCTCCTGTCTCAGCCTCCCAAATGCTGGGATTACAAGCGTGTGCCACCACGCCCGGCTATTTTTGGTTATTTTTCTGGCTGTTACATATGACTTATCTCCCCAATTATGTTTTTAATTCTTTTCCATTGTCAAGCCGGACGTGGTGGCACATGCTTGTAATCCTAGCATTTGGGAGGCTGAGACAGAATGATTGCAGGTTCACAGCCAACCTCAGCTACTTAGTGAGGCCTTCTGCAGCTTAGTGAGACCCTGTTTTAAAATAAAGAATTAGCTGGCCATGGTGGCGCACGCTTGTAATCCCCGCGCTTGGGAGGTGGAGACAGGAGGATTGTGCTGCCTTGCTGGCTTAAGAGACCCTGTTTCCAATTAAAAATATAAAATGGGTCTGGGAGTTTAGCCTGGAGGTAGAAGGGTTTCCAGGAACCCCAGTACCACCAAAAAGAAAGAGAGACAGAGAGAGAGAAACAGAGACAGAGAGAGAGAGAAAGAGAGAGAGGAGGGAGGGAGGGAGGGGAGAAAAATAGGACTAGGCATGTAGCTTGGAGGTAGAATGCCCCTGGGTTCAATCCCTAGTACTCAAAAAAAAAAAAAAAAAAAAACCCTGCCTCCCAGTAACGATCATAGCTCTTGAAACAGAATATAATGGATAATTGTTGATGTGTACAATAGGAACTTTTAAAGTAAGCCGGGCATGGTGGCACGTGCTTATATAATCCAAGTACCAGGGAGGCTGAGACAGGAGGACTCCAGGTTTGAGGCCAGCCCCAGAAATTTAGTAAGGCCATCAACAACTTACCCTGTTTCAAAGTAAAAAATAAAATTGGGCTGAGGTGAAGTTTAGAGGTAGAATTGCCCTTGAGTTAAATCACACACACACACACACACACACACACACATGTTTCTCTGGCATACCCTCAAAAAACTCTGGACTGTGTACAGTATACTGTATATGTTATGCACCTAACCAAAGGTCATTTAATCTGGGGTCACTCGCTGATCTTGTCTTACTGTCTTTGGTCATCTCTTTTAGATAAGGAGATTACATATTATGGAGTATTGCAGGTTTTGTAGACACTAATGTTTTATCTTTTATATATGTCTTTTAAAAAAAATTTTTTACTGGTGCATTGTAGTCGTGCATCTTAATGGGATAAAAGACTTGTGGAGACATAAATGCACCCATCGTGCCATTAGCCCGCACCCGATCCCCACCCCATCCCTCCTTCCCACGCTTGGCTTAGTGGTTTTGATGTGTGTTTAAGTACATCCTGTGCTTTAGAGAGTTTCCCTCCTCCCCCTCCCATCCCCTCAGTCAGGTCGCCTTATTTGCTCCTCTGTAGGATCTCCTTCTTCAGCTAGAGTTGTCCCTGGCCTTCGCATATTAGCGAAAGCATCTGATTTCTTGTTTTTTGAGTCTGACTAATCTCACTTAGCATAATGTCCTCCAGCTCCATCTATTTCCCTACAAATGATGTAATTGTGTTTTTCTCTATGGCTGAGTACAATTCCATTGTGTACATATCCCACAGTTTTGTAATCCATTCATCTGTTGATGGACATCTTGGCTGGTTCCATAGTTTGGCTATGGTGACTTGTGCAGTTATGAACATAGATACACGTGCATTAGTTTGGTAGTTTGGTTTCCTATCTTTTGGCTAGATGCCCAGAAGTGGTATTGTTGGATCAAATGGTAAGTTCATTCCCATTCTTCTGAGGATCCTTCATACTGTTTTCCAAAGTGGTTACACTAATTTGCAATCCCATCAACAATGTTTTAGAGTTCCTATATGTCTTAAATTGTTGAAATTTAATTGAGTATGGGCCCACATACATTAAAAAAAACTAAAAGACTGGAAAAGAGCCATTTATTTATTTATTTATTTACTTACTTACTTACTTACTTACTTATTGGTGGTACTGGGCTTCCTGGAAAACCTTCTATCTCTGGGCTACACTCTCAGATATATATATATATATATATATATATATATATATATATATATATGTATGTATATGTATGTATATGTATATGTATATATAATTTCTTTTTTTTTTTTATGGAAACAGGGTCTCTTAAGCCAGCGAGGCTGGCTTTGAACCTGTGCGATCCTCCTGTCTCTGCCTCCCAAGTGCGGGGATTACAAGTGTGCGCCACCACGCCCAGCAAGAGCCACTCATTTTTAAAACTATTGAATTACACATAAAAGTTAAAAAATACCGGGCGTGGTGGCACATGCTTGTAATAACAGCATTTGGGAGGTTGAGACAAGAGGATCACAGTTTGTGGATAGTCTCAGCTACTTAGGCCCTTTGCAACTTGATACCCTGTTTCAAAATACAGAAAAAAAAAATTTAAAAATAAGACTGGGAGTGTAGCTCAGAGGTAGAATAACCCTGGGTTTCATCCCCAATACTGCAAAATAATAATAATAATAATAAAGTCCATTACAGGTGATCATTTGTTTATTCAGCAAACATTTTTGAACTCCCTCTGGGTGCAGACACTGTCCCAGGGGCCAGTGTGGCGGAGCAGCGAGAGCAGGCAGGGCTGGAGATGAGGTCAGAAAGGTGGCAAGGAGGCAGGTCTGGTTCGACCATCGTAAAGCGCTTAGCTTTCCTCCTAGTGGGGTGGAAAGTCTTGGGAGAGTTTTGAGTAGAGAAATTGACAGAATCTGACTTATGTTTTGAAAGGATGAGTAAGTCTGGTATAGGGAATAGAATCTTGGGGGGAGAAGGGAACAAAGACGGACAGAGAATAGTTAGGCTGTGAGAGGAAGGAGGAGGCGGCAGGGTCTTAAGATGGAGGAGAAGGCTGAAGTGGTGATCTTGTCTGGAAGAGAGGATGGAGAAATGTAGGAGGACTGCCAGGCAGCTGTCTGTGGACATTGAAGGCCAGATGTTCTCCTTTCCTAGCTTGTTCGGCTGCTCAAGGGCAGGTGCAAAGTAGAGTTGGTAACTCAGGGTGGTGGTTTGCCAACCAACCGAGTGTAAGGGAGAGAAGGACAGAGGCACCAGGAGAACCTCGGGAGATGGTGGGGAGAGCACGAGAGGCGTGAGCCAGGCGCGGGTCAGAAGAATGAGCCTGGAGACCTGTCCGTGTCCACGGGATCTGTGGATGAATTTGACTAGGAGGACCGGTGGGTGGAGTAGCCTGATGGGATGCGTTCCCGAGCACTGGCGGAGTTGTCGGGAGGAAAGATAGAGCAGCAATGAAGAACAAGAACTGGCCCAAACCTGCGGATCAGGCAGGCAGTGTGAGAGCCCCAGCAGCTGGCAGGGCCTCAGGGGAAGCCCATCTTCAGGCCTGGGCTAGTTTCCCTTAGAGCCACGGCGGGCATTACAGCCCTTAGAAAATGTTGCTGGAAAACAGCCAGGCCCACTTGTTCACATCGTGTTATCCATTGTCGCATATTGCCTCTGGCTGTCCTGTAGGGGGGTGTGTATAGTGGCCCAAAACCTGAAGAGCCTCAAGTGTTACCTGGCTCATTACAAGAAACTGACCCCTACCTAAGAGCGAAAAAGCAGAATAACAGTAGGTTGGTCTCAGAATTGACTAATAAGTAAATTTATGGTTTTCTATGTTATTGATGACCAAATTCTTACATTTTGTTTATGTGACATAATAATTCAGATAATATAGTAAACTGAGTCTTTTTTGCATGATTTGTGACCCCAAATGAAAACTGCCCTATCATTTTAAGGTTTCTCTTTCAGATGTTGAGTGACCATACAGATTAGGGTTTGTCTTTTTTAGAAAATTAATAGTAACTACAGAGTATAAAATTCTTCTCAGTTGCCTTTAATTTTGGTTACTGTGTTCATTTTGTTTCCAACTTCTCCAAGATTTTGACTATATTTGGCCTTATTTATTTTGAGAACATTTCATTTGAATTTGAGACAGTAAAAAGTGAGTTTTGCTTAAAAGAAAGATCTTCAGCTGGTCACGGTGGTGCACGCTTGAAATCCCAGTACTTGGGAGGCTGAGACAGGAGGATTGCAGGTTAGTGAGGGTCTCAGCAACCTAATGGACTCTGTTTCCAAATAAATAAAAAAATCCGGCTGGGGTGTGGCTGGGTTCACACCAATACCAAAAAAAAAAAAAATCTTCAGGGCTGGGGAGTAGGTCAGTGGTGGTGCATACTGGCTGCACAAAGCCCTGGGTTCAGTCCCCAGCCTCCCCCAAAGAAGAGCGAAGGAAGAGAGTTCAGTTTTGCTCTGTCACATAGGACTAGAGTCACAGTGGCATTCAGCTCTTGAAAGCATCCGCGTCGTCCTCTCCAGCTTCAGTTCACAGTTCGTATGTGATGGGAGCCTGCCGTCGGCACACCTGGAGGCCCTCAGCGAGGTGACTGGTCACTCAGCGTCTTCACCTCAGGACACTTGAGTGAAAGGTGCTGCTGACAGTGGAGCAGAGCCGCAGCGGGTGTGAGTTGGGACCCGCTGGAATAGATGTGTCGCCACCCAGCCATGAGCGGGGACAGATTACTAATGTCTCTGTGCCTCAGATACCAGATTTTCCTGTCCTAATTCATTGCGGGGTGTTGTGAGATTCAACAAGGGAATGTCTGAAAAGTAATTTTCATGAAGTGCAAAGCACGGTGCACACGTAATATTTATTATCCTTGCTTTTTCCTCTAGAAATTTAAGATCCGAATTGAAGACCCGCCCCGCAGGAAGCACATGGTGTTCCTGGGTGGCGCGGTTCTGGCAGACATCATGAAAGACAAAGACAACTTTTGGATGACGAGACAAGAGTACCAAGAGAAGGGTGTCCGAGTGCTGGAAAAACTTGGTGTGACCGTTCGGTAGAGCGCAAGGCTCCTTCCCATCACACCCCTAACGGTTCCTTTTTTTTCTTTATTGCCAACCTTTGAACTCATTCAACTTCAGGACGGGGAAGAGGCATTCTGCCCTTTGAGTGAAAAGGTCGTTTTATGCTGGTATCTTGGGGAAGCTTTGTTAAATTTTTGTTAATGTGGGTACATCTGGCTGTTTAATCAACCACTTCCCTACAAACAACCAGAGGGCTAAGGGTCCTGTCGCTGCTTTTCTTCTTCTAAATAGCCCACTCCTGTGGGCTTCCTATTTTCACTTTACTGCTCTTAATCTGTCTAGTCTTAGTCTTTAGCACTGTAGGTGGTCCGCCTTTATTAGCATAAGAAAACCTATATCGGAGCTTTTACTTATTCCTGGGGTGGGGTGGGGGGGTGGGCAGCCCTGAACCCTTCAGGGCGTTTTCCTCTGTAGTGTGGCGCTTTCAACAGTTACTGCTGCAGCTTTAAGTACCTTAAAGCTTCTCCTCTCAACATCTTAGGGAACGTTAAAGCTCAGAACTAAAACGTGTTGGGGTGGGTTTTTGTGTGGCGGGGGAGTGGGTAGTCTTTTTGATTGTGATTTTTGAGGTTTTCTGCTTGGGGGTACTTGAGATAAATTTTATTTACAGTACTTTAATTTGACAAGTTTTCTTCTTTTGGTCTGCCTGGAACTGTTTCCATATGATATAAAAAGCGAGTGTAGTATTCTATTACCATGTGGCTTAGGGATTTATTTTATTTTTTCTTAAATCAACCATGTTAGCTGGGGTTAGACTTCATAGAATTTATCGATGGAAAATAACATTTAAAAGTGCTTTTGTTAATTCAAATTACAGGTTAAAAAGTGCTTAAGAGCTGGTGTTTCTAAATGCTGTTTACTTCAGAAGCATTAGGGTGACCAGTACCAAGTGCCATTCTCGCAAATTTTCTCTTACGTAACTGACCAGTGCTTATTCAATTAAACAAGCAGGTGCATGTAAGTAATAACTGGCAGTAGGTTACAATTTGAGGTTAAAAATAACATTAGAATATGGGACTTACTGCCAGTTAGTAATTTTCATTTGTTTTTTGTTTGTTTTGATCTGAGACCTCGGAATGAAGTAAAATTAGACTATTTAGAATGTTGGCCAAAAAAAAAAAAATCAAGATTTAAATATATATTTGTACTGAAAAGTAATCATAACTGCTAATTTGCAGCCATTTTTAATGCTTGAAAAAATGGTTGGAATGTCATAACTATTAGCAGAGCTTCCTGCATGTATCAGAAAATTCTATTTGAGTCCTGTCAACATCGCTTATTACCTGAAAAAATATCCAGTAATATCCAGGCATGGGTTCTTAAATTTTTAAAATAAAATAATGAGAAATTGTATCACACTAAATACAAAATGCAGATTCTGGGTGAAATGTTTCCCTTATTTTAAAACATTCTTTACTAACAATGGATTTGAAAGAAAAGTGGCTTAAGGTTTCAGATGAGTGAAATCAGAAAAAATTATCTTCAGAATATCTTTGTGAGAAAACTTAAAAATTAGTTTGTGAAATAAGCAGCAAAAGAAGGTTAGTTTAAATTACGAAACTTCTATTAATATAAAGGGTTTTTTTTTTTTACCTCAATTTGAACAAATAGAAGTTTGTGTGCATGCTGGACATGCTTCAGTACACAGGAATAGCCCACAAATAATGGCTACTTGATTTGGGGATGTGGCTCTTGGGTCACTTTAGAATTCCAAGGTGTTCCGAAAATCATGGTTCTGTAAACACCTAGCCTTTTGAGTCCTGGGCTTTTGTTAGACCTGTTCTGTGTGTAGGACCAGCGCCTGCTGACTGCTAAGCTCAGATAAACAGGTCGACTCTTGGCCTTGGTCATGATTTCAGAATATGAGGGTAGAAAGCAAAGAACGGATGGACTCCTGAGTAAAACCGTGGAAGAGCATTCATCGTTTGTCCCTTCCATGTGGAATTTGTTTTTATTTCATAATTCTTCTAGCAAACATGATAGTTAAAATGGTGTGTGTATTTATATATATATAATAACTTAGAAATTCCATTTTATAATTTTCCTGTTCTAAGGTGAATTTAATTATCTGGGAGTTGGGAGGTATTGTTTAACTGGAGTTGTCAGGTATGAGTCCCTCAGAAATTAAAAAAAATATATTTTAAAAAAGATCTGAGTTTTAGCTCTTGTGAAACCCATTGTCACTTAAATTTTCAATGATGGTTAAAATTCTTTTTTTAAATTAGAATTGCCAATACCTTGAAGGGTTTCTTAGAAAACATGGTATTGGATGTAAACTTTTACATAGTTCTGAGCACTGTTAATATCTGGAAAGTGTTTTGGAAGATCAGTGGAAAGCTAAACATTCAAAATTTAACATGAATATACTTCTTTTTGATTCAGAAAATAAAATCAGATTTTTCAAAGTTTGACTTTTGTCTTTGTTTTTCCTGTAACATTTTTCTCTCTTTGGTTTCATATTCTTACTCTCATTTTTTTCTAATCCAAGATGAACTGAGTATTTTATGCTGGTTGTTAGGCTACATTCAGCTTTGTGTTCTTATTGACGAAGCTGGTTGTTTCTTGTGTAATTTTTAGTTACATATGAAAAACTAGAAATGAAGATAAATTACAGCTATAGTAGAAGGTGTCCTAAGAGATCTACGGTGGCTTTCACAGGATCAGCCGTGTTTGGTGTAGCCTGCTTCTCTTCAGGGATGCTTTAGCTCATCTGTAGACTTTTAGACCTTTTTTGTGTGTGTGTGTGGTACTGGGGTTCCTGGAAGCCCTTCTACCTCCGGGCTACACTCCCAGACCTATTTTTATATATTTTTATTTGGAAACAGGGTCTCTTAAGCCAGCACAGCTGGCTTCGAACCTGTGCGATCCTCCTGTCTCCGCCTCCCAAGTGCAGGGATTACAAGCGTGCGCCACCAATCCCGGCCTTCTAGACTTTCTGAGGAGGCTGAATCCAATAACATTATACTTCCAAGATACACCCCCAGCCAATTTTTATTTTGAAATGGTCTCGCTAAGTTGCTAAGGCTAGCCTGCGATCCTCCTGTCTAAGCCTTCCAAGTACTGTGATTATAGGCTTACACCACTACGCCCAGCTACAGGCATAATTTTTTCAAGATAACAAAAGCAGGATGAAAGTGTATTTAAATGACCCCTTCTTTTTAATTCTAGTCTTAGGGGTGATGGGTGAGAATAGACCAGTATTTTTGCTTGTGAACTTACATGTTCTTCTGCGTCATTACTTTTTTTTTTTTTTTTTTTTTTTTTTTTGGTGGTATTAGGGTTCTTGGAAGCCCTTCTACCTCTGGGTTACACTGCCAGATCTATTTTTTTTTTTTTTTTTTTTTTGGAAACAGGGTCTCTTAAGCCAGCACAGCTGGCATCGAACCTGCGTGATCCTCCTGTCTCCGTCTCCCAAGCGCGGGGATTACAAGCATGCAGATTACAAGCGTGCGCCACCACGCCTGGCGTGCATCATTGCTCTTGATGGCAGTCCTCAGGATATCCTGAGGGTTGCTTCTGGTGTCTTTCATTGCCAGAAGAATAATGTGGTAGCAGCTGTTTCCCTATTGATAGGGAATATCAATCTCCTTGTTCTTTTTTTTTTTTTTCACTACCCACAGACTTAGAGTACTATGCAATTGAATGAGTTTATTAACTCTTGGTAATTTTAGAACCATCACTTGAAATGAACCTGATACTTATTCTTTATTTTGAAACAGGGTCTCACTGAGTTGCAAAGGGTCTCACTAAGTAGCTGAGGCTGTCCGCGAACCGTGATCCTCCTGTTTCAGGAAAGCCTCCCAAATGATAGGATTATACCCAGCTTCTAGCCCTATTTTTAATCCTTTATTTTGAAACAGGGCCTCACTAAGTAGCTGAGGCTGTCTGCAAACCTGTGATCCTCCTGTCTCAGCCTCCCAAGTATTGGGGTCATTAGCGTGCACCACTGCACCTGGCCCACTTTTCTGTTTTGAAACAGGGTCTCACCAAGTTACTGAGTCTAAGAAGATCTTGAGACTGTCCTTGAACCTGCATCGAGCTGCTAATCCCTCCAGTACTGGGATTGTAGGCATGTGCCACCATGCCCAGTCCTTTTTTTTTTTTTTTTTTTTAAGGTACTGAGGCTTGAACATGGTGTTCAGGAGTCTGCCTTTGGGCTTTACCCCTGGCCCTATTTTATTTTGAAATAGGGTCTCAGTAAGTTGCTGAGAGCCTTGCTAAATTGCTGAGGCTGGCCAGGAACTCAGCCTCCTAAGTACTAGGATTATCAGTGTGTGCCAGCACACAGGGCTATCTAACATGCTTCCCCCACCCCCCAGTACGGGGGTTGGAACCCTGGGGCATTCTACCTCCAAGCTATACCTACAGTCCTATTTTTCATTCTTTAGTTTGAAACAGGTCTCACTGAGTTGCAAAGGGCCTACGTAGCTGAGGCTGTCCACAAACCGTGATCCTTCTGTCTCAGCCTCCCAAATGCTGGGATTACAAGTGTGCGCCACCACGCCCGGCTTGTACTGGGAGATTTAAAGGGTCACTTTTCCCTCTGGCTCAGATTAGTTAACCTGTTCAAAGAATGAAAACGCCACATTTGAGGTCAAGGGAGGGAGCCAAGAGGAAAGACAGGAAAGCATGTTTGCATGCGTGAATACCTCCGAAGGAAGGGGGGTGGCATTGTGGTGCATGGCTGCAATCCCATTACTTGGGAGACTGAGGATTGCAGGTTCGAGAATAACATCAGCAACTTAATGAGACCCTCAGCAACTCAGTGAGACCCTGTTGCAAAAAAAGAGGGTTGAGAGTATAGCTTGGAGGTAGAATGCCCTGGGTTCAATCCCCAGTACCAGATGAAAACAACCCTGTAAAGGCTAGATCAGTGGCTTTATTCACCACATTGCATTTAACCTTAGTCATAGAAATAAACTTGAGCTGGAGAGAAAAAGGTAGTGTAACATTTTTGAAGCATCCTAAAGCATCTTTCTGTGTACTGTTTAGCATCTAAAATTGGGAAGAAGGAAGCTATTAAACAATTTTATTTTATTTTATTTTTTACTGTACTGGAGATGGAACCTAGGGGCATTCTACCTCCGAGCTATACCCTATTTTTTATTCTTTATTTTGAAACGGGGTCTCACTGAGTTGCAGAGGGCCTCACTAAGTAGCTGAGGTGTCTGAGAATGGCGATCCTCCTGTTTCAGCCTCCCAAATAATGGAATTACAAGCATGTGCCACCACGCCCGGCAGTTTAAACCATATTTTTGCTCAACTCATCCACACTACAGCAATGACAACAAAATCTGTACCTATTATAACAGTATATTGGTTTGTTTTATCCACAGATGTGAAATACCTAACTGGGTAAGGGGAGTCCAAATGGTTTCTCTCTTTTGGCAGAATAGACTTACTGTCTCCTCCTTGTCTACCCCCTCAACTCTCACCCACCAGAGGAAAAAGAAAAGCTTGGAGAAGACTGTCCTTTCCACAAAATATTTGAAATAGGAATGAAAGAATTAGAGACTGTTTTAACTATGTATAGACCAGTTGAAGTTTGGCTTTTGGAGTGCAGAAACCTATCATGGAGGTAATAAGTGTCGACTTGGAGAATTGCGCCCTTTACCATTAACATCAAATTTAGCTGTGGCCCAGTAAATACTTCTTTTAAGATTAGAAGCAGACTGTTGAGCTGCTTTGCTCTTCCTTGAATCAGGGATTTGAAAAAGAGGGCCCCAACTCTCAATACTAAGAATTTTTTGGACAAAGGAGTAGTTAGAAATATTTGAATGCAAAGATATTAATATCAAAGGTTGAGGTTTTAAGCAGTCAGCTTAGGAAATTCTGAAGTTAAAGGCTGCCACAATATTTGATTGTGTGTGTGTGTGTGTGTGTGTGTGTGTGTGTGTGTGTGTGTGTGTGTGTGTTACTGGGAAGGGAGCCCAGGGGTATTCTACCTCTTGATCTACTGCCCCAGCCTTATTTATTTTTTAGTTTGAAACAGGGTCTAAGTTGCTGAGGCTGGTCCAGGACCTGCAGTCTTCCCGGCTCAACCTCCCAAGTACTGGGACTAGGAGCATACGCCATCACGCCTGGGTTCGTCATTATGAGGAAGATGTTCTGTAGTGGTTGGAATTTTTTGTTTGTTTAGGCATGTCTAAAATAGGCACAAGGAAGTTACAAGCTCTATCTTTAGGAAGACAAATCTAAGGATTTCCTGAGTGGGAGATGCTTCTATTACTGCTTGTAAATCTATGACCCAGCTACCACTTATCTACCTAGGTATCTTCCCTTTTTTTTTTTTTTTTTTTTTTTTTTTGCGGGTCTGAGGATGGAATCCAGGGGCATTCAACCTCAAAGCTACACCCCCTACCCTGTTTTTTATTCTCTAATTTTAAACAGGGTGTCACTAAATTGCGGAGGGCCTCACTAAGTAGCTGAGGCTGTCTGCGAACTGCAATCCTCCGGTCTCAGCCTCCCGAATGCTGGGATTACAAGCGTGCGCCACCACGCCCAGCTCCATTTTTATTTTGAAATAGGGTGATAAACATCCTTTACTCAAAATGCAAATTGTGGGAACATTAAAGCCCCATGAGCCAGTCACATACCTGTGTGGCTGAGACCAGAGGATCACAGGATCGACCCCAGGGCGCCATAACTTAGCCAGACCCTGTTTGAAAATACCTAAAAAAAGGCTAGGGGTGCAGCTCCCAGGTGGTGCACCCCTGGTTCAATCCCCATTACTCTCTGTCCCTACTCTACCCCGCCACATACTTGCAGAGATTAGCAGCTCTTTGTGATTTGAGGGGAGAGTTTTTAGAGCAATGTAAACCAAGACTTTTTAGGGTCCCGGTACCTGGGTGGTGGGAGTGGTGAGACCCCAGGGTAAACTGCTTGTCTTAAAATTCTTTTTAGAGGTTCTTTCTCACTTCTGACTTGCAGGGGTCCCGGCTCCCTCAGCTCAAGCCACAGGTCAGCTGCTTCGAGGAAGAGCACCCACCTTCCAGATGTAGCTTTACTTCTGCGGAGGGGGTGTATGTTCCAATGTGCATGCACCTGACTTGCCAGTGAGTTTTTGGATGTACTTATCCATGGCACATCGCTCTGTGTGTGTGGTACTGGGGATTGAGCCCAGGGTTGCTGAAGTCTCCCAACTTGTTGAGGCTGTCTTGGAACCTGCTAGCTTTCCGTCAAGTACTGGGATTATAGGGCATGCACCACCATGCCAGGCTCCTTTTTTTTTTTTTTGTGTGGCACTGGGAATGGAACCCAGGGGCATTCTACCTCCAAGCTACACCCCCTGCCCTATTTTTTATTCTTTATTTTGAAACAGTGTCTCACCAAGTTGGGGAGAGCCTCACTAAGTAGTTGAGACTGGCCACAAACCTGTGATCTTCCTGGCTCACCTCCCAAGTACTGGGATTACGTGCATGCACCACCACGCCTGGCTTCCCTTCAAATCTTTTGATTTTACTCTTTTATTCTTTTCTTTTTGCAGTATTGGGGATGGAACTCAGGGGCATCCTGCCTCCTAGCTACACTCCCGGCCCTATTTTTTATTCTTTATTTTGAAACAGGGTCTCACTGAGTTGCAAAGAGCCTCACTACTAAGTAGCCGAGGCTGTCTGCGAACTGCGATCCTCCTATCTTAGCCTCCCAAATGCCAGCTCTTTTTCTTAAGGTTATTTATTTATTTATTTATTTTGCGGGTCTGGGGATGGAACCCAGGGGCATTTGACCTCCGAGCTACACCCCCTGCTCTATTTTTTATTTCTTATTTTGAAACAGTCTCACTGAGTTGCAAAGGGACTCACTATGTAGCTGAGGCTGTCCGCGAACCGCGATCCTCCAGTCTCAGCCTCCCGAATGCTGGGATTCCAAGCATGTGCCACCACACCAGCTAAAATGGTAGCTCTGATTTGACTTTTATAGTATTAACCCATCACCAGCGGAGGGGGGGATAATTAACTTAGTTGCATTCCAAAATTTAAAGGTTTACAGAATAATTTTATAGTTTCTAGAGAAAAGCTTACCCCTGCGTTTGCTCTTAGGAAGGGATGATGTGAAAAGGGATGTGTACTTGGCAACCATATGTTAAAATATGCTATATATTTAAACATGCTCATCCCTTAGTATCTGTAGGGGTTGGTTCCAGGAATCCACCCATAGCCACAGGTACCAAACTTGAGGATACTCAAATTCCTTATCTTAAATGGTATAGAGCCGGGCGTGGTGGCGCGCGCTTGTAATCCCAGCATTCGGGAGGCTGAGTCCTGAGGATCGCGGTTCGCGGACAGCCTCAGCTACTTAGGCTCTTTGCAACTCAGTGAGACCAGGTTTCAAAATAAAGAATAAAAAAATAGGGCAGGGGGTGTAGCTCAGAGGTTGAATACCCCTGGGTTTCATATCCAGACCTGCAAAATAATAAAAATAAAATGGTATAGAACCCCTCTAGCCCTATTTTATTTTGAAACAGTGTCTTGCCAAGTTGCTGCAGGCCTTGCTAAATTGTTGAGGCTGGTCTCGAACCTGTGATCCTCCCATCTCAGCCTCTCAAGTACTGGGATTACAGGTGGGTACCACAGCAGCTGGCTTGCTAACATACTAATTTTTTTTTCTTTTTTGCGGTACTGGGGATGGAACCCAGGGGGATTCCACCTTTGAACTTTACTCCTGCTCTGTATTTTATTCTTTATTTTGAAATACGGTGTCACTAAGTTGCAGAGGGCCTCACTAAGTTGCTGAGGCTGTCTGCAAACTGCGATCCTCCTGTCTCAACTTCCCAAATGCTGAGATTACAAACATTCGCCACCATGCCTGGCTTATAATATGCTTTAACTCATCTCTAGATGACTTATAATACCTAACACACAATATCAGTATTATGTAAATAGAAATAATGACAAGGGAAAAAGTTTGTACTTGTTTGGTACAAATATAATGTTTTTTAAAGAATACTTTCAGCTAGGCATGGTGTTACACGCTTGTAATCCCAGTGCTTGGGAGGCTGAGACAGGAGGATCACACGGGTTTGAAGCCAGCCTCAGCTCCTTAGGCTCTCAGCAACTTAGTGAGACCCTGTTTCCAAATAAATTATAAAATAGGGTGAGGGTATAGCCCAGAAGTAGAAAGCCCCTGGGCTCCACCCCTCAGTACCAGATTTTTTTCAGCCAGCTATAGTGGCACAAGATTGTAATCCCAGTACTGGGGATAGGAGGATCACAGCTTCGTGTCCAGCCTCAGCTACTTAGTGAGGCCCTCCGCAACGTAGATCCTATTTCAAAATAAAGAATAAAAAATAGGGCTGGGGGTGTAGCTCAGAGGTAGAATGCCCCTAAGGTTCCATCCCAAGTACCACACACACAAAAAAGAGTATTTTCAGCTAGGCATGGTGAACCCAGGGGGCAGCTAATCTACATCTCCAGCCCTTTTTTTTTTTTTTGAAACAGAGTCTTGCTAGGTTTCTGAGAGTCTCATTATATTGCTGAAACAGGGTCTAAGTTGTAGAGGGCCTCACTAAATTGCTGAAGCTGTCCTCAAACCTGTGATCTTCCTGTCTCAGCCTCCCAAGTGCTGAGATTATAGGCACGCACCACTGTACCTGGAGTGTACTATATTTTTTCTTTAAATGGCATAACAATTTCATGTTGATCTCTTTAGTTTTAGTTAATCCTACCATCTCTGAAAAGAGTTGGATGAAAAAATTTATCTTTTGCACTTCACACACATACTACTTTTTTAAACCTTACTTTTTTTTTATTTTATCTGTTCATACCATTCAGAAGAAGGTTAAGATTTATGATGTGAGCCAACAAAAATTCTCTCTCGGGTACATTAAAAACAATGAGAAAGGCTTCCTTGAACATTCTAAATGAAAGTTTTCTTTGTTTTGTTGCGTTTGTGGTTTTGTTGAATAAACATGTGAGAGGGGAGATTTACGTATGGAATTCCCATGTTTTGAGAGTGTAAAGTGGTTTGGGTTTACGGCGCCCCCATCCCACCATTGAGCTAGCGATACTGGAAAACTTGAATATGGCCGGATCACAAAAACCCTTCCTGTTCCCCAGTTCCTTAAACTGTTAGGATCAAACCAAATACTACAGAGCACCACAGCTCTGAGAAGCCCCGATTTGCTATCAGGCCAACCAAACCCAATGGCAGCTCACCCCACTCGCCGATTTTATTCAGAAGCTGGGGCCTTTCAGTAGGATTATTACTTCCAAGAATATACCGTTTCCTTCAGGCCCTGAGCTTGTCTGCTAAAATAATTAGCTGAGAGGCAGCCAGGGAAAGAATTGCATCTGCCAAAGGCAGGAAGATGAGGTCGGGACGAGCCGGAGATAAACCCCTCGCTTGACTCCCAGCTGCCCACCCTGCAGTGGAGCAGAGGCTGCCAAGAAAATCCACACTGATTTATGGAGGAGAAATGAGGAAACCATTTACCCCAGATATCTTGGATTCGTGACAGGACCGGTGTAAATGATTTCCATTTAGACTCAATGCCGAGTCTCTGCAGTGTTCTCCCCCACACCCGCCTACACCCCTTCCACTCCCAGGGTTTCCAGCAGCATCCAGGCCAGCGCCTCTCAAACTTGGGGGTGCCTCCGGGTCTGAGGATGGAACCCTGAGGCATTCGACCACCGAGCTACACCTTCTGCCCAATTTTTTATTCTTTATTTTTAAACAGGGTCTCACTGAGTTGCAAAGGGCCTCATTAAGTAGCTGAGGCTGTCCACGAACTGATCCTCCAGTCTCAGCCTCCCGGGATTACAAACATGCGCCACCACGCCCGGTTTAAGGATCTCTTGGGAAGCTAAGTGCAAGGCAGATACCTGGCTCCACGTCCAGAAATGGAGGCAACAGTCTTAGAAGGGGTCCTTTGTGCTCGGGGAAAAATGAATCAGGAACCACATAAGTTTTATAGGAATTAAGCTACAGACTAAATGATAAAAAGTCTTGTGTTGGTTTAAAGGTTTCACTTGAATTCAAGTTTTATGTTGGTACTCAGAATTGAACCCAGGCACATTCTACCTCCAGGCTACACCCCTAGCCCTTTTCATTGTGAACCAAGGTCTCACTAAGTTGCCGAGGGTCTTGCTAAATTGCTGAGGCTGGCCTCAAACCTGCAATCTTCGACCTTCATGTTTCAACCTCCTGAGTACTGGGATTACAGGTATGTGCCACCACACCTGGGTTAATTGGTTTGAAAGTCTAAGGTTTAGCCACCAGGAGCTCTCTGGGACTCCGTGTGTCTCAAGAAAACCACCTTCCTTAATTGTATTTACAAAGGAAAGTGCTACCCAGTCTCATCTGTTTCAAAGAACCTTTGTTTCAGATTCCTTTTGGGAAAGGAGTATATTTTTTCTGCCTTGGTTTACTGCCTTCTGGAGGCAGCGTGCATCTTTTTAAATTTATTTTTTATTTTTATTTTTTATTTTTTGGTCCTGGGAATGGAACCCAGGGGCATTCTACCTCCAAGAGCTACTACACCCCTTGCCCTATTTTTTATTCTTTATTTTTGAAACAGGGTCTCACTGAGTTGCACAGGGCCTAAGTTGTAGCTGAGGCTGTCCTCAAATCATGATCCTCCTGTCTCAGCTTCACAAATGCTGGGGTTACAAGCGTGCACCACACTCCCAGCTCTACTTTTTATTCTTTCTTCCTTTCTTTTTTGCGGGTCTAGGGATGGAACCCAGGGGCATTCGACCTCCGAACTACACTCCCTGCCCTATTTTTTATTTATTTTGAAACAGGGTCTCGCTGAGTTGTGGAGGGCCTGACTAAGTAGCTGAGGTTGTCCATGAACCCCAATCCTTTGGTCTCAACCTCCTGAATTCTGGGATTACAAGAGGGCACCACCACGCCTGGCTTATTCTTTTTTTTTTTTTTTTTTTTTTTTTTTTTGGTGGTACTGGGGTTCCTGGAAGCCCTTCTACTCCGGGCTACACTCCCAGACCTATTTTATATATATATATATATTTTTAATTTGGAAACAGGGTCTCTTAAGCCAGTGCGGCTGGCTTCGTCGAACCTACGCGATCCTCCTGTCTCCGCCTCCCAAGCACAGGGATTACAAACCTGCGCCACCACACCCGGCTTTATTCTTTATTTTAAAACAGGGACTCACTGAGTTGCAAAGGGCCTAAATTGCTGAGGCTGGCCTCAAACCTGCAGTCCTCTTGTCTCAGCCTCCTAAATCACTGGGATTACAAGCATGGGCTGCCAAGCCTGGATAACCCCACTTTATTTTTTATTTTTATTTTTTTATTTTTTGTGGCACTGGGTTTGGAATCTAGGGGCTTTTCTACCTCCAGGCTATACTCCCAGACCTATTTAAATATTATTTGGAAACAGGGTCTCATTAAGTTGCTGAGAGCCTAAGTAGCTGAGGCTGGGTTCAAACCTGTGCGATCCTCCTGTCTCAGCCTCCCAATCGCTGGGATTACAAGCGTGCACCCCCCACCCAGCTAATTCTACTTCAAAGATGAGAAGCTGGAGACCTAAGGAACAAGG
Source organism: Muscardinus avellanarius (assembly GCF_963383645.1). Lineage (NCBI taxonomy): Eukaryota > Metazoa > Chordata > Mammalia > Rodentia > Gliridae > Muscardinus > Muscardinus avellanarius. The sequence goes on from NC_137801.1 coordinate 60,414,508, forward strand.
ACTCAGAGCTAAGAAGTCACTGAGCCGGGGAGATCCAAGCATCTCTCTTGCCCACACAGCCCTGGCTGCCCACACCCTATCAGGGTCTCCCTGTCTCCCTCTCCTCTCTGAAAGTGCCAGTCTTGGAGCTGGCCTTGACCTGCCCCCTCTCTTGGGGCCGGGGGAGCTTTTGTGTGCCTTAGTTTAACTCAGAGCCACTGCAGTGCTCAGCCTGGAGTGGTCGGCGTCCCAAGTGCCATTTCAACAGCTCTGTGATATGAAGTGCCCCACAAGAGCTTGCTCTTGTTTATAGCAAACCATCCCCTGGAAGAAAACAAGATGGAAGGCCCGGGAGTGAACCAGCGTGGAGCCTACGGCCACGGCCTTCAGACCCAAGGAGCCCGTCACGCTTTCCGGATTCGTCCAGGCTGGGCCTTCTCCTTGGTGAGCTTCACTTCGGCCTAGCAGGTGTTCACTCTGGCCCGCCGCCCTGGGTTTAGATCAGAACTTGACAAACGAGTCGGTAGCATTTTCAAACCCTCCGCTCGCAAGAAATGGAAAGAATGTCGGCTATGGAGGTTAGCAGTGGCCCCTGGAATCCCGATGGCTCTTGAGCAAGACGCTGGGAAGGAGCATTTGGAGGGCCGTATCTCCTAGGAACTTGCTCCAGGGAGCGGCCGCCCGCCAGGGCCTTTGCCTCCTGGGAGACAGGACCTCTGCTTCTATGCAGAGCAGCTGTGTACTGCTAAGCAGCAGCTAATTTTGCTCTCTGAATTCAAGGATGTTTCCCCGCGTCCGTGCTGTGAATAGCAGCGTTGTTTAAGATGGCCATTTTTGCTTACATCCTCCCCTGGCTGGGAGCGGAGGGAGGAGCCCGAGTCTCAGGCTCCCGTCCTGCTGCAGGAGGACATGATTAGTGGTTAGCCTATCTCTGAAAGCCCTGGGGAGCGAAGGGGAGGAAGGAAGGAAGGAAGTTGTGTAGGATAAACAACGCGAAGCAAAACCAAGAAAAGCCGCCAGCGAGCACTTGAGACGCGCGCGGATCTGCAGCTCACATGCTCCTGAGAGCTGAGGGTTGGGACCTGGATTCTACGTTTTCACAAGAAACTGGAAAACTAAGAAAAAAGCAACCGAGAGATGGGGGTGCCTGGCTCCGCTTTAAAGAGGTCCTAGAAACAGCCCTCTCGGGTGTTTGAATGTCTGCTCACGTGAGGGCCCATACCTAAGTTGCTTAAAAGTGGATCTAGCGAGTTTTGCCATTAAGACCATTCACACTGCCAATTTGCTTTAGTTTTCCATGTCAGGATTAAGTAGGTTTATGACCTGGTCAAAAATAATTCATCACTTTTTTGGTGGTACTGGGGTTCCTTGAAACCCTTCTACCTCCGGGTAACACTCCCAGACCTATTTTATTTTATTTTATTTGGAAACAGGGTCTCTTAAGCCAGCGCGGCTGGCTTCAAACCTGCGTGATCCTCCTGTCTCCACCTCACAAGCGCAGGGATTTATAAGCGTGCGCTACCACGCCCGGCTAATTCATCACTTTTTAAAATATGCTTTTATTAAAAGATGGATTGAGGTACTGAATATGCTGATTTTTGAAAAATGTGAAGTGATCCCTTGAGGGAGCAGGCACTGTTCAGTGTCAGGACTGGTTGGTGCACAGTGACCATCACAATTCAGAGCTTTTTATTCATTCATTTGTTTGTTTGTTTGTTTGTTTGTTTTTTGTGGTCCTGGAGGTGGAACCCAGAGGTTTTCTACCTCCAGGGTATACTCCCAGACCCATTTTTATATTTTATTTGGAAACAGGGTCTCACTAAGTTGCTGAGAGGCTCACTAAGTAGCTGAGGCTGGCTTCAAACCTGCGCGATCCTCCTGTCTCAGCCTCCCAAGCGCGGGGATTACAAGCGTGCGCCACCACGCCAGGCAATTCAGTGCATTTTAAAAACCAGGAGTGAAGGCTGGATTTGGTGGCATATGCCTATAATCCCTGTACTGGGGAGGCTGAGACAGGAAGATCACAAGATCGAGGACAGCCTCAGCAAGTAGTGAGATTTGTATCAACCTAGCAAGATTTCGTTTCCAAATAAGAAACAAAATCGGGCTAGGGATGTAGCTCGAAGGTAGAATGCCTCTGGGTTTAATCCCCAGTGACCCCCACACATAAGTAGGGGTGAGCCAGACATTGTGGCACGTGTCTTTAATCTCAATACTTGTGAGGCTGAGAAAGGAGGATTACAGGTTCAAGGCCAGTCTCAGCAATTTAGTGAGACCCTCATCAACCTAGCAAGACCGTTTCAAAATAAAAAATAAAATAGGGCGGGGAGTGGTAGCTTGGAGATAGAATGTCCCTGGGCTCAATCTTCGGTACCAAAAAAAAAAAAAAAAAGAGTGATGGGGGCATTTCGTAGGCTGCTAAATTATCTCAATATTCAGTGCTCCAAGGATTACTAAGCTAGGTGGCATGCCCTGGTTGGAAGTATTAGCTTTGCACAGCTGTTCTGGTGAGGGGGACGTGGGGACCAGCTAGCGGGGAGCCTCACTTTTTTTGTTTTTGTACATGTATGTGTGTTAAATTAGTTTGATCTATCGAGTTGAACTTGGCAGTGAACAAAAACAAAACTAAAACCAGCCTATGACAATGTTATTTCCAGTTTGTACACAATAAACACATTTGCAATTTGTAATGTGTTGTATGGATTTTCTAGGAACACACACACACACACACACACACACACACACACACACGTGCTATCTGTATCCTACCCTGTGCTTGCCTGTTCAGCTGGAGCCCTATTACCTACAGACCTCAGGCTGCGCCTCCTAAGTCAAAGGGTGATGGCGAGTCAGCGCTGCGTGGGACACCCCGTTCTCAGGTTAGGGCCTTGAACAGGGCTGGAGGACGCTCCCTCCTTCCCTCTTAGAGTCCCCCTCAAAATGGCATCTGACGTGGCTTGCGTGTGCGTGCAAGTCCCCGGGTTTGGAATCTGGAGGAGGGAAGTGTCTTGAGGCTGTGGCAGCCGGGATTTCCCCAGAGCATTCACAAGTCCCAGCCAGACCCCCCGCATCCCAGCGGGCTCTGAGGCCGAGCTAGGGAGATGCGGCTCAGTCTCCCGGGCAGCTTCTTGCCGACCCAGAGACGCCCTGTAGGAAGGAAACCGGGGGACTTGAATGAAGGGACCCACCTTTCTTTCTGTTCCTGTTTTTCTTTCCCTCTTGTCCCTCACCCTCCTACTTAGTCTCTGGCCCCCACCTCTGACCACTATGCAAAGCACATTCTGGGAAGGCCTGGTCACAGCTGCCATGACCACAGCCTTCTCTTTTTCTATTCTTTTCCTGTCTCCCCCCCCCCCCACTTTTTTTGGTACTAGCAATTGAACCCAGAGGCATTCTACCTCTGAGTGGCACCCTCAGCCCTATTTTCTTTTACGATACTGGGGATGGAACCCAGGGGCATTCTACCTCCCAGCTCTATTTTTTTTTTTTTTACTCTTTATTTTGAAACAGGGTCTCACTGAGTTGCAGAGGGCCTAAGTAGCTGAGGCTTCCTGCGAACCGTGATCCTCCGGTCTCAGCCTCCCGAATGCTGGGATTACAAGGGTGCGCCACCACGCCCGGCTTTTATGTTTAATTTCGAAACAGGGTCTCACTAAGTTGCTTAGAGTCTCACTACTTACTGAGACTGTCCTCAAACCTGCAGTCCTCCTGTCTTGACCTCCCAAGTACTGAGATTATAAGTATGTAGTACCACATTTGGTCTCTCCTCTCTCTCCTCTGGTACTGGGGATCCAACCTCTGAGCCACACCCCAGCCCTTTAATTTTTTTTCTATGTGTATGGTGCTGGGGATTGAACTCAGGGGCATTCTACAGCTGAGCTACACCCCCAGCCCTATTTTATTCTTTATTTTGAAACAGGGTCTAAGTTATGGAGGGCCTCACAAATTGCTGAGACCGGCTGAGAACCTGGAACCCTCCTGTACTCCCATGCACTGGGTTACAAGATGCACCACCACACCCAGCTCTGTTATCATTTTTCTGAGCCAAGGTCTCCCTAAATTGCCCAGGCTGGGCTTGATCTTTATATCCTCCTGCCTTAGCTTCCAGAGAATAGCTGGTGTCACATGTGCGCGCTAGCGCTTCTAGCCGACACACTCCAATTTCTAGGCTGTTTTTGCATCTATAAACAAACAGAGTGCTTAGAACACTTATCTCCCTCAAAGTTTTACTTTAGAACTATGGTTCAAGTGGCTGGGCTTGGTAGTACACAATCCCAGTACTTGAAAGGCTGAGAGAGGAGGATCACGGGTTCGAATCCAGCCTGAGGAACTTAGTGAGACCCTGTTTTAAAAAAAAAAAAAAAGGTATGGTGTCACATGCTTTTGTAATCTAAGTACTTGGAAGGAAAGACAGTCTTAGCAGGTAGTGAGTCTTACACCAACTCTCATCAACCCAGCGAGACCTTGTTTCAAAATAAAAATAAAATAGGACTGGGGGTGTAACACAGAGGTAGAATGCCTCTGTGTTCAATTCCTAGTGCCACCAAAAAAAGGGGGCTGGGGGTATAGCTTAGTGACAGAGTATCCCTGGGTTTAATACAAAACCCAAAACAAATCAAAGCTTAGATTCAAGAGTTTCACAGGTTTTTGTTTGTCTGCTTGTTTTTTGTTTGTTTTTGTTTCTGGTGGGTACTGGGGGTGGAACTCAGGGGCTTTTCTACCTCTGGGCTACACTCCCAGACCTATTTTATACTTTATTTATTCTATTAGGGTCTCACTAAGTTGCTGAGAGCCTCACTAAGTAGCTGGGGCTGGCTTCGAACCTGTGTGATCCTCCTGTCTCGGCCTTCCAAGCGCTGGGATTACAAGTGTGCACCACCATACTTGGCTTGTTTTTGTTTTCTCATACTCAGAATAAATATTAGAATGCCCAAACAGCCGCAGATAGGAGGAGAGAAGAGAAAAGCAAACTGATCAGTCCTCACTCTGACGGACATCCCGGTCCGCGGGTGCTGGGAGCGCCTCCGGTGTTGGCTCTTCCTACTCTGCTATCTTAGTTGACACTGGTCACGACGCAGCGTCACTAACCATCTTCTGAACTTTCTTCCATTCTTAGGGGCTTTCTACCTTATTTCTCCCTCCCCGAAACAGAAGTTGGTAACACTCTCCACCCTTTCTTTTTCTTTTTCTTTTATTTTATTATTATTATACAGTACTGGGTGTTGAACCCAGGCAAGTGCTCACCCATTGAGTCACACTCCCACCATCTCCTGGCCTTTCCGGTGGCTGGATCTGCCCTCGGGAAGCAGATACCCAGAGGATTTGCTTCCTGGTGGGGCAGAGTACCTGGTGTCACCAGGGCGCATCACACCCATGGAGGAGCAAGGGGTGGACACCGTCCGGCGGGGAGGTGACCAGAGTCCCTGCTGAAGGCCCACAGCGTGGTTTGGACTCTTTCCCACTGGATGGCCTCCACCTGGTCTCTGCAGTTCCGCTGGAGATAGTGAGCTCCCAATGTCCCTTCAAAATTGACGTCCTGCCTAAGTCATTCCAGGGCCGGTGATGTGGCATGCACCTGAGACCCTGACTAATAGAGTAGATCCTGTCCAAAGTGGCCAGGCTGCAATTGTCTTAATGAAATGGCGCTGAGCACCGAAGGGCAGGGAGGCAGGGCTGAAATATTCAGGTCAGTGATAGAGTATGATTGTTCTCTCTCCCGTCTAGGGCCGTGCTCCACACCACATGCAGTGGGTGCTCAGTATTTATCAAGGTAAACAGAACGCATGTGTGGTGGCGCACAGCTAGAATCCCGGGACTTGGGAGGCTGAGACAGGAGGATTGCAGGTTGGAGAACAGCCCCAGCAATCAGTTTTGCAAGGCTTTCAGCAACCTAGTAAATCTCTGTTTTTATTTATATATACACAAAAACAAAGGAAGCCTGGCATGGTGGCACATGCTTGTAATACCCTTACTTGGGAGGCTGAGACAGGAGGATCACAGGTTCATGGCCAGCCTTAGCTACTTAGTGAGGCCCTCTGCAACTCAGTGAGACCCTGTTTCAAAATAATTAAATAGGGCTATGAGTGTAGCTCAGAGGTAGAATGCCCCTGGGTTCAATTTCCAGTACCACAAAAAATAAGTACATAGACTCAGGTGTGGTGGCACATACTTGTAATATCAGTATTTGGGTGGCTGAGAAAGGAGGATCATGGTTCGAGGATAGCCTCAGCTACTTAGTGAGGCTCTTTGCAACTCAGTGAGACGCGGTTTCAAAAGAAAGAATAAAAAATAGGGCTGGAAGTGTAGCTTGGAGGTAAAATGCCCCTGGGTTCCATCACCAGTACCAAAAATACATACATACATACATACATACATACATACATACATACATAAAGACATTTTTTTTCAGAGAAAACAAATTTTCAGCCCCTCCATCTGGTAGAATGAGATTTTGTGTGTGTGTGAGATTTTTTGTTTGTTTGGTGGTACTGGGGTTCCTGGAAACCCTTCTACCTCCGGGCTATACTCCCAGACCTATTTTATATTTTTATTTGGAAGCAGGGTCTCTTAAGCCAGCGCGGCTGGCTTTGAAACAGCACGGTTTTCCTGTCTCCGCCTCCCAAGCACGGGGATTACAAGCGTGCGCCACCATGCTCGGCGAGATTTTTTTTTTTTTTTTTTTTTTTTTTTTTTTGGTGGTACTGGGGTTCCTGGAAGCCCTTCTACCTCCGGGCTACACTCCCAGACCTATTTTATATTTTTGAAACAGGGTCTCTTACGCCAGCGTGACTGGCTTCAAACCTGCGCGATCCTCCTGTCTCCGCCTCCCAAGCGCGGGGATTACAAGCGTGCGCCACCATGCCCGGCGAGATTTTTTTTTTTTTAATTGAACCCAGGAGCATTTTAACTTCAAGCTACACCCCCAGCCCTATTTTATCCTTTCTTTTTCTTTCTTCTTTTCTTTCTTTTCTTTTCTTTCTTTCTTTCTTTCCTTCCTTCTTTCTTTCTTTTTTTCTTTGTTTCTATTTATTTATTTATTTGCAGTACTGGGAATGAAACCCACAAGCACTCTACCTCTGAGCTATATCCCCAGCCCTTTTTTTAATCCTTTATTTTGAAACAGGGTCTCACTAAGTTGCGAAGAGCCTCGCAAAGTAGCTGAGGCTGGCTGTGAACCTGTGATCCTCCTGTCTCAGCCTCCCAAGTGTGGGATTACAAGCGTGCGCCACCACGCCCGGCTTATTCTTTTATTTTGAGACGTAGTTGAGGCTATCCTGGAACCACCATCCTCCTGTCTCAGCCTCCCAAGTAGTGGGATCACAAGTGTGCACCACCACATCTGGCTAGATGAGGTTTTTTTTTTTTTTTTTTGGTATTGGGGATGGAACCCAGGGGCATTCTACCTCCAAGCTACACCCTCATCCCTATTTTTTATTTTTTATTTTTTGGTGGGGGGCAGTACTGGAGATGGAACTCAGGGGCATTCTACCTCTGAGCTATACCCCCAGATCCATTTTATACTTTATTTGGAAACAGGGTGTCACTAAGTTGCTGAGAGCCTCACTAAGTAGCTGAGGCTGGCTTTGAACCTGTGCGATCCTCCTGTCTCAGCCTCCCAAGTGCGGGGATTAAAAGCGTGTGCCATCATGCCTGGCTTATTCTTTTATTTTGAGACAAAGTCTCACTGAGTTGCAAAGGGCCTAGGTAGTTGAGGCTATCCTGGAACCACCATCCTGTCTCAGCCTCCCAAATACTGGGATCACAAGCGTGCGCCACCACGCCCGGGCTAGATGAGACTTTAACTGAAGGTTTTCATAAGAACAGAAGGTGAAAAGAACAGAGATGTTACTCGGCCATCTCCTGCTGAGTTTGTTTCTTCGCTCTATGAATACAGTAAGATTCATAAAAATCCCAAATGAATTTCCAGGAACCATGAGAAGATTTCTAAATGAGACGAGATAGAACAAATGAACACTAGGTTTCCCTTTTCTTAGAAGAGGAAGGGGTAGAAGGAGGAGGATGTTGGTGAAGGATCAGAATTTTATGTGCACCTTCTCCAAAACGAAGACGAGTTAGAAGAGAGCCACTCTGAGAAGTTCTTTTCCTCCACGTCAGGAGACTGTGGAATTATTTAAGCAAATAACCAACAGATATTGTAGTCATTACCCACCACAAGTTTAGCTCCCTACGTCTGCTTTAAGGAATACTGGGGTAAGGGTCATCTTTTCCTAACCATTTGAGAGTAGCTAGAGCCATCCTATCCCTTGACTGCTTAGACCTCAGCAGGGATTTCCTAAGAACAAGGAGACTCTCTTACTTAACCAAAGTGGAATGACCAAATTCAGGAAATTTAACAGAGGTGTTTTGACCATGGCTACAACAGGACCGAAAGCGTTTCCCTCACCAAGTGCAGAGTCAAATTTAGCATCACGCACAACACTTACACAGTTCCTCAGCCTGTTTCATGATCGTTTGTTCTTTCTGTGCTGGGGATTGAACTCAGAAACTCGTGCATGCTAGGCAAGCACCCTGCTGCTGAGCTGCACCCCTGATCCTTTGTCTTTCATGATACTGAAATATTAGAAGAGAGACCAGTGACTTCGTGGAATGCTCCTCTGTTTGGGCTCCTGTTAGGGAGCCCTGGCCCCAGAGCACAGCAGTGATGCTGCCCGTGTCCGGCTGCTAATGTGCGCTGTCATCTCCTGGTCAACAAGTAGTCAGGTTTCTCGGCTGCAGACTTAACTATTTTCTCCTTGCAACTACTAATGAGCTGTGGGGTGATATAATCTTGTTTTTCAAGGGACTGAGATAGGCCACATTCATGGAGGAGGCTGCAGGAGGCAGTGATCAGAACTGGCTAAAACTTTCCTGGCTCAGCCATCCCCTCGCTGCACAATGAGCTGGGTGTGGGGACGCACGCCTACCTGTAATCCGCGTACTTGGGAGGCTGAGACAGGAGGATTGCAGGTTCCAGACCAGCCTCAGTAATTTAGTGAGATCCTGTTTCAAAATAAAAAGTAAGCCGGGTGTGTTGGCGCAGGCTTGTAATCCCCGCACTTGGGAGGCGGAGACAGGAGGATCGCACAGGTTCGGAGCCAGCCTCGCAGGCTTAAGAGAGCCTGTTTCCAAATATAAAGTATAAAATAGGTCTGGGAGTGTAGCCCAGAGGTAGAAGGGCTTCCAGGAACCCCAGTACCACACACACACAAAAAAAAGTAAAAGTAAAATAGAGCTGGTGGTGTAGCTCAGAGGTAGACCCTTGGTAGACCTCTCTCTGTCTCTCTCTCTCTGTCTCTGTCTCTCTCTGTCTCTCCCTCTCCCTCTCTCTCTCTCTTTCTCTCAACCACCTCGCTGCAAGTCCTTGAACAAATTATCACCTTCTCAGGGCCACTTTCCCTAACCTTTAAAATGGAATAATATTTCCTTGTAGTGTATTGAGAAGATGAACAAAAATGTGACGTCCTTGGCTTTGCACAGCTGTGAGCATGCTTCTCATTGTCCCCGCTCCACCTTTATTTTTTGCGGCGCTGGGACTAGAACCCAGGGCCTCATGCATTCTAAGCACACTCTCTGCATTTGAGCTACACCCCCAGCTCTTCTAACTTTGAAAAAAGGGTTTCACTAGGTTACTACGCTCTGTCCTTGAGCCTGGGTCCCCCTATCTCAGCTTCCCCAGTCCTGGGGTTACAGGTGTGCGCGCGCCACAGCACCCAGATGTCTCCGCCAGTTTAAAGTTTACTTTCAAGACCAACGCTAAGGATGGGAGTCACTGTGCTACTGCTTTTTCAGTGTGAGGAGGGGACAAAAAAAAAGACAAGTAAATCATAAAATGCAACCTATGATAAGAGGTACACAAAACAGACATGAACAGAGACCCTGCGGAAACCGTGTAGAGATGTCTTTGGGGCTGCCAGGAGCCGGGCTGGAGGAGCAAAGACGTGGTCATCTGGAGAGGTATCTTGTGCCAGCTGGAGGGCCGACTTGGGGAAAATCACTACAGGGACACAGACTAACACTGACTGGGCTCAAAGTTTTGCATGAGGCAGAATTTGCCCTCTGCTGAATAATTTTCGTGCCCCTGGGAAACCCACCAATCCTGAGTCTCCATTTCCTCATCTGTAAAATGGCAGGTGTTTTGTGGTGTGTGTGTGTGTGTGTGTGTGTGTGTGTGTGTGTGTGTGTAACAGAGGACCGAACCCAGGGACAGTCTACCTCTGAGCTACACACCCAGTCCTTCTATTTTTTTTTTTTTTTTTGGTGGTACTGGGGGTGGAACCCAGAGGATTTCTACCTCCGGGTTATACTCCCAGACCTTTTTTTTATATTTTATTTGGAAACAGGGTCTCACTAAGTTGCTGAGAGCCTCACTAAGTAGCTGAGGCTGGCTTTGAACCTGTGTGATCCTCCTGTCTCAGCCTCCCAAGCGCGGGGATTACAAGCGTGCGCCACCATGCCCGGCTCTATTTTGTTTTTGAAACAGAATCTCACTAGGTTGCTGAGAGTCTAAGTTGCGGAGGCTGGCCTCAAATCTGCAATCCTCCTGCCTCAGTTTCCCAAATATTGAGATTACAGACGTGAGCCACCATGCCTGGCTTTTTATTTTTATTTTTTATTTTTTTGGTGCTGAGGCTTGGACCCAGGGCCATATTCTCTCCAAGCTTCACCTCCAGCCCTATCTTATTTTTTATTTGGAAACAGTGTCTCACTAAGTCGCTGAGAGGCTTGCTAAATTGCTGAGGCTGGTTTTGAACCTGCACTCCTGTCTCAGCCTCACAAGGACTAGGATTACAGGCATATGCCACTATACCTGATCTAAATGAGAGGTTTTGACCAAATATATGTGTCTCAATCTGGGCTATGCATTAGAATTAATGGGGAAATTAAAAAAAAAAATACCACAAACCGGGCATGGTGGTGCATGCTTGCCCGCGCTTGGGAGGCTGAGACAGGAGGATCGCACGGGTTCGAAGCCAGCCTCAGCTACTGAGTAAGGCTCTCAGAAACTTAGTGAGACCCTGTTTCCAAATAAAGTATAAAATAGGTCTGGGATAGCTCAGAGGTAGAAAGCCCCTGAGTTCCACCCCCAGTACCACCAAAAAAAAAAAAAAAAAAAATAGGGGCTGGGTGTAGTGGCAGCATTTGGGAGGCAGAAACCAGAGGATCGCGGTTCGCAGACAGCCTCAGCTACTTAGCAAGGCCCTTCACAACTCAGTGAGACCCTGTTCCAAAAATAAAAAGACAGCCAGGCGTGGTGGCACACACTTGTAATCCCAGCATTTGGGAGGCTGAGGCTGGAGGATCGTGGTTCACGGACAGCCTCAGCTACTTAGTGAGGCCCTCCGCAACTTAGTGAGACCCTGTTTCAAAATAAAGAATAAAAAACAGGGCAGAGGGTGTAGCTCGGAGGTAGAATGCCCCTGGGTTCCATCCCTGGTATCACAAAAAAAAAAAAAAAAAAAAAAAAAGGGCTGGGGGTGTAGCTCAAAAGTAGAATACCCCTGGGTCAATCCCCAGCACCACACACACACACACACACACACACACACACACACACACACACTCCTGAATTCCTCCTCCCAGAAAGAACCCAGACACTAGAAGTTTTGAAAACTTTCCCAGCCAATTGTACTGTAAGTCAAAAGTGAGAACCACCGGCCTATAATTGTAAATGTCTTGAGCCTTAGGTTTCTCTGAGTCCAAGAATGGAATATCCAGAGGAACTGAATTCTGAGGAACTTAGAAGTCACCACAAATTCCCTTTTTGTTTCTATTCCTATTTTTGAAAAATGTCTGCAGGGGAAAAAGCCTAAGCAATCTTGAAGGTCCTTCCTACCTTCATGTCTATGACCACATGAGGATAGTCTAAGCAAGATGAGCTTTCTGGTAAATTTAGGACTCACCAATTAGCCAGTAAAAATTAGTATTTCATCTTAAGGTCTAGATTTTTTTATTTTTGGTAGTGCTGGGATTAAACCCAGGGACATTCTACCTTTGAGCTATACCCCCAGACCTACTTTATTTTTTATTTTGAAAAAGGGTCTCACTTTTTCTAGTTTGCTGAGGCTGGTGGTAAACCTACAATCCCCCTGTCTCAGCCTCCCAAGCACTGGGATTTCCAGTGTGCGCTACCACGCCCACCTTGAGCTCCTGATGTGAAGCCTCGTCTGGAGTGTACAATCCCAACTTCTGGCTCGGGGAGCATGGAGTCATGATGTGGTCCATACGCCCTCCTCCTGGACAGGGCAGACACTACCGATTGATGAAATCAATTTTATTTTATTACAGTGTATTACAGTTATCCTACTTCATTGTTAGTTATTATTAATCTCTTACTGTGCCTACTTTTTAATTGGCCTTACTCATAGGTAGGTATAAGAAAAGACAGGAGCCGGGCGTGGTGGCGCACGCTTGTAATCCCAGCATTGGGAGGCTGAGACAGGAGGATCGTGGTTTGCGGGCAGCCTCAGCTACTTAGTGAGGCCCTTTGCAACTCAGTGAGACCCTGTTTCAAAATAAAGAATATAAAATAGGGCTGGGGGTATAAGTCGAGGGGGAATGCTCCTGAGTTCCATCCCCACTATGAAAAAGAAAAAAAGAAAAGAAAGAAAAGAAAAAAAAAAGAGAAAAGACAGTATAAATAGGGCTAGGTACTATTTGTGATTTCCAGCATCAACTGGGGGTCTTGGGACATATTCCCCGTTGATAAGGGGGGGTCACTGTACAGATGAGTGCTGTCGCTTGTCAGCAGGCGCATGCCCACTCACACCTCCGCCCCTTTTTATTCTCTTCTTGTGCTACTAGGGCCCGATTGTCAATCTTCCCTCCCGTCCAGACCCATTACTAACCAGTAGGTGCCAGTACCTGGCTGCTTTATTCTGTGCTCCCGTGTGGCTTGAGCATTTAGATTCTGAAACACTGGTTATTTGCTATGCATTATCTTCTTTTGATTTATCCTTTATGCTAAAGCAGTGGCTCCCAGCCACGGGTATTTGCTCCACCTCCCCCGGGGACATCTGTCAGTATCTGGAGACATTTTTTGTTGCCACGCCTGGGGTGAGGCGCTGCTGGTATTCAGTTGGCAGAGGCCTGGGATGCTCTGAACACCCTGCCAAGCACAGAAAGCCCCCTTGCAGGAGGACTGGCCCCAAATGTCAACAGTGCCAAGGTGGAGAGACTGTGATGGGGTTAAGGTATTACATTAATATTTAAAAAACGTGTACAGTTATACCGGGCGTGGTGGCGCACGCTTGTAATCCCCGCGCTTGGGAGGCGGAGACAGGAGGATCGCGCAGGTTCGAAGCCAGCCGCGCTGGCGTAAGAGACCCTGTTTCAAAAATATAAAATAGGTCTGGGAGTGTAGCCCGGAGGTAGAAGGGCTTCCAGGAACCCCAGTACCACCACCAAAAAAAAAAACAAAAACAAAAACAAAAAACGTATACAGTTAAGCTGGGTGTGGTGGCGAACGCTTGTAATCCCAGCATTCGGGAGGCTGAGACAGGATGATCATGGTTCAAGGACAGCCTCAGCTACTTAGTGAGGCCCTCTGCAACTTAGTGAGACCCTGTTTCAAAATAAAGAATAAAAAATAGGGCAGGGGGTGTAGCTCGGTGGTTTAATGCTCTGGGTTCCATCCCCAGACCCACACACAAAATAAAGGAGCAAAATAAAGAATAAAAAATATATATATATATAGGGCTGGGAGTGTAGCTCAAAGGTAGAATACCCCTGGGTTCCATCCCCAATAATGCAAAAAAAAAAAATGTGTATAGTTAGCCAAATAGGGTGGTACACAAATTAGGAGGCTGAGAGAGGAGAGTCACAGGTTCAAGGCCAGTCTTAGCAACTTAACAAGGCCCTCAGCAACTTAGCTAGACCCTATTTCAAAACCAAAAATAAGCCAGGCAGGTGGTACAAATTTGTAATCTCAGTACTTGGGAAGCTGAGACATGAAGATCTCAAGTTCATGCCCAGCCTCAGCTACTTAGTGAGGCCCTTGCAACTTAGTGGGACATTGTTTCAAAATAAAAAATCAAATAAGGCTGAGGTATAGTTCGAGGTAGAATGCCCCTGGGTTCAATCCCCAGCACCTCAAAAATAAAATTCTAAAAATAAAAAGGACTGGGATTGTAATCTGGAAGTAGAATACCTCCAGGTTTAATTCCTGGTGCTGAGATAATAGTAATAATTATAGTAATTTTATAATAATAATAATTATTATAAAAGGGGTGGGGGTGTAGCTTGGAGGTAGAATGCCCTTATGTTCAATCCTTAGCACCAAAAAAGTGTACAGAGGAGATATAATTCATTATTTCATTTGGAATATCAATGGAAATTTACAAATATTTATTATAAAGAACTACAAGCCACTAAGCATGAATCAAAGACTCTGGGTAGACTTCAGATTCCCTTGAACTAAATATAAATAAGAATGGCTTTGAAAAAGTGTTCTGCCCCTTAACGTCACTTGGATGCCAAGGGCCCAGTGAATCTGAATCCTTGAGCGTCCGTCTGGACTCCTCCAACGTCTTTCAACAAGCACCCTTATTGCAAGTAACATTTGCTCAACATCTGACATTTTCATGGTCTTCTCCCCTCCCATTTTGAGGGTGAGTCCGTAGGGCCAGGACTCCGAACCCACAGGCACCCACAGGACTTGGTAGAAACACCCTCCTTCCAGTGGGCATCCAGACCCGTCTCTCTCCATCACAGGACCTAAGCAGAGGAGCACAGCTGCAGGAAGGGCTTCCTCCCCGCCACAAATATCCTGAAAGAATGTCTCAGGACTGCTTAAAGGAGTGGCGCTCAGGGAGGCCACCATGTGGGAGAAGCGGGTTTGTATACAGTGCCACTTAGCACATTCCTTCCCAAGATGCACCAGGAAGCCTTCAGTACAAGTGGCGTTCAACAAATGGAGTGGAAAATTCCAGAGTGCATAACAGAACAAGAATGAGCAGATTTGGCCGGAGATGCTCTCTTCTGCACTGTAGCTCAGCAGCACTGGAATCTGGTCCACACTGATCCTGCTGTGTGGCTTTGGGTACAACCTTGTCCTCTCTGTGCCCTGATGGATGTACTCTTCTAGCCCAGGGCTTGGGAGACTGAGAAAGGAGGATTGCAGGTTCAAGGACAGCCTCCGTAAGTAGTGAGACTCTGGGCAATCTAGTGAGACCCTGTTTTCCAAATACAAATAAAATAGACTGGGCGTGGTGGTACACGCTTGTAATCCCAGTACTTGGGAGGCGGAGACAGGAGGATCACAGGTTCCTCACCAGCCTCAGTTATTTAGTGAGGCCCTTTGCAACTTAGTGAGATGCTGTTTCAAAATAAAGACTAGAAAACAGGGCTGGGAGTAAAGGGTATAGCTCAGAGGTAGAATACTCCTGGGTTCTGTCCCCAATACCTTCCTCCACGCAAAGACATCGCAGGGTGTATGAAGTACGTAGCAGGCGTTGGGCACCCCAGTTATATTCTGCTGGTTTCTTTGGTTAACCCATTCAATCAAGCTGCACAGGATCTCAACAGGACGGACCCTCCTGTGTCACAGCTGGGGCTTACTTTCTGTGTGTGTGTGTGTGTGTGTGTGTGTGTGTGTGTGTGTGTGGTACTGGGGATGGAATCCAGAGACTCTTCTACCTCCAGGCTATATTCCTAGACCTATTTTATACTTTATTTGGAAACAGGGTCTCACTAAGTTGCTGAGAGCCTCACTAAGTAGCTGAGGCTGGCTTTGAACCTGTGTGATCCCC
Organism: Muscardinus avellanarius; assembly: GCF_963383645.1. NCBI lineage: Eukaryota > Metazoa > Chordata > Mammalia > Rodentia > Gliridae > Muscardinus > Muscardinus avellanarius. The sequence continues at coordinate 60,430,233 of NC_137801.1, forward strand.
TTGTCTCAGCCTCCCAAGCACTGGGAGGACAAGCGTGTACCACCATGCCCGGCTGGGGCTTACTTTCAATGAATTACATTTAGAGCAACTGGAAGGGCCTCGGCCTTAGGACCACCATTTGCACTGAGCCACCTGGTGGCTACGCCATTAGGAACTGGCCTCGGACCCTCAAGCCATCTTAGGAGATAATGATTAGCACCGGCCATGGGCAGATTGCACATAATTGCATTTTATTTGTATAATCCAAAATAGAGGCACTACTGTCCCCGCAAGTGAGGGAGAAACATGAGGCCCAGCAGGCAGCTACCTGCCTGGCTCCTGGTGACAAGTGCTGAGGAGCCAGGGCAGGACTGAGCCCAGCCGGCCTTCCTGCTGCCTCCACCTGGTCAGGCCCTTATCCCTGCCTTCTGGGAAAATGGCAGCCGAAAGCCTGGCCGCCAGCTGTTCCTGCTCAGCCCAGCCTGGGCCCCCAAGCTTTGGCTCCCAGCTACCACATCTGCAGGGTGGAGAGAGGGTGGCGCTGAAGAGATTCATTGCGCCCCTAGCACCCTGGGCTCCCTCCCAGCTTTGTGGAGTTAAACCAGAGACAAGGATAAATGTGTTTGACTCCAGGATCAGTCACTGAGGATTTATTTAGCACCTTCAGTAATAATAATAATAATAAAGCAGTAATGCTACAGAGTGCGAGGCACCGCGGGGAGGTGGCAGGCTCTCTAGCGGATTGTAGTTGAGTGAGGAAGAGATGGTTCTGGTAGAACCTCAGAGAAGGAAGAAAGTGGGGTGTCTCTGAGAAGAGAGAGCCAAGCAGTATCTTCTCTGAGCTCACAGTTGGTGAGGAATTGAACAAGGGCTACCTTTTTTTTTTTTAATAATACACATGGAGAAAATATTAAAAATACAGCTAAAGTCGGATATGGTGGCACATGCCTAGTGTCCCAGTTCTTAGGAGGCTGAGGAAGGATCACAGGTTCGAGGCCAGCTTCAGCATCTTAGCAAGACCCTCTTTAAAAATAAAATAAAAGCCGGGCGTGGTGGCGCACGCTTGTAATCCCCGCACTTGGGAGGCTGAGACAGGAGGATCGCGCAGGTTCGAAGCCAGCTTCAACTGGCTTAAGAGACCCTGTTTCCAAATAAAAATATAAAATAGGTCTGGGAGTGTAGCCTGGAGGTAGAAAGCCCCTGGTTTCCATCCCCAGTAACACACACACACACACACACACACACACACACACACATAAATAAATAAACAAATAAATAAAAGAAAAATAAAAATAAAGCCAGATGTGGTGGTGCACATTTGTAATCCCAGTATTTGGGGGGCTGAGACAGGAGAATCTCAGGTTCACACCTAGCTTCAGCTAATTAGTGAGGCCCTCCACAACTTAGTGAGACCCTGTTTCAAAATAAAGAATAAAATATTGGGCTGGAAATGTAGCTCAGAGGTAGAATGCTCCTGGGTTCTATTCCCAGTACCACAATAAATAAATAAATAAACAAATAAACAAATAAATAAGTAAACAAATAAGCCAGGCATGGCTCAGAGGTAGAACACCCCTGGGTTCCACCCCCTGTACCACATAAAGAAAAAACAACAAAAGTCTGGGAGCAGAGCTCACATGGGTCCCTAGCTGCTTGTACCCTAAGGGGATTGACTGCCCTTGTGTACAATCCTAGGTACTCCAAGAAAAGAGAAAGGCGGTCTTCAGGTCCCCCATTTTGGAGAATCACCATGCACCCAAAGTTTGTTTCTGGTTCTGAGAAGTAAAAGACCCGCTTGACCTAGGGCTGCCCACATTTGTATGCTCAGACTAGTTCTTAGCCACATTTGCAATTTCCCTCCTGCTCCTGGGCCCAGTGGTGCTGAAGTCCCCGGGAGCTGCCGGGCATCTCAGCCTCTCATCCGGAGCCTTCCTTACGGGTGGACCGCCCTGGGCCTCGCAGGCGTGCACGCTCCCATGCTGTGGACGGCGGGGCTGGGGAGGACAGAAGTCGGCAATCTTAAGGCCCCTTCCAGCGCCAGCATTCCACCTCTGCTTCTGAAATTCACCACAACCAAATCTCACTTTGAGAGAATAAATACCTCAGGGCTGCGGTGGCCTCTGCAGTTTAATCTGCTGGCTAAATTCACTCATTTACTCAACAAATTACTTCACAAGTGTGTGTGTGTGTGTGGGGGGGTGTATTGGGGAATGAACTCAGGGGCATTCTACCTCTGAGCTATACCTTCACACCTATTTTTTTTTTTTTTTTAATGGTCTCACTGAGTTGCTCAGGGTCTTTTTTTTTTTCAGTACTGGGAATGGAACTCAGGGGCATTCTACCCCTAAGCTATACCCTCAGCCCTATTTTTGAAACAGGGTCTCACCAAATTGCAAAGAGCCTAAGTAGCTGAGGCTGTCCTCGAACCTTGATCCTCTTGTCTCAGCCTCCCAAATACTGGGATTATAAGCATGAACCACCACGCCTGGCTTGCAGAGTGTCTTGATAAATTGCTAAGGCTGGCCTTGAATATGCTATCCTTTTGTCTCAGCCTCCCCAGTACCAGAATTGCAGGCATGTGCCACCTCACCTGGCTAACAAATCATTCTAGAGTTCCTACTCTATGTCAGATACTGTTCTAGGCATTGGAGATTCAGAAGTGATTAAGAAAATCTGAAAACAGACTATAGACGAATATCTATATCACAGGATGTCTGTTATGACTGTAGAAAAATGAAGTAGGGTAAACAGAGTATGGGAGGCTGAGGAAATGCTATTTTATATAGAGTGACCTGGGAAGGGGTGTGTGTGTGTGTGTGTGTGTGTGTGTGTGTGTGTGTGTGTGTGTGATGCTGGGATGGAACCAAGAGCCTCCAGTATGCAAGGAATGTACTCTGCCATTGAGCTACCCCATCCCCAGAAAGCTCTTCTCCCCTTTTTTATTGTTTTATTTGGTGCATTTTAATTATTTTACATCCATATCGGGGTCTCCTCTTTTTCTGGTTACTAGTAATTGAACTCAGGGGTGCTCTACCACTAAGCTACATCCCTAATACTTTTTATATTTTGAGGCTCCCTAGCTCACAAAGTTTCATTTTTAAAGATAACTTGAGCTGGGCATGGTGGCATATGCCTGTAATTCTAATACTTGGGAGGCTGAGACTGGAGGATGGTAGTTCAGGGACTTAAGTGTGGATGCCTGTAATCCCGGTACTTGGGACACTGAGACAGGATGATCACAGGTTCAAGGACAGCCTCAGCAAGTAGTGAGACTCTCAGTAAGCTAGTGAGACCATGTTTCAAAGCAAAAAATAAAAAGGAAGCCACGCGGGCGTGGTGGCGCACGTGTGTAATCCCAGCATTTGGGAGGCTGAGACTGGAGGATCGTGGTTCACTGAGAGTCTCAGCTACTTAGTGAGGCCCTTTGCAACTCAGTGAGACCCGGTTTCAAAATAAAGAATAAAAAATAAGGCAGGGGGTGTAGCTTGGAGGTTGAATGCCCCTGGGTTCCATCCCCAGACACGCAAAAAAAAAAAAAAAAAAAAAAAAAAAAAAGGGATGGAGGTATAGCTCAAAAGCAGAATATTCCCAAGTTCAATCCCCAGTACCACCAAAATAAAGCTAAAATATCTCAGAGGTAGAGTGTCTTAGGCTCAATCCCCAGCGCCCCTCCAAAAAAATCTTGATTTTCCTGATGAGACTCAGAGTGGGCAGGCTTAGACGGGCCCCACTGCGGTCTCACGGGGCCCCTCCACTCAGCCGGGGGGTGGGGGTGGGGGTGTGGAGGACCTCTGGTCCCCTTGGTTCAGGAACAGGGATGCTGCAGAGACCTGTAGCACTGGAGGTTTGTCCTCTTCCGCGTAGGACAATCTCACATAAAGGGTCCGGTGTCAGCTGGCGGCACTGCCGCAGCGCTAATGAAGTTTAGGAAGTGCTTAGCTGGAAAGGGCACAGGCCGGGTAATTGAATTGGTGTCAGACACTTAATGGCTCCGGGAGTCTTTCTCCCTCTGCTGGAAAGAGGAGCCCCATCCCTCACATCCTCTGTAAAAGCTCAAGGAGAAAAGGATGTGCGGCCAGCCGTGCATCAGTCCCGGCTACTGAGCAGGAGTTTGGGGAAATGGCTTTGGGGACTGTTAATAGCAGCCTGGGCAGGGCCCAGGAAGAGGCTACAAATGAATGTTTCCCCGAGATGCTGCCAGGTGATAAAATATTAAAGCCAATACTAACCCTGGCTCTTCAAGGGATGCTCTCGATGATTCTGTCAGGTATCTGGGCCTGTGGTCAAATGGACAGTGAGCTTTGGGCTTGCTCAAAAATAGCTTAATGGGTGCCATGAGTGGACGCCAAGAATGCTTAATGGTACTCTAGGCCCAACCCCCAGGACAGCTCCGCTCTGCACAGCCACCCAAGGAGGCAGAGGCTCTGATTGTAATATTCCCCAATGGAGAAACTGAGGCTTGCCCAAGATCTTACGGTTATGATGTTGCAGAACTCGGTTTGAAACCCGGGACTGGGGTTTCAGAGCCATTGCTTGCTTTCTTTATTTCTTTGATATACAATCTCAAAGGAGAAACAGATACTATTGTTTCCGGTTTCTTGGGTTGTCTTCCAACTGTATGAAATACATATACAGATGTGCACGTTTTGGTAGCTATGTATCAAGTGGGTGATAGCTAAGCTAGCTGTACTCTGCCACCTTGGCTTACCATTTCTTGGAAGGCTTTGGCCAACCCTAACAAAGACAGCTGCTTTTGAGTTTTATCTTATTTGGGTCTTTGGTACTAGGGATTGAACCCAGAGGCAATTTTACCGTGATTTACACCCACAGTCCTTTTTTTATTTTTTATTTTTGTAACACTAGGGATTGAACCCAGGGGCATTCTACTCTTGAGCTACACCCCGAGCCCTATTTATTTTTTATTTTTATTTTAAATTTTGAAACAAGGCCTAAGTTGCTGAGGCTGTTTTTTTTTTTTTTTTTTTTTTTGGTGGTACTGGGGTTCCTGGAAGCCCTTCTTCCTCCGGGCTACACTCCCAGACCTATTTTATATATATATTTTTGGAAACAGGGTCTCCCAGGAACCTGCGTGATCCTCCTGTCTCCGCCTCCCAAGCACGGGGATTACAAGCGTGCGCCACCACGCCCGGCTCGCTGAGGCTGGTCCTGAACCCGTGATCATCCTGTCTCAGCCCCGCATGAACTGGGATTACAAGTGTGCACCCCCACACCTGCCACTGCACAGTAGGTCATAGTATGGATATATTGGAGCTTAAGCAGTTAATTCCTCAGAGACACTTAGGAATTTGAGTAACAATGTTGTAATGAACATTTTCAGGAAAATGCCCATACACATACGTGTACAGTTTTTGTACAGTTCTGGGGACGGAACCCAGGGGCATTCTACCTCCGAGCTCCACCCCCAGCCCTATTTTTTTATTCTTTCTTTTGAGACAGGGTCTCACTGAGTTGTAAAGAGCCTCACCGAGTAGCACCTGAGGCTCTTCGTAAACTGCAATCCTCCTGCCTCAGCCTCCCAAGGCTGGCATTACAAGCGTGTGCCACCACGCCCGGCTGTGAGCAATATTTTGCGAGCAACATCTGTGAGCTTCTGATACCAAAAGCAAGATGACATTCGGGGACAGTGGGGGGGTCACTTGCCAGGAGACAGGCTTAGATTCTACTTGTAGCACTGCCGGGGTATTGGGATGGCTCTCAGCTGTGGAACAAACCATATACACAATCCCCCAGGTCAAGCCCGGTGTGGTGGTGCATGACTGTAATCCCAGCTTTCAGGAAGCCAAGACAGAAGGACCGCAATTCGGGGACAGCCTCAGCTACTTAGTGAGGTCCTTTGCAACTCGATGAGACCTTATTTCAAAATTATAGGGCTAGGAGCCGGGCGTGGTGGTGTACACCTGTAATCCCAGTACCTGGGAGGCTGAGACAGGTGGATCGCACAGGTTCAAAGCCAGCCTCAGCTACTTAGTGAGGTCCTTTGCAACTCGATGAGACCTTGTTTCAAAAAATAGGGCTGGGAGGGGGAGTGGTGAGTTGGCTCGGGCCACCCTCCCCCCTCATGCCATTTTGGCATGGGGCTGTAACTATTTTCTGTACTTCTATTTTCCGTATTTCTATCTTTCTAATAAACTTCTTTAAATCTTCAAAAAAGAGCCGGGCGTGGTGGCGCATGCTTGTAATCCCAGCATTCGGGAGGCTGAGACCTGGAGGATGGCGGTTCGCGGACAGCCTCAGCTACTTAGTGAGGCCCTCTGCAACTCAGTGAGACCTGGTTTCAAAATAAAGAATAAAAAATAGGGCAGGGGGTGTAGCCCGGAGGTCAAATGCCCCTGGGTTCCATCCCCAGACCCGCAAAAAAAAAAAAAAAAATCTTCAAAAAAAAAAAAAAATAGGGCTGGGAGCCGGGTGTGGTGGTGCACACCTGTAATCCCAGTACCTGGGAGGCTGAGACAGGTGGATCGTGCAGATTCGAAGCCAGCCTCAGCTACTTAGTGAGGCTCTCAGCTACTTAGTGAGACCCTGTTTCCAAATAAAATATAAAATAGGTTTGGGAGTGTAGCCTGGAGGTAAAAGCCTCTGGGTTCCATTCCCAGCAACCCCCCCCCCCCACACACACACATACACAAAAGGGTTGGGGATGTAGCTTGGAGGTAGAATGTCCCTGGGTTCCATCCTGAGTACCACACCAAAAAAAAAAAAATTTTATATATATATATATATATATATATATATATATATATGTATGTATGTATATGATCAATCCCCCAGGTCAGCCTCCCAAGTACTGGGATTCCAGGCATGTGCCACCATGCTGGGCACCCAAGGACATTCTGAACATAAGCAAGAATACAGACAGTGAAGGTACTTCCCTTCAGCCACCTCGCATCCCAGCACCCTTAGGCAGCCAGGACTGTAAATGTTCTGTTAAGCAGGTGGAGGCTCTCACACCTGGGTCACTGAAGGAGGCATGGACTGAGGTCCAGGGAGCTGACGTAGCTTGCCCAAAGTTGCAGACTGTAGGGAGGGCAGCGGGGTGCTTGAGCGGGGCCTCCCGTGTCCTTCTGCGCGACTCCTTCCGGGCCGGCTCGGCTCCAGCAGGTGGGCTGGGCAGAGGTCTGCCTCTTGTCTAGTTGGCACAGGGCTCTAGGACTGTGAGGCAATGCCCACCCTGCGGGTGGGGGTGTAGGGAGTGACCATGACCCCTTTTGCCTTCCTTCCTCCAGGGACACGGGCTTTTTGTCTCCTGAGAGTGTTTCCTAAGTAAAAGGCTACTCTCCTGTATCAGGGCAGTCTTCAGAGGGAGCCAACGCGCCCTGGATTACACTAGCCTAATTAGTACAAAAACCCATTGCCCATTTACTCCTCACCTCCCGACTCAGGCCACTCCCATGTCAGCTGTCCCCGGCTTGATTCAGTGACCCTAAAGTTTTTACTTTGGGGTTTGCGGCCTCGACACATATAGTTTATGATGACCCGGGGCGAGGGACCCGGCCTGGAAACGGGGGTGGGGAGGGTGCAGGAGAATCTCAACCTGACACTTCAATGTCTTATCCACTGCCAGGGTGAGTCACACAGCCAGCCACACCTCCCTGCCAGGGCCCGGGGGTGTCCCCTGCATGATCCTGAGGCATAAGTCCCTCTGCCCAGCCGCTGGGCTAGTGGGCCAGGCAAGTATGGGTGGCATGAAGCAGGAATGACCACAGGTCTGTGGGGATGGTGGTTAATATATTTGGGGAGCAGGATTCGCTTTTTTCTTGCCACTAAATTGCTGACTCATCTGTAGGGTGACTTTTACATTTCTTAGCCATTTTATCATAAAATAACACATACATACAGAACGGTACAAAACGAATGCAGAACTTAAGCTTGATAGATTCTTTTAAGGCAAACACTTTCCCCCCACCCTCTGATACTGGAGATTGAACCCTCTGAGCTACACCCTCAGCCCTATTAAATTAATTAATTAACTTGTTTTCTGTGGTACTGGGGATGAAACCCAGCCAGGGCATTCTACCTCCTAGCTATACTCCAGCTCTGTTTTTTAGTCTTTTTTGTTTGAAAGAGTGTCTCACTGAGTTGCAAAGGGTCTCGCTAGGTAGCTGAGGCAGCCTCCCGAATGTGGGATTACAAGTGTGCACCACCATGCCGGGCTTATTTTTTATTTTGAAACAGGGTCTCACTTAGTCGTGGAGGGTCTCACTAAGTAGTTGAGTCTGGCTGTAAACCTGCAATCCTCCTGTCTCGGCCTCCCAAGTACTAGGATTATAAGCATGTGCCACCATGTTAAGGCAAATACTTTTGAAACTGCTTCCCAAGATGAAAAACAGAACTTTACCAAGCAAAATTAACTGTTTTAATTTTTAGACTCAGCTCTCTTTTTGCCAAACGCATACAACTTTGCAAAAGTGAATTTTTTTTTTTTTTTTTTGGTGGTACTGTGGGTGGAACCCAGGGGCTTTCTCCCTCCGGGCTATACTCCCAGACCTATTTTATATTTTATTTGGAAACAGGGTCTCACTAAGTTGCTGAGAGCCTCACTAAGTAGCTGAGGCTGGCTTTGAACCTGTGTGATCCTCCTGTCTCAGCCTCCCAAGCATGGGGATTACAAATGTGCGCCACCATGCCCGGCTAAAAGTGAATGTGTGTGTGTGTGTGTGTGTGTGTGTGTGTGTGTGAGTGATTCTGGGAATTAAACCCAGGAGAATTCTACTTCTGAGCTACACTCCCAGCCCTATTTTAGTTTTTATTTGGAAACAGGGTCTCACTAAGTTGCTGACAGCCTCACAAAGTTGCCGAGGATGCCTTCTAATCTGGCTTAAAAATTTAGCAACCTATCAATACCCTATTTCTAAACAAAAATACAAAGGGCCGAGGGTGGCTGGGCTTGAGGGTGCATACCTGCAACCCCAGTACTTGGGAGGCTGAGACAGGATCTTAGGTTTGAGATGAGCCTCAGCAATTTAGTGAGACCTTGTTTCAAAATTAAAAAAAAAAAAAAAAGGAGGGGGCAGCTGGGAATGTAGCTCAGAGGTTTAATGCTCCTGCATTCAATCCCCAGTACCAAAACAAAAAGGGGGGTGCTGAGTATGTAGCTTGGAGGTCAAATGTTTCCGGGGCTCAATCCTCGGTACTATGGGGGTGGGGAAAAGCAAAGTTTTAATTTTCAGAGGTACACTGTTTCACTTTTAATTTCTCTCTTCTCTCCTCTCTCTCTCCCCTTGATCTGTCTCTCCTGGGTTCCTATCTCAGCCTCCCATGTACTGGGATTGTATAAGTACTGGATCAACGCTCCACTTTAAAACAGCAGCTGCAGCCAGGCGTGGTGGCACACGCTTGTAATCCCCGCGCTTGGGAGGCGGAGACAGGAGGATCACGCAGGTTCGAAACCAGCCGCGCGCTCTGGCTTAGGAGACCCTGTTTCCAAATAAAAATGCAAAAAATAGGTCTGGGAGTGTAGCCTGGAGGTAGAAGGGCTTCCAGGAACCCCAGTACCACCAAAATAAAATAAAATAAAAAAATAAAAAATAAAACAGAGCCTGCTTAATCTTGGCAGTGAACTTGCAATGTCCAATGAACATTGAGGGGGAGAGAAATTCATCCCACCTCACTGTGAATGAACGGGAGGGAGGAAGAAGAGAGGTCGAGGCCGGCCCGCCAGCCATCAGCCCATGAAGCTGCAGCCAGATCATCTGTGCGCCCTTAGCACGGACACGATTCTGGCTCAGCTGCCTCTGATGGCCGTGGCACTCTGAGGGAAGGAACCCACACCCACCAGATGGCCTCTCCTTCAAGCCAAACTGCAGCCTGGAGGTCAGCCTGCCCCTGGGGACTCTCAGCTCTGAGCAGAAACATCGCCCCTGCCAAGGTATGTGTCAGCCTCAAGCAGCACACGATGTTTTGGTAACTCGCACAGGCTGAATCCTAGAAAGACCCATGCATTTAGGCCACCAGCCTCCAGCCCTGGCCACTCCCCGCCCCCCCCCCCCGGGAGCCTGATGCACCTGCTGGGAGGCGGCTCCGCGGGGCAGCCCCCCCCCCCCCGCTGCTCTGCCAACACATATTTTCGGGCTCAGGTCAGACATAGCTCTCTCCCCTCTCCACACCCTGGCCCTGGCACCCATGCAGCAGCTGACCCAGTTTAGGGTGGAAAATGAGGCTCTTCAGCAGTCAGAGAGGAGAGGAAGCAGACACCATGCTCGTGGCCCTCCTCCTCCACAGGGCCAGGAACTCGGGCCTTCTCTTTCAGAGGATTTGAAACAAGCTCCCAAAATACCAGAGTCCGAATGCAGACCAGCCTCTTGTCGAGAGGGAGGATGAGTCACGCAGAACTCGCGATTCCCCTCATCCCCAAATATCACACGTCTACTTCCATTGAGTGTCATTTTACATATGCAAGGTATTTTTTTTTTTTAAATCCTCGCTCTTTCTTTTTCCTAAACCAAAAACACCAGCTGTAAAACCCACCGCTTTCTTCCCCGCCAAGTCTGCAGTGGCAGAGGCGGCAGCAGACAGCCCGGCCCGGCGCTCTGATTCAGGCCTCCCGATTGGGGCTGGCTGCCTGTAAGACAAACTTAAAAGCTGGGGATGGCATTTAGGGGCCTGGCGGGCATGCAGGGAGGCACACACAGAGTGAAGGGCCACTAGGTGCTCACCTGGGCCCCCTTGGGATGGTGCACCTGCAAAGAGGTTACTCTGAGTAAAGCTGGTGAGAAAGCAAAGACATTCACTCAGCATCACCCGGCAGGAGCCTCACCTCGACTTCCTGGCCTCAGAGGGTGGCCTCGAGCACACAGCCCCAGTGTCTGTGTTTTGACCTTTCTCCACGTGGCCTCGGATGGTTTTTGTGATGGCTACAATATCAGCTTTTACGGCTGAGTCAACAGGATCAATTTTCTTTCTTTTGGCAGAGAAAAGGCTTTTTGGAAGACACTCGGAAGGCAACCATAGTTACTGATGGAGTAGGGCAAGCATGAACCGGAGGTAGTCATTACCTGATGCCCTCTCAGCTTCCCTGCAGACTCCCAGGAAGTTTGTAACAGACATGAGAGCTGGCAGCAGCCTCTGACCAGGACGAGGCCAGGAGCCACATTAGGCAGAGTGTCCGCTAACCACACTGTCCGCGGGGACGCATTTAGAAGAACAATCTTGGATTCTGTATCCTTACATTTTCCCCTCCCCCCCCTTTTTTTTGCGGTACTGGGGATGGAACCCAGGAGCATTCTACCTCCGAGCTACATCCCCAGCCCTATTTTTTTATTCTTTATTTTGAAAGAGGGTCTCACTGAATTGCAAAGGGCCTCACTAAGCAGCTGAAGCTATCCGCGAACCATGATCCTCCTGTCTCAGCCTCCCAAATGCTGGGATTACAAGCGTGCGCCACCACGCCCTTTCTGAGCCAGCACAAGACAGACGGTCCAAGAAGAAAAGAAGTAATGGCAGAAATGATCTCACTGAGGCAGAGCCTGCTTCTGTCTCCTCTCCCACCCCACTTCAAAGCAAAGACTGCAATTCCCAGCGTGCAAAGGGCAGGGGTGGGGCGGACTCTAGGCACCCATCTTCAGATGTGTAATCTTGCTAGAGGAAGTGACTTTGACAGTGGTGGAAAGGAGAAGGTGCTGAAGGGGGCTGCTCGAAGATCAGCATAAACTACAGTGGATTCTCCAGCTTCATTAGAGATCCCAGGAGAGCAGGAGACCCCACTGCAGGCTGGCTCAGAAATACAGTCACAAAAGGGAGCTGCTAGCACCCAAGAGGGAGGTTACAGACACCGCATTTGCCTCATCCGAAGGCCAAGGCTGAGGCGTATAGAGGGCTCTCTCCGTGCAGCGGAGGAATACCACCAAAAAGGGACCGATGGAAAGACCGTGGAGGGAGGGAAGACTGACCCCAGCCCAGAGGGACCCCAAGCTACAGAGCTCCCTCAACATGTCTGCTCCAAGAGAAACGGGTGCTTACTTGAGATCACTTCTCAAGAAGATGTGTCCTTGGGGAACTGGCCTCAGTAGGGATTTAGAAAGACTAAGCCGTCGGAGATAAGAAAAGATAGAAAGGGAGCTGTCTAAATAAGAGGGGCATACAAAGTAACCAACCAGAAGAGCCGGAGCCAGGCAGCCCTGGGAGAGGATCAGAGACAAAAGACCATCTGGAGAGGAAGAGGCTGCACCGCACACTGTGGTCTCACTACTCCTTTATTCTCTCAAAAATTATTGAGGACCTTAAAGAGCTTCAGGGTAAGTGAGTTATAGCTATTGATATGACTGCATTAGAAATTAAAACTGAATGTGGGGGGGGGCTGGGAATGACCAAGGGATGCTCCACCATGGGTATCACCAACCCCATGCATGCATGCATGTATATACGTGTGTATGTACTTACGTACATACTAAAGATTGAGCCCAGGGGCATTCGACCTCTGAGTGACACCCCAGCCCTATTTTATATTTTATTTTGAAACAGGGTCTAAGTTGCTGAGGGTCTTACTAAATTGCCAAGGCTGGTCTCAAACATCCTAAGAACCGGGATTATAGGCATGTGCCACAGTGCCCAGCTAGCCCTTTTTAATTTGGAAACAGGGTCTCACTAGGCTACCATGTATTAGCCTTGGATGTATCCTGTCTCAACATCTTAAGTACTGGGATTACAGGCATGTGCCATTGTGTCCAGAAAAACTGAAAGCATATTTATTAAAAATTCATTTAAATTGGGCGTGTTAGTGCATGCCTATAATCCCACTACTTGGGAGGCTGAGAAAGGAGAATTATAGGTTCATGATTAGCTTCAGCAACTTAGAGACCTTTTTCTAACATAAAAAATAAAAAGGGTATAGCCTGAAGGTAGAATGCCCCTGGGTTCAATCCATAGTACCAAAAACAGTATCAACTGGCAAAATCAAAAAAGGGCCTGGAGGTAGAATGCCCCTAGGCTCAATCTCTAGTACCAAAAAATACAAAAGGCTGGAGTGTAGCTCAGAGTAGAATGCTTGCTCCTGGGTTCAATCCCTAGTACCACCAAGACACACACACACACACACACACACACACACACACACACACACACTCAGGGGTCACCTTGAAATGATATTATAACCCATTCCAAAAAATGAGGATGCAATAAAAAGACAAGATGAAAATGGTTAAGAGAATGTGATAAATAAGGAATGCTGGAGAGCCAGTCTATTAAGTACATATCCAGAGGAAGAAACTCAAACTTTAAGCAGCAGAAGCAATCACTGAAGACATATTAGAAGAAAAGTCTACTGTGTTAAAAAAAAAAACTGATACTTTGAGCCGGGCTTGGTGGCCCAGGCTTGTAATACCAGCATTTGGGAGACCGAGACAAGAGGATTGCAGTTCGAGGACAGCCTCAGCTACTTAGTGAGGCCCTCTGCAACTCAGTGAGACCCTGTTTCAAAATAAAGAATAAAAAATAGGGCTGGGGGTATCGCTCGGAGGTAGAATGCCCCTAGGTTCCATCCCCAGTACTGTAAAAAACAAAAAACAAAACAAAAACCTGATACTTGGAGTCCCCGTGTGGTGGCGCATGCTTGTAATCCCATTATTTGGGAGACTGAGATAGGAGAATCACAGGTTCAAAGTCAGCCTCAGCTACTTAGTGAGGCTCTCAGCAACTTAGTGAGACCCTGTTTCCAAATAAAATATAAAATAGGCCTGGAGATGTAGCCTGGAGGTAGAAGGCCCCTAGGTTCCACCCCTAGTACCATAAAAAAACAAAAGCAAAAACTGATACCTGTGAGGAAGAAGCTCAAGGGTTGCGTGCTGGCCTAACGAGTTCTAGGTTCAAGATTCTAGGTTCAATCCCCAGAACTATAAACAAAATAAATAAAACCTCAATGCTACATACTGAAAGGGTACATTGAGTTTTAGGATATATTAATGCCATCCAAGAGGAAAAGGCTTCAGTGACAAGGTCCAGGATTTAAAAAATGTTGCTGAAGCTGAGTGTGACGGTGTTCGTGTGTAATCCCAGCACTTGGGAGGCTGAGGCAGGAGGATCGCGCAGTTTTGAAGCCAGCCTCAGCTACTTAGTGAGGCCCTCAGCAACTTAGTGAGACCCTGTTTCCAAATAAAGTATAAAAAATAGGTCTGGGAGTGTAGCCCGGAGGTAGAAAAGACCCTGGGTTCCACCCCCAGTACCACACACATGCACAAAAATGTTGCTGATAAACAAAAGCTGGGCAGGGCTCACTCATCTTTTTAGAACAGTAAATGCAAAGAAAAATATTATATACATATCACTTTAAGGAGAAAAGGTTGTCAGCCAAGTTGTTGAACATTTGTGTGCTCAACAAAAAGCATTCTGAGTTATGCAAAAATTAAGAAAATAAAATTTGCTTTTGTACTCAGTAACTCAGAGTAACCAAACTCCAGAGTGGGTGGTGCACGGTTGCTAGTAAGAACTAAAACTCATCAAACATAAAAGAAAGCACACACAGCTGTTGCAAATATGGTTACAATATGTGAATGTGAACACCAAAGACTATTATTACTATTATTTATTATTATTATTATTATTATTATTATTATTATTATGTGTGTGTGTGTGTGTGTGTGTGTGTGTGTTGCTAGGGATTGAACCCAGGGACATTCTGCCTCTGAGCTATACTCCCAGCCCTATTTTAGTTTTTATTTGGAAACAGGGTCTCACAAAGTTGCTGAGGCTATCTTCGAACCCGTGATCCTCCTGTCTCAGCCTCCCAAATACTGGGATTACAGGCCTGCACCACCATATCTGGCTTGCTAAAGACTTCTTAAAAAATAATGATACAAGTAGGTGGTTATCTTTCTCTCTCTCTCTCTCTTTTTTTTTTTTTTGGTGGTACTGAGGATGGAACCCAGGGGCATTCTACCTCTGAACTACACCCCCAGCCCTATTTTTTTATTCTTTATTTTGAAACAGGGTCTCTCTGAGTTGCAAAGGGCCTCACTAAGTAGCTGAGGCTGTCCATGAACCATGATCCTCCTGTCTCAGTCTCCCAAATGCTGGGATTACAACCCTGTGCCACCACGCCCAGCTGGTGGTTGTCTCTTAACTGGGGACTCTCAGGTCACTTTTTTTTTTTTTTTTTTTTTTGGTGGTACTGGGGGTGGAACCCAGAGGCTTTCTACCTCCGGGCTATACTCCCAGACCTTTTTTATACTTTATTTGGAAACAGAGTTTCACTAAGTTGCTGAGAGCCTCACTAAGTAGCTGAGGCTGGCTTCGAACCTGTGTGATCCTCCTGTCTCAGCCTCCCAAGCGCAGGGATTACAAGCGTGCGCCACCACGCCTGGCTAATGTCACTTTTACTTCTGTATTATTTGGCTTTCTTTAACAACATAATATTTTTTAAAGCTATTTTTTTACTTTAGGAGGGAAAAAGAAAAAGCTTTGCTAAGATAAACTTTGACTCTCCTCGTGAACTCACAGGCTATATTTTATTCGATGGCTAGAACGGCATAACCCAACCATTATCCTTTTCTTTCTCCCACAGCTGCAGTAAAATCGGTGGCCAGAACGGCTGCAGTGCTGATTTAGCTTTCTTTTTTTGGTGGTACTGGGGATGGAACCCAGGAACATCTACCTCCGAGCTACACCCCTACCTCTGTTTTTTATTTTGAAACAGTCTAAGTTGTAGAGGGCCTAAGTAGCTGAGGCTGGCCACGAACCTGCCATTATCCTGTCTCAGCCTCCCAAGTACTGGGATTATTAGTGTGCACCACCTTGTACTCTGCCTTCCCTTTCATTTGTTCCTATAATTTTGGATTTGAGAGCTCAAGGGTAGAGAACGCGTGTGTGTGTGTGGCACTGGGGACTGAACCCAGGGTCATTTTACTTCTGACCTATACCCCCAGTTTTATTTTAATTTTATTTGAAAACAGGGTCTTTTTAGGTCCTAGCTCTATTTTTTCATTCTTTATTTTGAAACAAGGTCTCACTAAGTGGCAGAGGCTGGCCATAAACCTCCAATCCTCCTGCCTAAGTAGCTGAGGCTGGCCACGAACCTGCGATCCTCCTGTCTCAGCCTCCCTAGTACTGAGATTATAAGCGTGTGTCACCATGCCTGGCTAAGTACTTTTGAAATCACTTAGTCCAACACAGCACAGCAAAGTACAAATAGTAAAGACAGAATAGATAAAAGGACCACTACATTTTATTCCATCATTGGATACCAGATTTAAAATCTAAACGCTCCCAAGAAGATAGTAGGGCTAACAAACGCACCTTAAGATGCTAATGACTGATTTACATGTTCTCTTCCGTGGGGTTTTGGAGTAGGAGTGGGAGATGCTGGGCTTGAAGAGAAGTTTCTGGGGCCTGGAAGCAAAGGGGATTAATAGAAAGGGGGAGCTGATGTGTCTATGTGAATTTGGCCTGGTGCTGATTTTGCTCCCAGCAGAAGTTGAAATTGGTGCGGCCGCGCTGGCAAAGCCCGCGGGTGTGGTCAGAGGTCAGAGCTCCCCCGGCCTTTCGGGTCGGCAAAGGCTTGTTGGAGAGATGCTGAGTTCATTGTTCACGCTGGACATTTAAGGGAAAGTCCCGTAGCCCTAACAGGACAGACGATACGAGGACTTTAATCTGAACTCACCGGAGAAGTTCTGGACGTGCCAAGACACATTCATATAACCAAATAGTTGGACTTACCTTTTTCTAATTGGATAAAAAATTAGATGCTTTCCCATGAAGTCCACTTTCCAACCACTTAAGCAGCCCTATTCTCAGTCATCACTGCTTGAACCCGTTTAGTCCTCTACTGGATGGGAGCGGCCATGACTATTCTCTTCATAGGGTGATCGTGAAGCGTTAGTAGGTGCAAAGCGCCTGCGCACGGAGGGTGTTCAAGAAACACTGCCCCAGGCCGGGCGTGGGGCGCACGCTCGTAATTCCAACATTCGGGAGGCTGAGACAGGAGGATCGCAGGTTCACAGCCAGCCTCAGCTACTTAGTGAGGCCCTCTGCAACTCAGTAAGACTCTGTTTCAAAATAAAGAATAAACAATAGGGCTGGGGTGGAGCTCAGAGGTAGAATGCCCCTGGATTCCATCCCCAGGACTGCAGGAAAAAAAGTCACTGTCCCCCCATAGTGGTGTAGGTTAGCCCGTTATAGCAGAACCTTTTCACTGTGCCCAATGGTACACTTAGCACAAGCACTGGGAAGCTGTTCAGAGGGTAAGGTACATCTACATGTACTCATGTGAAAAGTGTCCAGGACATATTTTAAATTAAACACAAAAAGCCTGGTGTGGTGTCATACATCTGTAATCCCAGTACTGAGATAGAGGATTGCAGGTTCAAGGACAGCGTCAGCAACTTCGCAAGGCCCTCAGTAACTTAGTGAGACCGTGTTTCCAAATAAAAACTAAAATAGGACTGGAGGGTGTAGCTCAGAGGCAGAATGCCCCTGGGTTCAATCCCACAAAAAGAAAAAAAACAACAGAAAAGACTACGGGAGGATACATTTCTGTTGATTATCACCCCGTTTGTGGTACTTTGTTATAGTGTCTCTTGCAAATGAATAGGAAACGCTTGATATTTTTAGTGTATGACATTTTTACCATATATATTATTTTATCCTAAAATCAGTTCCTATGGGCCGGGCGTGGTGGTGCACGCTTGTAATCCCAGCATTTGGGAGGCTGAGACAAGAGGATCACGGTTTGTGGACAGCCTCAGCGACTTAGTGAGGCCCTCTGCAACTCAGTGAGGCTCTGTTTCAAAATAAAGAATACAAATTAGGGCTGGGTGGAGCTTGGGGGTAGAATGCCCCTGGGTTCCATCCCCAGTACCACACACACACACACACACACACACACACACACACACACACACGAATGCACGCACACACATACACACAAAATAAATAAAATCAGTTCCCTCTTCCCCAATTTTTGGCAAAAAGAAAAAGAAAAACATGGAGCGAAGAGACATAAAATCCTGTGGAGAGGCCACAGGTATGGCTGCCACCTGCTATCTTTTTCTTCCCTTGTACACTCAGAGCCCAGCTCCCCTGCTCCCACCCCTGCACTGCCGCCCCCACAGCCGCCTCTGCTGAGGCTGGGCAGGCCCTGGTTTGCAGTCACAACTGGCCAGCCAATCATCACCGGGCTAGCTCCCTTCATCCCACACATCTGATTCTGGCCTAAACAAACACACGGGGACTGAGGGTATTGCTCTAATAGTAGGAGCCTGTGCTTTTAGCCTGCTTGAAACCGAGGTTCGATTCCCACACTGCAGAAGTCAAACAAACAAAACCCAAACAAACCAAGATTGGTATGTCTGAGCATCTTACCCCACAATCCAGAAGGCCCAGCAGCACGAGCATCTGTAGCAATTCCCTGGCCCAGCCACAAACTGGTACTCTGCCTACCTGAGCGCCACCGCAAAATTACAAACTGCCCTACAGGCCCCTGCGAAGCGGGCTCATCTAACAACACATTTCCCTGGGAAGTGGCCTGATTTTTCTGGGGGGGTCCACCATTCAGGGGAGGGGATGTGGCCAGTATCTGGGGAGCGGCAGGGACCTGATCTGTGGGGGAGGGGAGGAAGGTCACCGAGGTGGGACAGGGAAGTTCACACAGGCATCAAAATGGAGACAGCGTAACCAACCTCAGGCAAGCGCCCCTCAGCTGCGCCCAGCTCTCTGCAGAACCGCTCCTACGGGGGTCACTGACGCGCCCCAGGTCGCAGACATCGGCTCTCCAAAACCCAGCCGGACTCCTGCACCCTGACGCCGTCACCTGGGCTGTTAAGATACCTCCAAGGCTCAGCAAGGAATCCCAAACAAATCCAGAATCACCACCATATTCAGAATTGAAGAAATCTCAACGAATAGTTTGTAGTTGTAAATACAAAATAACCGTGACTCCTGTGCCTTGAAATCGGTTTCTTCTTCAGTTCTCCAAGTTTCCTCGGGGCTCAGAATAAATGACATGAGAAAGAAACTGGCATTTTGGGTGTGCGTCCAGTGCACAGCCCCATAACTCCAACCTGTAATTCAACTTCACGTGCGGATGGCAGGTATTACCCTACTCAAGAGGAAGTGGAGAACTGGGCGCAGGTCTGGTGCTGGGCCCCTCTTTAACCTCACCTGGCCCTGGTCTTCCAGTGGCCAGGAGGTGAAGCTGTGCTCTTCATAACCGCGAGGTTGGTGATCAGCAATGGGGCCTCATTCTGGCCTGTCCGTTGCGAATTGTGTCAGGAACTGCATGTGGGCAAACCGGCCAGCGCCAAGAGTGGCCGAGGACACAGTGATCTTTGTTCTCGAGATTTGCACCACTGAAACGCATCTTGTGATTAGGTGATTAGGATCAGATGTACATCATTTGGCTATAAACCTCCAATTTTTAATTTTTTTTTTTTTTGGTACTGGAGATTGAACCCAGGGGCATGCTACCTTTGAGCTATACCTCCAAGCCCTATTTTAATATATATATTTTTAAATTCTGAAACAGGGGAGCTAGGCGTGGTGGCACACGCTTGTAATCCCAGTATTTTGGGAGGCTGAGACAGGAGGATTGCAGTTCGCGGCCAGCCTAGGCTACTTAGTGAGGCCCTTGCAATTTAGTGAGACCCTGTTTCAAAATAAAGAATAAAAAATAGGGTTAGGGGTATAGCTTGGAGGTAGAATGTCCCTGGGTTTTATCCTTAGTATTGCAAAAAAAAAAAAAAAAAATTGAAACAGGGTCTCACTAGTGGTGGGCCTCACTAAGTAGCCAAGGGTGGCCATGAACCTGTGATCCTCCTGTCTCAGCCTCCCAAGTACTGGGGTTACCGGCATGTGTCACTTTACTTGTGAGAAGACACCCACCAGCTGCAATCACTCATCTCCAAATAAACTGCCCCTAAGTCAGCCTCCTGGCTAGATGGACTTCGGACAAGAGTCTTCCATCTTGATTAGCCAGCTTTTTGAATGAAGTCAGCTTCCTTGCCTCAATACCCCTCTCGACGTGGCTGGCTGGCCGTGTGGCAAGCAGCTGGACTTGGATCGGGCAACTGCTATACCAGGACCAACTCAGAAGGGTGAAGTCATTTGCCCCAGGGCTACTGGCAAGACGTAGCAAAGGCTCCTCCATTGAGCGGTGCCATTCCTGCACACGGGCTTCCTCACATGGAAAGTGGGAACAAGCCCTTCCTGCTGCTGTTGTAAGCACCCTAGTTCTTGGCGTGGCCCGCCCAAGTCTGCAGGTTACCTTAGTTACGAATTCTCTTCCTCAATGGTAAAACCGAGGTCCTGGGAGGCCTGAGGGCTGGGTGAGCCCTAAGGGCGCGCCCTCTACCCTCAGCTCCGGAGCCATCCAGGTTTTCCCTCCTTTTCTAAACTTGCAGCCCTGAGGACCGAAGGAGGGGCTTTCTACCTTCCAGCCACACCGCCAGCCTCTTTATTTTGAAACCAGGTCTTTCTCTTGCTAAGTTCCTGGGGTGAGCCTCAAACCTGTGATCCTTCTGTCTTAGCCTCCCAAATACTGGGATAAGGAGTGCCTCACCATGCCTGGCTCTGCTTGCTTTTCACCTTTTAATTTGCTTGGAAAAAACATCACCCCTTTGGGGAAGGGTTAAAACCACAGTGGAGGAGCCCTCTACACACCTCTTTTGAAGGACCCCACTCGGTGCTTCGGAGAAGGAGCTGAAACGATCGCTCTGTGACCCTCCTAAGACCTCGCTCTTGCTTTCCTCCTGGGGATCCTCACTGCAGCTTTTGAGCTTCCAGAGAGTCCATTTGGAAAGGAAAGAGCTGAGAGCTGCTCGGAGCAGACCAAGGGTCACGCAGTTTTAACAATTGTCTTCTGTGAGAAATCGTCTTCCAAACTACACGCACGCACCCCCCTGAGGTTTAGCAGGAACTGGTGGAAAACAAGTCAGAGGAAGTACA
Source organism: Muscardinus avellanarius (assembly GCF_963383645.1). Taxonomy (NCBI): domain Eukaryota; kingdom Metazoa; phylum Chordata; class Mammalia; order Rodentia; family Gliridae; genus Muscardinus; species Muscardinus avellanarius. The sequence continues at coordinate 60,451,098 of NC_137801.1, forward strand.
GCTGTTCCCTCTGAGGAGCGCTTGTGGGGCGGCCAGGGGGGAGCGAGAGGGGGTGTTTCCCGGGCGGGCGACAGGCAGCATTCCTTTCACTTGAGGCATCGAAGCTGCAGTCTCCTCTCCGGAATGACACAGTCCCAGTTGGGGAGGGCCTCCCAAGACCGACCATGTCCAGGCGTTCTTCTGCAAAGAAAACCCCGTCCCACCCTGTGTACGGGAACTCAGGGGTCCGCCACCTTCCCCAGCCAGACCAAGACTCAGAGCCAGCAATCTGATAGGATGTGTTTATATTTACATGGTACATTTTAAAGCAATGGTTACATTGGTGGTCATACATATTAGAAACCATAAAAAAAAGTTAAGAACTAAAATGTACATCATACACTTGTATATATATTTTTTACACGGAGGTAAAAAGGCTTATTATAAAAAAATCAATACAACAGGATTTTTTTAGTATACAGGTCAAGAATGAATTATGCTTCAGGCACTTTAATTTGTTAATGTGAGCAAATAGCTTGGGGGTGGTGGTCGGGGAAGCTTCTGAACAGAAAAATCTTTTGGTTAATGTTTTGTTACCACAGATACAAAAATAAAATCTGAATAATTTCTCTCAAATGATTGACGTCAGTATGGCAAAGCTGACTGGGAAAATACTACACGCCGCTCGGCTGCGGCGTGGCAATTAAGAGACGTATTTACACGAATGTCCCCATGGCTGTCTTTTGTGCCCTTAACCGCTGCCTTTGCAAACCAAAAAGGAGACGGAGTTAAGATTCGCTAGCATAACTCTTTAAAAGGGGTGGAACCCGGCAAGGGACAGGGGGAGAGGACAAGAAACGGCTCAACAGAGGTGACAGACACTAAGCGGCCGGGGTGTGTGTGTTTTCACTGAAATAAATAGGGGCCCTTGAACTGAGGTCTCACAGAACGTACATTAGTGTTGTGCTTTGCAGAGGCAACCTTAGAGAAAAGCCCCGAGGCAGACCTCGGGCTGGGGCAGATGGTCACTCCACAGCGTTGGCGGCTGGCTGAGGGCGCCCTGGCAGGGAAGGGGTTCTCTCTCCTTCTGTCCACCCAGACGGGCAGCTCTCTGCTCCTTTTTCCCACTGGAAAGCCCCAACCAGTCATTCCAATAAACGAAAACATCTACCAACTAACTCATAAGCACACCGGGTATTTACACTGATGAACTGTCTCAAGAAACGTGACAGACTCTCGGGCGAGCAGAGAACATTCCTGTGAAGGTTCGCGTGGCTAGCATTTTCCCAATTCGACTGGCAGACTGGAAGAAAGTCCCTTTCCTTGAAGACTGGTGTCCTGTGTGCAATAAAGGCGGGATGGGGGAAGGGGAGAGGGGGGCCAGGCCGTGCCCTCTGCTGGCAGCGACCATGGGAAGTTGGTGGCCAGCCTGGCCCCTGTGGTCTCCGCGGGGTTTTGATTGTACTATGCTAGGTACAGGTAACCACTCTTCACTTCTCTTCTTCCTTCGATAAGAAGATTTGGCTATTCCTTGCAATATATTAGAAAAATACTCTTTTCCAGCTAATCAGAAGCCTCCTACATGGCAAGGCGACAGGTAGACTCAGTCAGCTGACTTAACCGTCTGTGCACCCGAAGCGCTGAGGCTGGGGTGGCACCACTGCAGAAAGACACTTGGGTATCGGAAGGGTTTTTACATATGGCCTTGTTTTTTCCCAAGTATAAATGAAGAAGCCTGGTGATGTGAACTCGAGTCCAAAGTGAAAATGAGAACATGAACCCATGAACGAAAGGTAACCCACCACTCTTCAATTTTATGACGTTTAAAATCCCCCCTGGTGTATATAAAATAGTCGGCGGTGGGGGAGAAGCTCCTCTGGTTTTATTGACCATGACCTTAGCGTTTCTCACAGCTGCGACTTTCTGTAGGACACGGTTTGTGTTTGAATAAACTACGTGGTGTGCAAAACCGTGAGAGACACCCCTCACCTCACTCATGTCTCATCCTAATATTGCTAAGTTTTTAGAAGTGGTGGCAACACAATTTTAAAAAGTTCTACTTCAAAGGGGGAAACGGGGAGGCTCAGAGAAACCTGAAATCCCCTTTCTAGCCCTGGTCCGAGAGGATGTGATGCGGTTTAAGGAATTTTTTTTCCTGATTCTCACAAGTTAATCTAAAGTTAAGGCTCGAGTCTCAGTCATTTTACAGGTGAATGTTTTGCATCGGTGAATGAATCCAACAGATATTTGCGGGCGAGGGGCAGAAAATGACGGTGGGCTAAATGACAGAAACCACAGCTTACATGGGACATTTGGCTTTCGAAAAGTTAAAGCGATATTGTTTTGTGGTACAAGATTGTTAACTAGCTCACCTCCTATACATAACGACTGACCGCAAATCTGAACGCTCCGGGGAGGGTTTCATCCCCGACATGACATGTCTGCGGGGGGGGGGGGGGCCTGATGCTTTTGCTAGCAGCAGAGAAAGACCGGTCTTCCCGTGCTGCTGTCGAAAAACCAAAAAACCCCTACAAAACCCACCCCAAATCAGCAGTGCGCACCGCAGACTCCTTCGAACTGGAAGAGGTGGGGAGGAGAGACGGGGAATCAACTATGGCTAAGACGGTTAGCTTGATTACAGGTGGGTCATAATACACGAGTCCAGGCCGACGGTCCTTTCCTGGAACACTGCGCAGGGCCGGAGCGTGGAGAGCCCCCAGGACCCCCGGCCGGGCCGGGCCGGGCCGGGCCGGGCCGACGGGAGCCCCCTGCCCTCCTCGGCCCTCCTCGACCCTCCTGCGGGGTGGAAGGCAGCAAGCCGAACACGAAGAGTCCGTGAGGGCCGAGAAGCGCCCTCGTGGCTGTGGCTGGCGGCGGGGAAGGGGGAAACTGAGTCAGGCGGCGGCTTTGTGCTTGCCGCCGCAGCACCTGCACATCACCCCGCAGTGGTAACAGGCGCGAAGGGGCAGGTAACAGCACATACAGGGGGCGAGGAAGGACAGGGCGATGAGCGCCACCCAGCGCAGGCAGAACTTCTCGTCGCCGGTGTCGCACGAGCAGGGGTCTGTGTAGTCGCCCTCCGGGTCCGACATACAGTGGTAGAGCATGCTGTCCGCGCACCACATGCAGCTCACCCGGCGGATGCAAGTCCTCACGGCGTCGGGCGCGTCCTGGCAGTGGCCGCGCCGGTTCTCCTCCAGGTTGAACATGTCCCTGCAGTAGACGCAGCGCGAGCGCTCGCCGTCCTCCCTGCGCCGCCGCGCCTTGCCCCGCGGCTGCGTCCGCACCACGCCGGCCTTGGGGTGCTCGGGGCCCGCGGGGTCCACGTAGGGGTAGTTGTAGTCGTGCTTGGGGGCGTCGCCCTTGGCGAAGCGCACGTACGAGTCCGCGTCCTCCTGGGCGTCCAGGTACTTGCCCCGGACCGGCGCGTGCCGGTAGTCCTCGTAGCCCGTCATCCAGATCTTCTCCCGAGGGTTGATGCGCACGATCTCCTCGTCGTCGTCGGGGAAGCTCACCTGGGGGTAGGGCCGGGGCAGCCGCTGCCCGGGAGAGACACCAGACACGGTTATCCAGCAGCCGCCAGGGCACAGCCCCCCACCGCAGGCCCCCCGGAGAAACCAAGCCTACGTCTGGTGGGTGTGAGACACATTTCAAATTGCGAGTCTACCTCCAAGCGACACCCCCAGCCTGATTTTTAAATGATGATGATGATGATGATGATGATGGTGCTAGGGATGGAACCCCGGGGCATTCATTCTATCTCCAAGCTACACTTCCAGCCTATTTTTTAATTCTTTATTTTGAAACAGGGTCTCACTGAGTTGCAAAGGGTCTCAGTAGCCGAGGCTGGTCGTAAACCTGCCATCCTCCTGTCTCAACTTCCCATATGCTGGGATTACAACCATGCGCCACCATGCCTGGCTTATTTTTTTATTCTTTATTTGGTGGTCCTAGGTGGGGAACCCAGAGGCTTTCTATCTCCAGGCTATACTCCCGTACCTATTTTTTTAATATATATATTTTTATTTGGAAACAAGGTCTCTAAGTTGCTGAGAGCCTAAGTAGCTGAGGCTGGCTTCGAACCTGTACAATCCTCCTGTCTCAGCCTCCCAAGCGTGGGGTTACAAGTGTGTGCCACTACGCCTGGCTGATTTTTTAATTCTTTATTTGCAATCAGGGTCTCACTGAGTTGCAAAGGGCCTCACTGAGTAGCTGAGGCTGGCCATGAACCTGGATTCTCCTGTCTCAGCCTCCCAAATGCTGGGATTACCAGTGTGCGCCACCACGCCCAGCTTCAAATTGCGAGTCTTAAACCACTACTGAGGGAGGAAATTAATTTAGTGGGTGGAGACCAGCATTTTCTTTTTTTTTTTTTTTTGTTGAAGTACTACCACATATACCTGCAGGGAAGTGTGTACATCTGTTACATGGATATTCAGAAGGCCAACACCCCCAGGTCAAGAGGCAGACTAGGACCTGCCTCCCCAAATACCTTCCACCTCCCCTCTGCAGGCAGCTGCACCCCAGTGCCCTACACTGAGATTTCTAACAGTTTATCTGAGTTTTTTTTCCTTCAGTACTGGAGGTTGAACCCAGGACTTCAGGCATGCTAGGCAAGCACTCATTGAGCTATATCCACACTTATATTAGTCTTGCCTGTTTTTGTACAGTATGATCTCTTTTGTAAGACTGGCTCTGTTTTGTTTTATGAAATAGATTTAGGATACTGGCGTGCACTGCATGTCGTAAGTTCTTTTTTATGCAACTTGGTGTGTGTACAACACGTGCACACTGGGTTATGACAGAAGGAGCATTGTGCACTTTGGATCCTGTTCACAAGAGAGCGGTACGGGATACTGGAAAATGCAGTATATGGATATACACAAGGCTCACCTTGTGATCCCGTGGTAATCAGGTTGGGTAAAGGTGCCAGGTAAGGGTAAGGGTGCAGTGCCAGGAAGCTGGCCAACTGGGCTTGAGCATGGCCAGGATTTCATAGGTGCTGAACAGCTAGGCCCTAGAAACCCATCTGCTAGCCTTCCAGTCCAACAGTACCTTGTCCAGAAAAGTGGGCCCTAAATAAATATTTATTGGATATATGCATGTATCCCTGTCTTGCCCAGCTCACCTTGGCCGTGGGAGAACAGTTTCCACCTTTGAACCGCTTTGGGCATGAAAAGTTTCTCAGAGCTGAGTCAAATGTGGACTAGAAAATTTTTTGACAAGTCACCGTGACTCAGTTTCCCGGACTCTCACACTGCATAGTACTGCAGCGAGAATGAAAAGAAATAACCTATACTATCCGGGTGTGTTGGCCCACACATGTAATTCCAGTACTTGGGAGGCTGAGACAAAGGAGACTGTCAGCAACTTAGACTTTGTTTCAAAACAAAAAATGCAAGGGCTGGGGTGTAGCTTGGCGGTAGAATGCCCCTGGGTTCAATCCCCAGTATTGAAAATAAATAAATAAATAAGAAAATAAATAAATAAATAAATAAATAAATAAAAGACATAACCTGTACAGAGGGTTGGCTCAGCACCTGGCAAATAGGTGTTCAATATAAGCTGCCATCAGTCACGACAATCCCGCTCTAGAGCTGACCAGGCGGCCGCAGACTGACCCGTCACATCTGACCGCTCATGAGCCCCCTGAAGGGCCACTCTAACTCATGTCGCCCCAATTCTGTCAGGTTCTACACAGCAGATTTTGAAAATCATAAACTGGAGGGATTTAAAATACATCTTGGGCTTTTCTAATTTTTTTTTTTGTTGTTTTTGGTGATAATAGAAGTTGAACTCAGGGGCATTCTACCTCCAAGCCACACCCACAGTCCTATTTAAAAAATTTTAATATTAATATACTTTATTATTAAACTTTTTATTTTATTTAAAATAAATTTTAACAAAATTTTATTTTATTTAAAAAAATTTAATTTTAAAATCAGCTCTCATGAAATTGCTAAGACTGGCCTCAAACCTGCAATCCTCCCCGAGTACTGGGAGGACAGCTGTGCATCACCACACCCAGTTCCTAATTTTTTTGTTTTGCAAAGAAAGTAAAAAAGTCACTTCCCATCTATTGCTATCACAATGTGACTTTTTTTTTTTTTTTGATACTGGTGATTTAACACGGGGGCATTCTACCTCTGAGCTCTTTTTATTTTGAAAAGTTGTTGAGGGCCTCACTAAATTGTTGAGGCTGGCCTTGAATGTGGGATTCTCTCTCAGCCTCTTAAGTACTGGGTATACAGGCATATGCCACCATACCTAGCCCACAGTGTGACTTTTTTTTTTTTGGCACTGGGGATGGAACCCAGGGGCATTCTACCTCTGAGCCACACCCTCCCCGCCATATTTTTTAATTCTTTATTTTGAAACAGGGTCTCACTGAGTTGCAAAGGGCCTAAGTAGCTGAGGCTGTCCTTAAACTACCATCCATCCTCTTGTCTCAGCCTCCAAAAATGCTAGGATTACAAGTGTGCACTACCATGCCCGGTTTCAAAGTGTGATTTTATTTTATTTATTTATTTTTTGTGGTACTGAGGGTGGAACCCAGGGGCTTCTCTACCTCCGGGCTATACTCACAGACCTATTTTATACTTTATTTGGAAACTGGGTCTCACTAAGTTGCTGAGAGCCTCACTCAGTAGCTGAGCTTTGAACCTGTGCGATCCTCCTGTCTTGGCCTCCCAAGCGCTGGGATTACAAGCGTGCACCACCACGCCCGGCTCAAAGTGTGATTTTAAAAAAGAATATTTTAATGGTAGAATATTAGGAAGCATGCATTAAAATAATCTTTTTTTTTTTTTTAAGAATTGAACAAAACTAGCTTTATGTTAAAAAAAACAACAACAACCCTCACCCTCTTCTCGTTTCAAAGCAGTCCAGCAGCCATATTACCCCACACGGGCAGCGGTCCATGTCCCACTATGTGGGAAGCCGTTCCACAAAGCAGCCGCTCAGTAAATATTTGTTGAATTACTGAATTCCAGACTCCGACTCCGTCTCCCTGAGCAAGATGGGGCCTGCAGCCTGCGTGCCAGGGGCTGGAGCCAAGCGGCAGCGTTCCCCAGCCTGGTCCCGGCCCTGCGCCTTCGCAGAGCCCCCCAACCCCCGGGTGAGGACGGGAGCGGACGAGTCCCGAGACACCGAGACACATCTGTACCACCTCCTCGTCTATCAGCCGGACTTGCCGACGACCTGTCTCCTGGGGTAGCTGGTGAGGGTTCGACCAGACAAAACACAGGATGGGCACGGCGAGGCGTCCTGTCCAGGGAGCCTCTGAGTAAGACAGAGCGCCGCCCTCATCGCGGGGTGGGGGACCAGGCGGGGCAGCAGCAGAGGTCTCAGGGGCTCGGGCATCTGGCTAAGTAGGAGCGGGAGGAGGCCTTTCCAGAACCTTCTCTGATGACTTCAGGGCACTGAGAATGCTGCTCACCTGGTCGAGGTGATAATGGTCGGTGGGGTATGGGTCCAGAGTATAAATCCTCCGGTGCTCACAGGATGTGGGAGAGGAGATTGTCCGAGGAGGTTGTTCCCTTTTCTGAGAGGAATTAGAAGAGCTGTCGGTAGCTGTCTGTGTAGAGGGAATTAAGAGTTAATTAATTTCTAAAATATTTTTTAAATTAAAAAAGGTTTTTTTTTTTTTGGTATCAGGGATTGAACTCAGAGGCATTCTACCTGAGGCATACCTATAGCCCTACTTTATTTTTTATATTGAAATAGGGTCTCACTGAGTTGCAGAGGGCCTCACTAAGTTGCTGAGGCCGACCTCGAACCTGTGATCCTCCTGTCTCAGCTTCCCAAGTACTGGGATTACCACACCTGGCTAAGAGTTCATTAAAAACAACACCAAACACTAACACACACCGTTCAAAAGCCCTCGACTCCCCAGCTGTGGCATCTTGCTGGACAGCTCACAATCTTGAATTTATCCTGGCCATGGCAGGAGGGCCCCTGAAGGTCCAAATTGTCTAAGCATGATGTGGCTGGCTCGGCAGGCGCAGAAACCCAGCCACTGGGCCCTGGACAGTCGGTATGTTTTCTCAGATGTGGGAGCAGCGACAGGCTGGGGGTGGGGGCTCAATACACCAGGGTCCCCCTGGCGGGCTCCGGTGTGACGAAGGGCGGCCGCCGCATCTGTGGCCCTGGCGGAGAGGCACACACCACAGCAAGCGAGGAGATGCGCATCGGTGAAAAGAGAACCCAAATATTTATATGTGGGGCAGATCCCAGCTTGGGAGCATTGCTGAGAGTACCATGCCCCTCGGGTATCACCAGCCCTGGCCTTCCTGGAAGAACTTTTGTAATCTTTGGGGCTGGAGGCAAGGTCAAACTAGAGGTGCGGAGGGTGAACAGGACCGAACGCAGAGCTTTTGCCTAGAAGAGGTGAGTAGTTCAGTGCCTGGAGCCTCCATACGTTATGTTTGAAGGGGTCAGATATGGGTGTGGTCTGTGGCCGGGGGCAGAGCACGGGCACCTCAGTGCCACCCGCTCTCCCTGGGTGCTCAACACTCCCAGACGACCCCGGTGGGGCCACTCCACGGCCCCAAGCCAGAGGCCAGACATGCATAAAGGGCTTTGTTAAGTGCAGTTGGCAACCACCCTTCAAACTGGGGCTCAGAATGCCACCTCTGCTTCTTAGAGTGGCAGACACCCCCCCCAAAAGTTTTTTTTAAATAATTCTGGCAAATCTTTAGGAACTCCCCTTGACTGTTGCGTCTGACTCTTCTATTTCTTGTCTCATTTCTCCTTTTATTTTACATGCTTTTGTTAGCTGTCATAAGTCCTTTTGGGGGTGGCGCACACCTGTAATCTCAGTACTTGGGAGGCTGAGACAGGAGGATCGCAGGTTCGCGGCCAGTCTCAGCTACGTAGTGAGGCCCTCTGCAACTTAGTGAGACCCTGTTTCAAATAAAGAATAAAAAATAGGACTGAGGGGTAGCTCAGAGGTAGAATGCTCCTGGGTTCTAGGCCTAGAACCAAAAACGCACAAAAACAGACTTATAAAAATTCTTTCTATGTTCCTCCCTACTCGAGAAAAGTAATACCTGATCATTAAGATGGGACTATGAGAATTCAGGAAAAAAGCCCCACAGATTTTCATTATGGAACACAACCACTGTTATTTTTTGAGCCACACCTCCCAGCCCTATTATTTTTAAATTTTGAAACAGGGTCTCGCTAAGTTTGTTGAGGCTGGCCTCAGATCTCTGATCCTTCTGTCTCAGCCTCTCAAGTGCAGGCATGCACCAGGCCCAGCCTAGTTTTTAAAACGTGGCAGACATGTGCAGCATCCCTTGGGGATCCATCCTTCCTGGATTTTTCTCTACTTCTATTTGGTTCATGTGATGCAGGGCTGACACCTGTTTCTTTTGTCTTTTGTTTTGTTTTGGTATTAGGGATTGAATCCAGGGGCTTTCTGCCTCTGAGCTACATCCCAGCCCTATTTCACCTTGTATTTTGAAACAGGGCCTAAGTAGCTGAGGCTGGCCACGAACCTGTGATCCTCTTGTCTCAGCCTCCCAATGGTGGCATTACAGGCACGTGCCACCATGCCTGGCCTGACACCTGTTTCTCATCCCTAGTTCACTGTGAGTGATTCCAATGTAGACCGGCAGCCCTGCAGACAGACTTCTGATGTGAGTGAGAAAAGCCACAGTCTCCATCTCTGAAATGAAGACCCAAGGGCCCCATTCAGCTGGAATCCAGGCAAGGGTGTGAAAAAGATGGCCTCTGCAGATGAGGTGAAGAGGAACCAAGAGGAGGCCCCATGGCTCCCACTTGAGCGTCCAGGTCCGGCTCAGCTGACTCCTGGGCCATGGCAGGATGTCCCCGTGATGGGAGCCCATTCGCCTTGGCTCCTTCTCTGTGGCTCAGTCCCACCCGCTTCCCATTTCTGGCCTGTCTCTGCCCCCGCTTTCCTGCGGGGGGCGGGGATTGGGGGACAGAACAACTGGGCACCATCTGCCATTTCAGGGTAACCTGCCTGGCAAGCAGTTGGTGCTGGCAACCCTCCCAGTACCCACCTGGAGGTCAAGGGCATGTCTGTCTAGCCCTGGGGTGTGGTACCAAGTCATATACTTCCTGCAGATGTCAATCAGCTTCATCCACAATAGAGGGCCTCCCATCTTTTCTTTCCTCAGCTGGCTCAGAACTCAGGAAAGAGCGGTGATGTATTCCCCTCCAGTCTCAGTAACAGAAAGAGACTGTTGGTACACAGGGGGTTCTACTTTCTTCCACATCTGGCCTGTTCTCTAAACTCTTGATGCTCTTTGTTTTTTTTTTTTTTTTTGGTGGTACTGGGGTTCCTGGAAGCCCTTCTACCTCCGGGCTACACTCCCAGACCTATTTTTACATTTTTATTTGGAAACAGGGTCTCCTAAGCCAGCGTGCACGGCTGGCTTTGAACCTGCGTGATCCTCCTGTCTCTGTCTCCCAAGCGCGGGGATTACAAGCGTGCGCCACCACGCCCGGCGCTCTTTATGTTTTGAAGGCACTGCCTCCCTCTTTTACCATTAGGGTAGTTGGCTTCGGATCTGACAGATAAGCAACAAAGTGAACAACTCTTTTTTTTCTTTATGGTGTTAGGTATTAAACCCTGGGCTTTGTGCATACTAAGCAAGCGCTCTACCACTGAGCTGTGTCCCAGCCCTTGAAAGGACTCTTAAACTAAGCTACACCCTTAGCCCTTTTTACTTTGAAACAGAATCTCACTATGTTGCTGAGAGGACTGCTACAATGCTGAGTCTGGCCCTGAACCTGCGATCCTTCAGTCTCAGTCTCCCTAGTACTGAGATTACAGGCGTGCGCCACCCTGCCTGCTGGGAATGACTTTCAGTAGTGTCGTATCACGTGAGCGCTTACAGCGAGTCACGTCCTAAGCCATATGTGAACATGATTCCTTAGCACAGCCCTGCAGGTAAAAGACCATCTCCCCGTGACACACAGACACTCAGAGACCGAGATGCCGGCTCCCACCCACGGTGGCACGAAGCCACTGGCAGAGCAGGCTGAAAACCAGGGGGTTTCTAACATGGCACACTATTGTTTCACAGGCGACCCCAACTACCCTTCCTACTCCACGAGCTGTTTAGTTCAGATTAACACAAGTACAGCTTCTCCAAGTAAGGTGTACCCTGCTTTATACGAATCCCCGCGATAAGGGGATGACGTCTCCCAACACAAAGGTTTCGAAAGATCTCAATAAATACCTTCTGAATGAGTAGCTAAGGGCCCTTCGGTGTGATTCAAGTCTCAAGAGTTAAATTCTTACCCAATGTCCACATTACAGTCATCTGTTAGCTTAGAGGCTGCCCTTGTATTAAACGTCGTAATATGCCCCCAGCACTCAGTTCTCAGAAATCCAGTTAACACATCACGGTCACCTTCGTGTTAGTCATCTGTTCACCCCACTTCACCCTATTTTCTGTGACCTGTGCTGGGGTTAACAATGTGCTGAAAGTCATTCTGAGAAACGAGGCACGCCCCGTTTTCCTCGTATTCGCCACCCGCCACCTTCCATCCAGTGCAACCATCCCACCTCCCGGCCTGAACGGCCGCTTCCCACTGTGCGGTCCAGGGCAAGGCTCTCCTGGGGTTTGTGAGCAGAGGTGGAGCTGAGGAAACCCCCGAGTGTCCTCTGATCTAACAGAAGGTTTGCACGCAGGGGCAGGAGGGCCAGAAGATCTCGAGAGGCCGCTCTCCAGCCTGCCGGCCCTGCAGGCGCAGCTGAGGCTGTGTTCAGGCCAAGCAGCCTTCCTTGCCCTGCTGCTCCTGCCTGGTCTGAACTCCAGGAGGGAGGACCTGCAGGAGCAGCTCCATCGGAAGCCGGGGCTTGTTTCAGGTCTGTGCTATCAGATCCTGCAAAGTGCTGAGGTGACCTACAAAAGAAAGGAATGTACTACGGGACATCTCCAAGAAAGGCTGGGGCGGGGGCGGGGCGGGGAATCTCTGAGGACCCGCGTGCACCTCGGAGCTGCAGAAGAGCGCTGCCGGGGGAACACACATACACGCGTCAGCAGCGCACGTGCACACGTAAGCGAGCCAGATTCTTAAACATCCCTCTGTTATCTGTGTGTACAAGCAAATGACACCTACCAACCTAGCGATCAGGCCACTGTCCACTGCAAGACCGGGCAATCGCAGGCCCTCAGGCTGTGTTTTCAACTTGCCCTGCCTCCGGTGGCTGTCTTGGAACTGTTAGGGCTTTCACCTAGAGATCCACAATAGCAGAGGCCTTGCTAGTTTTCTCTGGGAGAGGACCTCAGTGTCTGAAGAGGGGCAGCTTCAGCAACAGGCTCCCCAGCACCCCCAGAGAGCAAGGTCAGAGCCCACCTGCTGTGAATGCCCCCCCACTGTAGCAAGACCAGTCCTGACTCCTGTGGGGTCTTGCACTGTGATGCAGCCAACACAGCCCTAGCTACCTGCCCTGTAATAACCCCTCAAACAATCTTGCTTTGACATAATGTCAATTTTCATTCGTTCAAAAGATGACCAGTTAGGAAGTCTGCAAGCTGGGCATGGTGGCGCACATCTGTAACCCCAGTACTCGGGAGGCTGAGACAGGAGGATCACAGGATCCAGGCCAGGCTTGGCAACTTAGCAAAGCTCTGTTTCATAGTAAAAAAAATTTAAAAGAGGGTTGGGGGTGTAGCTTGGAGGTAATGCTCCTGGGTTTAATCCCCTGCACAAAAAAAGAAAAGTAGGGCAACCTTGAGTTCAATTCCTAATACAAACCAACCAATCAACCAACCACAGAAAAACAGAAAAGAGACAGGACCAAATATATTCTGGTAGTAAAAACAATAAAAAGCCGGGCATGGTGGCACCTGCTTGTAATTCCAGCATTTGGGAGGCTGAGGCAGGAAGATCACGGTTTCATGGACAGCCTCAGCGAGACCCTGTTTCCAAATAAAGAATAAAAAATAGGGCTGGGGTGTCGCTTAGGCGTGTTCCTGGGTTCCATCTGTAGTACTGGGGAAAAAAAAAAAAAAGAAAGAAAGAAAATCCATCCCGTACCAGAAGATTTTGGAGTTTGTGCTGGGTCCTTTGTGGGATGTGGGCTGGGAGAGAAGGTGACTGCCTCACTGGGGAGATGCTTTGTGGCAAGGGCAAGACCAGGCTGGTGGGCTTACACAGGAGCATAGGTGAGCGTCAGGTGGCCTCCTGGAGGAGGGGCACCTGCGATGGGCAGGCGGCTTGCAACTTAGGCTGACAACTCAGACCAAGATACAGAGGAAGAAAAGCGGGCTCGAGATGACCAGTGGACACATCCTGGACCTCGTCTAAAAGAGCAGGCTCCTGGTGGCTGGATTTTGCAGACATCTGTTGTACTTATTGCAAGAATTTAGATATATTCTATAACTTCCCAGAAATTAACAACCAATGAGAAGAAAAACAGAGCTTCATAAGTGGATACAGGAGCCGGGCAGAGCAGCACACACCTATAACGTAGTATTCGAGAGGCTGAGACAGGAGGATCACAGGTTTCAGGATAGCCTCAGCAAGTAGTGAGACGCCTCAACCTAGCTAGACTCTGTTTCAAAATAAAAACAAAGTAGGGCTGGGGGTGTAGTTTGGAGGTAGAATGCACCTAGGTTCAATCTCAAGCAAAAGACAGACACACACACACACACAACAGATACAGAATTCTTCTAAACAATTGTCTTTCATGTTTAGAGTTTGATACTATATCAAACTCTAAACAGCAAGACACTGAGATGCAGCTGAGATCATGAACTGGCTGTCTCTGCAACATCAGTGTGGCCCGGCTTGGTTGAGAATTGGTCTCAAGGGAGACAGGAGATGCAAGGTCTGTTCTTTAGACAGGTTCCTCCCTGTTGTATGAGTCCATTTTGAACAATGTGACCGTGTGTGTGTGTGTGTGTGTGTGTGTGTGTGTGTGTGTGTGTGTGAGACTGGGGATTGAACTCAAGGGCATTCTACTTCCAAGTACACCTTGAGCCCTTTTTAGTTTTTTGTTTGGAAACGGTCTTTCTAGGTTGCCGGGGGTCTTGCTAGCTGCTGAGGCTGTCACTGAATGGGCGATCTTCCTGTTTCTGCCAACAATGTGATTTTACTTTTGGAAGTCCAGCCCTTCTTCCAAATGGCCCAGTTAATTTTTAAAAAAGCACTTGCACCTGCTGAGGGGTCCTGGGCTGGGGATGAGTCAACCTCCTTCACCAAGGGATGCTCGAGGACGGAGGGAAGAACTACGGGGCCAGACCAGCTCAGGGGACGGAATCTTGGCTGCTGAAGAAGAACTCTGAGGGCAAGCGGAGGACAGGAGGAATTCTAGTTTGTAAATCCAGTACTTGGGAGGCTGAGACAGGACGATCAGAGTTTAAGGCCAGCCTCGGCAACTTAGTGAGAAGTTGTTTCCAAATATAAAATAAATCTGGCCTGGAGGGTGAAGCTCAGAGCCCTTGAGTTCAATTCCCAGTACCCAAACAAAACAAAACCCAACTCTGGGAGCATTCAGGGTGCACAGGTCTATGCACTTCAGTGACACCAGTTTTTCAGGACTATGTGTATTCCCTCCACCCGCAATGCCCCTGGGTCTTCCTCATCAATCACTGTTTTTCCAAAAGGGGGTGGGAGCAGAGAGCTGGGTGGGAGGGAGGCAGCTGCAGTCTGTGCCTGTGGCTGCCTTCTCAGGAACACCTGGAACCGGCAGGGGCACCTGGTTTACAGCTTTCTGGAGCAGGATGGAGGAGGGACTGTAAGAAGGCTGGCAACTGGCACCTTTCTTCTCCTTGGGGAGGGGGACAAACGGGAGAAATCCCACCTCTAGAGAGACAAGCAAACAAGTATGGCCGTATTATATCCTTATGTCCCGGGAACTCGAGAGGTGCCAAAGGAATCCTACAGCCCAAGGAGCCAAGTTCTCCCGGAGCGAGAGGTCAAAAGGCCCACATGTTTCGATTAAGACATAGAAAGTGAGTTAAAAAATTACGTAAGGAGCCAGATCCCATTGTGCAGAAGTCATGCAGCACCGCTGAGCAAAAATAAAAACTATCCACGGGGGACTGGAAACCCTCGCTTCCAGGCAGGGCTATAGTTAAACTTAGGGCCTCAGTTTTCCTCCCGTGAAATGGAGCGGGTTGTAACCTGCTCTTCAAGATTAGCATGAGCTCGCCGCCAACTTCACGTTCAGGCTTTCCCCCCTCGGAATGGCACGGGGGGAGGACTCTGCCTCAGCCTGCTGCTTAGCAGATTCAAGAGCAAAAGGAAGAATTTTAGTTTAAGTAGAATTTTTCCCTTGTCTGCACATGCTGCTAATATTTTGAATATTTTGTTTGTTTACTACTAGAGATTGAACCCACAGGTGTTCTGCCTCCGAGCTACACCCCTGGCCCTTTTTATTTTTTATTTCGAGACAATGTCTTGCTAAGCTGCTGAGGCTAGCCTCAAACTTGTGACCCTCCCATCTCAGTCAGCTAAGTATTGGGATTACTGGTATGCACTACCATGTCTGACAGATTTTGAATTTTTTTGTGTGTGTGATACTGGGGACGGTGCCCAGGGGCCTTCTATCTCTGGGCTACAACCCTGACCTATGTTATATTTTATTTGGAAACAAGGTCTCACTGAGTTGCAAAGGACCTCACTAAGTAGTAGCTGAGACTGTCTGTGAACTGTGATCCTCCTGTCTCAGCCTCCCAAATGCTGAGATTACAAAGATGCACCACCTCACCCAGTGCCCAGATATATTTTGAATTTTTAAAGGTGACTGACTAATTTGGTGTGGTGGCAAAAATGTGTAATTCCAGTTCTTGGGAGGCTGAGACAGGAAAACAGCAGGTTCAAGACCAGCCTCAGCAACTTAGCGAGACCCCCGTTTCTAGATAAAAAATAAAATCGGGTCTCTGGGTTCAATCCCCAGTACCATACACACAAAAAAAGTGGCTAATTAAAAATTATAACTACAGCCAGGCATGGTGGCACATGCTTGTAATCCCAGTACCTGGGATGCTGAAACAGGAAGATTTGGGTTCATGGCTAGCCTCAGCTACTTAAATGAGGCCCTCCCTGTTAAAAAAAAAAAAAAAAAAGAATAAAAAATAGGGCTTGGGGGGGTGTAGCTCGAAGGTAGAATGCGCTTGGTTCCATCCTCAGTACCATAAATAAATAAATAAATAAATAAATAAGTAAATAAATAAATAAATAATAAAAACTGGGCCGGGGCATAGCTTAGAGGTAGACTGTCCCTTGGTTAAATCCTCAGCAGCACACCCGTCATAACTAACCACATTTGCATTATTTTTGCTGCAATCTCCCATCGAAATAGAGCTCAATAGCTAATGTGGCCAAAGCAACATTCATCCTTGGTATTCGTCAAGATTTTCCCTTATTTTGGTAGTGCTGGGCACTGAACCCAGGACATTCTACCTTTGATCTACACCTCTAGTCTTTTTATTTTGAGATAGGGTCTCACTAGGTTGCTGAGAATCTCGCTATGTTGCCAAGCCTGTCCTTGAACCTGACATCCTCCTGTCTCAGCCTCCTGAGTACTGGGATTATAGGTGTATGGTACCACGCCTGGCAATTCCCACTTTTTAAAAAAATTTTTTATTGGTGCATTGTAATCAAACATCATAATGGAATACAAGACTTGTGTGGATATCCAAGTACGCATCATCCAATTAGCCTTTGTCCAATCCCCATCCCATTCCCTCCCCCTCCCTCAGTTCCATGCTTGATTTAGTGTTTAACATTGATATATTTGTTTACGTACATCTTATGTTTTAGTGAGATTCCATCTTCACCTTCCCATCCCCTCTGATTGGTCACCTTAACTGCTCCTCCATAGGGCCCTTTCTTCTACTAGATTCCCTCCTATTACCCATTTCTTCCTAGTTTTTGCATATTAGAGAGAGCATCTGATTTTTTTAAATTTTTCTTTGATATTTCTCTGTATATGCCGCATTGCAAGTTCTGATCCCACTCGCGTAGGCCCCGCCACTGGCCTGGTCACCCGGTAGTTTCTGTTCCTGGCCTCACTGGCTCCAGCACCAGCCTTGCCTCATGGCAGGCTTCGATCCCGGCCTCAGAGGCCCCTGCACTGGCCTTGTCTTTAGGCAGGTTCCTATCCCGGCCTCGCTGGCTCCATCTATGGCCTCACCCCTCGGCAGGCTCCGATCCCGGCCTCAGAGGCCCCAGCACCGGCCTTGCCTCATAGCAGGCTCCTATCCTGGCCCCCCTGGCCCCAGCACCGGCCTCACCCCTTGGCAGGCTCCGATCCCGGCCTCGGAGGCCCCAGGACCAGTCTTGCCTCATGGCAGGCTCCAATCCTGGCCTCGATGGCCCTAGCACCGGCCTTACCCTTCGGCAGGCAATTCACACTTTATTTAAAAAAAAAAAAATAAGTTTATAATGCCCCTCTCTATATTTCCTGTAACCTCAGGCTGGGAGTGTGCAAGTTGCCTGGACAAACCGGAAGCTTTTTCCAGTATCCACTCAGACCCGAGGGTTGGTCCTCTCTACTTTGGCAAACAGTTGCCAGCTATTTTGTCAACAGGTCTTTGGGAACAGGTAGCTCTGGCTTATGGGTCCTGAGGGCCTGCAGTGGTTCCCGGTGTCCTCTTTCAAACAGGCAGGGGGAGCAGGAAACAGCCCAGACCCACACACTCTTTTCTGATCCGCCAGCGGGAGGTCTGAGTCTTTGAGACAGCTGCTGGGGAAAGAGATGACTTTGTCTTAGACTCTGGGATATGACTCCCTCTAAGGCCTGGAAGATTCTTCCATTGTGGAAATAATGACAAAAAAAATATTTTGTTGTTGTTATTGAAGGTTGCATCCAGGGGCATTCTACCTCTGAGCTATACTTCCAGCCCTTTTTATATTGGTCCTAAGGATTGAACCGGGGGGGCATTCTATGTTCAAGTGAAGCCCGACGCTCCCCAGTCCTCCCCCTCTTTTTTTGGGTAGTACTAGAGATAGAACCCAGGGGCATTCTACCTCCAAGTGACATCCCCAGCTCTTTTTATTTTTCAACAGGATCTTACTAGGTTCATGAGAGTCTCACTACTTGCTGAGGCTGCCCTCAAACCTGTGATCCTCCTGTCTCGTTCTCCCAAGTACTGGGGTTAAAGCATGCACCACCATGCCCATCTATCAAAAACATTTTTTTTTTTTTGTGGTACTAGGGATGAAAACCAGGGGCATCCTACCTCCGAGCTACACCCCCAGCCCTATTTTTTATTCTTTGTTTTGAAACAGCATCTCACTGAGTTGCAAAGGGCCTCACTAAGTAGTTGAGGCTGTCCGCAAACCACGATCCTCCAGTCTCAGCCTCCCAAATGCTGGGATTACAAGCGTGCACCACCACGCTCAGCTTACAAAAACAATTTTTAAGAACAGCTTTAGGACTGAGGTATGGTCAGTGACAGAGGGCTTGTCTGGCATTGCATGGCATGTCTGAGGGCCTGGGCTTGACCCCCAGTGCTGGCGGGGGGGAGAAAGAAAAGAAACTTTACAAAGTTAGATAAACCTTGCTGCAAAAGTAGAAAACCTTAGTTTAGCTTCACTGGAAGGCCAAGGAGTTGGGAGCAGGCAGGTTAGGCTTCAGATAACTCTGAATTACGCACTCTGTCTGAATTAGCAAAATGAAAATAATGGCTTACTATCTATGGCTTAGCAAGATGAGATGATAGAGAGTAAACAGGAGAGGCCCAGCAAAGTGCCTCTGGGCTTCCTAAAAGCAAGAGCCTCTCAAAGCTTTCCTTTGGGTCCTCAGACACTTACTTGCTTTAATTTAGCCACTATAGGTATTATATGTTGACTATAAAGATCCTCTTCTTACAATGCAATGTGAGCTTGATAATTATTGTCATTTAGAAAATAAAGGAACTCCATCCAGGGGGTGAGCTTCCACACCAGCCTCACCGAGGCCGGGTCTCAGGCCACACGGCTCCCAGGGAGGCAGGGCTGAGGACTGGGACAGGAATTAAAGCTGCCATCTGCCCCTCACCCTTTCTGTGGGGGAGATTGAGGGGCAGCCAGATATCAGGGCCCTGGCCAGCCACAGAATCAGTGAAACTAACAATCGAAACTGCAAAAGTCATTGGTCTTCACTACCCAATTCTGACCAATCCTAAAAGAACGGATAGAAAACCTCAAGAAGGTTTAAAGGCCCATTCCCCAAGGGCTTCAAGGTCACTGTCTTTCTAGGAACTCCCTTGGAGGGGAGAATTTGTCCTCTATCTTTCCCAACCTAAAAACAAACTTTCCTATTTCTTTCTTTTCTTTTCTTTTTTTGTGGAACTGGGTATTGAACTCAGGGGCGTGCATTCTATTTTTCAGCTATACACTTTTTAGCCCCATTTTTCAGCCCCATTTTTTTATTATTTATTTATTTATTTATTTATTTATTTATTTATTTATTTTTTATCCTTTATTTTGAAACAGGGTCTCACTAAGTTGCAGAGAGCCTCACTAAGTAGCTGAGGCTGGTCACGAACAGCGATCCTCCAGTCTCAGTCTCCCAAATGATGGGATTACAAGCGTGCACCACCAGGCCTGGCTAAACTTTCCTATTTCCATACTTTTCGCTGGTCCTTAGACTTCATTCATTGAGATCCACTGGACAAGAAGAGGAGATATCTCCATTTCACCTTGCTGAATTGCTGAGACTTTCCCTGAGCTTGTGATCCTCCTGTTCCTGCCTGCTAAGTGCTGGGATTACAGGTGTGTGTCACCACCCCTAGCCAAAACCACTTTTTTTTGGTGTATGGTATTGAAGACTGAACCCAGGGGCATTTTACTTCCAAGCTACACCCTCAGCCCTATTTTATTCTTTATCTTGAAACAGAGTCTCACAAAGTTGTGGAGGGCCTCACTAAGTAGTTGAGGCTGGCCCCGAACCTGTGATCCTCCTGTTTCAGCCTCCCAAATAGTCAGATTATAAACTTTCACCACCATGCCTGGCTATACTTTTTCTTTCCTTTTTAGTGCTGTGAGGAATGGAACCAGGGCCTGTGCATGCTAGGCAAGTTTGTAATCCCAGTACTTGGGAGGCTGAGACAGGAGGATGGCAGGTTTGATGACAGCCTCAGCAACTTAGATCCTGTTTCAAAATAAAAGAAAAATTAAGAAGGCTGGGGGTGTGGCTCAGAGGTAAAATACCAGTGAGTTAAATCCCCAGTAACCCCCTATACATGTCAGCAAATAAGCCCTATTCATCACACAACTAGTCAACTGGTAGATGTGCCCTCTGCACTGATGTTTGTTGAAGATGGAATTTAAAGAAAAATACTTCGAGAAAAGGGAAATGTGATATTCTGTCTTTTTCTGCTTCTGTATTTTATTTATTTTTGTGGTACTGAGAGTGGAACCCAGAGGCCTTCTACCTGTAGGTTATACCCCTACTCCTATTTTATTTTTTATTTGGAAACAGTTTCACTACGTTGTTGAGACTAACTTCAAACTTATGATCCTCCTGTCTCAGTCTCCCAAGTACTGGGATTAGAGGCGTGCGCCACCACACCAGGCTTTATTTTTTTGGTTGTGAAACAGTATCTTGCTAGGTTGGTAGAGTCCTGCTAAATTGCTGAGGCTAGTCTCGAACCCCTGATTCTCCAGTCTTAGTCTCTGAAGAACTGAGATTACCAGCGTGTGCCACCACACCCTACTTGTGCTCTGGTTTTAAGAGAACTTTAGAGAACACCTGTGGTGAATGGGAGGGCTCAGGGATGTCATTAGGAACAACTGCTCTAAATAGCCAGAAAGTCATAAAATGCTTGTAATAAACAGGATGTTAGGGGTTCAAGCACAGGGCATGGGGAAGGACCAAGTTTCTCAGTGTAGGCAAAACAGGGCCAGAAGCTGCTGCTGCAAAAGATGGGAAATTTTTCCTGTGAAGGACTGCATACTAGAAAAAATAATGTACAGAAAATAAGGTACAAAACCCCGAAACAGAACCCAAATACAGCTTTTTCCGATGCAGTTCTGGGAGAACATGAAGCTCCACGCAAAACAAGGCAAAGGATCTCTCTTTCTCAAGGAGGCTTCACGTGGGGACAGTCTAAGCACCAGGAGAGAGTGAGTTCATTCCACCTGAGGGTGCAGGGGGCTAGGGCTGGATTAGGAACCCAGCACCGAAAGCTGCCCAAGGCTGGGTGTGGCAGCGCGCGCCTGTAACCCCAGAATTTGGGAGGCTGAGACAGGAGTATCACAGGTTTGAGGCCAAAAAAGGTGTAGCTTAGGGGCAGGATGCTCCTAGGTTCAATCTCCTGTAACACACACACACACACACACACACACACACACACACACACCACACAACTGCCCTAATGTAGAAACAAAATATTCTTTTTATTTTTTTTGGTGGTACTGGGGGTGGAACCCAGAGGCTTTCTACCTCCAGGCTATACTCCCAGACCTATTTTCTATTTTATTTGGAAACAAGGGTCTCACCAAGTTGCTGAGAGCCTCACTAAGTAGATGAAGCTGGCTTCGAACCTGGGCGATCCTCCTGTCTCAGCCTCCCAAGCGCGGGGATTACAAGCATGCGCTACCATGCCCAGCTTAGAAACAAAATATTCTGCTGGTGGAAGCCTATAAGGGGTAAAATAAAAACTCTAATGCACCAATAAAAGTATTAAAAATAAGTAAGTAAACAAAGCCTCGTATGCAGTAGCCTTCCTGTGGTCAAGCTTCAAGTAGCTGTTTCCAGGACCTTGAGGGCTCAGCATTCACTGCTGCAGAGGGGCCATCACGAGAACGGGCCGCACCGAGGACTGCTTGTGTTTCTCTCTTTCCAACTTGGGTTCGAGAGACTTCTCCAGTATAAATCCTGCATTTGGTTGTCATTTAAAAAATGCAAGAACAGCCAGGTGTAGTGGTGCACGCTTGTAATCCAGTGCTTGGGAGGCTGAGACAGGAGTATCTCAGGTTTGAGGACAGCAAGTCTCATCAACCTGGTGAGACCTTGTTTTAAAATAAGTATAAATAGAGTTGGAAATGTAGCTTGGAGGTGGTATTCTCCTGGGTTCAAAGCCCACTACCACACACATATACACATAAGTATTCAGAAAAAGAAACTGCAACTATGCTGGATATTATAGTTTTTCTTGTCAGTATTCCTTAAACAATACAGTATAATTAAAGTGTGATAAGTAATCTAGGAATGATTTAAAGTCTATGACAGCCAGGCATGGTGGTGCAAGCTTTTAATTCCAGAACTTGGGAGGCTGAAATAAGAAGACTGCAGGTTCAGGGCCAGCCTCAGCTACTTAGTGAGGCCCTCTGGAATTTAGTGAGACCCTGTTTCAAAATAAAGAATAGGGCTGGGGGTATAGCTTGGAGGTGGAATGTCCCTGGGTTCAATCTCGTTTGTGACAGTTGGGAGTGATGGTACACGCCTGCAATCCCAGTACTTGGGAGGCCGAGACAAGAAGACTACAGGTTCGAGGACAGCTGTAACAATTTAGTGAGACCCTGTTTCACAATTTTTAGCAGGATGTGGTGGTACACGCTTGCAATCCCGGTACTTGGGAGGCTGAGATAGAGGATTGCAGGTTTGAGGGCAGTCTTAGTAAGCAGCGAGATTCTCATCAACCTAGCAAGACCCGATTAAAAAAATAAAAAAAAATAAGGTTTGGGGTGTAGCTTGGAGGTAGAATGCCCCTGGGCTCAATCGCCAGTACCATACCCCCAAAAAAAATTTTTTAAAAAGGGCTGGGAGTGTAGCTCATAGGTAGAAAGTTCCTGGTTCAATCTTCAGTACCTCAACAAACAAAGTCTGTGAGAGGGCCGGCATGGTGGTACATGTCTATAATCACCAACTGCTTAGGAGGCTGAGGTAGCAGGATCTCAGGTTCAAAGCCAACCTCAGCAATTTAGCCAAATCCTGTCTCAAAATAAAAGGACTGGGGTATATCTCAGGAGTAGAGTGCCTCTGGGTCCAATCCCCAGTACCACCAATACCCCCGCCCCCCAAAAAAAGGCCAAGCGAATGGGACGATGCAGGCTGTGTTGCAAATACTATGCCATTTTACACGAGGCTCAGGCATCACGGGACTTGTGCATTCACAGAGGCAGAACGGCCGCACTGCTTCCGAACGGTAGCAGAGGAAACAGCGCCAGCCACCGAGAGGCCCGGAGCCAAGGAGCAACGTCCACCGAGTCTATACCTGCAGCGACACAGGTGACTCTACATGCCTTCTCTCTCGGTCCCACTTCTGAGAAAACTAACTTCCTTCCTTCCTTCCTTCCTTCCTTCCTTCCTTCCTTCCTTCCTCTCTCCCTCCCTCTCTTTCTTTGGGGATAGCAGTACTAGGCATTCAACCCAGAAGCATCCTACTCGGAGCTACATCCCTAACCCTTTTTATTTTTTGTTCGAAACAGGGTCTCAGCCTGTGATCCTAGTACCTGGGAGGACAAGATAGGAAGATTGCAGGTTCGGGGACAGCCTCAGCAAATAGTAAGACTGTCATCAACCTAGCAAGACCCTGTTTCAAAATGAAAATAAAATTAAAAAAATTAATACATCTACAGTACGACACTTAATGAACCCAACAGCAACCCCTTGCCCCACCCCTCCCCGGCTCGGCCTCTCATTCCCTAGAGAAATTTACTTTCAATTCTTGCGGCTCCTTCTGGTATTTGTCTCCATTTTTAAAATGCCAGGGTTGTAGTGCTATTTCCTGCTTTTCAGATTTGGATATTATTTAAGGACTTCTTATTATGGAAGATGAAGCCTTGGCTATACACCCCCAAGTATCTTCCTATAAAGCAAATATTTCCCTAATCCCCCTGCTTGAGAGCCGGGGTCCAGCCACTCAGCACAAGGACAGCTGAAGCGGCGGCACTTGAACGCAGATTTGGGATGAGCCTGCTCCAGAAGCATGTGTGTGCCGCAGCTGCACCCCCGAGGGCACTTAAAAATTGCCCCGTCTATCTGTGAAGATGCTGGAAACATTTAAAAAAATGACTTCAAGATTCTGCAGTAGGAAACAACTGGGTTTTAATGAACCAAAGCTTACCAACAAGGACTGGAAAAACTATTAGATGGCCTCAAACCCCATCTTCTCTTCTTACTACCAGTATCTTCTAAAACTTCTTCTTTCCCTCCCTTCCTTTCTCTCTTTTTTTTTGGTGGGTCTAGGGATGGAACCCAGGGCCATTCTACCTCCGAGGTACATCCCCATTCCTTTTCATTTTTTATTTTGAAACAGGGTCTCTAAGCTGAGTATGGTGGTGCATGTTTGTAATCCCAGTACTTGGGAGCCTGAGACAGGAAGATTGCAAGTTCAAAGCCAGCCTTGGCAACTGAGTGAGGCTCTCAGCAACTTAATAAGACCCTGTTTCCAAGTATGAAATAAAATCAACCCTAGTACTAGTATATATATATATATATATATATATATATATATATATATGAAATATAACATAAACAGTGTCTTCTTAAATTGCCGAGACTGGCCATGAACCTGTGATAGTCTCCCAAGTACTGGGATTACAGGCATGCGTCACTGCACCTGGCTAAACCTTTTTCTTTGCCAGCTCCAACCCTCTGCCTCAGAATCCTCAAGTGGAGGGATCTGGGGGGAAGTCCGTCCTAAACTGGGGAGTAAACTAACCAAGCCCATCCAGGGAGCTAAGCTCATCGGTTTACACGGGCCCCTCGAGACTTGCCAAGGACAAGAGGGAGCCTACTTGAGGGCTCTTATCTCTGTCCCTCTCAAGAGTCCTGACTCAGATTTGAAAGCAAAGCTGTTGGTCAGAGTGTGGGAACTCTCCACAAAGTCCTAACCTCCCCCGGTGCAGAATGTTACCCTCTTTTGTTGTTTTATGTTCTTTGTATTACTCAGCTTACAAATTTTAGCAAGGCCCAGACAGTGGAGTCCATCATGCATCCACATGTGATGCCCAAGACAGCCTCGCCAGCTGCACGTCTGTGCGCAGCTAGACTCACATTATAACCGAGGCCCGCTGTGCAGGAGCGGGCCACGTAGGGACCATGTGGCAAGGAGGAGGGGATGGAGGACGGGACATCTGAGCAGGAACCAGCTGTGGGGAGTGCCATTCCTGGTGGCTCCAATCCTAACTGCACATGGAGCAGAAGCAGAGCTAAAAAATGCAAGGTGAGCCGGGCGTGGTGGCACACGCTTGTAATCCCCGCGCTTGGGAGGCGGAGACAGGAGGATCGCGCAGGTTCAAAGCCAGCTGTGCTGGCTTAAGAGACCCTGTTTCCAAATAAAAATATATAAAAAAATAGGTCTGGGAGTGTAGCCCGAAGGTAGAAGGGTTTCCAGGAACCCCAGTACCACACACACACACACAAAATTAATAAATAAAAAAAAGGCAAGGTGAGCTGGACATGGCAGCACACTCCTGTAATCCCAGTGCTTGGGAGGCTGAGACAGGAGGATCATGGGTTCGAGGACAGTGTTAGCAAGTAATGAGACTCTTATTAACTTAGTGAGATTCTGTTTCAAAATAAAAATATGGCTGGGAGGTGTAGCTCGGAGGTAGAATACCTCTGGTTCAAACCCCAGTACCACATACACACAAGAAGATAGATAAGCATAAAAATAAAAACATTTAAAAAATTAATCAATTAAATAAATAAAACATGGTTGGGGTGTAGCTCAGAGGTAAAATGCTCCTGGGGTCCAATACCTAGAACCGCACACACACAAAACAAAAACAACCAATGTAAAGCCTGGAGTGAAAGCATATGCCTGTAAATTCAGTACTTGGAAGGCCAAGACAGGAGGATTGCTGGTTTGAGGCCAGTCTAGACAACTTGGTGAGACTGACAGCAACTAAGTAAGACCCTATTTTAAAATTAAAAAAAAAAAAAAGGAGACAGGAGGATTGTGTAGGTTCGAAGCCAGCCTTGCTGGCTTAAGAGACCCTGTTTCCAAATAAAAATATAAAATAGGTCTGGGAGTGTAGCCCAGAGGTAGAAGGGGTTCCAGAAACCCCAGTACCACCAAAACACACAAACAAACAAGCAAACAAACTCCTGGTGAGGTGACACATGCTTGTAATCCCATTACTTGGGAGGCTGAGACAGGAGGATCCGGGTTCGCAGACAGCCTCAGCTACTTAGTGAGGCCCTTTGCAACTCAGTGAGACCCTGTTTCAAAATAAAGAATTAAAAAAAAAAAAAAGGGCTGGGGCATAGTTTGGAGGCAGAATGCCCCTGGGTTCCAATCCCAGTACTGCCAAAATAATAATAATAACAATAATAATAATGACAATAATAATAAAAGGGCTGAGGTGTATAGCTCACAGGTAGAATGTCTCTGGGCTCAATCTCCAGTACCCAAAACAAATAATCTTTTTAAAAATACAGGGAGAACCCACAGAGAACCCAAGCCCTCAGAATCACCACCCTTTAAATAGTCCCCAGGATATCAATAAAGTACGTGAATAAAACATGAAAATCTATGGCTGTGAAACACACTATCCGGGCTTCAGATGCCCCATTCACTGGACGCCTACAGAGGCAGCGGTATCAGATTGTGGAGACAATGACAAATGCCCTGCTTACAGTCCGAAAGCTGCAGATTCATTCATTCAGCAAATGAAATATGAAAGGAAGAGGAAAAGGTGGGTAGGATCAAATGGCAAGAGAGAAACACAAAACCAAGTGCTCTGGGAGCCGGGGTAGCGGCACACTCCTGTAATCTCCGAACGGGGGAGGCTGCGATAGGAGGTTCTCAGGTTCCAGGAAAACTCCAGCAACCCAGCAAGACTGTCAGCAAGCTAGCTGGGGGTGTAGGTCAGAGGAAGAAAGGCTCTGGTTTCAACCCCCCAGTACCACAAAAATAAGAAGGAGGAGGAAGAAAAGGAGGAAAAACGAAGAAGAGGAGGGGGAGGAGTAACTGGAGGAGGGGAAAATATCAAGAAATATAAATAGGATGAGTAGCCACATCTTGGGGTGGTCGGGCACTGCTGGCGGGGGCGCTGGAAGGAAAGACGGGGCGGGCACCAGGCAGGGGCCTGAAATAGGAGAGGGTGAGGCTGGGAAGCCGACAGAGGAAACAGTGTCTGCAATGGCGACAAAGCGCAGGGGCCCAGCATTTTCTGCCAGGATTGCCCAATGGTTTGCCGTCCTGAGAAGCCGGGGGGGCAAGCTGGTTCCGGAATAACTGTGAGAGCTGGGGAGGCATGAACAGAGACAGCCCACACTTTGTGAGTACCCAATTTCATACAACCATCCATGTGAGGAGTGAGGCAGGGTCACTCCTTCCACTAGGGTTCATGCCCTGCGCCAGTCTGTTTTCTACTACTAAAACGAAATGCCTGAAGCTGGCTTACTTTATAAAGAAAAGAGGTTTACCTAGCTCTCAGTTCTCAGGAACATGGCACTGGCATCAGCTTGGCTTTGGGGAGGGCCCCACTGCAGATGGAACTATAATGGCAGAAACAGAGGTAAGAGCGATATCATCTCGCACATGGGGAGGCAGAGAGGCTGGCAGTGGCTGGGCGTACTTCTCTCTTCTTGAAAACTAAGCAGGGTTCCCACAAGAACCATGTTAATCTCTTTTGAGGATAGCGTTCCCAAGGACCCTCCGTCGCTCAACACCGCCTCACCGGGCACCAAACTTCTAGAACGCCAACCCTCAGGGGACACACTGGAACCTTCTCCAGACCACAGAATTCCCCGACACAGAAGTTAGAGGAGCGCCCGTGCCCGTGCGCATCCACATATTGTCCACAGTATCCTGTTTTCCTCCTGGCCCCGAGGAGTCTCCCGAAACAGAAAAACCTCTGGCTCCGGCAGCGGAAACAGAAGATCCACCCCTGGTTCCTCAACTTCCAACTCTCTGAAGGCTTTCCCATGCTGTTCTCTTAGAAAAATGACAATTCTGGCTCATCGTATATCGTGGGAGGGTCTTATCCCGATATTTATACCCTGTCCTTGATAAATGAGTTCCAAGTTCTAAACATCTGCCTCCCCATTTTAGAACACAACGCAACTCAGGAAGCTGTGGACCGCACGGGCAGCACAGCGCTGCTCTCGCCCTGGGCTCTAGACTTCGGGCCTATTTCCTGCTTTGGGAGAGAAAGTCTAGGGATAGAACACAGGATGACTGGGACCTGGCACTGTCGCCTGCCGCACTCCAGGCTTTCCCTGGGGTGTGTCCTCATCGGCAATGGCCTGGTGGTGCCCTCTTCCTGGGGAAGGAGGCATCATTATTAATGGGTCCTTGTTTGTAGACAAATGGCTGAGGGCAGCGGACCACCTAGTCAGGCCTGCAGTTCCTTAGGGGGAGGGTCCTGAGCAGTGTTCCCAGCGCCTGTGTCCACGCTTTCCGACAGCATTCGGCATTACCCTAGACCTGCGCGCGGATCCCCTGTGGATGAAAGGACAAAACCGGGAGGGATCCTGGCTTCCATCATCCTCTCCTCCTGCCCCTCTCCCGCGGCTATAAATCACCTCTGGCAGGTAGCTGGGAAGCAGCTGGGAATGAGTTTCGCTCTGGAGCACAGGAAGCCACCTTTTAACCCTCTTGCTGTTGTCTCCCGAAACGTGACGGAAGAACAGATGTAAGTAAGCGACATGCCAACTGTTGAGAGGATCTGCTCCGAGCAGAGAGGAAGCCTGCGCGCCACGCGTGCACTCCAGGGAAGAACAACCGAGATCATCGCCTGCGCCCCGCGCACCCAGCGCGCCAGGCTGGGCCCTGCTTCTGGCTCCAGGATCCCGTTCAAACGCCACCCCAGTCCAGGCCAGCCCCATCTCCTGGCGGGCTCTTTTCTGGCCCACACTCTTCCTCCATCTCTTCTTTACACAGTGCAGTTTTCAGACCTTTCTGTGGCCAAGTGCTTCTCTGCAAACCCATTACCTCGGCAGCGCTGGAGCCATGGCTCACACACCTCTGGAGACCCAGAGGAGTGTTCCCATATCGCTTGCTGCAAACCACAAGTAACTGGGGAACAAGTTTAATCAGTTATACTCATTATTTTATGTATTTATTTATGTATTTATTTATTTATTGTGGTACTGGGGGTGGAACCCAGGGGCTTTTTCTACCTCCGGGCTATACTCCCAGATCAATTTTTTTATCCTTTATTTGCAAACAGGGTCTCACTAAGTTGCTGAGAGCCTCACTCAGTAGCCGAGGCTGGCTTCGAGCCTGCGCGATCCTCCTGTCTCAGCCTCCCAGGTGCTGGAATTACAAGCGTGCGCCACCCATTATTTTAGACTATGAAATAAAATCTAGCTTACAAAAGACAGTCTTGGGATCACTGGGTAACTGAAAGGTAGATATTAGATGGCATTATGAAATTCCCATTGATTTTCTTAGGGATAGTAATGCTATTGTGGTTGCACTGGGAAATGTCTTATTTTTAAAAAATAACCGATTATTTTTGGAGTTTCAGGTTACAAGTAAAATTGAATGGAAGGTCCAGAGAGCCCCTAGCTACTCCTCATCCCCACAATACATAACCTCCCCTGTTACCAACACCCCCCACCAGGGTACATGTTTTACAATGAACCTACATGACACAGCCCCATCACCCAGAGTCCATACTGTCCATCAGAGCTCAATCTTGGTGTACATCCCATGAGCTGGGACAGTGTATAACATGCATCCACCATTAAAGTACCACACAGAGCAATTTCACCAGCCTAGAGTTCCTCTCTGAATACCTTTTTTAGCAGACGCATGATTAAGGATTTAGGGGAAACTTATTTTCAAATGAATCAGCAAAGATGTGTGTGTGTGTGTGTGTGTGTGTGTGTGTGTGTGTGTGTGTGTGCGCCTGCGCATATAGGCCTGTACACATAACAGCATGCATCAAGCAAATGTACCAGAATGTTACAACTGTTTAATCTATGCGTGGAATATATAGGTATTTGCCTGTTAGAATATACAGGTATCAGCTGTTAAAGGAGCCATAGTTCGCTGGGTATGGTGGCACATGCCTGTAACCCCAGTACTTGGAAACCGAGACAGGAGGATCACAGGTTCAAGGACAGCCTCAGCAACATAGCAGGACTCTTAGCAACCTACAAATGGCTGGAGGTAGAATACCCCTGGGTTTAATCTCTAGTACCGCACATACAAACAACAACAATAACAACACACACACACACACACACACAAAAAAAAAAAAAAAAAAAAAACCAGGTATTCATTATGTTTAAAATTTTCTGTGTTTGCAAAGTTTCATAATAAAAAGCAAAACAAAAAAAGAAACAACAACAAAAAAAAATTAGAATGCAGACATAAAGGACAATGTGCTTTCAGGTATCTACTGATGTGTGTGTTCTAGGTCACACAGATGCAGTACTCTCCAGGGGTCAAGGCCCCAAGTTTGAAAATGCTGCCCGACAGCAAATTTCTTCTCCAACCATGCAGCAGGCAGGCGATGAGCTATTTGTTAATTAACTTCTAGAAGCACAGGATTTAGACCAAGAGGTAATCAGAAGAGAAATCATTCTGTCTCCAGTTCCATCTCATTACCTCAGGCTGTGTGGAGACTTGGGCGCCTTTCCTCCCTGGGAACACTTAGGCCTAACCTCAACGCAGCCTCCAGGACTGTCTCATCAGACGTGGAATTAACCAGGACGGGCACTTCTGGCATTTCCTCTGCATGCCAGGTGGGTGTGAACAGAAGAGTCTAAGCTGGGTGACCTGCCGTCCTGGTTTGCCTGGGATGAAGGTGTGTCCCACAACTAGGGACTTGGGGTGCTAAAACCAGGACTATTTTGGGTAAGTCAGAGCAGCCGGTCACTCTAAATCAGGGAGAAGACTTTGAGGGAACTTTGGGCAGGTTCAGGAGAGCTACCACTGCAGTGCGGGCATCAGGGCAAACCCAGTGCACAGAGCTGAGGGACGAGACCGTGCCCTCTGATGGCGCCTCTCAGCAGCAGCACCGCCACGCTGCAAGGGTCGCTAAGAAGACCTTCTCTCTCACTGTTTACCCTCTGACGCGGAAAGCAAGACAAAGGACACTCACTGTAAAAACGTCATCGTCCCCGAGCTCAGCTTCATTGTGGATAGTGGAAGATGATGTTGTTGAACCTGAAAAGACAAAAATGTAACACAAATGTTACATTAAATCCAATTATTTAATATATATATGTGTGTGTATATATGTGTGTATGTGTGTGTGTGTATATATATGTAATATTTTTTTTTTTTTTTTTGGTGGTACTTGGGGTGGAACCCAGAGGCTTTCTACCTCTGGGCTATACTCCCAGACCTTTTTTGTATTTTATTTGGAAACGGTCTCACTAAGTTGCTGAGAGCCTCACTAAGTAGCTGAGGCTGGCTTCGAATCTGTGTGATCCTCCTGTCTCAGCCTCCCAAGCGTGGAGATTACAAGCGTGTGCCACCACGCCCGGCTCATATATTTTATTAAGAGTGTATTTTAAGCCAGGCGTGGTGGCACACGCTTGTAATCCCAGCATTTGGGAGGCTGAGACAGGAGGATCACAGGTTCATGGCCAGCCTCAGCTACTTAGTGAGAGTCCTGTTGCAACTCAGTGAGAACCTGTTTCAAAACAAAGAATAAAAAAAATGGGGCTGGGTGTAGCTCAGAGGTAGTATGCCCCTGGGTTCAATCCCCAGTACCACACACACACACAAAAGTGTATTTTATTTTTTGTGGCACTGGGGATTGCACTTAGTTACAGTCAGCCTCCAAGCTATACCCCCAACCCTATTTTTTTTTTTAAATTTTGAAACAAGGTCTCACAAGGTTGATGGGAGTCTCACTACTTGCATACTTGCAGAGGCTGTCCTCAAACACAATCCTCCTGTCTCAGCCTCCCAAGTACTAGGATTACAAGCGTGTGCCACCATGCCTGGCTAAAAGTATATTTTAATAAAACCACATTCCACATCTCTTGTGTGTGATTTGCCTGCAGAAACAAGTTGCCTGGGAATTAAGTGCTTTTAATTTACACTCCCCTCCAGTACTAAGTATTGAACCCAGGGCCACTGTACCACTGAGCTGTATCCCCTGCCCTATTTATTTTTTTGAGACAGCATCTCACTAAATTGTCCAGGCTGGCTTTGAGCTTGCAATCCTCCCGTTTCAGCCTTCTGAGTTGCTGGGATTAAATTGATTCTTGCTGGGAGACTCTTTAACGTTGCAATCGGCTCTCAGTTAATCTCTCAAACGACTGCCCCGGACAGTAGAGAATCGGCACCCACATGGGCACAGTGGAGGGGAGGCAGGCCTGCCCACTGGCTCTGCGGGCACGCGGGGCCCAGCCTTTGCAGCGACTGGTGTAGGAGGAAGAGCAGTAACTGCTCCCCACACCCCAAGCCAGAGCAGCCACAATCTTACTGGGGAAACAGGACTCAGATTTGCTAAGTAAGTCTTTTCATTTACCCACGAGGGAGCATTGACTGAATAGCTCCAAGGTCATCTCCAGTTCCACCAGAGACCTCTGTGCATTAAACCCGACTGCGGGAGACACGCTCTGAGCGCACACCTGGGCTGTGGGCGAGGAGGTTTTCTTTTACAACACCAGAGCCTCAGGGAGATTTCTTTTCTTTTCCAGGTCAAAACTGATATTCCTAACAGAAAATTTCACTTTATTCCATCATGAAATGACTCGAGTCTTTAAAGTTCAACATATTCCTTGTTCATCTTTTTCTCCATTCTGCAAAATCAGCAAAACGGCTCTATTTCCTCCCACCCTGTAACACGGGAGTCAACTTGGCTAAAGAGACGGCCAAAAGGAAAACATCTAAGCTTGCAAAAGAGACAGGTATCCCAGAAGAGATTTATTTTCTACTCTTCCCTTTTCTTGGTCATTTTTTTTTTTTTTTGGTACTGGTCATTGAACCCAGGGGTGTTCAACCTCTGAGCTACACCCCAGTCCTATTTTATTTTGAAATAGGGTCTCACAAAATTGCCTTGGGTCTCACTAAGTTGCTGAGACTGGCCTTGAACCCATGATTCTCTTGTCTAAGCCTTCCAAGTATTAGGATTACAGGCATACACCACTGGCTTGGTCAAATATATATATATATATTTTTTTCCTTATACTGGAGATTGAACCCAGAGGCATTCTACCTCCTGGCTACATCTCTAGCCCTATATATTTTTTAAAATTCTTTATTTGGAAACAGGGTTTCACTAAGTTGCAGAAAGCCTCACTAAGTAGCCGAGGCTGGCTGAGAGCTTGTGATCCTTCTGTCTCAGCCTCCCAAGTACGGGGATTACAAGTGTGCGACACCATGCCCAGTGTGAACACTATGTGTGTGTGTGTGTGTGTGTGTGTGTGTGTGTGTGTGTACTGGGGATGGAACCCAGGGGCATTCTACCTCCAAGCTACATCTCCAGCCCTATTTTTTAGTCTTTTTTTTTTTTAAACAGGGTCTCACTGAGTTGCAAAGTGCCTTGCTAAGTAGCTGAGGAGGCTGTCCACGGTAATTATCTTTTTTTGGTCTATCTTGTGGTTGTTGTTAATGGATTCATGTCCTAGCTAGAATTGCCTTAACTCTGATTATAATGTTAGATAATTTCTAGATTTGCTTTTCTTTTTCCCCAAATCCACAATGAAGTTACTTCAGAACAGTTCATTTCTTAAGCAATTTGGCATTAAGATATATTTGACTTTTTACTTTTTATTGGTACTGGGGATTGAGCCCAGGGGTGTTCTAACTCTGAGCCAAACCCCCAGCTCTTTTTGTTTCAAAACAGGGGCCTGCTAAGGCTGGCCTTGAGCCTATGATACCCTTCCTGTTTCAGCCTCCCAAGCACTGGGATTACAGGTGTCCCCCACCATGCCTGGTGCACTGTTTGATCATTCTTCCACCCTGGAGTTCTTGGCCTTGGCACTTTAATCCTGAAACTTGCTACTGTGCTAAAGGAGACAGTTCATGTTTGCACCTGTAGACTTTGTAGCCAAGCCCACCATGAGAACTGGTGGCCCAGGGTCTACTCCAGGCCAGGACCGGAGGTAAAAACGCTCACTCCGCACTTGCGAGTCCGGCCTGCATGGACCAGGGCGCCGGGAGCAACAGATTTCCTTTCCTTGACTGTCAGTGGCAGCCTTCTACTCTGGGCTCTCATTTCAGAACAGTGGTTAGACCTGGGGCAATCTGGGTCCACAGGAATCCGTTTTCTACTTCTGCTCCAAGACAGACCAGGCCAAAGCCTTTGCAACCGTCAGGAAAAAGTGAAAGCAGTCACAACTCATTTGGGTGGAGACTGTTTCCTTTGGGCACAGTCTGAAACTCAGCTGGGATTCCTCCAGGCTCCATCTCCTATTACTCTCATTACTTTCCTCGGATGTTCTGAAAGGTTTTGGCATCTACTAACCTGGCCCCAAACCCTCTTGCAAATAAACCACAGATACACAATGGTAGACCATCGGAATAAAAAAAAGAACGTGGCGCATTCCCACGGCCCACTCGGGATGCAGTGACAAGTTCGGTACCTTCTATAAGGTCTTCGATGGCCTTCCTCACTCCTCTGTCAAAGGCTCGAGCATCGGCAGGGCTTTGGAAAGTAAGTCCAAACTTCCTGTTATCGACCTTCCAGTGATGAAACGTTGGATTGGCTTTGGTGTAGACCAAGTCCTTCCTTACGTAGCATTCCAATACCACCTGAAGGATTGAAACACACAGGCTGGTTACTTGTGGGACAGCCATGATGGGTCTGGTTACAGAAGTCTAACTGGGAATCGTCACTACCGAAGCCTCCTTGCCTTCACGGCGAGCCCCTCCACCGGGCGGCACACTTGGCTTCCTGTTGGCTGCCTGATCTGTGCCGCCCCCGCCCCCAGGTTCTGGTGGGGGCGCCTGTGCTGGCGACCCCCCCCCCACGCTCCTGTGCATGGCAGTACTCTTCCTCCTGCCCCAGTGAGAGCAGAGCGAGGTCCAGGCCCTGGGTCTGTTCTAACCACAGCCTTTCCTCCATCTTTCCTCCCTGCCTCAATGGGTTGCTTCCTGGGACTCTTTAAATTAAATGAGTTGAAAAGTACTTTTTTCTTTGGCCATACCAAGGGTTGAACATGCTAGGTAACCACTCTACCACCGAGCCGCTAGCCTTTGTGCAATGTCTGTCACGAGTTTCCTCTGGCTCAAAATCTCTGTGACCATCTTCGCCTCCTCCGCTGGCTCTACCCTTTGCAGGAAGAACCACCAAGTCCTTCCCTTCATCTGTCCTCCAACATCTTCTCTCTCGATTCTATTTCAGCTGCTACCACCCGGAGCGGGGACTCTGCTAACTCTACACTGGATTTCTGGAAGGAGCTCCATTTCCCCAACAATCTGGGCTCAGAACTGGCTTCTCCTTAGCCATAACCTTCACTGATCCTTTTATCTCTCGACCAAGACCCTTGATCTTTTTATCTCTAAGATGGAAAATAACTGCAGTGCTATCAGTGAGAAGGAGAATGTGCTTAGAAAACACGAATAATCGAGAAACTTGACAGGGTAACACTCACTCTGGAGGCAGCTCCATCACCAAGTCAGGTATTTATTGTGTCCGTCTGGCTAACTTTACAATGTTGTACCCGATTTCATTAGAACTCTAACAGTTTCATGTGTGCCAATCTTGTTCCCCTAATTTAATTTCCTTTTTATTTTATTTTTGTGGTGCTAGGGATTGAACCCAGGGGAATTTTACCTCCTAGCTATACCTCCAGCCCTATTTTTTCCTTATTTTGAAACAGGGTCTCACTAAGTTGCAGAGGGCCTCACAACTTGCTGAGGCTGGCCTCGAACCTGTGATCCTCCTGTCTCAGCCTCTCAAGTACTAGGATTACAAGTGTGTGCCTTCACGCCCAGCTTGTTCTCCTAATTTTAGATGCTAAGACATATCATAAAATAACTCCCTCCTTATCCAGCATGGAGCGATTGTTGATAAAGACACCAGTTTAGAGCCAGGCATAATGGCGCACCTTTGTAATTCCAGCATTTGGGAGGCTGAGACTGGAGGATCAGCCTCAGCTACTCAGTGTGTCCCTTCACAACTCAGTGAGACCTGAGACCTGTTTCAAAAATAAAAAGACTAAAAAAATAGAGCTGGCGGTATAGCCCAGAGTTATAAAGCGGTTCAATCCCCAGTACCACCAAAAAAAAAAAAAAAAAAAAAAAAAAAAAGACACCAGAGTTTATTTAACGTTATAGAATAAAAAAAGCATTGCACTCTTGTGAATAGAAGCTTCATTCTTTTTTCATAAAACCTCAAACTATTTACATTTATTCCTATGGCTTCATTATAAACACCACAATGATTTTGCTGAGATTTAATAGCTTCAGTCTTGTTCTGGCATTGCTCTACAATTAATACAAGGTGACCTTGTTATCTTAGACTAAGTAAAGGGCAAGATTAAAGGCCTG
This sequence comes from Muscardinus avellanarius, assembly GCF_963383645.1. NCBI lineage: Eukaryota > Metazoa > Chordata > Mammalia > Rodentia > Gliridae > Muscardinus > Muscardinus avellanarius. Next base: position 60,487,358 of record NC_137801.1, read on the forward strand.
TCCAAATTGCTATAACTTTAAAGAACATCTTTATTTATTAATTTTTTTTTTTTTTTTGCGGTACTGAGACTTGAACCCAGGGGCATTCTACCTCTAAGCTACACCCCTAGCCCTATTTTTTATCTTTTAATTTGAAACAGGGTCTCATTAAGTTATGGAGGGCCTCACTAAGTAGCTGAGGCTGGCTGCAACCTGGATTCTTCTGTGTCAGCCTCCCAAATACTGGGATTATAAGCGTGTGTCACAATGCCTGGCTGGAAAGAATATTTTTATTTATTTTTAGTATGTATGTATGTATGTATTTATCTGCAATATTGGGTATGGAACCCAGGGGCATTCTACCTCCGAGCTATACCCCTAGACCTATTTTTTATTCTTTATTATTATTTTTATTCTTTATTTATTTATTTTTGGTGATACTGGGGATGGAACCCTTCTACCTCCCGGCTACACTCCCAGACCTATTTTATATTTTATTTGGAAACAGGGTCTCTTAAGCCAGCTGAGGCTGGCTCTGAACCTGCGCGATCCTCCTGTCTCTGCCGCCCAAGCGCGGGGATTACAAGTGTGATCCACCACGCCCGGCTTTATTCTTTATTTTTGAAACAGGGTCTCGCTGAGTTGCAAAGGGCCTCACTAAGTAGTAGCTGAGGCTGTCTTTGAACCGCGATCCTCCTGTCTCAGCCTCCCAATGTAAAGAATAATTTTAAGTGAGCACAAATTTCAAGGATATGTCAAAACAAAAAGAAATTCAACGCTGCCTAATAAATGATCCCTAAATTAATAAGAATAGCAATCAAACTGGTATATTAAGCAACCCCAAGCAATTAACTTTATGACAGTATATTGAAAGAAGACAACAGTTATGGTAAAATTGCTTGTCGTGGCCATTTTCCCTAAGAATAGCACAACAGCTAAATGTCAGCCCAGCCCCATTCCAAATTTGGGGAATTCAAATAACCAAGCCTTTAACTAACAAATGTTATCTATTTTAGAATTTAATAGTCAATTGAAAAATCTCAAAATAAACTTTTTGCAAAGATAAAAATCAAATTTTCTGTATTTTAGGGTGAAAAAAATTAGTCCCTGGTTGACACTGTCCAACTTTAAAAATGATTCCAAAGGTATATTTTCTTAGAAAAGTGTAAGTCAAGTAAGTTCAGCCACTTAAATTAGGTGAGGGGGAGAGATCAGACACCACCTCCTTCTGTCCTCTTGAGCAAATTAACACCAGAGCAAACCTAAGTTTAACAGCAAAATGAGAAAGTTCAGATGTATTCATCTTTAGAACAGATGTCAGCTGTTGGGTCAAGTTTTGGCATACACACATTTAGGCAGGGATGTAAAACCTGAGAACGGCTTTAAAAATGTGCGTGTGCGTGTGCGTGTGTGTGTGTTTACTGGGAATTAAACCCAGGGGAATTCTACCTCTGAGCTGTACCCCCAGCCCTTTTTAAAAATTTGTAGCCGGGCGTGGTGGCGCACGCTTGTAATCCCCGTGCTTGGGAGGCGGAGACAGGAGGATCGCGCAGGTTAGAAGCCAGCCGTGCTGGCGTAAGAGACCCTGTTTCCAAATAAAATATAAAATAGGTCTGGGAGTGTAGCCTGGAGGTAGAAGGGCTTCCAGGAACCCCAGTACCACCACCAAAAAAAAGGTAAATTTGGAGTAGGGTCTGGCTGAGTTGCCAAGGTTGGCCTTGAATCTGGAATCCTCCTGTCTGAGCCTCCAATGTATTGGGGATTACAGGCATTAAAAAATATTTTTTTAAAAGATGTGTATGTTTTAAAATTTGACATGAGAAATGCAAACTATAAATTAAGTAATGTAGATGAAAAAAGAGATGCTCTAGACTCCCTTCCCGTCTTCCCATTTCCAGTGTCACCCGCTGTCGTTATAACGGGCAGCACCCTAATTCCCTGGCGATGTCTTCTTCAGATATGAACAGCAGCTTGTGTGTAAGCATACACATTGTTTTATTATTGTTTAATTTATTTTGCGGTACTGGGGATTGAACCCAGGGGCATTCTACCTCTGAGCTATACCCTCAGCCCTATTTTTCCATTCTTTTTTTTTCTTTTTTAGGTGCCGGGATGGAACCCAGGGGCATTCTACTTAAAAGCTATACCTCCAGCCCTATTTTTTATTCTTTATTTTGAAACAGGGTCTCACTGAGTTGCAGAGGGCCTCACTAAGTAGCTGAGGCTGTCTTCGAACGGTGATCCTCCTGTCGCAGCTTCCCAAATGCTGGGATTACAAGCATGTGCCACCACACCCGACTCTATTCTTTGTTTTTTGTTTTTGTTTTTGTTTTTGGTTTTTTTTTTTTTTTGGTGGTACTGGGGATGGAACCCAGGGGCCTTCTACCTCCGGGCTATACTCCCAGACCTATTTTTTTTTAAATATATTTTTATTTGGAAACAGGGTCTCTTAAGCCAGCTGAGGCTGGCTTCGAACCTGCGGGATCCTCCTGTCTCACGCCCCTGCTTTCCATTTTTTGTTTTGAAACAGGGTCTCCCTAAGTAGCTGAGGTTGGCGGTGAGCCTGCGATCTTCCTGTGTCAGCCTCCCAAGTACTGGGATTACAAGCGTGCACTACCACTCCTGGCTCATACACGTTTGAATGTAGCCACACCTATAAACTGTTTAGCAACTTGCTTTTTATTTTCTTTAAAAACATGTCTTACGGGATGAGGGTATTTCTCAGTGGTAGAGCATGAGCTTAGTATGGTGGAGACCCTGGGCTAGATCCCCAGCACCATAACATAGAAAAGACACAGGTTTTAGAGATACAAGAAGGCAGTAAGGTTCTCAATATGGGTGTATGAGATTCATTCAACCATTCTCCATACTAATGGATGTTTGAGTAATTTGTAGTTGGTTACTTTAATAACACTTCAATCTACATCTATATATGTATGTATGTATATGTACATAGATACATAGATTTTTTTTTTCTTTTTTCTTTTTTGGTGGTATGGGTGATTGAACCCAGGGGCATTCTACTTTTGAGCGACACCCCAAGTCCTATTTTATTTTGTATTTTGAAACAGGGTCTTGCTCATTGCTGAGGCTGGCCTTGAAACAGCAATCCTCCTGTTTCAGTCTCCTAAATACTGGCCTGTGCTACCACACACAGGGATTACAAGCATGCACAGATATTAGAATCCAGCTTTATTATTATTTTTGGTGGTACTAGGGATTGTACCCTGGACCCTGGGGAGAGTCTACCTCCAAGTTACAACCCCAGCCCTATTTTTATTGTGTTTTTTTTTTTTTTTTGTGGTACTGGGAAATGGATCCCAGGGGCATCCTATCTCCAAGCTATACCCCCAGCCCTATTTTTGATTCTTTATTTTGAAACAGGATCTCACTGAGTTGCAAAGGACCTCACTAAGTAGCTGAGGCTGTCCACAAACCGTGATCCTCCAGTCTCAGCCTCCCAAATGCTGGGATTACAAGCCTGCACCATCACGCCCAGCTTTAATTTTAACATCGTAAATAGTAATAGCTCTAACTAGCCAAAACAAAGAATGGTCTTTGGGTACTTCATAAACTTAAAGTATACAGGAATCCTGTAACTAAAATAGCTAAGGCCTACAGCTGGGTGTGGTGGCAGTGTTGTTCTAGTACTTGGGAGGCTGAGAAAGGAGGATCACATGCTTAAGGTCAGCCTCAGTAATGTAAGGAGACTCTCAACAACACAGTACCTGCTTCAAAACAAAAAATAATATGGGCTGGGGCTGTAGCTTGGAGGAAGGATGGGTCTGGGTTCAATCCCCAGGCACACACACACACACACACACACACACACACACACTCACACACAATAAGTAAATAAAAATAAATAAAAAAGAACTGTTGCTGTCCACCAGTTTTGTCTAAGCTTATTTCTATAGGATAGTGTTCATGTGTGTTGTGTGTGTGTGTGTGTGTGTGTGTGTGTGTGTGTGTGTGTGTGTTTGCTTGGGATTAAACCACCCAGGGGCATTCTACCTCCTAGCTAAACCCCCAGCCTGATTTTTTTTGGGGGGGATCTGGGGATGGAAGCCAGGGGCATTCGACCTCTGCATTACACCCCCTGCCCTATTCTGTATTCTTTACTTAGAAACAGGGCCTCACTAAGTTGCGGAGGGCCTCACTAAGTAGTAGCTGAGGCTGTCCGTGAACCGCGATCCTCCAGTCTCAGCCTCCCGAATGCTGGGATTACAAGAGTGAGCCACCACGCCTGGCAATTCTTTATTTTAAGTTGCAGAACGCCTCACAAAGTAGCTGAGGCTGGCTGTGAACCTGTAATCCTGTCTCAGCTTCCCCAGTACTGAGATTGTAAGTGTGCGCCACCAAGCCTAGCTAGAATAATGTTCTAAGATATAAAATGCTAGGTAAAAAGTTAAGCACATTTAAAGTTAAAATTCTAGCTGGGCATTGTGGGGCAACCCTGTAATCCCAGTAATTGGGAGGCTGAGACAGGAGGATCGTAGGTTTGCGGCCAGCCTCAGTAGCTTACTGAGGCCCTCTACAACTTAGTGAGACCCTGTTTCACAATAAAAATTAAATAGGGCTGGGGGTGTAGTTCAGAGGTAGGATGGCCCTGGGTTCAATCTCCAGTACCACAAAAATAAAATAAAATCTTGCTAAATTGCCTTTCAAAGATCCTTGCCAGCTCTAATTCCTACCAAAAGTGACCAGAGAATCTCAATAAACGAAACCAAGGCAGGATTGGTACAATCAACTCTAGATTTTGTGATCTATCTTTGTAAGGAAGTTTATCACACAATTTCTTTAAACAGTAAACAAACTCTATCTAAAATAAGATTTAACTCAGAAAGTGTGTGTGTGTGTGTGTGTGTGTGTGTGTGTGTCTGTGTATGTGTGTGTGACACTGAGGATTGAACCCAGGGGCATTCTACTTCTGAGCTACACTCCCAGCCCTATTTTTTATTCTTTATTTTGAAACAGGGCCTCCCTAAGTTGCAAAGAGCCTCCCTAAGTAGCGGAGGCTGGCCTCGAACCTGTGACCTTCCTGTCTCAGCCTCCATGCCCAGCTAGGAGGCACCACCATGCCCGGCTAGAAAGTTTCAATTTATGTACACTGTCTTGGAAAAGCTTTATTGTCCCCAACTTCCAAAATGATCCGGTTATTTGTGAATGGGAGAATATAAAATACATGTTTCTTTTCCCATGGTAATAATGACAGTTAAGCCCACAAGTCCCAATATGTAACTAAAAACAAACAAAATAAAACTCCACAACACCCTGAAATTCAGAACTGATGTTGGAACAACTACTACTTATACAACTTCTATCAGAAAGAGCACTCTACCCCTGAGCTATCCCAAAGCCCAGAAAATCCCTCCCTCCCTTCCTTCCTTCCTTCCTTCCTTCCTTCCTTCCTTCCTTCCTTCCTTCCTTCTTTCCTTCTTTTTTTTGGGTCTGGGGATGGAACCCGGGGGCATTTGACCTCTGGGCTACGCCCCCTGCCCTATTTTTTATTTTTGATTTTGAAACAGGGCCTCACTAAGTTGCGGAGGGCCTTATTGAGTAGCTGAGGCTGTCCGCGAACCACAATCCTCCAGGTCTCAGCCTCCCGAATGCTGGGATTACAAGCGTGCGCCACCACACCTGGCTCTCTTTCTTTTTAAATGGTACTAGGGATCGAACCCAGGAGTGTTCTACCTCCAAGCTCCATACACTTCCAGGCCTTTTTATGTTTTTACTTTATTTTTTGCTTTGTGACAGGATCTGGCTAGGTTGCTAAGAGTCTTTCTTTGCTGCTGAGGCTGGCGTTGAACTGGCATTCTTCCTGTCTCAGCCTGGGAATTTTCCTGTCTCAGCCTCCCAAGTCCTGGGATCACAGGTGTTTGCCACCACATCCAGCCCCAGAGCATTTCTAAAGGGAAAAACAAATGAGACGCTGGCTACCAAACTCTGAGCACAGCTAGATGAAAAATAAAAATACGTACAAGGGGGAAACAACATCAAAGGGTTGTGTGTGTTGTGACTCTGGTTCAGTTTTGGGGTCAACATGACTGGATATCAAATACTGAGTCCAGGTCCCCAAAATAAATCACCAAGAACGAGAAATATTTGTGAATCCTAATTTCTTAAATTATAACTCTACAGTTGCTATTAGCATACAATAACTCAACCAAAGGGCAAGCATTGTACTTAGCACTGGTAAGCGCTAGAGAAACAATAGTTATTTCACTTGTTGGTACCGTGGTTACACTGCCTTTATTGCAAAAATCTCATATAAGAATGTTTCAATCATCTGAGCAGTACCTAGAGAGCTTCCTGAGTAGATACTTCTTAAAATTAGCTGTGTCCCCCCCTTTGACTTTTCGGAAATGAGCCAAGTGTAAAAAAGGAATTTCTGCTAATTCATTTGTGACACTGATACATTGTTCTGTATTATCTATTTTATAAGTATTTATTTACTTATTTGTGGTACTGGGGATGGAACCCAGGGGCATTCTTCCTCTAAGCCTACACTCCCTGCCCTATTTTTTTTTTTTTTGGTGGTACTGGGGTTCCTGGAAGTCCTTCTACCTCCGGTGTACACTCCCAGACCTATTTTTACATTTTTATTTGGAAACAGGGTCTCATAAGCCAGCGCGCATGGCTGGCTTCGAACCTGCGCGATCCTCCTGTCTCTGCCTCCCAAGCGCGGGGATCACAAGCGTGCGCCACCACGCCCGGCTCCTGCCCTGTTTTTTTATTCTTTATTTTCAAACAGTCTCACTAAGTCGTGGAGGGCCTCACTAAGTAGCTGAGGATGTCTGCAAACCACCATCCTCCAGTCTCTGCTTCCTGAATGCTGGGATTACAAGCGTGCGCCACCACGCCTGGCGTAACTTTTTTTTAAATGCTAAGAAAATCAAATCTACATGCGCAACACATAAAACTTAACGTACGCTGTTATAAAGGGTCTTGAATGTGACACTGACAGTCTTGGTGTGGACTGCATTCTCTCCGAGAGAGCCTGGCCCACTATGTACATCTGGGATCATCTGTTGGCTTCTGAATATATATATGTACACTCCATGAGCAAATACGGACAAGAGTAATCTTTCGTGTTTAGGACCACTAACTTAAAATAGACTTGTTTTTTTCTATATTCCTTCCTATCACAGACACCATCGTAACGAAGACCTGGACGTCCAAGTTCCTTCATGAGACTGTATGTAACCAACTATCAATCCTTCCACTCTTAGAAGATAACGATACTCTCAAGGATTTATTTATATATAAGCATGCTCAATTATTTTTAGACATGTGAGACCACTGCTTTTTTGTTAAGTTTCTTTTTCTGAACATGTTTTACTGGTTACTTAGGAATAAAAGCTATGGTGCCTTGTAGATAAACAGATTTATTTATTTTGGGTCCTAGGGACTAAACCCAGGGCCATTCTACTTCTGTGCTACACTCTCAGATGATTTTAGTTTTTATGTATTTATTTGTTTAGGTACTGAGGGTTGAACACAGGGACATTCTACCTTTGAGTTACACCCCGGCCCTACTTCATAATTTATTTTGAAACAGGATCTCACTAAGTTTCAGGGGGGTCTTGGTGAGTTCTTGAGGCCGGCCTGGAACCCGTGATCCTCCTGTCTTACCCTCCCAAGTCCTGGGATTATAGGTTGCACAACCACGCCTGGGGATAAATGCTTATTTAGAAGGACACAAATGGCAGATAAAATTCTCTGCCTTTGTACTGGACCTTCTACCATCCAAACTTCAACGGCAAGATCCACGAGAAAACTCTTGTGCTGTGTGTGTGCGCGTGTGTGTGTGTGTGTAATACTAGGGATTGAATCCAGGGGCACTGCACCTTCAAGTTACATCCCCTAGCCCAATTTTATTTTATTTAATTTTTTGAAACATAGTCTCACTGGGTTGCTGAGAGTCTCACTACTTGATGAGGCTGTCCTTAAACTTGAGATCCTCCTGTCTCAGCCTCCTCAGTACTGGGATTACAAGTATGTGCCGCCATACCTGGCCAAACCCTACATTTTTAAAACTCTGGCTTCACAGTTAAGTATGATTATTTGAGTCATAATAATAAAGGACTTTTGTTTTGAATACCTCATTGCAAGGACAGAAAGCAGTCTTGATTAATCAAAGATGCAAACAAGACAGCTAAATATACTTCTAAGTATCTGAGCTACATAGTGTGTGGTCAACAGCTGGAAAGGGAAGGTTATGTTTTAAAATTTGGCACCAGCTCCAGAGTGGGGGCTTTTGAAGTTTTTGCAAGAGTTTGAAGCCAGAGAAGAGTTTTTTTTTTAACGCAAAGAAAGTGGACATTGCTATTTAACCAGCGAGTCGTGCGTCTGCTATTACCAGTTTGTCTTTCTGTCGTTCACCATGGATGAGAAAGCCGCTTCGTCCATTGCCTTCAGGGTGCAGGACCTTACAGACCCCGACGCGGCTGATCCCGCCTCCTTCCTGTGGGAACCATCCCCCGCTGGAGTCATCTCTGGTCATAACCACAGCCTTGACACGCACAATATAGCTGTCACTAAAACGACAACAAGGAGAACGGGGCATGACAACGGTCTGGTAGCTGCAGAACATGTTTCTCCACGTAAGATGACCACCGGCCAGCATTCCCTGGACTGGTCGACAGAGAATCTATGCCTGGCAGGAACCTTGAGGGGCAGCCCGTCTCAAAGATCTCTTAGGGGAAAAAACCCAACAGGTAAACTCAATATAGTTAAAAAGATACCTAGTAATAAAAAAGATACTTGCGTCTTTGAAGAAATATGCATGCATAATGTCCTCCAGTTTCTGGGTATTAAAAATTAACTAATAGACAACAAATGAGCCGATCTTAATAATTTGTTATCTGTGAGTTGGGAAGATAAACCCATTAACTTAAGTGGGTAGTTATCCTAAACTTAGTTTACAATGAAATACCAAATCTTATTAATACTTTAATGAAGGTAATAATCTTATTTAGCATAAGATAATCTACTTTTCAAATCACAAATTCCCCATAAGATGATTTTTATAGGCAGGAATATATTTTAATTCAAATACCTTCACACATTTGCAGCCTCCTATTTGTGTTTATTTTTTCCAACCCAAAACTCGAGTTTCGCAATAAGCCACTTTGCACCCTTGCCAAAAATCCTTTCTCCCCCAGAGACCAGCGCTAGCTTCTTTTCAGTCTTCTTCATTGCTTTGGGGGGAAATTAACTTTGGGTTTTCAGCAAGGCCATTAAGTTCTCAGTTGACATTTTCTTGCTTTGGGTAGAATTTGTGTTTTACCCATTCAAATGTATATTCATGTGCCCTGCCAGATTCTAAGACAACCTCTTGTCTCTCGCGCCCACAATCTGCCAGACACTCAGGGCCAGTCCCCCTGCTGCACATCCTGTCCACCCAACGGCGAAGCCACCCAGATTTCCCGTGACCTCCAGTGGCTCTGACTCCACCATGACCCAACATCCTCCCAACCTGGGTCCCCAGGACTCAAGGCCCAACAGCCCCTAACTTCCTCATCTTCTCCTGGCCCATTCCTTTGGTTTTTAAAAATGATGGTAAGAGCGGGGCGTGGTGGTGCACGCTTGTAATCTCAGCATACGGGAGGCTGAAACCCGGAGGATCGTGGTTCGCGGACGGCCTCAGCTACTTAGTGAGGCCCTCTGCAACTCAGTGAGACCCGGTTTCAAAATAAAGAATAAAAAATAGGGCAGGGGGTGTAGCTTGGAGGTCATTTGTCCCTGGGTTCCATCCCCAGACCCGCAAAAAAAAAAAAAAAAAAGTTATGGTAAGAGCCGGGCACACTTGTAATTCCAGTACTTGGGAGGCAGAGACAGGAGTACTTGGGAGGCAGAGACAGGTTTGAGCCAGCCTCAGCAACTTAATAAGACCCTGTTTCAAAAAAAAAAAAAAAAAAATCAGGCTGAAGATACAGCTTGGAGGTAGAACGCTCTGGGTTCACTCCCCACCCTCTCCCCAAAGCACATTTTAGGTGTTGACATCAGTGACACTCAGCATATTCACATCCACCTCCAGAGCCTTTTCAGTATCCCAAAATAATCTCTGTACCCATCAAACACCAACTCCACTGTCTCCTCCCTGCACACCTCAGTCCTGGCCACCACCCTGAGCTTTCTGTCCCTGTGAATCTGCCTGTTCTGGTAACTTTGAAAATGTTTCTTTTGCTCTTTTTGGTACTGGGTCCTGGAGATTGAACCTAGAGGCATTCGAATTCCAAGTTATTTTTTCTATTTTTTTGTTTTGTTTTGAAACAGGGTCTCACTAGGCTGCTAGGAGTCTTACTACATTGCTGAGATTGGCCTCAAACCTCAATCCTCCTGTCTCAGCTTCCCATGAACTAGTACTATAGGTGTGTACCACTGCACCGCCCCTCACTTTACTTTTCTTTTCTTTTCTCCTCTCCCCTCCCTCTCCCTCTCCTCTCTTCCCCTCCCCTCCCTCCCTCCTTTTCTTTCTTTTCTTTCTTTTTTCACAGTACTGGGGATGGAACCCAGGGACATTCTATCTCTGAGCTACACCCCTGGTCCTATTTTTTAGTCTATTTATTTATTTATTTTTGTGGTACTGGGGTTCCTGGAAGCCCTTCTACCTCCTGGCTACACTCCCAGACCTATTTTATATTTTTATTTGGAAACAGGGTCTCCTAAGCCAGCGCGCGCGGCTGGCTTCGAACCTGCGCGATCCTCCTGTCTCTGCCTCCCAAATGCTGGGATTACAAGCGTGCGCCACCACGCCCGGCTCCCCCCCCCCCCCCCACTTTCTTAACCTACATAAAGTAGAAGGTGCTTCTGTAGGATCCACGAAGCCTAGACGCGGGGCAGGGACTTCCGTTGCGGGCTCTTCACCCTCCCTCCCTTCCTCAGAAGCTCAGACACTGGACCATGCCATCCTCAGTCTTCTACAGCTCCGGGTCACCCTTGGCCCCCAGACCCCTGAAGAGGTGAGCAGCCAGGCTCACTCTCCCTCCACCTCTCTGCCATGATCGCCGCCATAATACTTGGTCATTTCATTACTGATTCTGAGCATCCTTCTGATTTCTTGGCCTTTTAAGTTAATGGTGTGTGTGTGTGTGTGTGTGTGTGTTGTTGTTGTTGTTGTTGTTGTTGTTGTTGTTGTTGAATCCAGGGAGATTCTACCTTGGAGCTATACCTCCAACCCCCTTTTATTCTGAAACAGGGCCTCACTAAGTTGCAGAAGCTGGCCACGAACCTGCGATCCTCTGGCCTCAGCCTCCCAGGTACTGGGATTACAAGTGTGCGCCACCACAGCTGGCTCACTGGGACTTTCTCCCTCTAGTGCCTTTGTTTTGCACCCAACCACAGAACCCCATGCGCAGGCCAACCCTTGACCTTATTCCCAACAGCTGCACCACCTCCAAACCTCAACTGTCAGCATCTTTAGCCAGGCATGGTGGCGCATTCCTATAATCCCAGTACTTGAGAAGCTGAGACAGGAGGATCACAGTTTTGAGCACAGTCTCAGCAACTTAGTGAGACTCTCAATAACCTAGGGAGACCATCAACAATTTAACAAGACTCCATCTCAAAATAAAAAAATAAAGCCAGGCGTGGTGACACACACTTGTAATCCTAGTACTTGGGAGACTGAGACAGGAGGATCTCAGATTCAAGGACAGCCTCAGCAATTTAGTTGAGCCCAGAGGATCTCAGCACCCTAAGTGAGACCCTGTTTCCAATTAAGAAATGAAATTGGCCTAGGGTTTAGCTCAGAGACAGAATGCCTCTGGGCTCAAGTCTCAATACCACAAAAATAAAGGAAAAATAAGTAAATAAAGGCTAGGGGTATAGCTTGAAGTTAGAATGTGTCTGGATTTAATCCTAGGTACGAGAGAGAGAGAGAGAGAGAGAGAGAGAGAGAGAGAGAGAGAGAGAGAGAGAGAGAGGTCCTGCTTCCCAACCATTACCTCCTTACTCTGTACCTCCTCCCTCCAGACTCCAACTACCACTGACTCATGTTCTGAGCCATGGCTGCCTTCCCTCTGCTTTCCACAGAGGCAGCAGGTCCTCACTTTGCTTCTCTACCCAACACGAGCCCCAGGGTCTACAGTGATCCAATATTCCTCTGCACACACCCTGCTTTTAACTGCCTGGCACAACCAACCTTGCTGAGTTCCCCCACCTCTCTACTCCCTTCCACACCCAGGCTGCTGGCCGCGGCGGGGTGGAAATCCCATTCTGCTGCTCACAGACCTTGTTTTAAAGTCCTAACGATTAACCCCCAGTGAATCCTCTGGTGCCACCTGCATGATGCTACATCTGCTCAGTCTGTCCCCAGCACTGCCAAACGCTCGCTCTCAGAAGAGGGACGAGCTTGCTTTTGTTTCACTGAGAAACTAGACGCCATCAGAAGAGACCCACACCTTCATGCCTCTCACCCTGAACCAGTCATCTCTGCCTCTCTCCTCCTGCAGTTGTGGCCGGCCTGGCCGGGCAGGCTCCTCCCGCAAACACCTGCTCGGCTGACGGTGTCCGCAATCGTATTCCCATCCCGGCCCTGCAAGCCAGTGCCCGTGTGATTTCCCTGCTTGGGCATCTCATGGATCAGACTGAACACCAACACGGCCCCACACATCTGGTTCTCCTTTCCAGATAGATCCAGAAGCCACTTTCCCACCTCCATCAACACAGAGCCATCGCTCTCCACTGGGATCACGGCAGTGGCCTCCCAACTGGCACTTCCTCCATGCGTGCATGTCCTTTTCCAGAAACTGATTAGACGGTGACATACTCAAACCCTCCAGCAGCTTCCGAGCACGGTGCGCCCTTGCCTCCGCCTCTCCCTGCCTGTCCACGTCTGCCCGCGGCCTCCTGGATGGGCCTCCACATGAAGCCCATTCCTGCTGCGGGGCCCCGGCACTTGCTCTCTGTCTCTTCCACTTAAAACCTCATTTCTACCTTTCCAGTGTTCAGCTCATCCCCTCATTTCACTCAGTCTCTGCCCATTGTTATTTCATTAGAGAAGAAGCCCCACACTGTTCTAATAAAGCAGCACCCTCCCCCTCTTGGTCTTCTCATCCAGCCTGCTCTGTAGTATCTCATTTTTCTCCTGCTGGGATGCAAACTGCCTATGAGCAAGGACTTTGCTCTTCTAGTTTAATGAGGTGACCCCAGAGCCCAGAGTGGGACCTGGCATGCTGCTAGATTACGGAATGAATGGCTTAGACACAATATGAGCCTGGCTTAAGAAACGTATCTGTAGCTAGCAGAGTCCCTATAAAAATACAAAGTGTTCAGTACTCGAGTGCTTATGAACCATAAGGAAAGCCATGAAGATTTCCTTTTCTTTAACTGGGAAACTGAATTAAAAAAAATCACAAGGCTGCACAAGTAGAAGTACATGCAACAATTACACACGGCACATCTCAGGTCTGCAGGGATGTGCGCTGAGATCCCAGACACTAAGAACATGTGAGCCCGGCGGTGCTCACCTGTAATCCTAGCACTTGGGAGGCTGAGCTGGGAGGATTGCAGATTGGAGGTCAGCCTTGACAGTTTAGCAAGACCCTGTTTCAAAGTAAAAAAAAAAAAGTGCTGAGTTTGTAGCTCAGAGGTAGAATGCCCTGGATTTGATCCCCAGAACCACTAAATCTAACCAAACCAAACACCCCACTGTTTATTTCCAGATTATAAGGACCACTCCTTTGGACTTTGCCGGCATGCTATGGCATCCTCCTTCCTGACTCCATCCTCCTGGCCGGTGCCTTCCCAGAGCACAGACTCCTGCGCTGGCGGGGCGGGGCGGGCAGGAAGAACCCCCAGCGCCCATCTCCTGCATCCGGCACTACCTGGCTACTTAAGCCTGGCCTGGGATGAAGTGCCGAGCCCGGCGACTGGGGAATCCAGCTGCGTGGTGGCCGCCGGACTTCCCATCTGTGGCTTACTGACATCACTCAGGCACCTCGCCTGCCCAGAGCAGAGAGGACAAGGAGCTCTACTGCTGAAAGGTAGAGCAGAGGAACACTCCCTTCCCGCCTCCCCTCCCCCTCTTTCTGGAAAGAATTAAACAACATCTGTTTAAAACAGATGCAGGGGTTTGTTGGGTGGGGGATGGGACAGGAAGGGCGAGGAGACATTCTTTGCTTTTTTTTTGGTACCAGGAATGAAATCCAGAGGCATTCTATCTCTGACCCTTATTTGAAACAGGGTCTGCAAACCTCCTATATCTCAGCCTCCCTGGAATTACAGGTCACCGTCAGATTCTTTTTAAAAATCTGTGCTAGGAAAATGCCACCGGGTGCCTTAGAAACATTTTCAAAACATGCCACCATTGTCATAAAACTTCTGACCCTGGCAGCTGGGCACACAGTGCGCTGGCAAGGACCTGGTGGGGCTTCAGATGTGGGCCCGGACACTAACCGAATGGGGCCCAAGCCTGGACGGGGGCAGAGCCACCCAGACAAACAGCGTCACCCGCAAGAGCACCCACCACTGGGCAAGAGCGGTCTTCAGCTGGGTTATGAGTGACACTGGCTGGCCCAGAGCTCTTCCACGTCAGGAAAAAGCTTTATGTTCCCAACGTCAATGTGCCTGTCCCTCGACCACTCTAGTAGGCGCACGAGGCGGCAATGAGCGATGGCAGAGTAGGCAGGCAGAGAAGGGACCACTTCAATCCCAGCTAGCGCCGCAGATGAAGTCTGAGACCTCAGCATACATGTTCCGAGGTTTCTCCAGATTTGAAGAAGGCCACGTCATAAAAGTAAACAAAGGAGCTGCAAGAGTCTGTGCGCACACAGTAAAGAAAGCACGCTTCAGCCGGGCGCGGTGGCGCGCGCTTGTCATCCCCGCGCCTGGGAGGCGGAGACAGGAGGATCGCGCTGGTTCGGAGCCAGCCTCGCTGGCTTAAGAGACCCTGTTTCCAAATAAAAAGTATAAAACGGGTCTGGGAGTGTAGCCCGGAGGTAGAAGGGCTTCCAGGAACCCCAGTACCACCAGAAAAAAGAAAAGAAAAAAGAAAAAGAAAAGAAAAGAAAAAAAAGAAGAAAGCATACTTCAAGCCCGGGGTAGAGGCATACACCCGGTGCTTGGGAGGCTGAGACAGGAGGACTGTGGGTTCAAAGGCTCTCACCAACCTAGTGGGATCCTGTTTCAGAAATAAAAATAATGCCGGACTGGGGTATAGCTTGGAAGTAGAATACCCTGGGCTCAATCTCCAGCAACACACACACACACACACACACACACACACACACACACACACGTGTGGTGGTGCTTGCCTGTAATTCCAATAATATGTGGGAGGCTGAGATAGGAGGATTACAGGTTCAGGGTCAGCTTCAACCATTTAATCAGGACCTCCACAATTTAGTGAGATTGTTTCAAAATAAAAAAAATGGGGTTGAGGGTGTAGCTCAGAGTTTGAGTGTCTCTGGGTTTGACTGTCTGTCACACACACACACACACACACACACACACACACACACACACACACACTTTCTGGGCTTCAGTTTCTTCTTCTGCAAGATAAAGACAGGATCTACCCTGCTGCTTAAAGGCAATGATAACGGCCAAGTGCCAGGGCCAGAGAAGCCAGATGAGTGGCAGCCATCATTATTTTTGCTGAAAGGCTGGCATTGATGGCAAAAACAGATCCTTTACCCCCACGCCCCACCTCCACTGAGGAGTCAGTTCACAGACCCGCCTCGGCTGTCAGAGTGCGGGGCGGGGCGCTGCGCAGGGAACTGGGGCTCCTGCATCTCTCAGCACGGGTCGGTTTCAGAAAGACCAAGCGTGACGGCATGAGGCAGGCAGGGCCCCTGGAGAGGACGGCGATCTGTAGGCCGCGGAGAGCTGGCCCTGGGAGGCTGCCCGCCCTTCCAGGGAGGCAGATCTGAACTTTTACACCCCTATAAATTCCTCCCCACCCCTACCTCATCACCAGTCCTTATCTGATTACGAGGCTTCTTTATCTCTCCATTATGCTAAACTCACTTCCTTCCAGCCTTCCTTCCGCTCTTCCCCACTTTACCAGACCCTGGGGGGGGATCAGCCCAGATCCCAGCCTCTCCGGCCCAATGCCCAGACAGCACTGAGCCAAACGTCACCAGCTTCTCCAGGTGCCTTGTTTGAATCACATCCCTGCGCCCCGGTCTTTCTTGTCCTATAGATTTATGAAGGTTCTTAGGTTACATCGAATCACACACACATATGTAGATGACATGAGTGTGCAAAATATATGTGGATATGATATATACATATCTACACATAAAAATATATCTAGTGATCTCTGGAGAATGAATCAATAAAATGTTTCGGCAGAATCAAATGCATCGAGAAGCCAAAGGTATAAGTCATAGTCTATTTATTAGGTCCGGTGGCGTTTTTGTGAGTGTCCACTGTCGTGGTGGGGCACTCCTGCATTCTCAGTCCTTGGGAGGCTAAGACCAGAGGATCGCAAGTTTGAGGCCTGTCTAAACAACTTAGCGAGACCCCCAGCAACTTAGCAAGAACCTGTTTCAAAATAAATAAAATAGGGCTAGAGGGCCGGACGTGGTGGCGCACGCTTGTAATCCCCGCGCTTGGGAGGCAGAGACAGGAGGATCGCGCAGGTTTGAAGCCAGCCGCCCTGGCTTACGAGACCCTGTTTCCAAATAAAAAATTATAAAGTAGGTCTTGGGGTTTAGCCCAGAGGTAGAAGGGTTTCCAGGAACCCCAATACCACACACACACACACACACACACACACACAACACTAGGGCTGGAGGGCAGGTCTGAGGTAGAATCCCCAGTACCAAAAAAAGTGGATTGCCCTGGTATATGTATATATAAATAAATGTATATATTCTGAACTTGATGGGCAACAAAAGTTATACAGAATGTGGTTTTATGCAGGGCGCTAAGAGAGTCTGCTCTGCAGTTTCCCTCACTAGAGGCAGAAGACTGGCTCTGCAAGCCTAATGCCACAGGAAATAGGGCCTTTATATTAGTTGCCGAAATGTGGACTGTTTGTGTGGTCAGGGTAAGTCACGACAGCAAACTGTTAAGAAGAGCTCACTAATTCCTGAGGGAGAGGGACTCATTTGCAAAGATGCCATTTCTGACAGTGGGCCGGCCTGGGGAAAACACCGACTCTCTCTTCAACACCAAGAAGTGGGCGCTGTGAAGCAGAAAAGACACTTTCTGAGCAGTAAATATTTGTTTCATAAAAAGAATTGGTGTGCACATTATCAGAGTTAGGGAAGGCTTAAGAAAAAGGCTTCCCAGCCAAGCGTGGTGGTTTACGCCTGTAATCCCAGTGCTTGGGAAGCTAAGACAGGAGGATCACAGGTTTGAGGTCAGCCTCAGCAACTTGGTGAGGCCCTCAGCAACTGAGTTAAGACCCTGTTTCAAAATAAAGAAATAAAAAGGGCCGGGGTGTAGCTCAGAAGTAAACTGCTCCTGGGTTCAATGCCTGGTACAAAGCAAACAACTCAAAAGTGAAATTATAGTCGGAGAGTCAGTATCTGCTAGGAAAGAGCCGATGTACTAGATCAGGTGACCTTAGTCACCTGAGTCTGAACCCGCGATGCCAGGGCGAGATGCTAGTGACCACACTGCCAGGAGGAGGGAGCCGGCCCTTAGGCCGCCGCACCGCGTCCCTGCCCTGCCCAGATGCCGTGACTAATCCTGCCCCTGCAGAGCACCCCTGCCCCCAAAGGTTACACCACCACTCTGGTATGTTTTATCTGCACGATCAGTTTAGGGTGTTTTTTAATCATACGAAATGAGTTTTCAGGAACAGAACCCCAAGATATAACATGGTACCTAAAAGACATGTGCCAGGCCTCTGCTTTCCAATGAACTGGGGACCTAACCTTTATCCAGGAACCAATCAGCCTAGGAGCCCAGGGGCCTGCTTCCGTGTGAGAATCCTGAGCCCTCTAGGGTACCACTAGCTTTTCTTCCTTCACTCTGTATTGGGCTCTGAATCGGTGAACAAAGCCACAGAAAACTTGTGCCACAAGCCGAAGTTCTGCTGTTCCCAGGGTCAGTAGGGTCCTCTGTGCCCAAGGCTGACCGTGGAGGGGGAGGTAAGGGCGTGACCATCCTCATCCTCACAGGCCTTGGATAAGCCCAGCATCTTTGCTGTTGATGCTACTTAGTTACCCTAGTTACAAGGAGCATATAAATAAAACTACTCACCCACACACCACTCCCCATGCAAACAGAGGGCCATGTTCTCTGTTATCACAAACGACACTGGTAGCAATTGATATTTGAAATATGAATGATTATTAAACTTAGTTATTTACAAATCATTCATATTTATTCTGTCCCTCTCTCTCTTATACTAGAGATTGAACCCCAGGGACATTCTACCTCCAACCTATATCCCCAGCCCTTTTTTATTTTGAAACAGGGCCTTGCTAAAGTTGCTGAGGCTGGCCCTGAACCTGTGATCCTCCTGTCTCAGCCTCTGAAGTGCTGGGTTACAGGCATGAGCCACCATACCCGGTTATAAATCTTCTTTAGAACTAATCTTGGTAAGTCAAAGTTTATTAGGCACGAGCCTCTAGTATTTAAAATTTCCCATGGAAATTTCAATACAAGACAGGCATGGAGGTATGTGCTTGCGATCCCAGTACTTGGGAGAACTGTAGGTTCGAAACCAGTCTCTACAACTTAAAGAGTTACCCTTGGCAACTCATCAAGACCCTGTTTTTATTTATTTATTTATTTATTTATTTATTTATTCATTTATTTATTTATTTTTAAAGAATTGGGGATTGAACCTGGGGCATTCTATCTCTGAGCTACACTCCTAACCCCAGCTTTATTCTTTACTTTGAGACAGGGCCTCACATGTGCTGAGGCTGGCTGCAAACCTGTGATCGTCCTGTCTCAGCTTCCCAAGTACTGGGATTACAAGGGTATGCCACCACACCTGGCTGAGACCCTGTTTTAATAGAATAAAATAGAACTGGAGATATAGCTCAGAGGTAGAAGGTCCCTGAATTCAATCTCCAGTTACACATGTGCATATAAATTTATACACAAAAATACTTAAAAAAAAAAGAAAAAAACCCTGCATCGGGCGTAATAATCCCAGGACTTGGGAGGCTGAGACGGGGATCACAGGTTCGAGAAAATTTCCACAACTTAGTGAGGCTCTCAGCAACCCAGTGAGACCCTATTTCCAAATAAGAAATAATATGGAGTGGTGGGAGTATCTTGGAGGTAGAGTGCCTCTGGGTTCAATCCCCAGTACCAAAACAAAGGAACAAACACATCTGAATGCCGTGTCTTGCTTACCACAGTGCTGATTTAGCATGCTATGTGCCTGTATAACACTTCCCTTTCAATCACAGTTCACCACATTCATATTTTCCAGTCTTGGAGCGCTGCTGCACACCTGCAGGCTGCACACTCTAACACGGCCAACCCTGCCCCGCAGGCGTCCTTGGGAGTGGAATGGACACTGGGCCAGTCCTCCCCAGGTGAGGCCAGGGTGCCTGTCACCAGTTTGGTCTCTCTCTGCTGCAGTGTCCTGTGACCCATAATGGCCAAGAAAAGGAAATGAAGCCGAGACACAATGGAACAAAGACCAGGGCTGGAAGTCAACCGTGAGCTTTCCAGAGGCTTAAGCGGCTTTGCAGGAAATCGTTAGAGAAGTACCGGCAGACAATCGGGACCCTCCAACATCGCCGCAGCCTGGGAGTGCTGCGCTGACACTGCAGCAGGCTGGGGGACACTGCGGTGGCTCCCAGCAGCCCCCGCACAGAGCCCCAGTCCTAGGGACCCACGGACTGAATACGGGTGAGATGCCCCGGCAGGCGGTGCGCAGGCGCTGGGAACCGCTGAAGATGCCGCTGGCTGCCTTACTTTTTAACAAGGTTTGTGAAGTTTCATTAGACTCAGTCTACTGTGCTGTGTTTAGAACACAGTGGTTAATTTCTCCCCTAAGGTATATACCTCCTGCAGCCTCAACAAACATAAACCCCACACAGGAGAAAAAAAATCTGGCTGGATTCTACCCACACTGTTGGCTTTCTCTCCTTCCTTCTTTCCTTCTTTTTCTTTTTCCCTCCCTCCCTTTTTCTTTTGATACTGTGGGTTATACCCAGATTGAACCTCCAAGTTATACCCTTAACCTCCTTTTCTTTTTTTTTTTTTTTCTCCCCAGTATTGGGGATGGAACCCAGGGGCGTTCTACCTCTGAGCTACGCCGCCAGCCCTATTTTTTATTCTTTATTTTGAAACAGGGTCTCACTGAGTTGCAAAGGGCCTCACTAAATAGTAGCTAAGGCTGTCTGCCAACCACGATCCTCCTGTCTCAGCCTCCCAAATGCTGGGATTACAAGCATGCACCACCACGCCTGGTCCCTAACCCCTTTTTAAAATTATTATTATTATTATTTTTTGAAATAGAGTCTCACAGGTTTGCCAAAAGTCTCACTAAGTTACTGAGGCTGTCCTCGAACCTACAACCTTCCTGCCTCAACCTCACAAGTGCATGTGCCACCATGTCCAGTTTACTTTTTTAGCATATCAAAAATGTTTTAAAGTCAGGTGTGATGGTGCACACTTGTAATTCCAATACTTAGAAGGCTGAGCTAAGAGAATCATAGGTTCAAAGCCAGCTTTGGCAACTTTGCAAGTCTCTCAGCAACCCAGTGAGACCCTGTTTCCAAGTAAGAAATAAAAAATCGGGCTAGGGGTGTGGCTTGGAGGTAGAATGCCTCTGGTTCAATCCCTAGTCCCTAGTTCAAAAAAAAAAAAAAAAAAAGTCTTAAGGGTCAGAGCTAGAGTTTTTTGGATTTTGCTTTGTTTTGAAATAACCAAACCCCTTCAGCCAACAATTAAATTCAGTACTTACATCCAAAACCCCATGAACATTACCCATCTAGGACCCACAGTCAGTGACAACCTGCAGCATCCGGGCTGATCTGTGAGATCACAGACAGGAGAGGCTTCAAACACCAGCAGTGAAGTGGTCACTGATGGAAATCTCAGCTTCCGCACCTGAAGAGGCAAGTTTTGGGGCTGTGTCTAAGGTAGGGTTTTAAGAGAGGGCTCTTTGGCCATTCTCCCTGTGGCAACGAAAAGTTTACTGCGCAGGCTCCTCTTATGAGTCATGAACCCTGCAGGAGAAAGGCCTGCGGGAGCTCAGCTCAAGCCCGAGAGACAGGCAGCTTCTTGACTGTGGTTCAAATATAGCAAGCAACCGCTTTCTTGAAATTTGAGTTCTTCACAACAGCCCACATCCTAACCTGGGGGACCAGGCAGCTGGAGATTCCTGGGTAGAGGCCTCCGAAATCCTAGGTGGGTTTCTTGGTGTCCTTATTCATCAGTACAGTGGGCAAATCAGTAGCAGGCTCTAGAACATATTTGCAATTATTTTTGGGTGAAAACTCTGGCTTCACATAATTAAATTCATACTATCCTCCAATAAGACTATATCTGGAGATTTTAAGGTGAATGTAATATAATTAGAAAAAACTTAAAAATTACAGTTCCATGCATTTTAATATTCCATGTTTAAAACATTATTTTTATTTATTTATTTATTTATTTATTTATTTATTTATTTATTTTTTGGGTGGTACCAGGGGTGGAACCCAGAGGCTTTCTACCTCCGGGCTGTACTCCCAGACCTATTTTATATTTTATTTGGAAACAGGGTCTCACTAGGTTGCTGAGAGCCTCACTAAGTAGCTGAGGCTGGCTTTGAACCTGTGCGATCCTCCTGCCTCAGCCTCCCAAGCGTGGGGATTACAAGTGTGCGCCACCACGCCCGGCTAAAACATTATTTTTAAAGAAAATACTTAGGTTCTTCCCTCTAGCAAATTCCCCACGCCAGACCCGGCTGCTCAATTGGCCTTGACTGCCTCATACTACCACAACCTTCTCTCCTACTATGCTCAGGTCCTACCTGCTCCAGGAAGCTATTAAAGAAAAAAGATAAAACAGGTACATATATATGTATTTTATTATAACGTTAAATTTATCATAGCATTCTATGCAGCTTTCTCTGAATGTTAACATAAACAGTTTTTTTTTTCTTTTTTTGTGGTGCTGGGAATTGAACCCAGCCAGGGGCATTCTACCTCTGAGCTATACACCCAGCCCGATTTTTTACTCTTTGAGACAGGGTTTCACTGAGTTGCGGAGGGCCTCACTAAGTAGCTGAGGCTGTCCGTGAACCAAGATCCTACTGTCTCAGCCTCCCAAATGCTGGGATTACAAGCGTGCTCCACAACGCCCGGCAACATGGACATTTTAAGGTCAGTTAAAGCACTTAAGAAAATTAGGGGAAGATTTTATCCTAATAGTTCGCTAACATTCCAGGCATCTATCGGAGATTATTCTGAGTTTTTGTCAAATATCATTAAAATGTGATCAGCTCTAACATGAGCGAAGTCATTCATTCATTCATTTTTGGTAAATTGAGCCCAGGAGCATCCTACCTCCAAGTTACACCTCTACCTCTTTTTATTTTGAGACAGGGTTTCGCTAAATTGCTCAGGCTGGCCTTTAACATGCAATCCTCCTGTCTCAGCCACCCAAGTACTGAGATCAAAGGACTGTGCCACTACACACGGCTGAGTAAAGTGCTTTAAAAAAACAATGGCCAGGTGTGGTGGTGCATGCTTGGAATCCCCGCGCTTGGGAGGCTGAGACAGGAGGATTGCACAAGTTCGAAGCCAGTCTCAGCTACCTAGTGAGGCTCTCAGCAACTTAGTGAGACCCTGTTTCCCAATAAAGTATAAAATAGGTCTGGGAGTATAGCCCGGAGGTAGAAAGCCTCTGGGTTCCACCCCCAGTACCACACACGAAAAATAAATAAAAATAAAAAAAAATAAACATACTTTACACAAACCAAAAAGAATGCATCCACTTCTCACAGACACGATAATCTGTCCCAAAGGGCTGAGGTTCCAGGCACTTAAAAGACAAAAAGTGGGAATGAAGGAGCCCGCCTAGGTGAGCCCCTGAAGTCTGAATTGAAGCTTATGATTCTGCTTTTATTGTCTAGGGTTCAGCAGAGCTCATAATTAATCAAGACCAAAAGATTACCAACTGGAACAAATAACCCACCCCTGAAAAATCCTTTTCTTTTTCTTCTACTTTTTACCCCCAAAGCAGTAATTTTCTTCAACTTTCCCCCACTTTACACATCCTCACGCAAGCGGCATTCACAATCCACATTTAGACCCAAAGGCCAGTTTATGGGAACGTTAGATCCCTGAACAAAATTAATTCTCACCACATGAAAGCAGACGCGTCATAGAAAAACTGGCACCGCAAGACACAAATGGCAAAGGGGGCTGCTTAGTTACTAATCTCCAATTCAGGGCTTCAGATTGTGGCACCTGGGCTTTCTCAGAATGCTTCTGCATTCTTCCTCATGATTGGAGAAAAGCAAAGTACTGAATGATCGTCACGCTGAAACGTTTAGTGAGAACACACTGCCACAGCTACTAGTTTTAAAGTAGAAACCCATAAGATGCTGGGAACAGTCTCGGAGAGTCTGGCCGCTCCTCTCCTCCTGGGAGCCTGACACCCCTCCCCGCCAGGCCCCAAACAAGCCCTGGTCAAAAGGTCAGGAAATTATTAAACTGTTAATACCAAATTCTAAACCTACAAAACCTTTTATAAGCCAGCCCTTCATAAGACCTGTTCTAAACAAAAGGAGGTGATAATTTACCCCACAGGAAGGAAGGAGAGTCCGCCGGCAGGAGGGTTTTTACAAGCCTCACGGTTTCTGTTCCCAGCAGATCCACTGACAGGGGCGCCCTTTCGTGAATTACTGACCCATTTTGTCGCTTTGCTGCCTGAAGACGATCACCTCCCTTACTGGAGATGGAAAGCTAAACACACACCTCATTCAGGTGGGGAGCAAAAGTGTACTGCAGCTTGGAAAGGGCCTTGTTCGAGGTCACTGACATTAGAAACAGAGGAAGGACTAAGATCTGTCTCTATAACTACCTCTACCTACATTTTTTTTTTTTAGTACTGGGGACTGAACCCAGAGGCATTCGACCTCCAAGCTACACCTTCGGCGTCCTTCTTATCTTCGGTCTTGCTAAGGCTGGTGAGTGTCTCCCTAAGTTAGTTGCTGAGGCTCGTTTTGAAGCTGTGATCCTCCTGTCTCAGCCTCCCAAATGCTGGGATTCCAGGTGTGCACCATCACGCCAGCAACCTACAGTCTTTTAATTAAAAAAGGGCTCTGTGTTGAGGGGAAGAGCCCTCAGAGGACCTGTGATTTGTGCTCTGGATGATGCAAAAGAAGATTCTCCTTGGTTTCTTAAGATTAACTGGACAAGCATCCAACCGTGAGGGAGTAAGAGGTAGGACTAATGGCGCTGGACAAAGGGATGGGGATGGGGCGGGGCGGGGCAGCATACCCATCCTGGCTGCTTCTCACCACCAGAGGCTTACTTACCCTCTGGTATAACCAGTGCCAGAGAGCAGGAGACCTGACCTGTCACCAGTCTCCTCTTCCATCCTGGTACACTCCCCTACTACTGCTGAGCCTCAGCTTCTGTGCATGCAAACTGAGGAGGAGGGGCCAACGCATTGCTTTTAAGGTTCCTTTTAAACTTTTTTGTTAAAAGGGGGGAAAAATGGTTCTATGGTCCTATCCCTGTGTCAGTGGACTCAGCAAACATGAGTCCATCTCACAAAGAAAGCCGGGGGAGTGAGAGGCTGAGACAGGAGACTGCAGGATTGAGGCCAGCCTCAGCAACTTGGCGAGACTCTCGGCGACCTAGTGAAACTTGGTTTCAAAATAAAAAAGTAGCCGGGCGTGGTGGCGCACGCTTGCGATCCCCGCGCTTGGGAGGCGGAGACAGGAGGATCGCGCAGGTTCGAAGCCAGCCCTGCTGGCTTAAGAGACCCTGTTTCCAAATAAAAATATAAAATAGGTCTGGGAATGTAGCCCGGAGGCAGAAGGGCTTCCAGGAATTCCAATGCCACCAAATAAATAAATAAATAAATAAATAAATAAATAAATAAGTAAAATAGGGCTGGGGTATAGCTTGGAGGTAGAATGCCCCTGGATTTGATCCCCAGCTAAATACACACACACACACACACACACACACACACACTCTGAAATATCCCACAAAAGCAGATCAGAGCCAGGAGCCAGAAGCCAGCCAGGCATGGTGGCACACACCTGTAATTCTAGTACTCGGGAGGCTGAGGCAGGAGGATTCAAGGTTGGAGGACAGTCTGTGTAATTTAGTAAGACTCTATCTCAAAAAATAAAAAGGGCTACAGAGGTAGCTGAGCGGTAGAATGCTCCTGGGTTCAATCCCCAGTACCAAGAAGGAAAAAAAAAGGCAGACCAGAAAACTTTCAGCAGTAAAACACAACTGAAAACATCTTTTGAGCAGAAAAAAACCCTTGAAACCACAAAGGCTTGTAACCACAACAAACTAAGAGGTAAATTCATGTGCCATTACAATTCTAAAGTTCCCAGGGTAAAACTGGCTTATCAAGGTATTTTGAAGCCAGGCACAGTGTACTTGGGAGACTGAGACAGGAGGATAGCAGGCCAGCTCTAGCAACTTCCCGAGATCTTCAGCAACTTGTGAGACCCTGTTTCAAAATTAAAAAATGGGCACGCACCATTAATCCTACTACCTGGGAGGCTCAGTCAGGAGGATCCGGTTGTTTGCAGCCAGCCTCAGCAACCTAGCAAGACCCTGTTTCAAAATATATACACATACATACATATACACATACAGGACGAGGGGTATAGCTGAGAGGTAGAATGCTCCTGGGCCCAACGCCCAGTGCCAACTAACTAACTAAATAAACAAACAAACAAATAAAATTCACAATAAACAAAATAAACAAATAAAAATAAATAAATAAATAAACAAATAAAATTGATTACGCTTGTAATCCTAGTACTTGGGAGGCTGAGACAGGAGGATTGAGGTTCAAGTAGCCTCAGCTACTTAAGTGAGACCTTCTGCAACTTAGTGAGACCCTGTTTCAAAATAAAGAACATAAAATAGGGCTGGGGGTAGAGCTCGGAGGTAGAGTGCCGCTGGTTTCCATCCTCAGTGCCATCAGCAACAACAACACTGGGCTGGGGGTGTAGCTCAGAAGCAGAACACTCCGAGGTTCAATCTCCAGCATAACAACAACAACACAAACAAACAAACACAACAGCAAAAAATGAGTATTTTGAAAAACCAAGAAAATAATGAAAATTGAATTGGAGTAAGTTTAATAAGATCATTCGTAAGTGAAACAGCAAAGTACAACCTAGTTATCTAAACTGGACTTATACATCCATGGATGTGAGATTCTCTTTAGCTTTATGGGAGAAAACCTCCAAGACCTGTTTCCGGAACAAATGCCGGCAAAGAGAGGAGGAGGGAGAGCCCCTCCCCGCAGCAGCTGGTCCTGCTTGTGTTTTCAGTAAGTCAGCATTGACCTTCACTGCAATCGCAGTGAAGGGAGAAAATGTTGGGCAAGGCAGTGAAGTCACCGCTAAACTTAAGAATGGAGAGAAAGCCAGGCCTGGTGGCGCACGATCCCAGGACTTGGGAGGCGGAGACGGGAGGATCTGGGTTCGCGGCCAGCCTCAGCTACTTAGGGAGGCCATCTGCAATTTAGTGAGACCCTGTTTCAAAATAAAAAAATAAAAATAAAAAATAGGGATAGGGGTGTAGCTTGGAGGTAGAATGCCCTGGGTTCCATCCCCAGCAAAAAAGTGGCGAGATCAGCTGGGCACAGTGGCACATACCTGCAGTGCCAGTACTTGGAAGGCTGAGACAGGAGAATCATAGGGATGAGGACAGCCTCAGCAAGTAGTGGGACTCTCGTGAACCTACAGAGACCCTGTTTCCAAATAAAAATAAAATAGGGCAAGGGATGTAGCTTGGAAGTAGAATGCCTGGGTTCAATCTCCAGTACAAAATAAAGTGGAGGGCAGCTGGGTGTGGTGGCGCACACCTGGAATGCCAGTACTCGTTGGCAGGGCTAAAAACAAGTGAGGTTCAAGGCCAGCCTCAGCAACTTAGCAAGACCTTGTTTCAAAATAAGAAGACTAAAAAGGCTGGGGTGCAGCTCAGAGGCAGAACCCCCTGGGTTCCATCCCCAGCACCACAGTGGGAGAGACATTTCTTACAAAGCTGTGGCCTTCAAGCTGTGTGTCAGAGGCATGCCGCTTCACTGTGATAAATGAGTTGGCCAACCATTCTCCTGCAAATCGGTTCTGAAAACTGTATTTTCCCTATAGAAAAAGAAACATGAAATGGTGAGCAGTGGGGTCCTAGTCCAGTCCATGAAAGCCTAATCAATTGCTAACATAGCTGAAATGCTGTTAGATTCCTCCCTACCACAAGCCTCTCTCCCTACTGCCAGCGAGAAAGGCCACTTTACACAGCTCTTGCTGGGTCCTGGTCAAGAACTGGGTATGCGGTAGGAGAGAAAAGGTCAGCACGGAGGAATTCTTCAACTCCTGAGTTGCTGCCTTCGAGAAACCTTGGAGTGATCAGCGGCCCCCAAAGCCCACAAGCTGCAGCCACACTCGAAGGCATTTTATTTCAACACTCGTGTCTTCACAGATACACTGAGACCCGTAGTGGCTGAGCTGCTGCATTTGAGCTTTCCTGGGCCATTGGATCCTTGCCGCGAGGATCTCCACCAAGCTCTAAGATGTGCATTATTCAGAGGTGGCTAAAGAGCCCTGCCCAAGTGGCCACCGGCAGCTCCTTCCCTTTACTGGCATCTGTTGGCCATACTGCCCTGAAGCCGTGCTGTCATGGACCCATCGCGGTGGGCTGCTACTTAATATAAAAACAGAAAAGAATCAAGTCAGGTGTGGTGCTGCACACCTGCAATCCCAGTACTTGGGAGGCAAAGACAGGAAGGTCGCAGGTTCCAGGGCAGCCTCGGCAAGTAGTGAGACTCCCAGCAGCCTGGTGAGACCCTCTTTCAAAACAAAAACTAAAGCGCTGGGCGTGGTGGCGCACACTTGTAATTCCCGTTCTTGGGAGGTGGAGACAGGAGGATCGTGCAGGTTCGAAGCCAGCCATGCTGGCTTGAGAGACCCTGTTTCCAAATAAAAATATAAAATAGATCTGGGAGTGTAGCCCAGAGGTAGAAGGGTTTCCAGGAACCCCAGTACCACCAAAACAAAAACAAAAATACAAAAACTAAAAACTGGACTAGGGGTGTAGCTCAGAGGTGGACTGCCCCTGGGTTTAATCCCCAGCAACACAATACACACACACACACCCCTCCTGTCTCAAAAGCCAGTTTCAAACCCACACTCATTGCAATGCTCACAGTAAGTCAAGAGGCAGGGACAACCAGCTGTCCGCTGAGGGATGAGTGAACCCACAAAATGTGGTATATGAGAACAACAGAATATTATTCTGCTTCAAAGAAGAAAGAAACCCTGTCACATGCTGCAGTGTAGAATGAACTTTGAACATTGTGCTAGGAGTAAGCAAGCACAGAAGGACGTGCTTTGCGGGGTACAAGAGTATACCCCTGCAATTCTGGCCGCTCGAGGTGCTGGGGCAGGAGGAAAAGCTTGAGGCCAGCCTCAGCGAGCCCCTGTCTCAAAGATGACATTTGAAAAAGGGCTGGGAATGAGCTCAGTGGTGGAGTGCTTGTCCTAGCGCGAGGCTCTGGGTTCAATCCCCAGTACTGCAAAAAAGAAAGAAAGAAGAAAAGAAGAAAGAGGGAGAGAAAGAAAAAAATACCGCATTACTCATCCCACTTACAGAGGTATCTAAATGTGACGAGCCAAGTTATGGAAACAGAAGTCGAATTGTGGTCGCCAGGGCTGGGATAGAGGGGGAAATGGAGAGGTGTCTAATGAGCATAGAGTTTCAGGTCTGCAAGATGAAAAAATTCTAGCAACCTGATTGACAACAATGTGCGTATGTTAACACTACCATGCCGTACATTTAAAAAGGCTAGGATGGAAATCTTATGTGTTGTTTTCCACCATAATAAAGACAATCTGGGAAATGGGGACCACTGAAATTAGTCATACCAAAGAACTACAAGTTCAGAAATCTTGAGTTTAGCTAGGATATTTTTATTTTTTTTTTTGCAGTCCTTAAGAAGTAAACATTAAAATTACTGCTCCATAATTATAAAAATAACAATGGTACCAAAAAAAAAAAGTATCTTGGGCAAGTAACACGCATCAGAACTATACTTTAAGAACAATTAGCAAATCTGCCAGACCTTCTTAAGGGAATTCCAAAAGGAAGAGCTCGTGCTTCAAATGCAAATGTTACCTTTGCTTTATCCTTTAGGATCCACAGCAAATCAAATATGTGAAAAACACAAACACTTCCTTTGGTATTGGTTTAACTGAGATAAAAATGGCTTTTCAGCTCAGCATGATACCACATGCCTGCAATCCCAGTACTTGGGAGGCTGAGACAGGAGGATTACAGGTTTGAGACCAGCCTCAGCAATTTAGTGAGACTCTAGGCAACGTAGCCAAACCATGTTTCAAAACAAAAAATAAGCTGGGCGGCTTGGGAGGCTGAGACAGGAGGAACACACAGGTTCAAAGCCAGCCTCAGCTACTTAGTGAGGCTCTCAGCAACTTAGTGAGACCCTGTTTCCAAATAAAATATAAAATAGGTCTGGGAGTATAGCCCGGAGGTAGAAAGCCCCTGGGTTCCACCCCCAGTACCACCAAAAATAAATAAATAAATAAATAAAATTTAAAAATGGCTGGGGGGTGTAGCTAAGAGGTAAAATGACCCTAGGTTCAATCCCCAGTGAACGAACACACACACACACACACACACACACACACACACGCACAATGGCTGTTTACAGAAAATCATTTTTAAAAAGAACAGAAAGGAGTTAAGTATTTAAATATATTTTCCCCTAATTATCAGCAATAATAAATTATCCCAACCCTTAAACAATTGTATGTATATACATATATATAAATATTATATATGCTATACTGGAGATTAAACCCAAGGGCATTCCATCTTGAGCTACGCCCCCAACCCTATTTTATTTTTTATTTGGAAACAGGGTCTAAGTTGCTGAAGGTCTTGCTAAGTTAGCTGAGAACTGGTTTCAAATATGCGATCCTCCCTTCTCAGCCTCCTGAGCACTGGGATCATAGGCATTACCACCAAGCCTGGCCCTTACGACAGTGATATTCTTGGAGAACACTTGCTAAGTTTACAGTGCAAGCAACAGAATCCCTCCAGAACATTTTTTACGATTAGTCCCTTTTTATTTCTTCTGTTGTAATCTCAGTTTTAAAGATTATTAAACATAGATACACAACCACAATTGTTTTCGAACAGTTCCATTTCTTCTATATGGGGGTCAGTTTGTTTGTTTTTTTTAAATTTTACTCAAAGCAGAAAAAGGGGGCAGTTTTATTTTCCTTTGGAACAAGCTCCTGCCAGATTTTGCACGCTCAATTCTTTGGTGATGCGATTAGAACACGTACCCACCCACAGGCACTAATTTTTCTCAGTGGCCTTCCCCAGCAGCCTCCGCTCCGTTTCAGGGCATTCAGGACGTCCAGTCCAACAGCAGGACCCGCAGGCTAGCGCCATGGCAGGCAACCAGCTCCTCCTCAGGGGACAAGGAACATGTGTTTAAAAGAAAACCACAGCCAGGCGTGGTGGCGCACGCTTGTAATCCCCGTGCTTGGGAGGCAGAGACAGGAGGATCGCGTAGGTTTGAAGCCAGCCGCTCTGGCTTAAGAGACCCTGTTTCCAAATAAAAATATAAAAAATAGGTCTGGGAGTGTAGCCCTAAGGTAGAAGGGCTTCCAGGAACCCCGGTGCCATCAAAAACAAAAAACAAGAACCAAACGCCACAGACAAAGCCCAAACCCCGCCTGGGCACCTCTAGTCAGAGAAATCTCTCCAATCACATGCGCTGACAATAAAAATGGAAGTTGTGTTGAAGTGTGTTAGGAGGTAGTATCCTGTCGCGGTTCCTTGCACACCCGACTCTCTGAAGATGTGGCGGTCACCTCCCTGAGCTGCTCTCAGAATGCACAGCGGGGAGGGAGGGGCCGCTCTCATCCCAAGGCAAAAGGCTTTGGAAGAGGCCGAAGGTCGGCCCGGGTGCGAAGCATTTGCTTCCTCGGTGGTCATCCATCAGTCACAGGAGAGAAATGGTGACTGAGAACCCAACTAGAGATGTGCCTGGTTTCCAGGATTGCCCCCCGCCCCGCCCAAGAAAATCTGAGCACAGTCAATCCAACAAGTTATCAGCAAACCTATCCCTGAAAGAATACACAGAAGATTATATATGTGATGCTGGGGATTGAACTCAGGGGCGTATACTACATCTAAGCTACGCCCTCAAACTGATTTTTTGTTTTTAATTTTTTTCAGTTCCGGGGATTGGACCCCCAGGGACATTCTACCTCTGAGCTACATTCCCAGGCCTTTTTTATTTTTTGTGGTACTAGAGATGGAACCCAGGGGCATTTTACCTGCAAGCTACACTCCCAGCCCTACATTTTATTCTTCATGTTGAAACAGGGTCTCACTGAGTTGCAGAGGGCCTCGCTAAGTAGCTGAGGCTGTCTGTGAACCGAGATCCTCTCAGCCTCCCGAATGCTGGGATTACAAATGTGTGCCACCACGCTTGGCTTCCATTTTATTCTTTATTTCATTTTATTTTTGTGGTACTGGGGGTGGAACCCAGGGGCATTTCTACCTCCGGGCTATATTCCCAGACCCATTTTATACTTTATTTGGAAACAGGGCCTCACTAAGTTGCTGAGAGCCTCACTAAGTAGCCGAGGCTGGCTTCGAACCTGTGCGATCCTCCTGTCTCAGCCTCCAAAGTGTGGGGATTATAAGCGTGCGCCACCACACCTGGCTCTTATTCTTTACTTTGAAACAGGGTCTCATTAAGTTGCAGAGGGCCTCACAAGTTGCTGAGGCTGGCCACACACCTGCAATCCTCCTGTCTTAGCCTCCCAAGTACTAGGATTACAAGTATGTACCACTGTGCCCAAATTATTTTTTATTTTTTATTATTTTATTTTATTTTTTGGTGGTACTGGGAGTGGAACCCAGAGGAAACAGGGTCTTGCTAGGTTGCTGAGAGTCCTGCTGCATTGCAGAGGCTGTCCTCAAATCTGCAATCCTCCTGTCATGGCTTCCCAAGTACACAAGGAACTAATAAAAGCCCACGCTGGCCTGACAGGGCAGTGGTCTTGCATCCCGTAATTGTTTTCTTAAGAGTGGGGTTTATGTCCTGAGATGCCTGTGTCACGCTTGCCTCTGGGTTTATTGAGCTATACATGAAAGTCACTACATCTAGATAAAGACAGAGATTCACCTCACCTACAAGTGTTATTAATCCCACCTGCTCTGTAGGCAGAAGAGCACGAACTCCAGATGTGGACGGACAAATGTGGCCGCAGAATGGCAGGCAATGGGGACAGGTCCCGCTCTCCACAGGGCTCCCTCGTGACCACACGTCCCCAAACCATACAGTGACAGCCACAAACGGGTCCCCCCCAAACACAAAGAAGGATTTGTGAATGTTGGTAGGTGCTCCAGAGTGATTTTAAATAAACCAGCTTTAGCCGAGCATGGTGGCACATACCTATAATCCCAATACTTGGGAGGCCGAGACAGGAGGGTTGTGGGTTCAAGACCAGCCTCAGCAATTTAGTGAGGCAGTCAGCAACTTAGCAAGACTCTATTTCCAAATAAAAAATAAATAAAATAGAACTGGGGGTATAGCCTAGAGGTTGAAGGTGTGTTTCACACATACACACAAACACACAAACACACACACACCTGTTTTAATGAAACAGTTACTGTGTTCATAATAGCTTTTAGTCAGTAATATACGATTTTATTTTTTGAGGTACTGGGGATGAACCCAGGGGGATTCTACCTCCGAGCTATACCCCCAGCCCTATTTTTTTATTCTTTATTTTAAAACAGGGTCTCACTGAGTTGCAAAGGGCCTCACTAAATAGCTGATGCTGTCTGCCAACCGTGATCCTCCTGTCTCAGTCTCCCAAATGCTGGGATTACAAGTGTGCACCACCACGCCTGGCTAGGATACAATTTTAATGGGTGCTAAAAAGGAGAAAGGTCTTCAAACCAGCAGAGACTGAAAACAAACAAACAAAACTGTTCTCCTAAAAGAACTTGGATACTAGACAAGTGTGGTGGCATATGCCTATAATCTCAGTACTTAGGAGGCTGAGACAGGAATATTGCAGGTTTAAGACCAGCCTCAGCAATTCAGCGATACCTCAACAACTTAGTAAGACCCTGTTTTGAAATTAAAAGGGCTGAGGTATAGTTCTGAGGGAAAGCTCCTGGGTTCAATCCCCAGTACCACCTCTACAATTTTTTTTGAATAATCTTTTAGGATTTAAATGTTCACTCTGACTGCCTAGATGCTAGATTCTCCCCCCCCCCTTAAAGAAAAAACAGCAAAAACAAAACAAAACGCAACTTTTATCCAACATTATGTCACTCCACTTGGCTGAGAAGACAAGGCCACAAAAATTATCAAATGGATTTTTGAGCAGGGCAGTTCTTTTCTTGATTTCTATTCAAGAAGAGTTACATTCCAAAGAATCTAATGGGAATGTCTCAAAGTCGCTTATATACATGGTAATCGTGGCTCTGGATCAGACTCTAGTAAGTATATGAATTTAAAGAAAAACCTGGCAGGAATCTATCGCTAATAATGATGAATTCCCCACCAGAACAGGAAATGAAGTTCAGACAGGACTGGGCCTGGCTCTCAAGCACTTTTTAATTGAACACTACCCAGCACAGGGCTCTGAGCAGAGGCAGGGGCTCACTCCATAGCTATCAGCTGTTTTCAAGTTCAATGACATGAGACCTCTAGTCCTGGCTACGGTTCTATATTCTTTTACCCTCTGGGGGAAAAGAGGATCTAAAGACCGCGGGGGCCGGGTGTGGTGGCGCGCGTTTGTAATCCCCTGCTTGGGAGGCTGAGACAGGAGGATCGCGCAGGTTTGAAGCCAGCCTCACTGGCTTAAGAGACCCTGTTTCCAAATAAAATACACAATAGGTCTGGGAGTGAGCCCAGAGATAGAAGTGTTCCATCCCCAGTACCACCAAAACAACAACAACAACAACAACAACAACAACAACAAAACAAATAAAACAACCACGTGGGTATTTTTTTGTTGTTTTGTGTGGTGGTACTAGGGCTTGGCCATAGGGACACCCCACTACAGAGCTACATCCCCAGATCTATTTTTACTTTTTGTTTCGAAACAGAGCTTGCTAAGTTGCTGAGAGGCTCACTGTATCACCAAGGCGGGCCCTGAACCTACGATCTTCCTGTCTGGGCCTCCCAAGTACTGGGATTACAGGTATGTGTCACCATGCTTGGCTTACTTTTTGTTTATTTTTTGAGACTAAACTGCCCAGGCTGGCCTTGAACATGTGATCCTCCTTCCTCAGTCTCCCAAGCACTGGGGATTGAACGCGGTGCATCCCATGTGCGGGTGAGCACCCTACCCTCACTCCATCCCGGCCCTCTTTCTCTCTGTCACTTTGGACTGATGGTTCATAATCCCAACAGCAAAGGGGCCTGCGAGAGCCCGGGAGTGGTGACCGCTTCTGAGTCTCTGGTCCAGGCACCTATGTGCAGGGCTAGACGAGCTCTCTGCTGCTCTGGAAAGGATATAGACAGGACCCGAGCTAATCTCAATGACACAAATAATAGGAAAACAAGACATTTTCACAGAAAACATTAATACATCATGAGCTTTAAAAGAAATATTTTTATATTCCTGTCTATAATCATCCTCTGTAAGTCTCAACAGGGGAAAAATCATCTAACAGAATCTAATGTTTCAGTGAAACCAGAGAAAACGAGCGATTCTGCCTTTCAAGGTAAAACAAAACTAATTTGCATTATTTTTTGGTAACTTTTTCTTCTTCGGTCCTGGTGGCTGAATTACATCCCTGCTCCTCTTTTCTCTTCTTCCCTTCCTTCCAAGTTGCTGAGGCTGGCCTCAAACCTGTCATCCTCCTGTCTCCGCCTCCCTGGCATACAGACATATGCCACCATGCCTGGCCTTTTCCTGGTAACTTTTGACAATGTGAACCCTAAACTGAGGGTGGCATTCACCAACCCTGCACGGGAGAAACCTGTTTACTATAAAACTGCAAAATACAAGCTTTAGTTCAAGTCAGCATTTTTTTTAAAGTAGCCTTCTTTCCACAACTTAATAAAAAAAAAAATTGTTACTGAGAAGGAATAGAAAACGGTCCCTCATTTTGAATGTGAAGTATTTTTAATATCACAGAATGCTATTATTAAAAATGTACCATATATGCATGTATACACATACGCATATAAAAATAAGCACTACAGATGTGGGCAGGAAAATTCTTAGCAAAACCCCCACATATTTCAAATACTGTTCTCTTCCTCATTGTTGTTCTCTACCATAATTAGCATGTTACAACAGAACAGGTGGCTTTCATTTATAGAATGCAAAATTAATGAAATTTGGAGATGGTCCTGTCTCCAAAAACAAATTGGCCACTCTAAAAAAAAAAAAAAAGGGTACCGCTTAATCTACAACGCAGACAGACACACACCAAACTCCCTTCCAAATCCTGTGAATTTCTTGGATGTGTTAAAATCAGTAAGTGGAATGCACTTATTAAGCGTTTTAAAAAGTCACACACCTCAAGGAAAACTAGCCATATTTTGAGCTTTACAAGAAAGGGGAGCAGCAGCAAAGACTGTTTATTTTTTCAGCCTGGTAACCCCAGATCTGCTCGGCTCTCCAGATGATAGCAGGATTTACCACCACGAACTAGCCTACTCCATCCTCCACCCATGCGAGGTCTTAGGCGAATCTGCGGGCGGCGGTGGTAGAGCTCCCAACCCAGCCGTGCTGGACAGACAGAACAGGAAGGCATAAATAGTACTTGCTATAAACTAACTGTAGCATCTGTCCCTAACAAGGAGGACTCAGAAAGTATCTTTTAAAAATACGAGGAGACATTGAATAGACTGTCAACACACGCAGGAATGTTTAATATACGCAAATAAACAAGATATGTGCCTTAACCAGTCAGGCATTGTTTAAATTTAGTGAGTGAAAGAAAAACAGAAGGTCAGACAGGCGGACACAGCCTCCCAATTATGCAGAATGATCCTTCAGATCATGTGAAAGCTATAATTAAATGTTGCTGCCAAATCCCCACTACCCTTTCTCCCACCTCGGAGAAGTTACTGCATGGATTCAGTATTGTGATCTGCAAAAAATTAAGCATATTCCGTGGGGAGGGGGGGAACCTGAGCTTTCTTGCATTAAGTCACGCATCTTGGGAGGCAGGAAAAGAGAATGATACTGAGAGAAACCCAACACAATTCAACAGGTAACATCAGACCCCCTCCTTCAGCTCCCCTCTGCTGCTGCTGCTTCTGTTTTTAAAGCTCTAAGCTACCCACCCAAAGGTATTATCAACCCTGCAAGCTGTTTCCCAGGCAGCATCTTTCAGACTCAGGACTTAATGAAAGGGATGACTTAAGACCATTTTCATCTGAATATCTACGGAGAGCTTTGTTTTTAGAAAAAGGATGAATGGAGAAGAACTCTATGTCCCTCAACAGATCAGTGGTTACCTATCTATCCTTGCACATGGACACACACACACACACACACACACACGCACGCACGCACGCACTTTGTTTCTTTACAATTAGAATATTTTTTCTCCCTTAAAAAAGGGTGAAAAGCAAACACCGGAAAGGTTAAGCAGAAGAGAACAAGGAGAAATGAAAGTTCATGTAAACAGCAAGCACATACCTACTGGGCGATGCCATTTCTCCTACATTGTAGAACCCAAGTGCTGGCTATTAGCATTATTGCTACTATAAAGCTTCCGATAAAAACGGACCGTCTCTTGCTGACCTGCAAACCAGCTGGCTGCTTGAGAAGTGGTTTCCCCCATATATGATTCAGTCTCCTTGACAAATATGCTGCATTGTACCGGGTGAGTCATCCGAGGGTTAGTCCGAATTTTACAGGCCTGTTGTGTCATTACTCACATTCAACATCCTGCTTCTCAGAAGTGGAAACTGGAAGCCTGACAGCTGACAGATGCTTTTTCCAATTAAAATATTGTTGAAAAAAAAAATTCCTGTAAGTTACGATTATCCATCATTGATCATAGGACGCGAGGCCAGGGAAAGCAAAGACCTCACAGCCCGGGGACCCCCGTGCGGGCTTGCTCGCTGGCCCCCAGCCCCACCCGAAATAACCGTGCGGGGCTGAGGGCAAGGATCCTGTGCTTGGAAGCTATCAGGGGAACCTTAGGGATTCTTGTGTTGTAAGGTTACCCAGTGGCAAAAGCTATGGAAACAAAAAACAAAAAAACTACTCATCCAAATTTTGGTTCCCTGATGGCCTGTGTTAGGTGGGATGCTAGTGCTATGTTTATAAAGTGCCGACTTTTTTTATACAAGCATGCTGAAGTATGTTAGGGGTGAAATGATAAGAGTATCTGGGATTTCCTACACACACACACACACACACACACACACACACACTTTTTTTTTTTTTTTTGCGGGTTTGGGGATGGAACCCAGAGGCATTTGACCTCCGAGCTACTCCCCCTGCCCAATTTTTTATTCTTTATTTTGAAACAGGGTCTCACTGAGTTGCAGAGGGTCTCACTAATTAGCTGAGGCTGTTCGCGAACCATGATCCTCCCGTCTCAGCCTCCCAAATGCTGGGATTACAAGCATACGCCACCATGCCCGGCTTCCTACACATATTTTAGCCAAAATTTTAATAAATAAAGCTAGGTGTGGTGGTGCCAATTTTATTTACTCCTAGTACTTGGGAGGCCGAGACAGGAGGATTGCAGGTTTGAGAATGGCCTCAGCAATTTATTTATTTATTTATTTATTTATTTATTTATTATTTGTGGTGTTAGGAATTGAACCCAGGGGCATTCTACCTCTGAGCTATACCCCCAGCCCTGTGTGTTTTATTCTTTATTTTGAAACAGGGTCTCACTAAGTTGTGGAGGGCCTCACTAAGTAGGTGAGGCTGGCCACAAACCCAGATCCCCCTGTCTCAGCCTTCCGAGTACTGGGATTACAAAGGTTCACCACCGTGCCCAGCTGGCCTCAGCAATTTAGCAAGATCCTCGAAATCTTAGTGAAGCCCTATTTCAAAATAAAAAAATAAAGAGGGCTGAGGGTGTATTTTGGAGTCATAATGCCCCTGGATTCAGTCTTTAGTATCAAAATAAGTAAGTAAATAAATAAAAAGGTCGGAGGCCAGAAACGTGGCAAAGTGTAAGTAAATTGCTGCGTCTGTGTTGTGATTATATGCTAGTCAACCGTATTTTTCTCTCTTCTTGAGTATTTTTGAAATCTTTCATAATAAAATATTTTTTAATTAGAAAAGTACTTGGAAGGCCGAGACAGGAGGACGGCAGGTTCAAAGCCAGTTACAGCAACTTAGTGAGGCCGTCAGAAATCCCTATTTTCAAATAAAAAATAAAATAGGGATGGGGTGTAGCTCAGAGGTAGAATGACCCCAGTACTGCCCCCCCCAAAAAAAAAAAATTTTTTTTTTTTTTAATTTTTCACTTCCTACAATCTAATTTGTACCTAGGCAAAGCACGTTTCCTGAAGCTACCGGGCAAGTGAATGGGGAGGAGGAGAGTGCGCCGATCTCACGGGGACACCCGTGGGCGTGGGAGCTGAGCTAGTTGACGTAGCCTTCTGGCTGGAAGGATGATACACGTGTCCTAAGGCCTTGGGGAGGGCTGCGCAGGGCCCCGCACAGCCACCCGCGCCCCTCCTCCCCACGCTGTCTGGGATTGTTTCCTGGTGCCTTCTTGGAGGACACAAACCCCGGCCTTGTTCAGGCGCTCAACGTCAACATGAAGGAGAGGTGACCATTCCCAGCTTCCTTTTATGGCTCTGGAAGCGCTCCATGAGGTTATGTAAGTCAAGTCCAGAGTCCCTCCACCAACAAAGCCTTTTGTACGGCGGCAGTGTTTGCTCGGCTCCCCATGCTCCAAGCGGGTTACATGAACCAGCTGGGGGAGGAAGAGGGCTTTGATTTCATGACCGAAAAACAAAAATCGAGATACGGAAGCACTGCTGAAACTAGGTGTCATTTCAAAACCTGCCCATGTCAACGTGCTGCGAGAGCAAGCCAAGTCACCACAGGAAACACAGCACAGAGGTCCTACTAACGCCAGAACCTGCGTGTCCTTTCAGTTCTGAAACTAGAGGCCGGGAGGAAGCTTCAGGCTGAGGTCCAAAGGACACAGCCCAACAGAACTGCAAGTGGTTTCCCACCGCATCAAAGTACAACCTCAGACCCATTAAGTCTCAGAGGTAGAATGCCCCTGGGTTCAATCCCTAGCACCACAAATAATAAATTAATAAATAAATTGCCGAGGCCATCCTCAAACCTGCAATCCAGACCCATTAAGACCGAGTGTGGCCTTTAATGAAGACTGTGTGTCCATCCGTCTGCCTGTCCTCCCTCCCTTCCTTCCTTCTCTCCTTAAATGCTGATTGAACCCAGGGTCATTTCACCTCTGAGCCACACCCCTACACCCTTTTATTTTTTATTTTGAAACACAGTCCTGCTAAGTTGCTGAGGGGCTTGCTAAATTGATGAGGCTGTCAGAGATTCTGCGATCCTCCACTCTCAGCCTCCCAAGTACTGGGGTTATAGGTGTGCACCACCAAACCAGAATGGCTGCTTTGACAAATTTCTTCCCTCATAGGGACCCCCAAAGCTCGAAGGCTTATCAAAATGTTCTTTGCAATTCATGACCTTTCGCATACTTGCAAATCCTAAAACACTTTAACGCAACAGAAACAAATGGGGGGGGGGGTTAACAAATTTCTAGCCCAAGAAATATATCTACAGCACACCAAAGAATCTGATTCAGATTTCACTAATTAAAAATACAAAAACAGAGCTAGTGGTGACACAGGCCTATAATCCCAGTGCTTGGGAGGCTGAGATGGGAGGATCAAGGTCGGCCTTAGCAATTTATTAGAGACTCCCAGTAACCTAGCAAGACCCTGTTTCAAAAATAAAAATAAAAAATGGGGGTGGGAGTGTAGTTCAGAGGTAGAATGTTCCCGGGGTTCAATCCTCAGTACCATAAATGCAAACATTCATAAATTTAAAGGGGGGGGGACTGGGAGGTAGAATGCCTCTGGGTTCAGTCCCCAGTGCTAAAATGAAATACAAATTTTAAAAAAAGAGAGAACTAAAAATTTTGGATCATAAAAGAAGTTTACCAAAATGCTAAACTCTGGGAAACGCCTCCAGGTTCATGTTTCTCAAAGGGTGTTTCTCAAGAACACCTTATAGGAGGCTCTATATACACAGAAAGCCCGAACATATATTTTGGGGAAACAACATACCGTATCCTCGGGAATACTGTTTCTGTTCCTTTGACCTTACATTTTCCAAGAGCATCTGACTGCAGAAGCCCAGTCTCCTCTTCTTCCTGACACGGATCACGGTAAGATACGACTCAAGAAAGAGCTTAGGGGAACCTGGCTGGAGGTTCTGAGATTTGGGCGACTTTTTTAATGACTTTTACACTAAGTTTTATTGAGAATACATCGTACTTCTCACAACAAAAGAGATCCAGACTTGATTTCTGCCATCTCTGATGGACATATTTACTAAATGGTCAACCTGCATGCTGGTGACCAGTACTAATCAGGAAACAAGCTGGACTACGCGGTTATCCAGTCTCCCCGGACCAGGCTAGGGTGGCAGCCGAGGAGTCTAAACCCGTGTGGACGACGCAGGTCGGCAGCTCAGGCCGCTGTTCTTGTTCTTGGTAAGAGGGCCTGGCCCCGGGAGCGGCCATTCCCAGCAGCAGAGCTCTCTCCAGGCCCGGCGCATCCCCGCTGCTTTCGGGGCGCTGGGCCTGGGGACCTGGAAATCGGTGGGGATGTTTTTTCACCCGAGTTTCCCAGCCCTGCACATACACTGATCCTTGGGGGGGGGGGGTTTAGAAGCAAGACTAGCTGGGGGGAGCACAGTTAAACGTGGCTCCTCATTTCTTAGACCTTTCTGATAGACTCTTTGTTACTACAATTCTAGCTACGTATTTATTCGTAAGGGTTTTGGCAATGATCTGTATTTCTGGCTGACATCGAGATCTAAAAGCACACATGGATATAACGATGGAGACACCGTAGGCAGTACTGTGCGGTGGGAACAGCTTACTTGGAGTGGAGGTGTCTTGGTCCAAAGTCCAGCTTTGCTCTCATTTACATCAACATCATTAGTATTACGGTACCAAGGACTGAATGGGGGCCTTATGTACGCGAGGTGAACACTCTGGCATTGGGTTACAACCCAGATCTTTTTATTTTATTTTATTTTGAGACACAGCCTCACTAAGCTGCCCAGGCTGGCCTCAACTTGTGAACCTCCCGCCTCAACCTCCAGGTGTTTGGAATTACAGGCACGCACCACTGCGACGGGCTTTCCTTACTTCCTTTATTTCTTTACCTATAGAGTTGTTCTGAACGGGATAAACGCGATCGTTCCCAACAAGTACTCAGCACAGATCCTGGCTACAAATAAAACATTCTTCAATTTATGTAAACAGGATCGAGCGTGTTTGTAGGTTTTATGAATTTAGACTCTCAAGTGTGGGCAAACAGTGGCCAGCCACCA
The DNA here is from genome assembly GCF_963383645.1 of Muscardinus avellanarius. Lineage (NCBI taxonomy): Eukaryota > Metazoa > Chordata > Mammalia > Rodentia > Gliridae > Muscardinus > Muscardinus avellanarius. The sequence continues at coordinate 60,529,014 of NC_137801.1, forward strand.
CGCTCACCCGTTTACATACTGTCTGTAAGAGCTACAAAGACAGAGTCGGGCAGTTGTGAGAGAAGTCATATGATTCCTGAAGCTCGATACTTTCTAGACTTTTACAGTTTGTTGACCTCAGATAATCAGAATCTGGGGGGGATGAAGAACATCAACAGGTCTTCACCCAACGTAAGTTTTGCTCACTGGTCCCTGACTCAGCTTCCCAGTCTGGTTCAGGAGCCGCAGCTGCCCCCATCCTTACGACGCAGATAACAGAGCTCTGTCTCACGGCGGTGGGGGGTGGGGCAATGTGCAGAGCGCGAGGTTGCCTGCTGGTCTTCCTGCATCCCCTCTCTCCCAACCCACCCACTCAAGGAGACCCCTCCCTGCTTCAGAGGGCGGTAGACCAGCTGGAGGATGTGCGCCCACGGCCACACCTCCCCCCCCCCCCCGTCACATCTGTGCATTTTGGAGAAACCACATGTGTCCCCAGAGTTTGAAGCCAAGAGGTGAAAGATGATCTGAGACGGCATTCAGGAACCTGAGCAAACAGAAATGAAGGATGCTTTTAAGAGTGGGGTGGCCACATGCACGATTAATAGAGCAGCGGAGGCCCCGAGGAGACTAGGGCTGCAGCAACATGGTCGCCGCGGTCAGAAGCCCAGAGAGGGGATGGAGGGCCGACCCCCAGAAATGAACGGCACGCCTCAAAACTGGGTCCCAAGACACATTCCTGCATCCAATCGCACTGCATATTTTCTTTGGCAGGGAAACTTGTTTATTTGGGGGAAAATGAATCCACAGCGTTAATGGAGAATGCAGGTGAAGGACCCTGCGGCTGGGGAAAATCTGAACAAAAGAAATCATTCTTACTGCCTTCAGTCAGAGTCTCTTGAAAGAAAAGTCTTAGCCAGCTGTTCTGACAGAGATGACATCCCGGATGTACTTAGACACTTTCTGGTGGTCACTCTTTGCCTTCCTGGCAAAGGTCAACATCTTTGAGAAGCTGATCCAGCAGAGAAATCCTGTGTGAAATACCTTAGGGAAAGATGAGGCTGCTGAAGGCAGGGGCGGGAGGAAGATGATCTCTACCGTCAACTACTGAAGCCAGAATCTCAGGGACGATAGGCACAGCTCTTGGCCAGAGCCAGGTCAGCATTCAGCCATGTTTCTTAAGAAAAGTCTAAGTGAGCCGGGCGTGGTGGCGCACACCCGTAACCCCAGTACTTGGGAGACTGACACAAGAGATGGCAGCTCCCGACCAGCCTCATCAATTTATCGAGACTCAAAACTAAAGGGCAGGACTGAGAGTGTCGCTTGGAGGTGGGATGACCCCTGGTTTCAATCCCCAGAACGAAAACAAAGTCTTAACTGGCTGGCATGCGGGGTAAAAAGGCTCTCTCCAGAGCGCACGGTTAATTTGGTGGATGTTGGGCTTGGACACAGCCAAAAGATCTGCTCTGATAAAATGCATAGAGCCTATTATGCCCAGCAGGTTTTTCTAAAAAAGTAAGCGGGCCTATGATATGAATGAAGCCTTTCAGTGAGAGGACTGCGGCTCCAGCCCAGGTTTCCTTAGGAAAAGGCAAGGGAATTCACATCGACCAAAGCCCACATGTGGGGTGCTCCCATAGTTACATCATTGTGCCCACAAAATTTTGTTCCTGGCCTGCATGGACGAAATATGGGCTTTAACTAGTGAGCAGATGTAGTTGAATTTCTTTATGTGTGGGTGTGTGGGAGGTACTAGGGACAGAATCCAGGGGCACTGTACCTCTGATCTACACCACCCAGCCCTACTTTATTTAAAATTTTATTTATTTATTTATTTTTGTGGTACTGGGGTTCCTGGAAGCCCTTCTACCTTCGGGCTACACTCCCAGACCTATTTAATACTATTTTTTGTTTGTTTGTTTGTTTGTTTGTCTGTTTAATGTGGAAACAGGGTCTCTGAAGCCAGCAAGGCTGGCTTCGAACCTGCGCGATCCTCCTGTCTCTGCCTCTCAAGCGCGGGGATTACAAGCGTGCGCCACCACGCCCGGCTTATTTTAAATTTTGAGACAGGTTCTCAATAAGTTGCTGTGGTTGGCCTCATAGCTGAGATTTTTCTGTCTCGGCCTCTCAAGCACAGGGATTCCTGGTGTGTGCCACCACGCCTGGCTCTGAGTTTTTTTTGAAATAGTATTTTACAGAGCCAGGGCAGGGAGAAGGAAATGAACATATTAGAAATATGGGAAAGTTGTTCTGGAAAGTTCTGGGAGAAGGCAAGGGCTTGATTAGCAAGGAAGAGGAATAGGGTTAGAGTGTTCAGGGTGCTGGTTAAAGGGCTGAGTTGGAGGCCAGGTGTCTATGAAAAGACCAACTTCCTCTTCAAGCCTGGCTTCTCCAGAGACCTTGGCTGCAGAGAGGAACCCAACCTAACATGTACCGGAGGAAGTTTGAGTTCAGGGCTGGGGCTGGCTCAAGACTTGGGAAAGGGGACAGAGGAAGCATCTTAGAGGTGAGCATTCCATGTACTTAGCACCTGCAAGGCTCCACAATTATTTTACCATCATCATCATTATTATTATTGGTGGTGGTGGTGGTACTGGGCATTCTACCTTTAAGCTTACCCTCAGCCCTTTCATTTTTTTATTTATTTATTTATTTTTTTTTGCAGTACTGGGGATGGAATCCAGGAGCACTGTACCTCCGAGCTACACCCCCAGCCCTATTTTTTAGTCTCTTTATTTTTGAAAACTGGTCTCACTGAGTTGTGAAGGGCCTCACCAAGTGGCTGCGGCTGTCTGCAAACTGCGATCCTCGGGTCTCAGCCTCCAGGATGCTGGGATTACAAGCGTGTGCTACCACGCCTGGACTATTTTTTGTTTTGAAACAGGGTCTCACTAGGTTAATGAGAATCTCACTACTTGCTGAGGCTGTCCTCGAACCTTTAAACCTCCTGTCTTAATTCTCCAAAGTACTGGGATTACAGGTGTGCACAACAATTCCCGGCACCTGAACAATTAGTTCTGCACTTGAACCCTATTCAAGCTGGATGGCTTATTCTTTATGGTGCCTTCATACTATGGCGGTCAGGGCAGCCTGAGTGTGCGGGGCTCAAAGGGCCATTCAGCCACTCTGTTCTTTCACTACCTCCAGCCCAAAACTAGACCTGAAGCTGCTCAGGGGCTGAGTAACTCCAGGCCAAGTCTGCAGGAGAGAAATCTATCACTGAGATTGATGCTGGCCACAAAAAATCTCAGTCAGGCCGGGTACACGCTTGGGATCCCAGCACTTGGGAGGCTGAGATAGGATGATTGCAGGTTCAAGGCCAGCCTCAGCTACTTAATAAGGTCTTCTGCAACTTAGCGAGACCCTGTTTCAAAAAAAAAAAAAAAAAAAAAAAGAGAGTAAAAAATAGGAGCCGGGCGTGGTGGCGCACGCTTGTAATCCTGGCATTTGGGAGGCTGAGACCTGAGGATCACAGTTTGCAGACAGCCTCAGCTACTTAATGAGGCTCTCTGCAACTTAGTGAGACCCTGTTTCAAAATAAAGAATAAAAAATAGGGCAGGGGGTATAGCTTGGGGGTCAAATGCCCCTGGATTCCATCCCCAGACCCGTAAAAAAATAAAAATACGGCCTGGGGGTGTAGCTTGGAGGTAGAATGTCCCTGGGTTCAATAACCAGTTTTGGAAAGAAAAAAAAAAAATCTGACCCAGGCTTGGTGAGCTCCCTAGCTAAGCAAACCCTCTGTGGAGTCATCCTTTGGTTGTTAGATGGCTGCACAGATATTCAGCTGGAAATGAAAATCTCTGCCAAGAACCCTTAAGAATAACACCCTTTAGTCATTTACCTATGTAAATGGCACACAATTCGTGGAATTATTAACTCTGCAAGTTCACTGGATCGAGAGGCGGCAGTTTTGGCTCTGTGCTTGGTGTATGACTGGGTGGAGTCGCTTCTCTGTGCCTTGCTTTCCTCGTCTGGAAAATGCAGGCTTTAAATTAGTTTGGCACTTGAAGCTCCAAAATTCATTCAGATTCATTCACTCTCTCTCTCTTCTTTTTAAACATTTATTTATATTTATTTATTTATTTTTGTGGGACTAGGAATGGAAGCCAAGGGTATTCTACCTTTCCCGAGCTATGTCCCCAGTCCTTTTGTTGTTGTTGTTGTTTAGAGACAAGGTCTCGCTAGGTTTCAGAGAGTCTCACTAGGTGGCCGCGGCTATCTGCAAAACTGTGTTTCTCCTGCCTCAGCTTCACGAGTCCTGGGATTATAGGCCACACTGCCAGGCCCGGCTTCCAAGATTCTACACGGAATGGATCTGTAACAGCTAACAGAGAAAGCTACCTAAGGATACCAACAGCCAAGGAATAAGAAGGGAGTGGGAAGGAAGTGGCCAATACCAATGGATGAAAGCGCGGGATGGGGAGGAGAGCGATGTTCAGGACCCTGGGTCTAAGACTCAACCATCTCACAGCCTGAAAGCGTGCGGGTGTCACCGCGAAGCTGGGGCCGGCTTTCCCTTAACAGTAAAGGGGTGGGGGGTAATCGACAGGAGCAGCTAACGTCGACCTTAGTCAGAGCTGTATCAAATTCAAGTGCTAAGCCTTAGAACTGCACACAAACTTTCTTCCAAAGACCCAGGAGTGTGGCACACTCTCTTCTGCTTTCACGACAGTCAAAACCGTAAGTACAGCATCTTGTTAGGACTCGCATGCCAGATCTATCTGGACATGAAATTCTTTTCATGAAAAGAATAGAAAAAAAAATAATAAAGTCTTTTCCTTTTTCACTTTTGCAGATCAGCGCCGTCCATAAGTGAGTCCTCAGTACACTGGGTTTCTTTCATTCATTCAACAGATGAAAAGAAATTAGTCTTTATTGGCATAAACGGGGGGGTGGAGATGAAGATGAGGCAAGGAGAGGAAATGGCAGATAAAGGGGAGCTCGTGTTTGTATTTTTTTCCTTCATTACAAAAAGCAATAAGTTCACCGTGGGAAGTGTAAAGAAAATATTTACCTGCAATGCCATCTAGCTGGTAGGATTCGTAGTTGTGTGACACATTTTGCAAATTTAAAGTGCTCGTCACTGCTATCTGAATCCCATTTAGAAAATCTGGAAAATACCATCTCCCTATATTTATCTACTCATTTGTTACTGGTAGAAGCAAAAGGTATATGAGCAGGGCTTTAGTGAGAGTTCCCCCTGACCCCCCCCCCAATTTGGTTCCCCCAAAGGACAAATAAATGTCATTTATGGGTTTTACGCATACCGGACCTTAGATATTAACTAAGAAACTAGAAGAAACCAGGTGTGGCGGCTCCGATCTGTCATTCCAGCACCGGGAAGGCTGAGATAGGAGGATCACAGATTCAAGGCCAGACGCAGCAACTTAGCAAGACCCCGTTTCAAAATAAAAAAAAATATATAAAGGGCTGGGGTGGAGGTTGGAGGTCAGACATCTCTTGGTTCAATCCTCAAGTGCCAAAATAAAAAAAGAAAGAAAAAAAGAAAATGAAAAAAAAAATAGAAGAGCCGCCTAGAGTTGTGGAATGTTTAAGATAAGCTCTCAACCAACACACTTGACAACGAGGAAACCAAAGCCAGGAAGCAAATCCCTTGTTGGAATTTAGAAGCAGGGGTCAGAAAATTTATAGTTTCGGAGGACCCAAAACTTCCGATTCCGTCCACTGTTATCCCTAAATTTGGTCACGTGTTAATTTTTGGTTTCTGAAAAACAATGGATTAGAGATAACTCTAGCACAAGGAAAGCAGCTGCTGTATCTGTAACATTTACCTCGACTAGACTTCTCAGGGCTAAATAAACCCAACGGACGGCCAGCCCAAAGTGCTCGATGCTTTGAAGGTGTTTTCTGGCTTTGCCATACATACACATTTCAGGTCTATCAGAAACTTAAAAAAAAAAAAAAAAGACTACTGAACCTGAGTTAGGACTCCGTGGCCAAGACGCTGGAAACCCTCAGGTCAGGCTTACAGACCACTGACCTGGCCCCAATCTCCTCATGAATCGTGCACACTGCGCAGGGAAGTCAGGTTTAGGGAGCATTCGCGGCCCGAAGTTATCTCCTCCTCTCAGAGCACCCCAGGAGTGGGCATAAAAGTTGTTGGGAGAAAGGGAGCGTCCAAAGGATGGCGCCAAGAAAAGAGCCTTGCTCGGGTGTCTGTGAAGATGGCTGCCTTACGGGGCGTCTCGGCTACCTGCGGCTGACCTTCCAGACTCCACACACACTCGGCCAGGCGACAGAAGCGGGAGCCTGACGCTCTTTCGAGGACGGAGGCCCTCCCTCTGAATGGACATACATCCTGGGGTTGGAGATGTGGGGACGCCCCCCATACGCCTCCCCTGCGCTCGCAAGCTGCCGTCCTGACGGACGCGACTTTGATGTCAGAGCTGAAAGACGCAGCAGGTGCTCACCTTCCGCTGTGGCTCCTAACTGCGAGCCAGCTACTTCATCTGTGGTCCAGCTAAAAACACAGACCCTCCCGGCACTGGCACAAGGTTGCACGCAGGTGTCCCATGGAACCTTCCAGCAAAGCCGTGACACACCCAATCTTCACTTTTTTTTTTTTTTTGGTGGTACTGGGGTTCCTGGAAGCCCTTCTACCTCCGGGCTACACTCCCAGACCTATTTTATATTTTATATGGAAACAGGGTCTCTGAAGCCAGCGAGGCTGGTTTCGAACCTGCGCGATCCTCCTGTCTCTGCCTCCCAAGCGCGGGGATTACAAGCGTGCGCCACCACGCCCGGCTTCACTCTGTTTGAAAGAGGCAGAGAGCCAGGCATGGTGGAACACACCTGTAATGCCAGTACTTGGGAGGCTCAGATGGGATAGTCACAGGTTTGAGGCCAGCCTCAACAACTTAGTGAGGCCCTGTTTCAAATTAAAAATAAGATAGGGCTGGGAGTGTAGCTCAGAGGTGGGATGCCCCCGGGTTCAGTCCTTGGTAACACAGAGAGACAGACAGACAGACAGGCAGGCAGACACACACACACACACACTCTCTTACACGGCTCTCAAGTTTCAATAACTATTAGATGCTAAGAGGGAACAGGAGGAGGGCAGACAATGAATATGGCTTCTACCTACTCACAGACTAAAAGCCAAGTAGTATGCACAAACTGGGCTACAACAGAAAAGGTACATCTGTGGCAGAGCCAAGAATGGATCCCGAGTGGCCTTGAATTTTGTCTTTCGGGATGCTTTTACCAGACTCCCTCCCACGTGTGTCCTTTGTCTCAAGTCTCCCCCAAAGATCCTCTCTGCCCCTCTTTCTCCAATCAAGAGGGAGAAAAGGGCTGCACAGATTTTCATCGCTTCCTGTGAGCCCGGGGGGAAGTGTTCCTGAAGCTGAGAATGTGCCCGGTTTGAATAGCAAGTCTTAACATTTGAACATTCCAGGACTACCAGGGAGAGACCGAGTCAGCCCAAAGGGATTTTGCTACCACTCAGGAGAAGCTGGAGATAAACACACGCACCACACACATACACACACGCTGGCGCACAGGATGCTGACGGGTAAGCAAGAGACATCACAGGGATGGGGGGCAGCCAGGCGCGCCCCAGGCCCTCCTGCCAGACCTCTCTGTCCAAAGCCAGCAGAGATGGGCGCCGGGGACACGGGCTCCTGCTTCCCTGCCCGCTACAGTTGAACTTCACATGCTGTCAGCTCAGTTTATATTTCAGGGTGAGGAAAGGGAAAAGCCCACGGGCTTCAGAACAGAACCAAATATTTACAATCTGCTGCTTCACAAGGCATCATGGGAGGATCGGCGGCAGCCTCCGTAACTTGGCAAGGCCCTCCACAGCTCGGTGAGACCCGGCGGCTTCCAAATAAAAATAACGCCGGGCCGGGGGTGTGGCTCAGAGGTAGAATGCCCCTGGGTTCAATCTCCACTAGCACACATACAAGAAAAGCTTTTCATGGGTCCTCCCCAAATGTGTGCGGATTTGCATATACGAATGTTATATATACAAATATGTGCCCCTCCGCTTCGTCTCACAAAAAACGTGGCCTATTATTCACGGGCGCTGGCGTTCGCATTCCATCTCTTGGAGGCCTTTCCATATTGGAACACGGACAACAAATTAATTTCCTTTGTATATCTGTACAATGTTCCACTGTAAAGATATACCATGATTTATTTATTGATTTAGACAGTGGGGACCCAGGGCTTTCAAGAACGCTAGGCAAGTGCTCTACCACGGAGCTACATCCCCATCCTATGATTTATTTCACCAGTCTATTATTAATGAGCAAACTTAGGTTTTTCCACACTTTTGTGTGTGTCTGTGGCACCGAGGATGGAGCCTGGGTGCATTCTACCTCCGAGCGACATTCCCACCCCTTTTTTACATTTTATTTTGAAACAGGGTCTCACTAGGTTGCTGAGATCCTCGCTGTCTCTGAGGCTAGACTCGAACTTTGAATCCTCCTGCCTCAGCCTCCCAAACACTGCAATTATAGGTGTGTGGCACCACACCCAGCCTTTTGCAAGTCTTTTGCTTCTAAAAACAATTCCGTCGTGCATAACCTTATATATTAGAATTGCTTTCACATACTAAGATGCTTGCTTATTGCTTTGTAACCACCTGTAACAAAGAAAGAAAACCTTGGAGGTGCAAAGCCATCCAAAATCAGGACAAAGCCCGTCTTCTTTTTGGTACAGGGAATTTTTGGAACTCAAGGACATTCTACCCCCAGCCTCTTTTTTTTTTTTTTTTTTTTTTTTTGAAACAGGATCTAAGCCGGGCGTGGTGGCGCACACTTGTCATCCCCGCACTTGGGAGGCAGAGACAGGAGGATCGCACGGATTCAAAGCCAGCCTCAGCTAGTTAGTGAGGCTCTCAGCAACTTAGTGAGAACCTGTTTCCAAAAATAGGTCTGGGAGTATAGCCCAGAGGTAGAAAGCCTCTGGGTTCCACCCCCAGTACCACAAAAGAAAAAAAAAAAGAAAGAAAGAAAGAAAGAAACAGGATCTATGTTGAAGACAGAACCCTTCTAAAATGCATTACACACACACACACACACACACACACACACACACACACGCTATGGAAAAATAAAATGAGATTTTGATTTGTTGGGCAGGGAAGGAAAATACATGATGCATATGGAGTGAGCACTCTATCACTTATTCAGGTACCCAGTCCTCCGTCCTTGTCTCCTTCCCGCTGAATACCCTCTCCAAGTCTCACCATTCAATCTGGGCCACCCAGCCTTATGTTTCCTGAAGAAATTCTAACACCATTCCACCTCAGTGAGGAGGGAAAATGGCCGATGAGGTAGCTGATGTCCCCTCCAAGGGCAGAAAGTAACCTTCGCCTTCCTTGGCCATCGTCTGGACTCGACCTCACCGGTTTAGCTGGAGGAAGTCCATACAGAGCCGTCTGCATCCCTGGGGCGCTGTTGGCTGTCCCTCCATCAGTGACGACCCCGGTAACTGTCAACGGGCTTCCTCAGCGGAGCCCAGACAGGAGCCCGGGAAGCAGCCCTGGCCTTTTTCTCAGCCACAGCCTCCAGTCAAGAAGCAGGAAATTCTGCGTGGCTAGTGGCACATTCCTGTAATCCCAGTACTTGGGAGGCTGAGACAGGAGGATTGTAGGTTCAAGGACAGCCTCAGCAAGTAGTGAGACATTATCCTCACAAGATCCTGTTTCCAAATAAGAAATAAAACCTGGCTGGAGGTGTAGCTCGGAGGTAAAATGCCTCTGAGCATCCTTAGTAACACACACATACACACAATGATAAAATAAAATAAAAAGGGGGTGGGGAGGAGTGTTGCTCAGAGGTAGAACCTTTTGGGTTCAATCCCCAATACTTTAAAAAAAAAAAAAAAAGGAGGAGGAGGAGGAGGAGGAAATTCTAAGCTGTCCACAGAGCTGACTCAGACTCTTTCCACCAGCATCCTGAAGGTTCTATTCTAAGTTTACCAAAGGGAACATGCCTTCAGGCAGAAGCAGAACTCAGAAGTGGTGGTGGCTGGGGCTTCAATTAGCATTTCCTCTGTGACAAGTCAAACTCCCACCACAAGGGCTGAGGAAGGCAAGGAGACAGACCATCCTGTAAACAGCGGCGGCCACAATGGCATTGATACCTCTTTTCAGACAGAAGGGCAGATGCTTCATTACCTGTGTGTATGTATGTGTGTGTGTGTGTGTGAGCGCACGTGCACAGTGTGATTGCACTGGAGTTCGAGTCAAGTTCTTAAAAATGAATTATACTTATTTGGGCCCTAACTGGAAAAAACAAAAGGCATTTTTGAGACTAACTTGAGAAAACTGAATATTGACTTGGTATTAGATGAGATTAAAATATCAGTATTAAGACAGGCGTGGTGGTGCACGCTTGTAATCCCAGTACTTGGGAGGCCGAAACAGGAGGATCACAGGTTTGCCGCAGCAACTTAGCGAGGTTCTCAAAAACAGCGAGACCCTGTTTCCAAATGAAAAATAAAATTGATCTGGGGATGTGGCTCAGATATAGAATGCCCTTGGTTCAATTCTTAGCACATAAAGAAAGAAAGGAAGAAAGGAAGGAAAGTAGGTAGGAAGGGAGAAAAAAGTATCAATGTATTAAATTAAGGTATGATGATGGTAGTGATTTTTTAAGCCCTTAATTCTTAGGGACACATACGAAAGTATTTATGAATGAAATGCTATGTCTGGCCTTTGCTTTAAAACTTGCCCCCTCCGCTTAGTAAGAAGTGTGCGTGCTGGGCAGTGAGTGGGGGAAATGAGGCATGAGACTGTTCTGTTTTTCTGATTATTTACAATATTTCATAGTAAAAAGGAAATAAAGGTTATCATAATGGCTATTTGCCACAGCCCTCACAACTGACCAGGACAGGCAGCTGGGCACATAAGGGCAACTCCCTGCCCTGGGTGACGGAGTTAATGATCACACACACAAGTCAGTCCCCTCAAAAGGCAACTGCCCCAGAGGTTTTCATTCTGCCAACTAAGCAGCTGGTTTGCAAACTCAACTGCACACTGCGCTCGGCTGGGAGGCGTTTTGGTGTTCTTTTAATTGGTGCTTAAATTAACAGTTTGGGATACAGCCTAAATTTCTGAATCTTTCAGAGTTCCCCAGGTCATTCTAATGTAGAACAAAGTGTAGGAATCAGTGCCCTGAGAACCCAACAGGGAGGTGGTGTGAGAGGACCGTGACAGCTGGATGCTCTCCGTCCCAGCATTCCTCGGGGCCCTCTAGGCCGAACTCTCGTCTGTCTGGGGCCCCTAAGTTTGAGGCCCAGACCAATGTTTTCTTAATTACTGGTGCAATCAAGGGTGACAGCAGTATAAACTAGGAGCCAGGTACAGTCGTGCATGCTGGTAATCCCAGGCATTTGGAGGCTAAAGCAGGAAGACTGCAACTTCAAGACTAGCCTGGGAAATTAGTGAGACCCTGTGTCAAAAATTAAAAGGCCGGATGTGATGAAGCCATGCCTGTAATCCAGGTACTTGGGAGGCTGAGACAGGAGGATCACAGGTTCAAGACCAGCCTCAGCAACCTAGCAAGACCCTGTTTCCAAATAAAAAAATTAAATGGTGGTGGGGGGGTATAACTCAGAGGTAGAATGTCTGTAGGTTCAATCCCCAGTACCTTTCCCCATATAAATAATAAATAAAAACAAGGGCTAGGATGTAGTTCAGTGGTAGATTGCATGCCCAGCATGCACAAGGCCCTGGGTTCAGTCCCTGGTACTGCAAACACAATAAAACCGGAGCTTGGCAGACAGACGAAAACAAGAAGATAGGCCTACTCTAAAACCAGAAGGGAGGTGACCTGTGATCAGCATCAGGGCTGCAGTTCACTTTAAGCATCCCACCGAGTGCCGCCCTCATCGAAGCAAGCAGTACGCACGGCTGAACCCCTAGCTGAGCGCAGCCTGTGCTGGCTACGGGAGCCTGTGCTCCAGGCTGACGGGGTGTAGCAGTCAAACCCTTAGAGCTGCCTAACAGCCGGCCTTCCTCAGGCAGAGAGGACCCGGTAACTCTCTCAGGAGTGCCAGCCAGGCCTTGCAAGGGGGCTGGGGAGATTTTCCTGCGGCAGGTGGTACATACTATTATGTAGCTGTGAGCCTCTGCCCGCTTTCTTGTGGTGAAGGGGTTAATCCTTGTGACTTCTCAGAACCTCGGGAGAACTGAAGTACAGTGTCTGTCCGTCCGACCCTCCTTCGTGAGGGCCCTGAAGGGCAATCATGTTCCCATCTGACAGATGAGAGAAGTGAGGCCTGGACCTTAGTTATGATGCCTGTGTTAACAAAGCAAAGCACAACGAAACCTGAAATTTGACCGGCCAAACCCCAAAGCCCTGTGCTTTGTTTATTTATTTGCTTTACTTCTGAGCTATACCCACAGCCCTATTACTGTGTGTGTGCGGGGGGTGGGGGGGGGTGCTGAGGATTGAACCCAGGGGAGTCTATCAAACTATACCCTCAGACCTTTATTTTTGTTTTAAAACAGGCTCCCTCAGTGCTGAGGCTGTCCTCCAACCTGTGGTCCATGTGGGTGTGCGCGCACATGCGTGTGTGTGTTTTACCAGTGATTGAACCTGGGAGCATTCTACCTTTAAGTTACTCCCCTGAAGCCCTATTTTTATTTTGAAACAGGGTCTCACTAGGTTGGTGAGAGTTTCACTACTTTGCTGAGGCTGTCCTTGAACCTGTGTCCCTCCTGTCTCAGACTCCCAAGTACTGGGATTACAGGCATGCGCCACCATGCCGGCTTCTGCGTTCTTTCCACGGCTGTGATTCCTTTAGGACAGCGCCTCTGCTTCACCTGCAGGACATAATCCAGAGGTTGCTTGGTTACCTCACCTCCTGCATGGACTTGAAGATATACTCCCTTGAACTTTCCTTCATGATTTTCCATGGGGACAGAGTCCACTCCAGGTGAATCCCAGCTGTGTTCTTTCTAGCTATCTAATCTGTGCGTGATACCAGAGGGTATCTCTCACGTCCCGTCTTTTTTTATTTTTATTACTTTTGCAGTGCTGAAGATCAAACCTGGATGCTTGTGCATGCTACTTAACTGTTCTACCACGGGACCACACCCAGGCCCACGTATAGTTCGTATGTATGCACGCATGCATGGACGTATGTACTGGGGACTGAACCCAGAGGCATTCTGCATCTCTAGCCATTTGTATTTTTTATTTTGAAACAGGTTCTAAGTTGCTGAGGCTGGTCTTGAACCTGCAATCCTCCCGTCTCAGTCTCCCAAATACTGGGATTACAGGAGTGTGCCACCACATGCGGCTACATCCAGTCCTTTTGAAGTCTCAACTTTCTTTTGAGAAAGGCGTCTTGATGTGTCGCCCAGGCTGGTTTCGAACCCCTTTAGTCTCAAGCAATTTGCCTGCCTCAGCCTCCTCCCAAGTAGGTGAGACCACGCGCACCACCAAGCCCAGCCTCAAGGCCCTTGCTGGACAAGGACCTAAAGTCCTTCCTTTTGACACACGCAAGACAACTTAGGTCAAAAGTTCAGTCTGGGTTTCTGTTCCTTGGATGCAGGGAAGCTTTTCTACTACTGGCCCCATTTGCAGCCAGACAAGTCCCAAGTGCAAGGCCAACGCAGCTGCTAGCATTGCTTAACACTGCGGGTCTGAATGAGTCCAACTTTTACTCCGAAATCTCAGCTTGTATTACAGATCTTTTTTATTTTTATTTTTTGGGGTAGTGGGGATAGAACCCAGGGGCATTCTACCTCCAAGCTACACCCCTGACCCTATTTTATTCTTTATTTTGAAACAGGGTCTCACTAAGTTGCAGAGGGCCTCACAAGTTGCTGAGGCTGGCAGCGAACCTGTGATCCTCCTGTCTCAGCCTCCCGAGTACGGGGATTACAAGCGTGCGCCACCACGCCCGGCTTAGCTTTATAGATCTTACGTTAACACTGCCCACTCTCTCCCAAACCCCTGGTTCTAATGCTTCTGCCCTAGGGGACTATTGTTGTTCCAAAGGTTCTGCCCCAGTCAAAAGATACCTGGAACTTTACTGAACTGCCTCTAAAGGCAGTCTTTCAATGAAGGAGCCAGCCAGTTGAAAACAAGCCAACCACAACATTCACGCCTTACTGTTAACTGGGAATCCTCTTTAAACTTTTAGTGGACCCATCTTCAAAGCTCGCTCTCATTATACACCAGAGTTAGCTCTACTGAACTCAGGGCGATTTCCAAACTTAAGTATCTCCCTGTATAAGATAAATACTGAGTATCACCAAGTATCGTCTGCTATCTTTTTTCTTTTCCTTCTGCAAAGAATTCTTTGTTTTTTTTTTGGGGGGGGGTCTGGGGATACACAGGGGCATTCGACCTCCGAGCTACACCCCCTGCCCTATTTTTTTACTCTTTATTTTGAAACAGGGTCTCACTGAGTTGCAGAGGGCCTCACTAAGTAGCTGAGGCTGTCCGCGAACCGCGATCCTTCAGTCTCAGCCTCCCGAATGCTGGGATTACAAGCGTGCGCCATCACGCCAGGCTGCAAAGAGTTCTGAAAGGCTTCTGGAAGTTTCAAGCAGTTAGTATGAGACCGAGATGAGAGCGGAGCTTCCCAAGATGAGACCACAGCTCTCAAAGATAACGGCATTCAAACAGAAAGGTACACACACAGATGCAGGTATGTGCTCTGATATGTTTCCCTTGAAACAGCAAAAACTCGAAGCCATGTGATTGTATCTCGTTACCTTTTAAGACTATTATCCATCATGTAGCATTAAATAGCATTAATAACAATCACAGTGAAATGCCAGCAGACTTTTGTGTGTATGTGTTACTGGGATTTGAAACCCAGGGCCATTCTAACTCCAAGCTATATCTATATATATCTATATATCTATATCTATATCTATATATATATATATTTTGTTTTGTTTTGTTTTGAAACAGGTTCTCACTAGGTTGCTGAGGCTGTCCTCAAACCTTTGATCCTCTGATCTCAGCCTCCCAAGTACTGGGATTATAGGTATGGGGCACCATGCCCTGCTAGTCAGCTGACATTTATCTGATGTGCCAAGTACATGCTGCCTTTCTGGGTCCTCTAATTCTCAAAGTAATTCTCTTAGTACCCCCAAGTCAGAGCTGGGGAAAACACCCTCAGAGAACTAAGAACCCCATCTGGGAAGCCACCGAGAGGTAGAACCCAACAGCGATGGACCCCAGAGTGCACGGCTCATTACCAAAGCCTCACCAGGCTGGCCAGCCTCCTTTCCCCTAACATAACTGCTGCGGGCACCCGGGATGCCAAGCCGGACCTCTTTCCACTGCACCAGACACAAGAGCCACACAGGAGAAGCTTCCACAGCATTTGAAAAGCCATGAGTGAGGCTGCCCTGGCAGCTCTGCACTCACTGGCTCAGCAACCCAGGATCTCACCCTGCCGTGGGGGCCTGTCACGGCCAGCACCCCGGCAGACATCGTGATAACAGCATGCGCGGACTGGCCAGGGAGGACGCGGAGACACCTACCAGGAAAGCTGCTCTGGCGCTGCGTCTGGCCCACTGATCTACTCTTTCCTTCTCTCTCAACTTAGTTTCTCTCTCTGGAAACAGGGAAATAAGAGCATCTAACTCAGGTATCTTGGGGTTTGTTGTGCTAATTGATTGTACACGTTAAAAAAAAAAGGTGATTCTCAAGCTGGGTGTGGTGGCACGCCTACAATCACTATACTTGGGAGGCTGAGACAAGAGGATCGCAGATTTACAACTAGCCTCGGCAACTTAGGGAGACTCTCGACAACTTGGTGAGACCCTGTTACCAAATAAAAAGTTAAATGGGTCTGGGGGTGTAGCTTGGAGGTAGGATGCCTCTGGGTTGAATCCTCAGCAACACACACACACACACACACACACACACACACACACACGGCCCTTGTAATGGCTGTACTCAGCAAACATTAACATTCACTTCTTCCCATGTCAATTATTCCAACAGGGTGCTGTATAGATCCAGAGACATTGGGCAAAATGTGGCAGAAAGCCAGAGTGCCCGGTACAGCGACCTCACTGGGTCACTAACGGCCTCTGGCAATGACAACCACTCAATCCAGCACGCTCTTGCTGGACCCCGGGGGAAATGTGAAGCTCTTCCTTGCAATAGGGAATTATCTGGGGCTTTCAGACACCGGTGAAACTTCCCCCCTTTTCCTAAGATGTCTGCCCAACCCAGGGAGGTGGGTGGCGAGTCTGTGCTTCTGCGTTTCCCGAGGCGGGACTCTCCTGAGCTTTCCATCCAGCGCATGTTCGCTGGAGTAGCGGCCTCCTGTCCTAACTGGGTAGTTACTTCCTGCCGGGGCCTTCCAGAAGGACTGAAAGCAGCCGCTGGAGTCTGACCGGGGGGCAGAAGAACAGGAAGCGTGCTGAATTTAAAAAAACACTTCCTGGAAGGAGGCTGGTCAGCAGAGCAGGCAAAGGAAGAAGAATAAAAATAAAGCCAGGAGGGGTGCTTTTCAGAGGATCTTTTTGAAATCCCTGGTGCTGCTGATTAAGTGATTACCTTTCTGTTTAGAAAGAGGCTGTCTCACCCACTGCCCTAGGCAGTCTGCGCCATGGCTGGGCCATCCCTCAGCTAGGCCACCAGGGAGAGGAGGCCCAGGGAATACTCTACCACCTTCAAAGTCACACTGGCAGCCAGGCACGGTTGCGCATGCCTATAGTCTCAGCTTCTAGGGAGGCTGAGGCAGGAAGACTGCTTGAGCTGGGGAGCTGGAGGCCTGCCTGGGCAATACAGCAAGATCCTGACTCAAAAATAAGCCAGGCGTGGTGGTGCACACCTGTAATCCCAGTACTTGGGAGGTTGAGGCAGGAGGATAGAAACGCAGGTTCCAGACCGGCCTCAGCAACTTAGCACGGCCCTCAGCAACTTACTGAAACCTGTTTCAAAATAAAAAAATAAAATGGGGCTGGGGGCGTAGCTCAGAAGTAAAATGTCCCTGGATTCAATCGGCAGTACCACAATAAATAAATACATACATTCATTCATTCATTCATAAAATGTGCTGGCAGCTGAACTCACAGCAGAGACCAGCAGCACTGTCCTACAGAAATGTAACTTGAGCTACATTATACAATTTAAAAACTGCTAAGCCAGGCTTAGTTGGCACATGCCCATAATCCCAGTATTTGGGAGGCTGAGACAGTAGATCACAGGTTTGAGTACAGCCTTAGCAACCTAGCAAGACCTTGTTTCAAAACAAAAAGAGCTGGGTGTGGTGGTGCACACTTTTAATCCCAGTACTTGGGAGGCTGAGAGACAGAAGGATTGTGTAGGTTTGAAGCCAGCCTCAGCTACTTAGTGAAGTTCTCAGCAATTTAGTGAGACCTTGTTTCCAAATGAAATATAAAATAGGTCTGAGGATGTAGCCTGGAGGTAGAAAGCCTCTGGGTTCCATCCTTAGTACCAAAGGGGGTGGGAGGGATTCTAGTAGTCACAGCCAAAAAACAAAAAGAAAAAAATAAGCAGGTGAAACTGATTATAATAATAGAGTTGACCTAACCCAATATGTCTAAAATATTTTTGTTTCAACATGTAATCAAAGGAAAATAATTACTAATGAGATGCTTTGCATTCTTTTTCGTTGTAATAAGGCTTCAAAATCCAACATGTACTTTGTGCTTACAGCACATGTCAGTTCACGCTGGCTGGTTTCAAGAGCTCCGCAGCCCAGATGGCTTAAACGCCTACAATACTGGACAGTGGTCTGGGTGCAGCCATTTCCAAGGGGGTTACCTGGGTCTGCACCCCGCCGGGAAGGAGTGGCTTGTGTTGGCATTATTTGAAAATGTGGCATCCCGGCCCCACCTCGGAAGGCCTCTGTGAGAGGGAGCTGGCCTCCCTCCAAGATCCTCCACAGCACAGGCCGCCACCCACGCAGCCCGGTCACCACGGCCTCTCTGCGAGAGTCATGCGAGAAGGCTTACGTTTTAAAAATACCCGCTGGCGTGCTAGGTCAGGATCCGAAAGCATGAGAAGTAGAAGGCAGGCCCACAGAGGCAGGTGGACTGAGGCCGGTGAGTAAAATGCCCACGCCTACACAACAGAGCCTGTCTGTGTGTAGATCAGGCCTGAACTCGGCCCAAGCTTCAACGTGGCTTTCTCTTTCTCTGTGCACAGTGATGAGAAACAAGTCAGCGCTGGCTGCAGCATCTGGGAGTTCAGGGCCCTGTTTTTCCAATATAAAGATGTTGTAAAAGAAACAGTGATGGTCCAGCAAGGAGTACTTTTTTCTGTGATACTGGGGGTGGAACCCAGGGGCATTTCTACCTCCAGGCTATACTCCCAGACCTATTTTTTATGCTTTTTTTTTTTTTTTGGAAACAGGGTCTAAGTTGCTGAGAGCCTCAGTAAGTAGCTGAGGCTGGCTTCGAACCTGTGCGATCCTCCTGTCTCAGCCTCCCAAGTGCTGGGATTACAAGCATGCGCCACCACGCCCCGGCTCCAGCAAGGAGTATTTTGAGCTCTTCAAAGCAGCGGAATTTCTTTCACTCACATTCCCCTGTGGTATTCAATAGGGAACTTGAAATTTCCTCAAATAAGGCCCTCTGCAGCGCGCACTCCCTATACCCCCCTCCTCAGGACTGTGCCCAGAAAGAAGCCACCTTTAGCCTGGAGATGTGCTCATCCAAACGCACTAAAGGTCGCTCCCCACCATGACCTGGGTTTCCTATGATGTGGAATAAGCCTTTCTGGTTTAGCCTTCCTCCCTGGGGTGCCAAATCGAAAATCTCTCAAAGGAAAAGCCTGACAGCACCAGTATGGAAAAGTTCCCTTATCATTTGGAGAAAATAATTTAGGGCTGGGTAGATAAACATGTACAGGAAATACTTCTATAGAGGTCTTGATCCTCTGAAGATTAATAACCCACGGAACTGGAGACCAGCCTCAAACTCGGAGGAAATAGGCAAGTTATAAAAACAGGAAGAACGGGAAGTTTATTTTTGGAGGAATTATTTGTTCTAGTGAAGCTCTCGATCCTGACAAAAACCTTGATCCTCAGGTCATTTGCTGCAGCGAGCAGCTGCGCGCGTTTCCATAAGCCATCCCACCAGAGATTTCCGGGTCTCTTTGGAAAAGGCCGCGCCCGGCTGCCGCAAAACATCTGCCTCCCTGCCGCGGGCCGAGGGCTCCTTCTCCTGCGTTCCTATTGCTGGGTGGGCTCTCCTGCCCAGCCAGCGGCCTCGGCCACAGCGGCTCCCCCTCCACCAGGCCAGGCGTGTTGCTGCCTGATGTTATCAGCTTCCTGGCCTCACCAGCCCTGGGTGCTCCCTCTGCCACCCCCATCACCACGCCCCTCCATGCCTCCTCCGATGCCTGCAGAGTAAAGCCAAATGGAGCTCAAGTTTGATGGATAAAGAGCTTCACAGTCCAGCTCAACCTACATTTACTTGTTTGTCTTGTGGTACTGGGGGTGAAACCCAGGGGCATTCTATCTCCAAGCGACACCCCTAGCCCTTATTTTTTCTTTATTTTGAAACAGGGTCTCACAAAATTACGGAGGGCCTAAGTAGCTGAGGCTGTCTGAGAACCACGATCCTCCCAAGCACTGGGATTGCAAGCCTGCGCTACCACGCCGGGCTCCACCTACCTTTTTACAGTCTCGTCTCTATCTATAGGACTAGCTGTGTGATTTGCAGGAGCCGGTGCAAAATGAAGATGTTTTGTGGGGCTACCCTGAGTTCAAAAATTATTAGGAGTTTCAGCTGAGTTCAAAAATTATTAGGAGTTTCAGGGAGCCGGAGGTGCAGCCCAGCGGGAAAGTGCTTGCCTAGCATGTGCAAGGCCCGGGGCTGGAACCCTAGTACTGAAAATAAGGATTTCAACAGCAGAGCATTAAACCAGGCGAGAGGCCGTTTTTAAGCTCAAGGCCTAGTGGGGAGCACCCTGTGCACGCTCTTGAGGCCGGCCCTTTAGCCAGGCCTCCCTCAGGCCAACCTCACACAACCACCACGAGAGAAGCCTTCCACCTCTCCTCCCTGCTGCTGGAACTCCTCCTTGTCCTGGTGGAAGGCTTCAAGACCCAGAAGCCGGGTCCACGTGCCCCATCCAAAATGCCCCTCCCCGCGCTCTCTGGCCCTGATTCGTACAATGCAATTTGCTTTCCTCACAGGTCTCCTCAATTAGACCAAGGCTCCCAGGGCTCCCTGTCCACAGCTGAGCCATCTCTCCTCCCCTCTGCCTGAACAGAAGGCAACAAGGCACACAGCGAGTCTGCAGTAAATGTTTACTGAGGTTGTCCTCAAGCCTACGATCCTCCTGTCAGCCTCCCAAGTACTGAGATTACAGGCATGCCATCACCATGCCTGGCTTGGGGACAGAAACTCTAAAAGCCAAACACAGCAGTCTCCCCTTTGGTCTGGGCTTCGGCTCTCGGCTGTGCTTTCTCTTTAAGAAAGATCATCGTTCTCCGACAGCAGCCACCACGAACCCGACAGAGCCTCCTCTTCCTCCAGCCACTCGCTAGTCCCCCTCGACAGCCAGTCTTCCTACAAAAGAGATAGATGGCGGGCACACCCGGTTCTGTTTACTTAATGTCTCAGTTTACTCAACAGAGCAACAACTCTGAGACTAATACATAAAAAGTAGTAAGAGAATTTCAAAACATACCTGTAGATGTTTCAAAATTCTTTCTGAAGTAAACACGGCTCATATGGGAAAGGTTGGGTAACTAGCCTTTTATCTATCTAAAATGGCTTTTATCTCCAGAGTGGAAACCCTGAGCGTTTGGTTCAAACAAATTCAGATAGGACAAGATCTGAACGTGTTTCCAATTTCAATCTAGACAGACCATCAAACCCCAAATGAAAACTTCCTATAAACATACATACGTTTAGATAGAAAAGGACATGACAAATACTGAAATATTAGGGGTGGCAAATCTCTAAAAGCCGTCATGATTCCCCCGTGAGGAGCCTGCTTGCGGCGCAGTGCACTGAAATTCCACAGAAAAGGCCAGGTCCGCGCTGCACCCACGGCGGTGTCCAGGCACATTTTTATACGACACGTTTGGGAGAGAAGAAATTCAACCTAGTGAACCCACAGTTTACGAAACTCTGGATCCGAGCCCTCGAGGTAAAGATCCCGTGCCTCCCATTAGGGGCGGGGCCAGAGACATTATCAGTGCCCAGCACACGATGGTGAGGAAGTGCCAGCCCTGGGCGCGTGCGGGCATGGCCGCCCCGCCCCTCGCCCGGCTGCCAGCTGAGGTCCTGCTCCTACTGGATCCTGGCTGGGCCTTGCAAAGCAGCCGTGGCTCGCGGGCTTGGGCTCCAATTTCAGGGACTTCTTGAGCCTGCAAGTGTACAGACAGCTTTACCATGGGCCTTCCTGAGGATGATAGGGAGAGGGCCCGGCCTCCTCCCTGGGGCTTACTCTCAGGGTCTGCTATCAACGAGACGAGAGAAGTCCCTCTGTCCTCGCCAAGGACTCCACTAGTGCAGCGGCTGAGGGGCCAAAACCAGGAGAGGGAAGCAGTTTCTCTCTCTCTCTCTCTCTCTCTCTCTCTCTCTCCCTCTCTCTCTCTCTCTCTCTCTCCTTCCCTTACTCCCTCCCTCTCCCTCCTGTTAGGTTCAGGACATTTTCTGCATGACCAAAGCAAACTCCAAACCCTGAGCATGTGGCACATTATCAGAAATAAAATTATTCTTTAGTTAAATGGCCTTTCGCATTGAGTTCCTGGTCCATCTTCACCCCCCAGTTCTTGGCTGGGGGTCCGCTGTTCTCCTGCGCAGCCACAAATGCCACTGTTCAGCCAGACGCACAGGCGAGGTGGAAACTGCCAGGAGGCAGAGGGGTCCACGGCTGGGGTGCGGGGCTGAGACGTTTGCAGTGACCCTGGCCCTGCGGAAGGTCTAGGGGTCCTGACTGGCCCAGCCATGCCCATGGCCTGTGGGCAGAAGAAGCTCTCGGGCCCTGGCCCTCTTGCCCCTGAAGGGTAAAAGGCCCTTCATACTCTCTCTGCAACTGGAACCCACCTGCCAGGCCCCCTGCTCTTCTCCCAGCCCAAAAGATGCCTCAACCTCCTTTCAGAGAGGTACAAAGAGGGCTAGTCTTCATTGTCATTTTCTTCTTAAAGGGAACATCTTTCCCATTCTTTTTTGGTACCAGGGATCGAACCCAGGGGTATTCTACCTCCATGGCATGCACAACCTTGCCTGGCTATAATCTCTCTTTTGAATACTAAAAATTTAAGCAGGGTCTGGTAGCCCATGCTTGTAATCCCAGTACTTGGGAGGCTGAGACAGGAGGATCGCAGGTTCACAGCCAACCTTAGCTACTTACTGAGGACCTGTTTCAAAATAAAGAATAAAAAATAGGACTAGGGCCAGGCATGATGGCACACGCTTGTAATCCCAGTACTTGAGAGGCTAAGACAGGAGGATCGCGGGTTCGCGGCCAGCCTCAGCTACTTAATGAGGTCCTCTGCAACTTAGACCCTGTTTCAAAATAAAGAATAAAAAAATAGGGCTGGGGTGTAGTTTGGAGGTGGAATGCCCCTGGGTTCCATCTCTAGTACAGAAAAGGAGGAGGGGAGGACTAAGGATGTAGCTCAGAGGCAGAGCACCCCTGGGTTCAATCCCCAGGACTGAAAAAAAGAATTTAACTTTTCAATGTTACTTTTCTTAGACTCCAAGAGAGTGTGCTGGAAGGAGGACAACAGATCCTTTTGAGAGAAACATACACATTCCCGGAAATATAACTTCCCCTCCAAATTTAAACTTTGTTATAGCTTAAACATAATAGTCTCCATCAAGAAACCCCTAAAACTCAGTTTTGTTACTTGTCAAATAACAGATTTCTAAAACCTAAAAGCAAAAACATCATCTCCCACAACAAAAAAGAAGCGTGGCTTCTGTATCTCCGCCTCACGGGTGAGGAATGCGGTGCCTCCATTGTTCAATTAATGTGACAGAACAAACCGGCCAGAGTCTCCAGCATCGTACAAGTTCAGACAATAGCTGAAGGTATTTCTTTTTGATACAGAAATGGAGTTGCTCTAACTTGAATGATGGTTAGAAAGATCTCTGCAATACACAGACTGTAAGAGAGTTGGAACTTTTGCAATGGGAAAAAAACCTGCATTATTAAAAATAGTAATAAAGCAGCAGCAGCAGCAGCAGCAGCAGCACAGCCAGGCACAGTGGTTTGTGTCTATACTCCCAGCCACTCAGGAGGCTGAGTCAGGAAAACCACATGTTCAAGACCAGTCTGGCTGACTTAGCAGGATCCCATCTCAAAATAAAAGGAGCTGGGGCTAGAGCTCAGAGGTAGGGCAACACTGAGTTCAATCCCCAGCACCACCATAAGAACAAAAACAGGCCAGGCATGGTAGCACATGCCCGTAATCTCAGTACTTGGGAGGCTGAAAGATAGGAGGGGTGCAGGCTTAAACACAGCTGCAGCAACTTAGCGAGGCTCCTAGCAACCTACATAGGGAGAGCCTGTTTCTAAATAAAAAAAATAAAAAAAAATGTAAAAAGGGCTGGGGGTATAGCTCAGAGGTAGAGTGCCCCTTGGCTCAATTCCCAGTAAAACACATACATACACACAAACACCTGCACACGCATGTCCTCGTGCACATACACGTGAACACACGAGACAGGGTCTTGCTAAATTGCACAGGCTAGCCTCAAATTTCCTGGAGGTATAGACTGGTGATAGAGTGCATGTCTATTATGCCCAAGGACCTCAGTTCAACAACCCACATCACACCCTGTTTGGGGAGGGAGGGGAGGGAGCCCTGGAAAGCCTGCCAAGTGCTGTGTGCTGTATGTCAGTACCACTATGATTTGCATTATGATGTGAGACTATAAGCACCTATTTACGTTTATAAAGAATAAAATGTGGAAGAAGAAATTTCATATTCTTTCTTGACCACATGTGGAACACAGATTGCCAAGAAATTAAAATATTTGTTTAAAAAAAAAAAAAAGGCCAGGGCCGGGCGTGGTGGCACATGCTTGTAATCCCAGTACTTAGGAGGCTGAGACAGGAGAATCACAAGTTCGAAGCCAGCTACATCAACTTAGCGAGGCCCTCAGCAACTTAGTGAGACTCTGTTTCCAAATAAGAAATAAAATAGGGTTGGAGTATAACTTGGAGGTGGAATGCCTAAGTTCAACCCTTAGTACCACAAACAGCAACAAAAAAGAATATATACATTTTGAGTACTCTTAATCAGAAGACCTGAAACTTTTTGAGCACAGATGTAATATCATAAGTGGAAAATTCCACACGGTGAAACTTTATGTATAAAATTATCTTAAATATTATATAAATTTACCTTCAAGCTATATGAAACATAGATAAATTCTGTGTTTAGACCTGGGCCCCATCCCCCAAATATCTCATCTTGCAATATGCCAACACCCTTAAATCCCCAAATATCGGGAATTAGAAGTACTTCTGGTCCCAGAATTTCAGATAAGGGATATGTAACCTGGTGAGATAACCTCTGTTAACAAGTAATGTGTAACCGTGGGGGAGGGGCTCTTAGTTAAGCAGAGCTGAGGACTGACCCAGATCCCATCTCTTCCTATCTTTCGATTCTTCCTGAAATGTGCTGAGGCCAGGATGCTCACCAAAGATTACAAACCTTCAGAAATGCCTGGTGGTCTGAGCAGAGGAGCCAAAACCAGCCTCAGAGAGAAAGATGACTGATGGGCCAGGCTGGCAAAATACAGAAAAAGGAGAAGTGTTTCCAAAACAGCTCTGCTGCACCTGGGCCCAACCCTTGGCCACACTGGTGATGGCAAAACTGAAAGCTTCCATCACCAGAGGCCAGTACTCCGCGATGGACATCCCCAGCCCAGGCAGGAGAGGACGGCTCCTCTGGGCAAGGCCGGCGGCGGCCCTGGTCCTGGCCACGGGCAAGGCGGACGCAGAGAATCCAGCCCCACCAGGTCAATGATGCAGGTGGTAGCCAACAGCCTGGCCTCCAGATCTAGAACACCAGAGTTCAAACCCAGCCTCCGTCAAGAGCTGCGTGGTCCTGAATGAATCACTTCATCCCTCTACACCTCGGCAAACAGGCTGCACCACGGTACCCACGTCACAAGGCGAGCCGCCGGAGCCATCTACGACACGGGCACACGTGGGTGCTGGTTCTTTTTTTTTGCATAGTTTCCCCCTATACTTTCTAAACTAGGTCATTAACTTTATCATCAGAAAACCTATCGCCTCACTCACGTCACCACTGGGCCCCATCAGCATTGTCACTATTATTAGCCTGGCCCTTCCTGCCAAGTGGCACCGCCTGCGCCTGCTCAATATACGTACACGCGTGCATATATTCTGGAGTGACTGACTGGATGGAAGGGTGGATGGATGGATGGGTGGATGAATGGGTGGGTGGGTGGGTGGATGGACGGGTGGGTGAATGGGTGGGTGGGTAGGTGGGTGGATGGGTGGGTAGGTGGATGGATGGATGGATGGATGGATGGATGTGTGGGTGGGTGTGTGGGTGGATGGATGGGTAGATGGATGGATGGATGGGTAGGTGGATGGGTGGGTGAGTGGGTGGATGGATGGATGGATGGATGGATGGGTGGGTGGGTGGATGGGTAGGTGTATGGGTGGATGGATGGGTGGGTGGATGGGTGGATGAATGGATGGGTGGGTGGGTGGGTGGGTGGATGGATGGGTAGATGGATGGATGGGTAGATGGGTGGGTGGATGGATGGATGGGTGAATGGGTGGGTGGGTGGGAGGCAGGCTTTCAACCACCTTTATCTGCCTGCACATAGACACAGTGCTGGTGTGGGCAACTCAGTGTCAGGAATGTGGCACTTTTCCCCAACTGCCCCTCTACCTGGTTAGTCCCTTTCCCAAAGTCCAGAGCCAAAAGGTGCAATCTTATGTAGTATGTTTATTGACTAACCATGTTTTTGTCTTTGCATTAATAGTTATTAGAAAGAGATCGGCATCCTTGCCAGATATAAGACCAATAAGGGTGCCTTATTGGCGTCTCCTGGTCTATGGTCGCCTTTCAAACATGCTTGAGAATACCTTAGTCTCATAATAGGGAAGATATAAACTATAACCATGTGTTGCCTAACCAAGGGGACAGGTACTAAAAATGTGCTGTTAGGTGTTATCTTATGTGGCTATCACAGAGTGTATTTGCACAAACCTCAATGGTAGTGCCTACTGCATACCTAGAGAATATCCTCCCCCACCCCACAGCCCTGGGATTGAAACCAGGGGCGCCCTCCCTATCTCTGAGCCAAACCTCAGTCCTCCTTATTTTTTATTTTGAAACAGGGTCTTGCTAAGTTCTCAAGAGTTCTTGAGCCTGTGATCCTCCTTTCTCAGTCCCCTAAGCACTGGGATTCCAGGTGTGCCACTATCGGCAGTTTGTGGTATCTTTTATACTACTGGCAGTGTAATAGGTTTGTTTACACTAGCACCAACCCAAACACGTGATTTGGCAACTGCAACATACATTTACTAAGAAAAAAAGAGACTGATTGGGCAAGAGAAATTTTTCAGTTCCATTATAAACTTTTTTCTTTCCCAGTGGTGTGGTACTGGAAATTGAACCCAGGGACATTCTACTTCTGAGCTATATCCTGGCCCTTTTAAATTTTTGTTTTGAAACAGAGTCTTGCTAAATTGTGGAGGCCATTCTTGAACCTGCGATCCTCCCGTTTCAAGTACTGGGATTACAGGTGTGTACCCCCACGCTGGGCTTCCATTATAATCTTATGGAACTACTGTCACACACGTGGGCCTGTCACTGACAGAAACATCCCTCGCTCTCAGGCACAGGCCTGTATTCTTTCTGGAGAACTCAATCAATTCATTCGTTCATTCATTCATTCACTCATTCCTTCGTTGCGACTGTCAGCCGCTGGGCTACACCTGATTAGGGAGCAGAAAGCCATGAGCGAGTCAGAGAGAGACGTGTATTCCATCCCAGCCCGGCACACACCTGCTGGGGGCAAGCCAACTTCCAAACCTGTGTCCCTCATCTCAAAAATGGTAATGGAACTACACAAGTTAAAAACACTGCGAGAACCATTACAAATAGGTAAAGTCGCTGGGTGCAGTGACATGCGCTTGTGATCTCAGAGGTTCTGAAGGCTGAGGGAGGGGAGGATCGCAAGTCTGAGGCCAGCCTGAGGGACTTCGCAAGATCCTGTCTCAAAAAAACTTTTCTTTCTTAATTTTTGTTGGTACGGGGTCGATTGAACCCGAGGGCATTCTGCCTCTGAGCTACATTCCCCCCAGCCCTGTTTTATTTTTTATTTGGAAACAGGGCCTCACCAAGTTGCTGAGGGCCTAAGTAGCTGAGGCTGGCTTCAAATCTGTGATTCTCCTGTCTCAGCCTCTCAAGTACTGGGATTACAAGTATGTGCCACTACACTTGGCTAAAAAAAAAACCTTTTTTTTGGAAAGGGTTAGGTATATAGTTCGGTGGTAGAACAACCCTGGTTTCAATCTTAAGTACCACAAATAAATAAGTAAATGAATACATAAAATTTTAAAAAGGTGAGCAGTACTAATGAAGACAGAAAAAATAAAAAACCAGCAAATGGCAGTTGCTACTAGAAAAATCGGCTTTCCCTGTGCCCGTCTATGGATAAGCTGTCTCCCCTCATATGTAAATTTTTTTAAAGTCCAGCAACCATTTAAATTCTCATTGCCTTGCAGGTAGCGAACCTGCTAGAAACAGACCGACCACAGTTCCAGACTAAGCAATTACGCATCATTAGGTTGAGAAAAGACAATGGCACAGACGAACCTCTGCTTTAAAAATGCCCGGGCGCCTGGCTCAAGCTGCTGCTTTTAGAGTCCTGGCGTAGACGGCGACTGGCGCCCGGTGTCCGCAACTGTCTGACTGAAACCCAAGGGCCGCTGTGAATGGGCAGGAACAGGGCTTAATGGACCTTCTATTTCAAAGCTGCCTCAATAAACAAACTGAGAACTGCCTCTGGGCCAATCCGACAGAGCAGACAGAGCAACGCATACCTTCTTATCAGGAGAGGTTTCTTAGATACAGACCAACCTTTATCTAACTCACTCCAACTTAAAAAGAACTCGGCTCCCTCCCCTCCTCCCCCGGCTCTGTCCTCTGTGGGCACCCAGCTCTACAAGTCCCCACAGTTCTGTCTGCAGGGTTTTGTTGTTGTTTTGTTTTTGCGGTAGTATTGGGGATTGAAGCCAGGCTCATTCTACTTCTGCGCTCCACCCCAGTCTTTTTTTTATTTGGAAACAGGATCTGGCTAGATTGCCGAGAGTCTCACTACGTTGCTGAGGCTGTCCTCGAGCCCGCGACCCTCCTGTCTCAGCCTCCCCAGTACTTGGGATTACAGGTGTGCACCGCCATGCTCCGAATCTGCCTGGTTTTGATATTTAAATTGCGAGCAGCCATGAGGTGACTTGCCTATAATTTCTATTTTCTGAGATGTCAAGCTCAGTTCTGATCACAGTGAGACCAGCAGGAGATAGAATAGGAAGGATAAGACAGATTCAAGTACTAGTCAGCAGGTCTTTTCCTTTTAATATGAAGAAAACAATTTTAAAAATCACACTAACAGAACGGCCTTGGGTTCAATCCCCAGGGTCAAAAAGTAGACAATTCAGCCCCGCGTGGCGGCATTCACCTGTAATCCCAGTACTTGGGAGGCAGCACAACAGGACTGCAGGTTCGAAGCCAGCCCCAGCAAATGAGCGAGACCAGTAACTTACCAAGACCCTGTTTCAAATTTTAAAATAAAATAGGGACGGGGGGGGGGGGGGTAGCTCAAAGGTCGAGTAACTCTGGGTCCAACGCCCAGCACTAAAAAAGCACTCTATTTCTGCACATGCTACTATCTTTTTCTCAAGGAAATTTATGTCAATTATGGTGCTTTTTTGCCAAGTATGGTGGCGTACACTTGTAAGGCCTCTGGGTTCAACCCTAGTACAAAAAAAATTATAGTGATTTTTAAACTCATTTTTTGAAGGAGGAACATGGAAGGCTACCTCAGCTTGAGGCTGACTCTAGAGACGAGGAAAGGGGACAAGAGATACCCAGTGTCTAGAATTTGCCACATCTAGTATTTCCTCCATCACCCAGCCACCCAGGGGACCCATCCACCTGACTTTCTGTTATGGTTTCAATGTGTCCCCCACATCTCATGTACTGGAACTTAATCCCCACAGTTATAGGTTAATGGTATTTCGAGGTGGGGCCTCTGTGATGTTATTAGGACTAGATGTTATTAAGACGAGGACGAGGGCTCGTGATTGCATTAGTGGCCTGGTAATAGGAGGAGACCTCAGCTTACAGGCTCTGTCTAACCACGTCATGCCTGGCGCTGCCTTCAACTAGTTTGCATTGTCTATGCGGCCCATGCTGGTCTGCAAAGTCGGGCCGGTGTGAAGGACCTCGTAAAGTGCAGCCACCCAATCTTGAACTTCCCGGCCTTCAGAACTGTTAAAGCCAAGCAAACCTCCATTCTCCATAAACTTCTCAGTTCGCAGTCATCAGCTACACAGTACCTCGCTTGACTTCTTCCATCCAGCCTCAGATCTAAGAGCTCGGGGTCCTCAGTGAGTCTCTGTCTGTGGCCCCAGCTCTCCGGCCACACCTTCCTTACAATCTAGATGGAACCTTCCATGGATTTCACTCTTCCCTGAGTCCAGCCCCAACACCTGACCTGAGCGGACCGGCCAGACCTGGCTCTCCGAGTCTGTGAGGGTTGAAAAGGAAGGAAAGGAACTTCCCTTCCTCAAGTACCACTCAGGGCTCTCCCAACACTGGCCCCTACCCAGTGTAAGGCCGAAACATCTTGGCCCCTTCAGCGGCGCCCCAGCCCTCACACCCACCCCCTACCTGCTCCATTCTCCTGGGATTCCTACAGTGGCTCCGCTTGACCTCTCTGCCCCTGACCTCACATTCATCTCCCACATCCACAGTCAATTCCAATTCTAGCAACCTCCCTAAGCTCCTGCTCAGTCTCCTTGCAGGTAAAGGGGGTGTCGACAGCATGGGGCTGGGGTCCTCACACCCCACGAAAGACTTCGGTGGCTCCCTGCAGCTCACGGAGTAATCAGCTCAGCACTGCATCGGGGCCCCTTTCCCCATCTGTCCCAAACCACTTTCTTCTAACTTTACCTCTTCAAACTTTGACTTTTCCCTTTCAAATATCTTCTGCTCTAGCAAAGCCTAAGCTATCCCAGGGGCGAGAGAGAGAGAGTGAGAGAGAGAGAGAGAGAGAGAGAGAGAGAGAGAGAGAGAGAGAGAGAGAGAGAGAGAGAGAGATTTGTAATCAGACTGTCTTGGGTTCAAATCTCCATGCTTATTACTTATGGAAATATTCTTGGGCAAATTATTTTATTTTTTGTGGTACTGAAGATTGAGCCCAGGGGCATTCTACCTCCAAGCTATACCCCCAGCCCCATTTTATTTTATTTTTTAAATTTTACAACAGGTTCTTGCTAGGTTGAGGAGTCTCACTACTTGCTGAGGCTGTCCTCCTGCCTGGATCCTTTTGTCTCAGCCTCCCAAGTACAGGCATCACAAGCCTGAGCCACCAAGCCGGGCTTTGGGTGAGTTATTTAAATGTTCCAGGCCGTAGTTTTCTTAACAGGACAAAAGCTGCCAGCAGGATTAAATGACCCGGGCGAGGCCTCAGACTAGAGCCTGGCACACAGAGAACTCAATGAATGCTGACTGCTTTCTTCCTATTCTCCACCCATTCCCTGGCTTTCTACCTCCAGTGCCAGAGGTTACATCCTCTGCCTAGAACATCCCTTCCGGCACACCTTACTCTGTCCAGTCCTTCAGTTCACCTTCTCCAGGAAGGCCTACCTGAACCTACTCGTCCAACTAGTCCCCCTCCCACCCCCACCCCCACCCCCACACACTCTGAACACCTAGAGCACATCCTGCTGTCCTGGGCACTTCAGAGTAGAAGCTGCCCTGTGCTTGCACTCGGTCCTACACTTGATCAACACCATCTGCCTCCCCCTCCCACCATTGGTAAATATTTGCTGACTAGCTGGGTGTGGTGGCGCACGCCTGTAATTACAGTTTTCAGGAGGCTGAGACAGGAGGATCATAGGTTCGTGGCCAGCCTCAGCTACTTAGTGAGGCCCTCTGCAACAAAGAGAGACCGTGTTTCAAACTAAAGATTTATTAAAAAAAAAAAAAATAAGAGCTTGGGGTGGAGAATAGGAAGAAAGCAATCAGCATTGATTGAGTTCTCTGTGTGTCTGAGGCCTCACCCGGGTCATTTAATCCTCCTAGCAGCTTTTGTCCTGCTAAGAAAACTAAGGCCTGTAACATTTATTTATTTATTTATTTATTTATTTATTTATTTATTTATTTATTTGGTGGTACTGGGGGTGAAACCAGGGGCTTTTCTACCTCTGAGTTATAGTCCCAGACCTATTTTATATCTTATTTGGAAACAGGGTCTCACTAAGTTGCTGAGAGCCTCCCTAAGTAGCCGAGGCTGGCTTTGAACCTGTGCGATCCTCCTGTCTCAGCCTCCCAAGCGCGGGGATGGCCTGGAGCATTTAAATAACTCACCCAAAGCCCGGCTTGGTGGCTCAGGCTTGTGATGCCTGTACTTGGGAGGCTGAGACAAAAGGATCCAGGCAGGAGGACAGCCTCAGCAAGTAGTGAGACTCCTCAACCTAGCAAGAACCTGTTGCAAAATTAAAAAAATAAAATAAAATAGGGCTGGGGGTATAGCTTGGAGGTAGAATGCCCCTGGGCTCAATCTTCAGTACCACAAAAAATAAAATAATTTGCCCAAGAATATTCCCCTAAGTAATAAGCATGGAGATTTGAACCCAAGACAGTCTGATTACAAATCTCTCTCCCCCCACCTCTCTCTCTCTCTCTCTCTCTCTCTATATATATATATATATATATATTTTTTTTTTTTTTTTTGGCCCCTAGGATAGCTTAGGCTTTGCTAGAGCAGAAGATATTTGAAAGGGGAACATTAGCCAGGTGGTAGAATGGCCCTGGGTTTAGTCCCCAGTACCACAAAAATAAACTAAAATAAAAAACTGCTGACTAAGGCCAGGCGTGATGGTACACACTTGTAATCCCAGTATTTGGGGGGCTGAGACAGGAGGATCGTGGTTTGAGGACAGACTCAGCTACACTTAGTAAGTGAAGCCCTTTGCAACTCAGTGAGACCCTGTTTCAAAAAAAAGAATAAAAAATAGGGCTGGAGGTGTAGCTCAGAGGTAGAATGCCCTGGGTTCCATCCCAATACCGCAAAAAAAAAAAAAAAAAAAAAAAAAAAAAGAACAGGAGAAAAGTCAAGAGAAAATTCCAAGCTTGAAGACTGAGGAACCAGTACCTCAGTGTAACTGAGCCGTGGGACAGAGATGGATAGAGATGGATTTGTGCAGGGACACACTCGAGAGGTAAAGAATTCTCTTTTCCAAAGGAACGCTGAAGCCAAACTGCACTAAGCTGAGTGAAGCCAGCCTCCTTGTCACCTCCAAGTGAAGCCTGGCTGCCTTTCCAGAGCCAAGGTGGCCGCCATTTTAAGCAAGTCAGTCACACACCGCCTCTGGTGCTGAGGGCCCTCGGCGCGCCAGTCCTGGAGGGATGGGCTCTTACACACCGAGCTTTTGAAAAATCAGGCCTCTGGTGCCAAAGGCTGTTCTAGCTCCTAGCCAGGCCTGTCTGCTCGGCAGTTCCCTGCTCAGAAGCCTGTGCTGAGCGAGTACAGCTGCATTAATAATCACTTACACCCCACAACCCACTAAAGATAGCTTGAGGTCTGCCTTGTGCCAGATTCTCTTAAATAAGAACACAAGAAGCGTTCAGGCAAGAAAATTCAGTCATGGTGATCAGAAAAGGGAAAAGATGCGACTCGTGTTGAATGAAATACTAAAACAGAGACACAATGATGGGGAAACAGAGATACACCACCTCATGGCATCAGGCTTACATGACAGGAGACACCTGCCCCGACATCTACTCATAAGGAGCCCCAAAATGGCCCGAACCTGTCAGAAACCAGCCAAGAGGCATGGAGTAGTGCATGCCTGTAATTTCAGTTCTTGGGAGGCTGAGACAGGAGCGTCACAGGTTTGAGGCCAGACTCAGCAACACAGGGAGGCTCTCAACCTCAATGAGGCCCTGTTTCAAAACACAAACCTAAAAAGGCTGGGGTACAGCTCGGAGGTAGAATGCCCCTGAATGTTCCATGACATTCAATCCCTAGTTCCACAAGGCAAAGAAAGCTATCAGCCAAGACAGCACCGCATCGCAAACAGCCCTGATTGCCACCATTAGAACAGACTGGCAGCAGAGTGGGTTGCGGCTTAGGACGTATCTTTCTTTTCCTTTTTGCCTAAACCCGATTAATCTCTCACGCAACGCGGTTCCTTCCTCTTCAGGGAAGCTCTGCTCAACTGCTCCACCCAAGGTGGCCTCCTCTCTGCCAAGTTTCTGCTTTTTTTTTTTCTTTTCTTTCTTTCTTTCTTTCTTTTTTTTTTTTTTTTTTTTTTTGTGGTCCTTGGGGTGGAACCCAGGGGCATTCTACCTCCAAGCCACACCCCCAGGCCTATTTTTTATTTTTTATTTTGAAACAGGGGCTCACTGAGCTGCAAAGGGCCTCACTAATAGCTGAGGCTGGCCACAAACTACAGTCTTCCTGTCTCAGCCTCCTAAATGCTGGGGTTACAAGCGTGCGCCACCACGCCCGGCGCATGGACCGTCTTTCTGCTGCCTTTACCCACAGAACAAGGTAACACAATCATACTGGATTCTCAGCCCCAGGCCTGGCTTTGATTTTCTTTCTTAGCTTTCCCCCCCCCCCCTTTGTGGGCATGGGGATTGAATCTTGGGGTGTTCTATCTCTGAGCTATCCCTCCCCAGCCCTTTTTTTATTTTATTTTGAAACAGGGTCTTAGCCGGGCGCGGTGGGTACACAGTTGTAATCCCAGTATTTGGGAGGCTGACACAGGAGAATCTCATGTTCCAGACCAGCCTTAGGAACTGAGCAAGACTGTTTCAAAGTAAAAAAAAATCAAAAGGGACGTGGATGTAGCTTGGAGGTAGAACACCCCTGGGTTCAGTCTCCAGTACTAAAGAGGAAAAAGAAACAAGGTCTTGCTAAATTGCCTAGGCTGAGCCAGGTGTGGTGGCACATGCTTTAAAACCCAGTACTTGGGAGGCGGAGACATCGCAGGCTGAGGCCCCCTGTGACTTAGTGAGACCCTGTTTCAAAATAAAGGATAAAAAATAGGGCTGGGGATGTAGCTTGGAGGTAGAATGCCCCTGGGTTCCATCCCCAGTACTGCAAAAAATAACAATAAAAAAATTGCTGAGGCTGCCTCAAACCTGCAATCCTCCCGCCTCCAGCCTCCCAAGTGCTCGGATCACAGGCATGCACCACCACACGGCTAGACCCAGACCTTCGAATTAGTCTAACTTCCTGAAGACAGGAAATCCTTCTTTGCTAGACCTCTTTAGACACATCATCTGCTCTAAAGCAACTGACAGCTCCGTTCCTTTTCCCTGGAACCCTCTGCGGTCCAGCTCTCTCCTTTGACCCCGGCCTCTCCCCCTCCCCCATCCTCCTCCCAGCTCCTTCTTACAGTTCCATAACATTTTAATTAAATCAAGATTTGGTGACACACTGTTATGATTATATAAATATTTAGAGCTGACCGTGGAATAGTCTACGGTTCTAGTTTCTTGTAAGTTCATTTTAATTCTATATTAAAAACTGCCTCCTTGGGACTGGGAGTTTAGCTCAGTGGTAGGGGTGCTTACCTAACGTGCACAAAAACCTGGGTAGGATTCCCTGCACTGCAAAAACACAAAACCAAACAAACAAACAAAAGCAACAACTCCTCTTGCTTACTTTGTATGTATGAGTTGCTATTTAACCCACAAACTGGGCAAAAGCTGGAACACATTCCCTGGGCAGGACCAAAGGCAATTTTGCTAACAATGTCCCTTTGGGAATGCTGGTTCCCACCCGTCTACACTGGCAGCTCCGAGGGCCCGGGCGGGGCGGCGGCGGGCTGGGCGCCCTTCTCCCTTCCCTTGTGGGACCTCGTTCCCTGGGTTCTGTGGTGTTCTCTCGCTCTCTCTCTTCTCCTTAGATCTGATAAAACGTCTTCTCTTCTGTTGGTTTTGATTCAGTTCTGCATTTGCCACAGGCTTTTAGAATTCTAGAGCAAAAACTCCTGTCTAGCCGGGGACTTGGGAGGCTGAGACAGGAGGATCGCACAGGTTCGAAGCCAGCCTCGGCTACTTAGTGAGGCTCTCAGCAACTTAGTGAGACCCTGTTTCCAAATAAAGTAGAAAATAGGCCTGGGAGTGTATCCCGGAGGTAGGAAGCCCCTGGGTTCTACCCCTAGTACCACCAAAAAAATAAAAAATAAAAATAAAAAACCTCCCATGTGTCCCCGTCCCCCAGCCCTGTGTCACCCCCCAGGCAGGGGATCCAGCTTTCTGGGCTAAGCACATTCAGGCCTCCGCATTCCATCTTGCAAAGTTTGGCTGAGAGATCTCTGGGATGCATCTGGGCTTATACCCCCCCTCCCCTATACTGTCATTTTATTAGTGTTTTGGGGGGAAGCAGAGATGTAGATATTTGTTCAGTTTACTATGTTTAACCAGAAGTTAAGGACTCTTTTTTTTTTTTTTTTTTTTTTTGGTGGTACTGGGGGTGGAACCCAAGGGCTTTCTACCTCCGGACTATACTCCCAGACTTATTTTCTATTTTA
Organism: Muscardinus avellanarius; assembly: GCF_963383645.1. Taxonomy (NCBI): domain Eukaryota; kingdom Metazoa; phylum Chordata; class Mammalia; order Rodentia; family Gliridae; genus Muscardinus; species Muscardinus avellanarius. The sequence goes on from NC_137801.1 coordinate 60,564,705, forward strand.
TTTGGAAAGAGGGTCTCACTAAGTTGCTGCGAGCCTCACTAAGTAGCTGAGGCTGGCTTCGAACCTATGCGATCCTCCTGTCTCAGCCTCCCAAGTGCTGGGATTACAAGCGTGTGCCAGGCTGAACCCAGAGGCATTCTACCTCCAAGCTGCAGAGGGCCTCACTAAGTTGCTGAGGGGACCACGAGCCTGAGATCCTCCTGTCTCAGCCTCCCAAGCATGGAGATTACAAGTGTGGGCCACCGCACCCAGGACTTGATGTTTACAAACAGAATTACAAGGTCAGTTGCTGTGTTTTGGACCTTTTTTCTTTTGTCTTGTTAGCATCAAGTACAGAAACTTGTAAGTAATGACAACTCAAGAAATACTTGCCAGCTAGGCCCAGTGGTATCCCTGTAAAACCAGCACTTGGGAGGCTGAGACAGGAGGATAGCAGGTTCAAAGCCAGCCTTGGGAATTTAGCGAGGCTCTCAGCAACTTGGCAAGACTATTTTCGGATAAACAAAATAAGATAGGACGGGGATTGGCCACTATTTTAGTTAACTACATGCTAATAGGTATTCCACTCATAGATTATAAATTGTAAAGCAATCAGAATTGTAAAACATACACATACCTGCGGATTCTTCTTAGCTAATTCTAAAGGTGCAGGTTTCATAAGAACTTGGGCACGTCCAAAAGGCCAAGAGTACTGGCTGGTTTGCCAGTACCAGAATCTTACTTTCTGACACCCTCTGACACAGTACAATGAAACAGTCTTCATAAATACTGCATTATTACATTACTTTTTGTCAAAACAGAATAAGTAGTACTATAGGTAGAACTTTATTGTTACTTGTGTTCCAGATAAAGTCACTTCTTTATTCAACAAATACTTAAGATTCTACTATATCTGGGTACTTTCTGGGAACTGGAATGCAGGAGTAAAAAACAAATGAAGCCTAGTGGGGAGGCGCACGCTCGCAACCCCACCTACTCAGGAGGCTGAGGCAGAAGGACCCCAAGTTGGAGGCCAGCCTGGGTGAGACGTGGCCAGGCAGTGCAGGAAAGGGGACGCAACGAGTCCATGAGGTCTGGGCTGTGGCCCACCCAGGTGGCACCACTGTCAAGCCAGGGAAGGAGCTGGGTATAGCGGCACACACCTGTACTCGGGCGGCGTATCCCGTACTTAGGAGACCGAGACAGAAGGATTGCAGGTTGGAAGCCAGCCTCAGCAACTTGGCAAGATTCTTAGAGCCTTGGCAAGGCCCTGTTTCAAAAAATAAAAAGGGAGCCGGGCGTGGTGGCACACACTTGTAATCCCAGTTCTTGGGAGGTCGAGACAGGATGATCACAGGTTCTTGGCCAGCCTCGGCTACTTAGTGAGGCCCTCCACAACCTAGACCCTGTTTCAAAATAAAGAATAAAAAAAAAAAAAAAAAAAAGGACTGGGGGTGTGGCTTGGAGGTAGAATACCCCTGGGTTCAAGCCTTAGTTCTGCAATAAATAAATGAATGAAGAATGAATAAACAAACAAATAAATAAGGGCTGGGTGTGTAGCTCACAGGTCGGATGCCCCTGGGTTCAATCTCCAGTACCCCCCCCAAAAAAGGGAAGGCTGAGTGAGTGGACTGTTCTAGGGATGGGAAGTTCTCTTTTGGACATATAAGTTTAGATGCCTGTTAGACATCCATAGGGCGCTACTGACATAAATCTAGAGTTCTGGGGAAACCAACCTGACAGTCACCTACATACAGATGGTTCAGGAAGTCACCGGTCCAGGTGCCACCCAGGCAGGCCTTTAGAAAAAGATTCTTAATTTTGCTAAGACTACACAAGACTTGCTTTAATATATATTAATCATCTAGGTATGATAGTGCACTCCTATAATCCCATTTCTTGAAAGGCCGAGACAGGAGGATCACAGGTTCTCAACCAGCCCCAGCAACTTAGCAAAGCCTTCCCTTACTTGATGAGATACTGTTTCAGACAAAAAAATAAAATAAAATCGGGATGGGGGTGCAGCTCAGAGGTAGAATGTCCTTGGGTTCAATCCCACATGCCACACACACACACACACACACACACACACACACACAAACATACTATATGTGTATGTATGTTTGTATATCTACATATGTATATTTATGTATGTACATATGTATATATGTATTTAATATCATATCATATATATACTTTTATATATACTTATTAACCAAAAGGATTAGACAACGATGAATATGTCTGGGGTGTTTTATACTCCTGTGGAGCAATGTTTTGGCGTAATCTACTTTTAGCCAACACTGGGCCTAATGATATTTAATTTATATCCCAAAGCCAAAAGTCAAATGCAAAGCAGAAGACTTCTCTCCAGGTCTACAGTAAACCCTGGAATGTTCCAGTTCCATGACAGGCTACGCAGACACCGTGGTAGTACAATATTAAGTGTGTGGAAACCAGGCAGCCCTCCTTAGGAAACGACTATTTCCAGAAAGGATTAGGTATAGAAAAGTCAACATTTAGAATAAGATGTGCAAGACTACCCTAGGATACAAAGAAAAACCTTGAACTACTAAAGACAAATTAAAGTCTGGCTGCCTGAAAGTGGTCCCAGGGGCAGCAGCAAGAGCAGCTCTGGAGAACTGGTTAGAAAGGCAGAATGGAGCCGGGCGTGGCGGTGGGGCAGGACAACAATCTCAGTACCTGGAGGGCTGAGATAGGAGGATCTTGGTTCGAGTTTGAGGCCAGCCCCAGAAACTTAGTGAGGTTCTCAGCAACTTTAGCAAAGCCTGTTTCCAAATAAAAATAAAACAGGGCTGGAGGTGTAGCCCGGAGGTAAAATGCATGTGGGTCCAATTCCAAATAACATATAATAAGATATACTCACAAAGTTAATTCATATGTATTCAATATATTAGTGAAATGCATGACAACTGGGTATAAAGACAAGTTTATCCTACTTGTCTATAATCAAACCGAGTTTCTTTATTGGAGGGTTAGAAAGTCTCAGTAACGACAGTCTCTTGGAGTTTTGTTGAGGAGCGCATGTAAATTAGGGGAGACATGCATTCATACTTTTTTGGGGGGTACTGGGGGGTAGAACCCAGGGGCATTCTACCTCTGAGCTATATTCCCAGCCCTCCCCCCCTTTTTTGCAGTACTGGGAATGGAACCCAGGGGCATTGTACCTCCGAGCTACATCCCCAGTCCTATTCTTTTTTTTGTCCTTTTCATTTTGAAATAGGGTCTCACTGAGTCATGAAGGGCCTTGCTAAGTAGCTGAGGCTGTCCACAAACCGTGGCCCTCCAGTCTCAGCCTCCCAAATGCTGGGATTATAAACGCCACCACGTCCAGCTCCTATTTTTTTTGTTCTTTATTTTGAAACAGGGTCTCACTGAGTTGCAAAGGGCTTCACTAAGTAGCCAAGGCTGTCCGCGAACTGTGATTCTCCTGTCTCAACCTCCCCAAAGCTGGGATTACAAGTGTGCGCCACCACGCCCAGCTTGCATTTGGACTTCTGAGTCTCTCTTATGCCAGGCACTGAACACGGCAATGAGTAAAACAGGCAGCCACTCTGCTCTCCAGGAACTAAGCCCTACTGTGCCCAGAGACTTGGGTTCTCTGGGAGTTGGAGCACAAAAACCCTGAAGTGCAGGACATAAGATCAGGGAGAACCCTAACAGACAACTGGCACAAGCTGTAGATCTATAAAAACCACATGCCCGTTTCGTACAGATGCGGGCACAGCGCAGACATCCCGAGCCCCTCCCCAGCACAGACAGATGGCCCTTTCTTTCCCTTCTGCCAAGCAAACCTCTCCCTCCAGCCAGCCCTGGTGGGAGTTCCCACTGGGACTAACCCAGCTCTAGGCACCCGCTCCCTAACAGACATTTTAACTTCCCTTCTGTGTCATGGCTACAGTTGGTATGTATTTCTTCTGTTGCACACATGTTATAAACATGATAATATAAATGTGATTAGGAACAATAATTATGACCATAACGGCAGCTTGCTAACTAACATTCACCAGGACCAGGGCTTGCTTATGTGCCAGGCATTATGTAACTAACTGTATATACATCAGCCTGTGTGTGTGTGTGTGTGTGTGTGTGTGTGTGTGTGTGTGTGTGGTGTGTTAATAGGGATCGAGGCCTGGGGGGGGCTGTACCTCTGAACTATACCCCAGCCTTTTTAAAATTTTTTAATTTATTTTTATTTTTATTTATTTATTTATTTATTTATTTATTGGTGGTACTGGGGTTCCTGGAAGCCCTTCTATCTCCGGGCTACACTCCCAGACCTATTTTATATTTTTATTTGGAAACAGGGTCTCTTAAGCCAACGCGGCTGGTTTCGAACCTGCACGATCCTCCTGTCTCCACCTCCCCAGCGCGGGGATTACAAGCGTGCGCTACCACATCTGGCTTATTTTTTGTTTTGAAACAGAGTCTCTCTAGGTTGCTAAGAGTCTTGCTAGGTTGCTGAGGTTGTCCTCGAACCTGCGACCCGATCTCAGCCTCTCACGTACTGAGTCGGATTACAGGTGTGCGCCACCTATTTTTCAGAAGAGAACGCTATAGCTTGGAGTACCCATAACTGCCCTGGGTCACATGACTAACAAATGGTCTTCTTAGAGCACTTTCCAGTTTGCTGCGGACAACTAGGGAGTTGACATAAAATGCTGATAGAGGAAGACAATTTCAAGGGGCGACTGGAATGGCCTTCGCCATTCAAACCGCGGTTAATAAGGGCCAGCGGCCACAAATTATCTTGTTTTCCCTCTCAAGTCTTATTTCATTCTGACCCCAAATATCCCTAGCTAAAATGCTCCATGCCTATCCTTTCTTCTCATCACACACTTGCTTAGTAAGCGTGAATAAGTGTCCAGAGGCGCAGGCTGAAAACTCCCCCCCAGGTCCAGCGTGCACACCTGAACTTAATGGGGCGTCAACACCCCCGGAAGATTAATCAGCACGGTGGGGCTCCTGAGAACACAAAGGCTATTTTGTGGGAGTGATGTAGCACTGCAATCTTCTTTTCTGTGATTACACCTCATTTTATAACAATGTTCAGACATTTGGTTTGAGCAAGTATAGTAATTACATTTCTCACTTTGAACTAATTTAAGCAGCTACATCTGAGCTCCTCCACAAGTCCTCAGGCTCATCCGCCCTCCGCCTCCCACCCAGAACACTCCTGTTGGAGAGGACGGGCCCTGCTCCACAGCGGTTCCCCCTCTCCTTCAGGCCCTCTTGGTAATTGAAATGAATTCTCTAAGCTGACCTTCCTGCAGTGGGCAACTCCCCTTCCCAGCATCCATCTGATGAACCCAGAAGAAAACAACCGGGCCAACCCGAGCATCCTCCGACCTAACCGCGGGGCCTGGGGTTTGTCCTCCCAGCCTCAATGTCTGTCTGTCTGTCCGTCTGTCTGTCAATCTGTCTGTCTGTCAATCTGTCTGTCTCTGTGTAGTACTGTGCATTGAACCCAGAAGCATTTTCACTAAGTTGCAAAGGGCCTCACTAAGTTGCAAAGGGCCTCAACAAAGTTGCTGAGGCTGGCTGTGAACCTTCCATCCTCCTGTCTCAGCCTCCCAAGTACTGGGATTACAAGTGTGCGCCACCACGCCCAGCCTGCAGCCAGCTTTTAAGAAGTGACAAAAAACAAAGCAGTGACAAAGCCTACCTGGGCGTGGGGGGCAGCCGGCCATCACACCCTTGTGCACCACGTCTGAGTGGGCCTGACGTTTTACCTCTGGGGAGAAGTAGGGAGCAGGCAGCAACATACATTCCACTTTCTGCTTGGCAGATCAGCCCACCCTGCTGCCCAGAGGTCAGAAACAGTTAACGTCCCGTTTTCCTACCCCCTCACTGAGAGCTAACCTGTTCCACCCGAATGGCCCAAGAAGGAGCTGCCACTTCCTTAGAGATAAGATCCCCTCACCAGAGCTCCCTGCCCTGCGGCTTCTGCTCCCCAGTCCTGGACACTACTTGGGGCAATGGAAAGTTTAGTCTCTTTCTCCAATGGGGCATTCAGCTAAAAGTCCCAACACACAGTCTCCAACCTCAGAGCTAATGTGAACTAACAACAGAAACACAGCCAAGTCACAGTAACCTCTACACGGGCACTTGAGCTACATGCATGCGTGCACCCTAGTGCGAGAACGGGGTGATTAACACTTATGTCTGAACTCGGAGACAACACATGCAGTGAAAACCCATCCAATGACAATCTTCAGGACTATTTAAATTGTCCTCAGCCCTAAATGCATTAGCAAACAGGCACTCTGCTGCTGTGCCCACAGAGACCAGAGCCACAGGTAGGACAGGACAGGTGTGCAGGATGCAACTTCTCCATCTGCAATAGGGAAGGAAGAGAAGGATGCCAATTTAAAGCCTGCCTTCCTTCCTTCCTTCCTTCCTTCCTTCCTTCCTTCCTTCCTTCCTTCCTTTTTGCCGAACTGAGGATGGAACCCAGAGTCATTCTACCTCTGAGCTACATCCCCAACCCTATTTTTTTATTCTTTATTTTGAAACAGGGTCTCACTGAGTTGCAAAGGCCCTCACTAAGTAGTAGCTGACGCTGGCCGGGAACCACGATCCTCCTGTCTCAGCCTCCCAAACGCTGGGATTACCCGGCTAAGCGCTAGGGATTTAACCTAGGGGCATTCTACTTCTGAGCTACACCCTCAGCCCTATTTTATTTTTTATTTTTGAAATAGGGCCTAAGTTGTAGAGGACCTCACTAAAATTGCTGAGGCTGGCGGTAAACATGAGATCCTCCTGTCTCAGCTCCCCTAGTACCAGGACAGGCGTGCACTACCACACCCAGCTGGCATTCTATATCTGAGCTATACCCCCAGAGCCCTTTCTATTTACCGTGTGTGTGTGTGTGTGTGTGTGTGTGTGTGTGTGTGTGTGTGTGTTACTGGGGATTGAACCCAGGGACATTCTACCTCCAAGCTACACTAGTCCTACTTTATTTTTATATTTGAAAGAATCTCACTAGGTTGCTGAAATTCTCACTGAGTTGCAGAGGCTGATCTTGAACCTGCGATCCTCCTGTCTCAGCTTCCCAAGCACTGGGATTACAAGCATGCGCCAACACGCCTGGCTTTAAAGCCACTTTCCGCTGAGGCTCGGTGCCTGTGGTGCCACATGCTTGTTCATATGCTTTGCAAATCTAGATTTTGGTGTAAGCTTTGCTTAAATCAGAAGATCCCTGGACTTAACTCTCTCTGGCCGGATCATGTTGTCCTTTCTACCTATGGAGACACTCTGCTCACACTGCGTGAACAGCCAGGAAGGCAGGGCACAGGTAACCGCCCCAGAACCCCATTTCAAGGACAGTGCTTCCTGGGCTCTAGGGAGAGTCTCCATTAACATGAGAGAGGGCTATATTTTACCTCCCAGGACAAAAGACAGCAAAATATCTAGCCCTGGACAAGAAAGCCAGAAAGCTAAAGTGAAAAAAAAAATATCCTGAGAGTGATTCTGACCTGGCTGGGTGTGGATGGCAACTCTCCAAATGCAGTCCCCGCCCCTCCGGCCCTGTCCCTTTCCTCCTCTGGTCCTGTTTCTTTGTCCGGGCGACCTCTGGCATCCTGCGCAGTCCATGAGAACCTCAGGAATTCAATGAAGCAAACGGGTAAGTGGTTCTCCACACCTATTCACCCGGCTTCCAGGGTCCTTCTCTGTCTGTTTTCAGCTCCAGAAGTGGCTCCTCTTGAGCCCCTCTCCTCTCTGGCTGGGTCCACCTTTCAAGATGCTTATCAAAGGAACAAGATCCTGCCCTGTCTACACCTTGGCCTCTCTCAACAAAGCACTGGCTGATACTATTTCCCAGGGGCCAATGACATCCACCTGGCCCTTACTGGGCACCTTGAATGTGCCAGACTGCAGCAGGTGCCTTGATGCGCTGCATCTAATTTAATCCTCACAAGCCCCAAGGTGTTAGTCCCGTTGGACAGACAAGAGTCTGGAGAGAGAATGTGCAACGCAAGAGGCTGGATCTGCAGTCAGCCCCCTGCCTCAGAGGCTACAGATATAATAACACCATAGCTTATATTCCCACAGAAATTCTCTGTCCCCTCACCCTTGTCTGAATTCAGAGCAGATTACTCCAACCAGAACCAGGGCCCTTCCAATGTTTGTATCCAGTATCTCAGTCCCCTTAGCCAGGCGTGCTGGTGCAAGGCTGTAATCCCAATGCTTGGGAGGCTGAGACAGGAGGACCATAGGATCAAAGCCAGCCTCAGCAACTTAGGCTCTCAGCAACCTAGCAAGACCCTGTTTCCAGTTAAAGAATAAAATAGGGCTGGAGTTGTAGCTCGGAGGTAGAATGCCCCTGGGTTTCATCTCCAGTACCAAAAAAAAAAAAAAAAAAGTTCAGTTCAAAGAGGCAAGACAGAGCCCAGGTGAAAATGGACAGAGCCTGCTGCACCCTTTTCTTCTGGGGAGGGGGTCTGCAGCCTGCAGAGCTGGGAGCTGAATGGGGGGGCCCGGCCCACGCAGGAGGACCTCAGGCTGTTTGTTTCTGGTGTCTCCACTGTGGAAAACCCACCGGCGCCTGAGCTGCTAACCCTGTGGGGCTGGCTCTCATTCAGTCTTCAGCTTTTATGTGCGAATCATCAGCTCCCTTTCTCATAATTGTCTGCCTTGCATGGACCAGGCGCTGTGCTGAGCACTCACACGTCACTCTACCGAATCCGTCAGCACGCTCTGAAGCAGCACCGGGGCCGACGGGGTCTCCTCCTTCCCCCCTGAGGTCCTGACGATGTCCCTGCTGCTAGCAGGAAGGGCAGCAATTCGGTCAGTTGCAAAAGGCCCAGCAAGGCATCATTAAATAGTTACTTAAATTACATGCTTTTAAACTGCACTCCCACACGATGACGTGACGAATGGCAGCTTTACCTGCACGCTGTAACGGGCCACCCGTGCGTGAGCTGGGAACTAGCCGGCTTGAAGGGACTTGTAAAAACTAAGCTACAAACGGGACAAAAGTGACAGATGGAATGTTGGCCCGAACAGCTCACTTCCTCGCCGTAATTGGCTCCTATCTTAGCGTTAATTGACTTGGAGTTCAGTGCCTTTGGTACAAATCTAGGAATGCTGACCTTTGGAGCACCCGGTGACTTGTTGGGTAAATATGTCTTTATGGACTTCATAAAATGCAGATTGTGTAAACACATGCTCAGGAACTATTAAAAGCACTGGGTGGCTGGAGTAAGGCACAAAGGTGGCCTGTAAGACTCCTGAGAACTCGGGAGTTAGAAATGTAAGAAAATGAACATCAAGGATGGAATTATTATTTAGCAAGTGGATCCCAAACTCTGGCTTGTAGGCACAGGAGCCACCCGGGGAATCATTTCAAAAACACAGATTCCCTGGGCCCCACACTCAGAGGAGCCGATCCTGGAGGTCTGGGTGGGCCGCTGGCATCTGTTTCTAACAAATCTCCCTGAGCACTGACTCTATGAGCAGGTGGTCCAGGAGCAGCTTCAAGAAATGATATTGGTGCTATAAGCATCTTGTTCATTTTCACCCCAACCAAAGAATACCACCCAGGGAATACAAAAGACGGTCCTTCACCTACGAGTGGACAGATCCTTGCAGAAGGAGGTACTTCCTTCCCCATCCCTGCCCAGGACACCAAGAACCAGCAAATGGCCACCTGGGCACCAGGAGGGCTTTCTTTGTGCCCACCTACCCTGGTAGTATCTGAATTGAAACCAAAGGCGTTCTACCTCCAAGCTGTACCCATGGCCCATTTTTTATGTTTTATTTAGAAACAGGATCCTGCTATATTGCTGACCTGTGATCCTCCTGTCTCAGCGTCCTAAATACTGGGATTACCAGTGTGTACCACCACGCCCAGTCTGCTCACCCCCACTTTAAAGGTCAAGGTGTTTGCTTTTCAAAGACCCCCAGAGGCTGATGGTGACCAACATATGCATGCATTTTTCATGCCAACGGTCTGGCGCCTGGACCCTGCGCATGGCCCCAAAGCTACCCTAGACTGCAGAGAGGGAAATAAAATACCCACCATGACTACAAGGCCACAGCTCTGGACGCACATCTCAGTTCTGGGCTCCCACGTTATGTGGAGATGTAACTGCACCTGTCCATGACCGGACACAGGCTGGCAAAACTCTGTGCTTCCATGGAAGGACTTTTTTCTTTTCTTTTTTTGCGGTACTGGAGAGTGGACCCAGGGGCATTCTGCCTCAGAGCTACACCCTCAGCCCTATTTTCCTTTTTATTTATTAATTTTTTTTGGCGGTCCTGGGGATGGAACTCAGGTGCATTCTACCTCTGAGCCACACCCCCAGCTCCCTATTTTTTATTCTTATTTTGAAACAGGGTCTCACTGAGTTGCAAAGGGCCTCACTAAGTAGCTGAGGCTGTCCTCAAACGGCGATCCTCCTGTCTCAGCCTCCCGAATCCTGGGATTACAAGTGTGCGCCACCACGCCCGGCTCCACAGAAGGATTTGCTGACAACAGACCTGCGTAGCCAGGTCACCGTGAATGTGGGAGCTGGGTCCTTATCCAAAACATGTCCATGCAGATACTGAAGGGCCATCCCGGGTGTGAATTTGTAAACACTTCCTGACCCCTCACAAGCACCCCGGCCCCAGAATTCATCGGGTGGGTCAGCACATTTGTTTGTTCCACTGGACACAGACTGCCAAGTGTTAAATGTGGTGACCTAAGGTATTCCTCAGACCAGAAAGTGCCAGGTCTATAAACAGTTTATGAATGAATATAAGTTTTCAACAGTCAAGAATAAGTACTTAGCTGGGTGTGGTGGCGCACGCTTGTAATCCCAGCATCCGGGAGGCTGACCGGAGGATCGCGGTTTGCGGACAGCCTCAGCTACTTAGTGAGGCCCTCGGCAACTCAGTGAGACCCAGTTTCAAAATAAAGAATAAAAAATAGGGCAGGGGGTGTAGTTCGGAGGTCGAATGCCCTTAGGTTCCAGCCCCAGCCCCGCAAAAAAAAAAAAAAAAAAAAAAAAATGAGTACTTACTGGTAAGACTGTGTCATTTTATTGAAAAACTCACACACGCTATAAATTGTTAATATACCCGCTCTAGTTGCATGCCACCCCAGAAACACTAATGATCCAACTTACACCAACATGCCACTAGTAAAATAACTAGAGAAACATCAAGATCTTGCCGCACTGCTAAGGCTAGCCTCAAACCTGTGATCCTCCTGTCTCAGCCTCCCGAGCACTGGGACCACAGGTGTGCACCACTACGCCCATGTGGACGTGAGCATTCTTCCTGCCCCTGCAAACCACGGGGGCTCTGTGGAAGGAAAGTGCTTGCCGATGGTGTTGCCAGTTGTTATCCTGGACAGGTCTCTCTTCAGCCCTGGTCTGCCTTAGAACCCCCACCCACATCCCTAGCTCTGCTCTGCTGCACACTCCACTGCAAGCCTGTCACGAGGTCCAGCCCCTGTCAAAGAGATCAGGATAGAAACACACACGCCTGGTGAGCCACAGGGATCTCACCCCCTCACCCCAGTGCTTGAAATTGAACCCAGGGGACTCTACCTCTGAGCTACGCCCCCCACATTTAAAAAAAAATTATTATTTTTTTTTGTGGTACTGAGGATGGAACCCAGGGGCCTTCTACCTCCAGGCTACACTCCCAGATCTATTTTATATTTTATTTGGAAACAGGGTCTCTTAAACCAGATGAGGCTGGCTTCGAACCTGAGCGATCCTCCTGTCTCCACCTCCCAAATGCGAGGATTACAAGCGTGCGCCACCACGCCTGGCTCCCAACATTCATTCATTCATTCATTCATTCATTTATTTTTATTTATTTATTTTGTGCTACTGAAATTCCTGGAAGTTCTTCTACCTCCGGGTTACACTCCCAGACCTATTTTATATATTTTTTAAATTTGGAAACAGGGTCTCTTAAACCAGATGAGGCTGGCTTCGAACCTGCGTGATCCTCCTGTCTCCACCTCCCAAGCTCGGGGATTACAGGCGTGCGCCACCGCGCCCGGCTCCCAACATTTATTTTAAAACAGGATCTTGGTAAGTTGCTGAGGGGCTGCCTAAAGGTGCCACGGCTGTCCTGGAAACTGCAATCCTCCTGTCTCAGGCTCTCAAAGTACTGTGATAACAGGCACGAGTCACCAGGGCAAGGCCCGTAGAAACTTTAGGGAGATGAGCAACTTTCACACTAATGGCAAATTTTGTGACTGTGCGTGCGTGGTACTGGGGGTGAAACCCAGGGGCATTCTACCTCCGGGCTGCACCCCAGCCCTATTTTTAATTTTTTTATTTTTTTGTGGTGGTGCTGGGGATGGAACGCAGGGCTTTCTACCTTTGGGCTACACTCCCAGACCTATTTTGTATTTTATTTGGAAACAGGGTCTCACTAAGTTGCTGAGAGCCTAAGTAGCTGAGGCTGGCTTCGAACCTGCGCGATCCTCCTGTCTCAGCCTCCCAAGTACTGGGACCGGCCTTATTCTTTATTTTGAAACAAGGTCTCTCTGAGTTGCAAAGGACTTCACTTAGTAGCCGAGGCTGTACATGAACTGGGATCCTCCGGTCTCCGCCTCCCAAATGCTGGGATTACAACTGGGCGTTAGCACGCCCAGCGCTACTGGCAAAATTTATTCATCTGCCTGAAACTTTTGTGAAAAAAAGTTGCAGGGCAGGGGCAGAAGAGGGTAGCACAGGGGCCCAGGCAGGGCTGGATGGGGAGCTGGATATCTGTAAACTGGGTATAAATGAGAGACTCTGAGGAACACAGGCTACAACTACTGCGCTCAAGATGCCTTTCTGCGGTAAAGAAGAATTTCTGAGTGTCTATCAAGTCTCTGGTCAACTTGTCCTTTTCCCTTTTCTTTTCTTTTTTTTTTTTTGCGGTACTGGGGATGAAACCCAGGCTCTGCCTCCAAACACACCCCCAGCCCTATTTTTTATTCTTTATTTTGAAACAGCGTCTCATTGAGTTGCAAAGGGCCTCACTAAGGAGCTGAGGCTGGGGGCAAACTGCGATCCTCCTGTCTCAGCCTCCCAAGTACTAGGATTACAAGCGTGAACCACCATGCCCAGCTCAACTTGTCCTTTTAAAAGAAAATTTTTTAAAATTCATTTCTTTTTTGTGGTACTGGGGGATTACACCCAAAGCATTATTATATTTGCAAGCTACACCCCGGCTTTTTAAATATATTTTTTGCTTTTGAAAGAGGGCCTCCAGAGATTACCGAGAGTCTTGCTAAATTGCTACGGCTGGTTTTGAACCTGCGATCTTCCTGTCTCAGCCTCCCAAGTACTGAGATTACAGGCATGCACCACCATACTCAGCTTAAAATTAAAATGGTGGTAATATATACGTCACAAAATTTCCCATTTTAACTCTTTAGTGGTATTTCAATTGATCACAGGACCTTGGGCATGCTAGGCAAATCTGTACCACTAAGCTACATACTTAGCCCTTTTGAGACAGGGTGTCACTACAGGCTGGCTTCGAATCTGTGCTCCTCCTAACCAGCCTCACAAATAGCTGGGATAACAGGTGTCCACCACTGTGTCCAGCTCAATTTTAACCATTTTTATGTGTATACTTAATAGCATCAAGCACATCACACACACTACTGTGTAAGAAGACAGTCTTGTTTGTAAGTGTGCCCCTCCCATTTCCTGCAATATTACAAGAGTGTGGGGGCCGTTCCCACACTCGGCACACAGTGCCCCAACTGTCGGTGACAAGCTACACTCTTAAATCTTGGCCTCAGTTTTTCTAAGAGACATCTGTTTTAAGTCAATATTACTTTCATTTCTAGGTAAAAGTATGATTCTGCAGTTCTGCTTTCCTTAAACTCAAGCAAATACAGTTTCTATGTTAACAAAGATTTGTCAAAAAATTAAATTCTAAGCCGGGTGTGGTGGCGCACGCTTATAATCCCAGCATTTGGGAGGCTGAGACCAGAGGATCACAGTTCACGGAGAACCTCGGCTACTTAGTGAGGCCCTCCGCAACTTAGTGAGACCCTGTTTCAAAATAATGAATAAAAAAAAAAAAAACATAGGGTAGGGGGGTGTAGCTTGGAGGTCAAATGCCCCTGGGTTCCATCCCCAGACCTGCAAAAAAAAAAAAAAAAAACCACCTTAAATTCTAGTACTATTAAATTATAAGCCTAAATTATAGGCCCCATTGTACTTCTCTCCTCCCCCCAAATAAAAGAAAAACAAAACAACAACAAAAAAAAATAGCCCCATACTTTAAATCCCATTATGGTTAAAACGACCAAATTCAGATCCTAAAGGCATCTGTGCTACATCACCAAAGAAAACTTCTCAAAAATATTAATAGGGCTTTTAAAGTTTAAGCCAAATCTTAAAAAAATAAAATAAAATAAGAAAACAGTTGTAATTTTGGACAGCTGTAGGTGATTATTTCCGTGTGCTTAGGATTTTTTTTTTTTAATTTAAAAAAAGACCTTGAGACGGGCGTGGTGGCACACACTTGTAATCCCCACACTTGGGAGGATGAGACAGGAGGATCACAGTTTCGAAGCCAGCCTCAGCTACTTAGTCAGGCTCTCAGCAATTTAATGAGATCCTGTTTCCAAACAAAATATAAAAAATAGGTCTGGGAGTATAGCCCAGAGGTAGAAAAGCCCCTGGGTTCCACCCCCAGAACCACACACACACACACACACACACAAAAGACCTTGTGGATCAACAGTTAGAACGTACTTTTCACTGCCTTGTGAACTCACTTCACGTGTAACACCAATTGGTACAGTCTCCCAGGGAGGTAACCTAACTTAAAATGAGAAAAGAAAAAAACAAAGGGCCAGAGGGGCGCCTCTCACGACACTCAGGCTCACAAACACAGATGTCTGTCACCTTTAAATATCATCTGGTACTGACAGATAACCCGGATCAGCTTCAACTAATAGGTGCTGGAGAACCAACAGGATCCTTTAAATGGTGCAAATGCCACCAGTCGATACTGTCTAGGCGGGCTGCAACCTGGAATTGGTTGAGCGTTGCCCCCTTTTAAGCCCTCATCAGTCTAAGGCACACGGGAATCTCCAGGATTTTTATTTTTATTTTTTATTTTGCGGGCCTGGGGGTGGAACCCAGGGGCATTCGACCTCCGAGCTACACCCCCTGCCCTATTTTTTTTATTCTTTAAAAAAAAAAAAAGAAATTTTTTTTGGTGGTACTGAGGGTGGAACCCAGAGGCTTTCTACCTCCTGGCTACACTCCCAGACCTATTTTCTATTTTATTTGGAAACAGGGTCTCACTAAGTTGCTGAGAGCCTCACTCAGTAGCTGAGGCTGGCTTCGAACCTGTGCGATCCTCCTGTCTCAGCCTCCTAAGCGCGGGGATTACAAGTGTGCGCCACCACGCCCGGCTTTTATTCTTTATTTTGAAACCAGGTCTCACTGAGTTGCAGAGGGCCTCACTAAGTAGACTGTCCGCAAACCGCGATCCTCCAGTCTCAACCTCCCAAATGCTGGGATTACAAGTGTGCGCCACCACGCCCGGCTTTCCTGGATTTTTTAAATATTGACTCAGGACAACGGGAGGGTGGGGGTGAGATTCTAATTCACCTGGTCTACAGATGAGAAAAGTTAAGGGTTAAGAATAGAAGGGTGTAGCTGGGCATGCTGGTACACGCCAGTAATCCCAGTACTTGGGAGGCTGAGACAGGAGAATTACAGGTTCAAAGACAGGCTCAGCAAATATATCCTCACCTCTCTTCAACCTAGCAAGACTCTACTTCAAAATAAAAACTAGGGCTGGGGTGTAGCTTGAAGGTAGAATGCCACTGGGTTCAATCCCCAGTGCCACATACACACACACACACACACACACACACACACACACACACAAATTAAATTAAAAGGGCTAGTGGTAGCTCAGCAGTAGAGTACCCTGGGTTCAATCCTCAATACCCACCCCCAATACACACACCAAAGCAGGATGGGAGATGGGTCAAGTCCACCATGATGGAGCAGGTGCACAGTCCCAGGCCACCCGTTGGACCTCAGACTCTCGGAGATAGTGTGTCTTGGTTCAGGAACATCCACTCTTCCTTAAGCTTACGTTTTTATATGCCTGTTGTTTGGTTTGTTTTGAAAGACAGGTTCTCACTATGTTACTCATGCTGGCCTCCAACTGGAGATCTTCCTGCCTCCCAGGAGCTGGGATACTTGTGTGTGCCACCACACCCAGCTCTTATGGGGCCCTGTCCATGCCACTTACTAGCTGAGTGATTCAGTACAGGGACAATCGTGACTTCACCTGGAGTTACCGTAAGGAGCAGCATCCTTAAAAAAACACAGAGTAAAAGCTACCATAAAAATTGTCCTACGTGATCAGCAGATCAACTTCTCCCTTCCTTTTTTTTTTATAACAGCAACTGTTGACTAAAAAGGGCATGGAGTTCTCCCATCCTGGCATCTACCTGCCCCCACCCCCAGGAGCCGTACACAACCAAATAATACTTCCTGCTGTCTGTGGCTACACGGCCTTGAGAGCTAACATCAACAGCAAACAAGGGGGGGGCAGAAGGCGCAGGAGCTGGGGAGGAAGAACCATCACCGGGCATGTCTACTTTTGTTATGGTGCCCAGGTGCAAACGCCTGGGAACTTGTACTGCAGCTGTTCAGCTAAGAACTCAATTTTTCCTCTCCCAGGATGGCAGGCGGGAGGCCCTTCCCTGCTCCACTCCAAAGTACCTGTACCTAAAAGGCAACACAGGGAAGTCACGCCTTAGGACCCCCCTGCGTCTGCAGCTGAGCCATGCAGGCAGCCGTCTCACGCTCGTACAGGCTGTGGCCATGGCTAGCAGTGTGAGTCTTTCAATATCTACAGGGCTGTGTCGATTTGAATTGACTGAATCCCCACGTACTATTTCCTGTCTCCTCAGGGTTTAACAACTCAGGGTTAGTGAAGGTCATGAATGTATAATATAGCACCCAAAACAGGCCTGGAACTAAGGTCAAATGACATTTTGGTGACCCAGCCCCAACCACCCACTAGCTGTGCTACGCTGGGCTACTGAATCACCTAATCTCTCTGGTCTGTACAAATTTCAGGAGATTTCACGTTTGAACAATTACAAAATACAAACTTTAATTCTTATTAAGAAATGTAAACATTTTACAGACTGGCATAGTGGTGCACACCTGTAATTACTTGGGAGGCTGAGATAGAAGGATCACAGGTTCGAGGCCGGCAGCATGTAGTAACATAGCGAGATCCTGTTTCAAAATAAAAAGTACAACAGGCCAGATGTGGTGGTGCATGCTTATAATCCCTGCGCTTGGGAGGCAAAGACAGGATTGTGCAGGTTCAAAGCCAGCCTCGCTGGTTTAAGAGACCCTGTTTCTAAATAAAATATAAAATAGGTCTGGGAGTGTAGCCAGGGTTCCATCCCCAGTACCACCAAAAAAAAAAAAAAAAAAAAAAAGTAAAACAGGGTTGGGGTTGTAGCTTGGAGTTAGAATGCCCCTGGGTTCAATCCCTAGTAACACACACACACACACACACACACACACACACACTCCTTTCTCTCCAGTTCTAAAATGTGATGAATGGGCTACAAACTTCAGACAGACAAAACCAGAAGTCCACACTTGGGCTATTTCTAACCTGTACATCTATCTGATCTACAAAGCAAATTGGTTAATTTTTACTGAATATCACGGCCTCTTTGACCACCCTCCAATTAACATAATGGCAACCTTCCCAGAGAGAGGCAGGTATGGTGGCAAAAGCTTGTAATCTCAGTACTTGGGAGGCTGAGACAGGAGGCTCTCAGGGTCAAGGCTAGTCTTGGCAACTTAGAGAGACCCTGTTTCAAAATTTAAAAAAGTAAAAAGGGCTGGGGGTGTAGCTCAGAGGTAGAATGTCCCTGGGTCAACTCCCCAGAACAAGAAAGAAGAAAGAAAAAAAGAAAAAAGGAAAGGTGGAGGGAAGGACGGAAGAAAGGAAGGAGAAGGAAGCAAAAGGTTTTGCCCCATTAACTAGTTTGATGTGACCAATTTATCACTTCATCCTCTATTTCAAAGACTTAAAATTTAGCTCTGAAGCCGGGTGTGGTGGCGCACGCTTGTAATCCCCGCGCTTGGGAGGCTGAGACAGGAGGATCGCACAGGTTTCAAGCCAGCCTCAGCTACTTAGTGAGGCTCTCAGCAACTTAGTGAGACCCTGTTTCCAAATAAAATATATATATAAAATATATAGGTCTGGGAGTATAGCCCAGAGGTAGAAAGCCCCTGGGTTCCGCCCCCAGTACCACAAAAAAAAAAAAAAAAAAAAAAATCTGTACTACTTAAAGAACAAAAGTCCAAACACCTACTTTGTCAGCTTTGGATATTGAATCACACACACACACACACACACACACACAATCACCTCGTGTTGAAAGCAGGTCCCCAGTGCAGCAAGGTTGAGAGGGTCCCAGGGTCAAGGTTGAGAGGGGTCCCAGGGTCAAAATTGAGAGGGTCCCGGGCCAAGGATTTGAGGGCTCTTCCCAGTTCCCAGGGCCCTGCGTTCGTGCCTCTGCCTCGGCTGCCACCTGGCCTTGCTCCTTGATGTCACCTGGCTTTTGCCTTGGAGTCAGTCAACCATGGACTGAGCCTTGAAACCAAGAGCGAAAACAAACCTTTCCTTCTCTACATTGTGCCTGTCAGGTATGTTGGTCACAGTAACAAAGAGTTAACTATTACCAACCCGGCATAAACGGGGCAACAGGTGCTGCTGCCTAAGGAGGAAACTCAGACACCAGACGCCTCTTCCTCATCTCGTCCAGCCTGCTCCTCCCACAAATGCCACCATCATACTTTTCCGAGTCCTCTAAAACTCAAGACCCACTATGTGGAGAGTGAACTTTCCCCTATCTGGTATAATTAAAAAATGTTAATTTCTCCTTCCCTCCCAGATTAAACCCAGGAGCCTTCTATCTCTGAGCTCTACCCCCCCCCAGCCCTATTTTTCTTTAATTTCTAATATTTTTTGTTGTTGCTATTGGGGGTTGATCCCAGCCACATTCTACCTCTTAGCTACACACCTAGCCCTATTTTATATATTTTCTTATTTAGAAAGAGGGTCTAACTCAGTTGCTGAGGCTGGCTTCAAACCTGAGTTTCTTCTATCCAGGCTCCCAGGTACTGGAATTACAAGGCTGGTCCATCATGCTCAGCTTTTTTCTTTTTTTTTTTTTTTAATTTTTAAATTCTGAGGTATGTGTGGTGCTGGAGATTGAACCTACGGGCATTCTGCCTTTGAGTTATGCCCCAGCCCTATTAAAATAGGGTTTTGGCCAGGTATGGTGGTGCATGTTTGTAATCCCAGTACTTGGGAGGCTGAGACAGGTGGATCGCACAGGTTCGAAGCCAGCCTCAGCTACTTAGTGAGGCTCTCAGCAACTTAGTGAGACCCTGTTTTGAAATAAAATACAAAATAGGTCTGGGGGTATAGCCCAGAGGTAGAAAGCCTCTGGGTTCCATCTCCAGTACCACACACACACACACACAAAAAAAAATAGGGTTTCACTAAGTTGATAAGAGTCTCACTACCTGCTGAGGCTATCCTAGAATCTGCAATGCTCCTGTCTCAGCCTCCCAAGAATTAGGATTATAGACAGGTACCACCACACTCGATTTTTTTTTAAATTTTGAAACAGGGATCTAGCTAAGTTGCTGAAGTTGGCCTTGAACCTGAAATCTTCCTGTCTCAGCGTCCAAGTATTGGGATTACAGGCATATGCCACCACACCCCACATTTCCCTCTATTTAAAAATATGAATAAAAGTTTGTATTTCTGTAATGTAAAATCTCCTTGCAATATTTACAACGGAAAGAGTCCTTCATCATCATCATCATCATCATCATTATTATTATTATTATTATTACTTGCAGTGCTGAGGATAGAACCCAGGAGCATTCTACCTCTGAGCTCCACCCACAGCCCTAGTTTTTATTCTTTTGAAACGGGGTCTCACTGAGTTGCGAAAGGCCTCACCAAGTAGCTGAGGCTGTCCATGAACCGCGATCCTCCTGTCTCAGCCCAAATGCTGAGATTACAAGCGTGCGCCACCACACTAGGCCCCTTCAATATTTTATTATTCACCTGCTTTATTTTTGAGATGAGAAAAGGGGAGTCTAGGGATGCTCACCACTGTGCCCCAAAGCCACACTGCAGGTTAGTCAAAAAGAGGGTTGGGAACTAAGTTTCCTAGAATGCCAGAATCCAATGAACATCTCAACTGGGCACGTAGCTTCTCTGCTACCTGGGATCCATTCAAGAGACTGCAGTGTTGGTTGTATCCTCTCTCCTACTATGGAGTCATGCACTGCACAGAACAGATATTCAGATAAATACTGACTGTAAGAGTGTGAGAAGGGTTTAGAGCAGGGAGACTGAGATTCACTCCCCTAACAATTCCTCTAATATGAAGACTTAACTTTATACTTAGTCTCTAGGTCTAAAATACAGACTCAAACAAGGTGCAGTGACACAGGCCTGTCTGTGATCCCCAGTCTTGGGAGGCTGAACAGAGGATCACAGGTTCATGGCCAGCCTCAACAAACTTGTAATACCCTCTGCAACTTAGTGAGACTCCATTTCAAAGTAAAACAGGAGCTGGGTATAATGGTCCATGCATGTAATCCCAGCATTTGGGAGGCTGAGACAGGAGGATCGTGGTTCACAGACAGCCTCAGCTACTTAGTGAGGCCTTTTGCAACTCAGTGAGACCCTGTTTCAAAATAAAGAATAAAAATCAGGGCTGGGAGTATAGCTCAGGATTCCTTCCCCAGTACCACACAAAAAAATAATAAAAAATAAAACAGGGCTGGGGATGTAGATCAGAGGTAGAAAGCAGAAGGCAGGCAAGCTTTCAACCTACGTACCTTTTCAACTCCACTTTGTGTGTGTGTGTGTGTGTGTGTGTGTGTGTGTGTGTGTGTGTTCCGAGCTACACCCCAGCCCCATTTTTTTAGTCTTTCTTCTTTTTGAAACAGGGCGTCACTGACCTGCCAAGGGCCTTGCTAAGTAGCTGAGGCTGTCTGCGAACCGCTGTCCTCTGGTCTCTGCCTCCCAAATGCTGGGATTACAAGCATGCGCCACCACGCCCGGCTCTTCAACTCCACTTCTACCTAAACTTGTTCTCTGCTTCCCTGCAGACCTTCCTCCCAATCTGCTCTAGCGTATGAAGGCTAATTCTCAATGTTTTACGTATAAAACCTCAAAGGAATAAAACAGGGGCCAGTCCTCACCCCAGTAGTTATAATGATATTTCTTAATGACTATGGATTGAGAAAAATTATGACAAACATGCAGTGAATTTAGCAGCATTTTAATGAGGTCATATTTTATTATTCATTCATACAGCTACATACGTTGAGAGGGCAACACACAGACATGGGTGACACTGCACATTCCGCTGACATTCAACACCAAGTGCATAGGGGCTCCCAGCCTCTTGTTTGGGAACCCCTGGGTGGTTCTCAAGACTTGCAGACTGAGGTATCTAAATGCTGGGGCGGGACCTCAATTCATGTTCCTCTGAAAGAAAAATACGACAAGCTAAAGAAGACACAGCCAGGGGTCCCAGTGCATGCACCTCCACGTCAAAGTAATCGATATCACACGTTTTCATATTTTTAGTAACTCTTTTGGGGGAGAACAATGGGTTTCTCCCTTACTTCAGTCCTCTATTCTTGGCTCTCCCAGAATCGCTGCTTCAAGTCGAAGGCCCTACTCCGATTCATATTCAAGACTCTCCTCCGTTTCTCCCCAGGAATTATCTCTAAAGAGTAAGCACTGACAAGTGATGGATAATTTGCATTTTAACCCTATTCAAATTTGGGTAAATGGTTTAATATGCATGCTAATATTCCATCATTATTCCAATTAAGGAAACTATTATGTTAAAGTGTTTAATCAGGAGAATTAGGGAGAATTCCAGACACCTAAAATTAACCTCTAATAGTCTTGACATTCATTCCGTTTAAGAGCAATTTGCCAGGATATAAGCAACTCTCACTTAAGACTTCTGCTTAGGCACGTGGGGATTCCTGATAAGACCTAAAAGCAATTCATTTCCTAACTAGATTGCTGTCTGAGAGAATAAACTGAAAGGGCCATAATTTAAATACAATCGAATCCCCAAGCACCCACATTCCGGGAGACTTAAACACCATCATCTTGATCCCCAGTAACAACAATGCTATTCGCATCAGAAACAACACAACCACTTCCTCTTTCTCTGACCTTCTCTGTTTAATTACTTCCTGTGATTTCTTCTAGGGCTGAGCTTGCATGCTTCCCGGGGCAGCAGGCTTTCCTTAAGTGACTGATGCCAGTTGCCTGTTAAAAGGCACTGCACACACAGTTTGGGGACATCACACATCTAAGTGAGGGATTACTTTGGCTTCCTGGCATTCACCAAGAATTTTTTGTAAGCCATAAGGGAAAAAACTCTTCCTGCTCATTCCCATCTAAAAATCAAACTTCGCTTAGCGCCGGGCGTGGTGGCGCACGCTTGTAATCCCCGCGCTTGGGAGGCGGAGACAGGAGGATCGCGCAGGTTCGAAGCCAGCCACGCGCGCTGGCTTAGGAGACCCTGTTTCCAAATTTAAAAAAAAAAAAAATGTAAAATTAGGTCTGGTAGTGTAGCCTGGAGGTAGAAGAGCTTCCAGGATCCCCAGTACCACAATAAATAAAAATAAGTAAAAATCAAGCTTCGCTTCAAAGCTTCAAGTCCTACACGGATGGGAGAGAGGGCATGCGCTTGGTAACATCTCTCACTGAATAAGCACCGCCTTTCTTGTCTAATGAACTTCAACAAATGAATTCCTAATGCCAAGGATTAAGTCTGGACAGTGAAGAAAAAAAAACATCATAACACTGGATAAGCGCACAGACAGCAGCAGCAGCAGCAGCACTGCCAGGCCATTTGTTTAAAACGCAGAATCTCAGACCTTACTGAGTCAGGGGTCTCATCTTACTGCATCTCCCTGGCAGAGCCCTGTGCAACTTTGAGAAGCACCTTTCCCGGACCCTCTACACAGCTGGGCAACAACACAGGTCCCGGGAACAGGATGCTTTGGGCCACTCTGCTCTCGCTTGCTTTCCACCAGAGGTAAAAGAAGCCTGGCATGGTGGTGCACGCCTTAATTCCAGTACTTGGGAGGCTAAGACAGGAAGATCGCAGGTTTTAGGCCAGGCTTAGCAACTCAGAAAGATCCAGCAACCTAGCAAGTTCCTGTTTCAAAATAAAAAATAAAAAGGGCTAGAGGTGTAGCTTGGAGGTAGACCACTCCTGGGTTCAATCCCCCAGTGCCACAAACAAAAAGTCCAAGAGGGGTAAGGGAGCTTGCTATTTATTTATTTATTTTGCGGTATGGGGATAGAACCCAGGGGCTTTCTACCTCTGAGCTACACCCTCAAGTTTTTATTTTTTATTTTAAACAGGGTCTCACTGAGTTGCAAAGGGCCTCACTAAGTAGTAGCTGAGGCTGTCCAAGAACTGTGATCCTCCTGTCTCAGCCTCCCAAATGCTGGGATTACAAGCATGCACCACCTGTTCACTGGTTTGCAGACAGCCTCAGCTACATAGTAAGACCCTCTGCAACTTAGTGAGACCCTTTTTCAAAATAAAGAATAAAAAAGCCGGGCATGGTGGTGCATGCTTGCAATCCCATCGCTAGGGAGGCTGAGACAGAAGGATCTCACAGGTTCGAAGCCAGCCTCAGCTACTTAGTGAGGCTCTCAGCAAACTTAGTGAGACCCTGTTTCCAAATAAAGTAAAAAAAAAAAAAAAAAAATAGGTCTGGGAGTATATCCCAGAGTTAGAAAAGCCCCTGGGTTCTACCCTCAGTACCATACACACACACACACACACACACACACACACACACACACACACACAAATAATAATAATAATAAAACAAAATAAAGAATAAAAACTAGGGCTGGGGGTGTAGTCAGAGGTTGAATGCCCTTGGGTTCTATCCCCAGACCCACACAATAAATAAATAAATAAATAAATAAATAAATAAATAAAAAACAAGTACCTGTGCGGTTTCTATCTCAGCATGAAAAGGGCCACTTTTAAAAATTTTATTTTGGTGGTACTGGGGTTCCTGGAAACCCTTCTACCTCCGGGCTACACTCCCAGACCTATTTTTTTTTTTTTTTGGAAACAGGGTCTCTTAAGCCAGTGCGGCTGGCTTCAAACCTGCGCGATCCTCCTGTCTCTGCCTCCCAAGCGCAGGGATTACAAGCGAGCGCCACCACGCCTGGCTTAGAAAGGGTCACTTTAATAGGCGTGGGGCCCACTCCACAGAGCTGAGTAGGAGTGCAAGGAAGAAATGACACCTCGTAGTTCTGGGGTATTTACAGAATTCTGAGAGTTCCAAATTCACTGTTAATAGTAAGAGAAATCAAACTATACATACAGCCCTATTTTTATTCAGAAAAACTGAGGCCTTGTGACCTGAGGACGTGTGCTTTCCTTCCCCAGAGGTGAGCCGCGAAGTCAAGGACCTGGGTTAAAAATAACAAATCACGCTCTGTGGCCTCGGGCAAGATCCTTAACCTCTCAGAATCTTTTCCTCACCTGTGGTACGCAGACGCTTGACTGTCAGACATACCCAGCTAAGGGTGTGAGCGCATGCGCCTATGTATGGCGTGCGCGTTTTAGGGCGCTCTCTCTCTCTCCTCTCTCTCTCTCTCTCTCTCTCTCTCTCTCTCTCTCTCTCTCTCTCTCTCTCTCTCTCTCTCTCGCCTGAGGATGCTGGCAAGGTCCTTTAATGAGGTGTAACAAGTCTGCCCACCCCAAATCTGGAGAGCACGATGTTAGGGGCCTTTCTGGCTTGCAGCCCCATGAAGAAACCAACAGGAAGGAGAGGAAGAAAAGGGAAAACAGCTAGCAACTGGTCAGCCGATCATAAAGACAATGCTGCCTTCATCCCCCAAAGAAAGCATCTAACAGCCCCACCCCCAATGTGATCTGACAAGCAGCTGGGAGGATTAGGGGTTCTTGGTTTGCAAAAAGTGAATGACTTGAGGTAAGCACCCAACAAGCTAGTCACTCCTTTTCCCCTGGCTGCACCCCCTGCGATGGAGCTTATCCAATGCAGTAATTTATAGTTTTGCAACTGGGGCCCAAGTAGTACTCTCTTTTTTTTTTTGGGGGGGGGGTACTAGAGATAGAACCCAGGGTCATTCTACCTCAGAGCTCCACCCCCACTTCTTTTTATTTTGAAACAGGATGCCCCTAAGTTGCTGAGGGCCTAAGCTGCTGAGGCTGGTCTAGAATGTGCCATCCTCCCCTGTCTCAGCCTCCCAACCACTGGGATTCTATAGGCATGCACACCACTCCTAACAGGGCCTAAGTACATTATAATATTAAAGTTCTAAGATTCAAAGTCTACGACTTTCCAAATCCACACTTGTAATCTAATATCCCTAATTTTCCTTCGAACAGAAACATCTAGGAATGAACACTGAGGGCCTCAAAGCTGGTTCATAAACAGAAGGCTGCAATTCTGAAACCCTTTCCACACACAGATGGCTGAGACAGCCACCAGGAGGACAGAAGTGAGACACTGAGCTGGTGAGCCCATCCCAGCAGGGCAGATGGGCTTTGGAATTCTGAGCCTGAGAAAAAACAGACTTGACTTAATCTTTAGCAATGCAGAGATTTAATAACTACAGTAAGGCTATTTACAATGATACAACTTTAAAATTTCTGTAAGGTGCTGGCCTGGTGGTGCATGCTTTATAATCCCTGCGCTTGGGAGGCTGAGACAGGAGGATCACACCCGTTCGAAGCCAGTCTCCACTACTTAGAAAGGCTCTCAGCAACTTAGTGAAACCCTGTTTCCAATAAATTATAAAATAGGGCTGGGTGGGGGGTATAGCCTAGAGGTAGAAAGGCCCTGGATTCTACCCTCCAGTACTGCAAAAAAAAAAAAAAAAAAAAAAAAAAAGTTCTGTAAGATGAATAAAATTACTTGGATGCTAATGACTAAATTAACTGGCCCACTGCTACATCTGTATCCCCACACCCTCATCCACCCTCATCCTTGGCTGAAAATATAAAATACCAACATGGCATGCAATAGACAAAACATGTCCTAAACCAACCTGCTCCTAAGAGGGCTCTCAGCTCTACCCACTCCTCTGAGCCCACTGACTTCAATTAGAGAGAGAGAGAGAGAGAGAGAGAGAGAGAGAGAGAGTGTGTGTGTGTGTGTGTGTGTGTGTGTGTGTTTACTGGGGACTAAACCCAGGGGTGTTCTATCCCCAAGCTATATCCTCAATCCTTTTTATTTTTCATTTTTAGAAACTGAAGATTGAACCCAGGGGCATTCTACCTTCGAGCTACACCCCAGTCCCCCAGTCCTATTTTTTATTCTTTATTTTGTAAGTTCTCACTAAGTTGCAGAGGGCCTCATTAAGTAGCTGAGGCTGCCGGCGAACCGCGATCCTCCTACCTCAGCCTCCAAGGACTGGGATTATAAGGGTGTGCCACCACACCCAGCTCTATTTTTTATTTTGAGACAGGGTCTCACTAAGTTGCCTCAAACAGTCCGGGCAACTTCTCCTGCCTCAGCCTCCTGAGAGACTGGGATTACAGGTGTATGCCCCCATGCCTGGCAGGTCTTAAAAATAATGTGAAAGCTGTTGGTCGTCGGATGTCTGGAGCACAGAGGAAAGGAGCAGGGATGATGGCAAGGGAGCCAAGGATGGACAGGAAGGGGCTTTGAAAGCAAGGGAGGAGTTGGGATTCAAAAGGTGCCAGCTAAGATCATCAATATCAGTACTGACACTGGGAGTGCAAAACGAAGGCACTATGCTAGAGAAAACAAAACGTCAGAATGTGACTTGTAGGCTCTAACTTCTCTTCCCACAAACTGACGCTTCACTTCCTGTGTGTGTGTGTGTGTGTGTGTGTGTGTGTGTGTGTGTGTGTGTGTGTGTGTGTAATGGTTGAGGATTGGACCCAGGGGCATTCTCCCTCTGAGCTACACCTCCAGCCCTATTTTATTTTTATTTTGAAACAGAGTCTAAGTTGCTGAGGCTGGCTTCCACCCTGTGATCTTTCTGTCTCTGCCTCCCAAGTACCAGGATTATAGGTGTGGCCACCATGCCTGTCTCATTTCAGCTTTTTAACTTTATGTGCCTCCTCTTTATAACCTAGGGTTGTAGAAGTAGAGGTCCCTTAGTCAATAAGGAGTCAGGTCTGACCCAAATTCCACATCTGTTCCACTACCATCATGGCAGCCTCTCCTTTATTGGTTTTGAAAAGGCCAACCTCGGTCAGGCATGGTTTGTAGCCAGCCTCCGCTACTTAGTGAGGCCCTCTGCAATTTATTTATTTATTTTATTTTTTTGGTGGTGGTACTGGGGTTCCTGGAAGCCCTTATACCTCCGGGGTACACTCCCAGACCTATTTTTACATTTTTTAAATTTGGAAACAGGGTCTCCTAAGCCAGCGTGCACAGCTGGCTTCGAACCTGCGCGATCCTCCTGTCTCTGCCCCCCAAGCGCGGGGATTACAAGCGTGTGCTACCACGCCCGGCTGGCCCTCTGCAATTTAATGAGACCTGTTTCAAAATAAAGAATAAAAAATAGGGGTAGGGTATAGCTCGGAGTTAGAATGTCCCTGGGTTCAATCATCAGTACCCCACCAAAAAAAAAAAAAAAATTTTGTTTTTAAATCGCCCCCTACCAGCTGGGCATGATGGTACACGTTTGTAATCCCAGTACTTCGGAGGCTGAGAAAGAAGGATCACAGAGTGGAAGCCAGCCTCAGCAACTTAGACCCTGTTTCAAAATAAAAATTAAATAGGGCTGGGGGTATAGCTCAGAGGTAGGATGTCTTTGGGTTCAATCCCTTGTACCAAATAAATGAATAAATTAATAGTCCCCTACTTTGATGCCCCTGGTTCTTGAGAGTGCCATGAATAATATAAGTACCTTTCTTTATTTTTTGGTGGTGCTAAGGATTGAATCTAGGGGCATTCTACCTCTGAGATACACCCTCAGACCCATTTTTTATTTTATTTTATTTTATTTTAGAGGCTATCCCTAGGTTGATAAAGTCTCACTACTTGCTGAGGCTGTTCCTGAACCTTCCCTCCTCCTTTCTCAGCTTCCCAAGTACTGAGATTACATGTGTGCACCACCATACCTAGCTGTAAGCACAATTTGATAGCATGTGTGTAATAAGCCACATGTGAACATATTGTAGATAAAAGATTACCTGAGAAAGAGAAATGAGTAGTTATGAAACAATTGTTACTTAGCCTAAAGAACTACTATGCCAGTCAACAGCCTGGCTTCCCTTCCTTGACACAGGATGCAGGCCAGGCCATGTAACTATCTTTCATGCCTACCTATAACAGGAATAAGAACACATACTCTGCTCCAAGGGTACTGTAGGTAACAGTGCAAAATATTCCTTCTGTTTCAAAGTGACCTGAGCCCCCTAGAAAATACCTAAAAACTATCGATGTTCTAACATCAGATACTGAAAAAAAAAAAAAAAAAAAAAAAAACACTTCTAAGAACACATTGTCAAGTTCACCAATATGATCGGTGATCGGGTCCTTGAAAAAAGTCAGCCCAATTTACTTAAGAGGAAATGAGCCAAGACGAACAACCACACACACCGAAACTTCCCGCTCTGCCTCTATTATCATCTTGTTCAATTTTTGAGGATTCTGTTGTTCGACTATTTGTGTTCCGTCGGTAATATAGGAACTGTGCCAATAGTGGAGTTCATCAGCACAGCTGTCTCCAGCTTCAAGTGTTAAGACTCTACCAGAACCCTGCAGTTACTGCAAATTGTTAATACTGTGATTTCTGCAGATTCTCCTGCAGAGACAGAAACACAGGCTCTTACTGTGAAGCTGGAAATTTCTACCTCTCGGTCCCCACAATAATGACTGGAACCAAAATGGTTTTGGTCACTGACAACAGATGTTTCTGCACCCAATTTCACAAAGCACACCAAGGGCTTCGTTCAATATGGCGAGGCAGGAAAGCCTGTGGCGCACACCTGTAATCTCAGTACTTGGGAGGCTGAGAGAGGAGGATTGCAGGTGCGAGGACAGCCTCAGCAACTTAGGGAGGCCCTCGGCAGCTCAGTGAGATTCTGGAGGAAAATAAGTGAAGAGTAATTGTGACGACAGGATTGTCACCAATTCAGAATAATTATGGACCAACAGCTTGACCTGTGAAAGCGATACAAGCGCTTAAGTCAGAATGACTAAGGCTGGACTGGGTGTGGGCACCGCCACACCCAGTACTGTAATCCCAGGATTTGGGAGGCTGAGACAGGAGGATTGCAGGTTCAAGGATAGCCTCAGCAAGCAGTGAGACTCTCATCAACCTAGAGAGACCCTGTTTTACAGTAAAAATGAAATACAGTTGGGGATGTTGCTGGGAGGTAGAATGTCGCTGGGTTCAATCCCAGTACCATTAAAAAAAAAAAATGACTATGATTACAGATGGGGCTGGAGCTAGGACTTGGATTGTAGCTGGGTGGTAGAAAACTGCACCTCACTACACGGAACTGCTACAAAAACTAAGTGCCATAAAAACATTTGCTGTCTTGGGCAAAGAACTTTAAACTTCCTCAGCAATTCAATGTGGTAACACCACCTTCGCTGGGCTATTTAAAATTAGCAAACTAAACCTCTAAGACACCTATTCCAGGTGTGGTGGTACACGACTGTAATCTCAGTACTTGGGAGGTTCAGACAGGAGGATGGCAGGTTCGAGGACAACCTGAACAAGTAGTGAGGTTCTCATCAACCTAATAAGACTCTGTTTCAAAAATAAAATGAGCCGGGCTTGCTGGTACACGCTTGTAATCCCAGCATTTGGGAGGCTGAGACAGGAAGACCATGGTTCTCAGACAGCTTCAGCTACTTAGTGAGGCCCTTTGCAACTCATTGAGACCCTGTTTCAAAAGAAAGAATCAAAAATAGGGCTGGGGGTGTAGCTCGGAGGTAAAATGCCCCTAGGTTCCATCCCCAGTACGGCAAAATAAATAAATAAATAAAAATAAAAACAAAATAGAGCTGGGGGTATAGCTCAAAAGTAGACTTTCCCTGGGTTCAATCTCCAATACCCCCCAACAAAGGACACCGACCTCACAGCCCTACAAAGAACCACACTGGCTACTACATTGTATGTTTCTCATTGTATCGTGAGCCTCACATAAGCTATTCTAGTCTGTCCTCACAACAGCGCCCCAGGAAAAGGCAGTATTTATTCCCGCTCTATTCACTTGCATAAAGCCAAGGTGAGATGTAAGTCACTTGCTCGGAGCACTAAAGGAGCCAACGGCCAGGCCCTGAACCTTCAGTGGCCTTTACAAATGCATTTAAGTCGGCGTCTCTCATTGGCTTCTGGCTGAATAAACTAGTTAAAAAAGACATTTTTCGGATATTTCAGGCTGAGTGTTAAAGACACCAGGGAATTATTCTTAGTTTTGTAAAGTGTGATAATGACACTGCGGTTTCACAGAAAAGAATTTCTTTCTTCTTTTTTGGTACTGGGAATAGAACTCAGGGGCATTCAACCCCGGAGCTACACCTCCGGTCCCGCCGTCCTATTTTATTATTTTACCGTGAAACAAGGTCCCAGTTGTGGAGGGCCTAAGTTGCTGGGCTGGTCGCGAACCTGTGTTCCTCCTGTCTCAGCCTCCCAAGTACTAGGATTACAACTGTACTAAACCACCCTGCCTGGCTCGGGGGAAGCATTCTCATCATCTGAGATGCTCAAGTGTGTAAAAACTCAATGCTTATAATGTCTTTGTGTGCGCGAACGTGTATAGAATGTCCAGAGGCATTCTTCCTCTCAGCTACACCTCCAGCCCTGTCTTTATTTTCATTTTGAAACAGGGTCTCTAGGGTGCTGAGTCTTGCTATGTTGTTGGGGCTGGCCTGGGACCTGGGATCCTCCGGTCTCAGCCTCCCGAGCACTGGGATGACAGGTGTGCGCCACCGCCCGCAGCGCTTTCCGCCGCACTTTCAGCTGAAGATCTTTTTCTTTTGTAAAACACTGAGATCAAACCCAAGGCCTAAAGTCTGGTAAGCAAGTGTCTTAGTTTTCACCTACATCTCTAGCCCAATTTTTTTTTTTTTTTTTTTTTGATGGTACTAGGAGTGGAACCCAGAGGCTTTCTACCTCCGGGCTATACTCCCAGACCTTTTTTTTTATATTTTATTTGGAAACAGGGTCTCACTAAGTTGCTGAGAGCCTCACTAAGTAGCTGAGGCTGGCTTTGAACCTGTGCTATCCTCCTTGTCTCAGCCTCCCAAGGGCGGGGATTACAAGGGTGTGCCACCACGCCTGGCTCTAGCCCAATTTTTAAACTTATTTTCAAAAACCTAAAGTGGGAATGGTAGAGAGTGCCTATAATCCCTGCTGGGAGGCTGAGACAGGAGGATCACAGGTTCCAGGTCAGGTGTAACATTTAGCAAGGTCCTCAGCAATAACTTAACATGGCCCTGTTTAAAAAAAAAAAAAAAAAAATATATATATATATATATATATATACACACATATATGTTTAATATATATTTTATACATATCTATCCATCCATTAAAAGAGAAAATAATCAAAATTCATCTAGAATCACAGGTTTGAGGCCAACCTGAGCAAGTCTCCACAACTCGATGAGAACCTATTTCCAAATAAAATATAAAATAGGATTAGGGGTGTAGCTCAGAGGTAGAATAATTCCCTAAGTTCAATCCCAAGCATACACACACACACACACACACACACACACAAATTTCATCTACAGAAGAGGTAAATCTAGCAAAAACCTATAATAAACTGGGCATGGTCGTACACACCTATAATCTCAGCACTTGAGGCTGAGACAGGAGGATCACAGTCTCAAGGCCAGTTTCAGCAACTTAGCAAGATTCTCTGCTGAGAGACCCTGTTTCAAAATAAAAAATAAACCAGGTATGGTGGTGCACACTTGTAATACTTAGGAGGTGAGATGGGAGGAGCCCAGGTTCGAAGCCAGCCTCAGCAACCTAGTAAGGCTCTCAGCAACAAAGCAAGTCCCTGTTTCCAAATACAAAAGGTTTGGGGTATAGCTCAGAAGTAGAATGTCCCTGGGTTCAAGTCCCACAGCCACAAAAATAAATAAATGTGCTGTGAGTGTAGTTCAAGGTAGACTACCCCTGGGTTCAATCCCTAGTACCAAAAAAAAAAAAGAGAGCTGGGGTGGGGGGTATGGCATGGAGGCAAAATGCCCCTGGGTTCAGTACCACACACTAAAGAAAAAAACGTAAGACTAATATGGGTACCATAACCAAGCAGTAGTTTTAGCTCTGAGCCTCCAGACAGCATGGAAAAAAAAAAAAAAAAAAAAAAAGGATAAAAAAGCAACAACAAAAAGAAATATTCTTTTAGCACTAAGGTTTAGAAGGAATTTTTCAGATGGGTCATTACATAAGAACACTGGACAATATAATGGACAGCGACTACAATGGCAGTTCACTGCCCATGCGGTGGCTTTCTTCCCAGGCATTTTATATCTCATTCCAAGGGCATCACGTTAAAAGTAACCCCCAGAAGGCCACTTCTGCAGTGCCTATGGCGCCAAGGCTTTCTGATTCTCTAACTGAAATCAGAATCTGTCTTCAAAGATCCATTGTCTCGACTGGGTTTCTGACAGGTGTGGAGCCGTAGATGCTGAACTTACTTGCTCTTAAAGCCTGGACTGGAGATACTTATTCGTTGCCAGTGATCCCACCTGAAATTCTTTTGCTTTGGATAGCTGATGGAGTAGGATAGGAGGCTGACATGCTGCTCTGAAAAGCAATTGATAGGCCAGGCTAGCACTCCCAATCCACAGGGCTCGGAAAACACATGTAGCGATCACACCTCTCCAAGCACCCTCAAGGTCAGAGCGTGAAGACAGTCCCTCCTTACTCCTCTTGCCACACATGTGTGAACCGAACAGAACACTCAGAAAAATACCTGCATATGGGCCAAAATGAAAAAGGGGCAAGGCCTAGCAGCACATACCTTCCCCAGACTTCAACACTCAAAGCACAACTTTTTTTTCACTTTTCCATTTCAGGACAGGTAGATGACGACAAAGTGAAAGGTCTAGAATAGAAGGATGCAGTGCAGCCACCCGAACTTCCACACCCAGAGAAATCCTCTCCAGTGCCGAGTGCCTGGCAGATCAGGGGTTACTGCAGTCTCAGCTCCCTGGGGACCTACAGGAAGGAAATTCCCTTTCCTGAACACCGGCAGCCCTCCTGCTCAGCCTGGCAACAGACGCCCAGGGATAAAGGGGCATTTAAAAAGAAGTGCGATTTCTTAGAGCACGCACAGTCACCTGCTCCGAGAAGACCTTCAAGCCCAGCCCTAAGTCACTTCCCCTCCCGGCCTGCACTCTTTAGTCTCAGTGTTCGGGAGTAGGGGGCTGGGGGAGGCCCAGAACCCCGGGAGCTCGCCGCCCGCAGCCCCCACGCCCGGGCACCGACCCGCGCGGGGCCTCCCTCCGGGGGCTGCCCCCGCGGCCGGCCCGGCTCTGAGCTCCCGAGCCGGCGCCACCACTACCTTGGCTAATGGCAGCTCTGAATGAAAGGAGCTGAGGCAGGCTCCGGATTTATGAATGTGCAGGGAGGAGGGATATCATGTGACAATAAAGGAGAGCGTCTTATTCACAAAAAAAAAAAAAAAAAAAGAGGGAGGAAAAAAAAGGAAAGAAAAAAGTGGCTGGTGGCGGTCATAGCCCCGAGCAGCGTCGGCCGCGCGGCGATCGCCCAGACCCCCGGCCCGGGACCCCGGGCGCCCAGCCCCGCCCCCGTGCACCCCCAGCCCGAGGGGAAACGCCTCCCGCCCGGGGAGAAGGCGCCCGCCGACCCCGCGGCCGCCAGGGGTGGAGTGCACCTGGGCCGGGGATGCGGGCGGGCGCGGGTCCCGCGCGGGGAGGCCCGGGGGCCCCTCCAGCTGGGCGCCCGGAGCATTGTTCCCCTCGAGCCCGCGGGCCGAGCCCGCGCGTGCACGCGCACTCGCGAGCGCGCGCCAACACACACACACACACACACTCAACACACTCACACACGCGCCTCTCCTCCCCCCACCCGGAGCAGCGCGCTGCCCCGCACGCCCCCGCCTCGGGTCCCCTCGAGCTGCCCCGACCCCGCGGCGCGGCGCGCGTGCACGCCGGCGCGTGCACACAGGCGCGCGCTCGCCGCGGGACCCTCGGGCGGCTCCGGCCAGCGCGCGGACCCCGGCGCTCCAGACCCCCGCGCCGCCCGCGCCGGTCCTCCCCTCGCTCCGCCGTGTTTTTTATGAATGAAAATGTGGTATGCAAATGAGAGCGATTCAAGAAAACGAAATGGCGGAGCCCCGGCCGCAGTGGGCTCCGCAGGGGACCGCGGGGCCAGCGCCGGGCGGGAGTCGCCAAGTCCCCGTCCAGCCCGCGGCCCCCGGGACCTGACGGGGAGGGGGCGCCGGAGCCCGGGCCGCCGCCGCCGCGGGGGTCCCGGGGCCAGCCCGCCCGAGGTCGCCGCGCGCCCCGGCCCCCCGGACCCCGCGCGGTGACAGGTCGGCGCCGCATCCCCGCGGCGGAACTCACTCGTCCGGGTGTGTTTCTTCGGTCATTTTCCTGTTCACCTAGACGCCTGTCCCGCGGCGGGCAGCCTGGCTCGCTGCATCTTCCTGTCCGGCGCCCCTCTTCACATCTCGGAGACGGCCGGCTGGCGGGGCTGGGGATGGAGGGCGCGGGCGGGGGCGCGGGCGCCGGGCGAGCGCCGCGGGCGAGATTTGGGCAGGGGACCGCGCGGGGCGCGCACAAAACCAGCGCCCGGAGCGGCGGCGGCGCGCGGGGCTGGGCCCGGGTCGCCCCCGGGGGCCCGGGCCAATCACGGCTCCGGGGAGCGGCCGGCGGCCGGGGGAGGTGCGCCTGGGAGGCGGTGCAGGGCGCCCCGTCCGAGCCCCATCGCTCGGCTCCACGATTTACTCCATATTGGATTCTCACCGCCGCCAACAGGAGGAGGAAGTAGGGCGGAAGCGATGACGTCTTCCCAGCGGCCAGAGGTGGTGGAGTGCAAAAAGCTTCCTACTTGCGACCAAAAAAAAAAAAAAAAAAAGCAAGAAAGAAAAAAGAAAGAGAGAGAGAAAGAGAGAGAAAAAAAACTTTGTCCCGCCTACTGAGCATGCCCGGCTCCCTTTCCCCTCCCTCCCGGCTTCCAGTCCCCGAGGGCGGCGGAGCGGAGCTGTTTGCTCCGCGTCGGTCGGGCTCCGAATCCCCTCCCGAAAGCGCTCCGGGTTTTAGGAAGCCCGGGGGGAGGGAGGAGGCGGGAGCGGGGAACTCGCACACATCTGGCTCCCGTTTCGTCCCCTCCCTCCTTCCAAACCCTAGGATTAAAAATCGAGAGAGGGGAGCGGGGGCGGAGAGGGGAGCTGCAGGGAGGGCCGGAGCTGGGCCGCGGGAGGAGTGCTCCGGCCCCCGACGCGGCCGCCCCGCGGCGGGGTGCGGGGTGGGGGCGGCGCAGGTGGCCGGCCGGCCTCCCCACCCCAGCCCAGCCAGAAAGGGAGAGCAGACAGGGCTTACACTTTGCCAAGGCTCTGAATGGCACAGGCTTTCCAGCCTCACGTGAGTCTTGCGGGGTTTTTTTTTTGTCCTGAATGAAGAGCGGGCATTTTTAAAGGGTCTTAGCTATGCATAGAGAAATTAAAGATGAAGCAAACACTGCCCAGAAACGTTTACATTTCAGTCGAAAGGATGGGGTTAAAAGAAAATAGATTTCTTAAACTATCCCAGTCAATGTCTCTCCTGTTGGTGAAGAATGGCTCTTGTCTCAAACCCTTGAAGGCCACAATTACCCGGCCAGAGGTTGCCAGGCCTGTGGACATTGGCACCGGAAGATGAGTAGCTCCTCTCCCACCCCCCACCCCCCCCACCCCCGCCGCCCTCTCCCCAGCGACTTTAAATTATTTTTCCTGCTGTGGCCTGGAACCTGGAGGTTTTCTGAGTTGGGCCCAGGCTCTACAAAACTGTCTACAAAGCTGGCAGGACTAGCTTCCTGAGCTGGCAACTGGTGCAGTGCTTAGATTAACAGGACCTGTGCTTAGATTCTGGGCTTTCTGTTGTTTGTTTGTTTTTGTACTGCGTATTGAGCCCAGGGGCATTCTACCTTCGAGATACACCCCAAGCCCCTCTTTTTAAATTATTACTATTATTGTTTTGTTTTGAAATAGAGTTTCACTAGGTTCCTGAGTCTCTCATTAAGTTGCTGGAGCTGGCCTTGAACCTGCAATCCTCTTGTCTCAGCCTCCCAAGTACTAGGATTACAGGTGTGTGCCACCATGCCCAATTGTTATCATCTTTTTTTATTTTCTTTCTTTCTTTCTTTCTTTCTTTCTTTCTTTCTTTGCTTTTGTTTTTTTTTAAACTGGGGATTGAACCCAGTGGCATTCTACCTCCGAGCTACACCCCTAGCCCCATTTTTTTTTGAAACAGGGTTTCACTGGGTTGATGAGAGTCTCACTACTTAATGAGGTGTCCTTGAACCTGCAGTCCTCCTGTCCAACTTTCCAAGTACTGGGATTACAGGCCTGTGATACCATGCCCGGCTTATTATTTTCTTAAAATCCCTCATAGCTGGGCTTCTTAGTGAGACCCCCGTTTCAAAATAAAGACTAAAAGATAGGGCCGAGGATATAGCTCAGAGGTAGAATTCTCCTGGGTTCAACCCCCAGGACTGCAAAAGGAAATAAATAAATAAATAAATAAATAAATAAATAAATAAATAAAAGAAATCCCTTATAACCTTGCTGGTGTCACACGGCAGCAACCCCAGCCACCCAGGAGGCGGAGGCTAGAGGACTGCAAATTGGAGACCAGCCTGGGCACCCTGAGACCCAGTCTCAATATAAAAGATGAAAATGTCTGGGGATGTCCAAGTGCAGGTGGCTCTGGATTCCAGTGAAGGGAGGGGGGTGTGCGTTTTGAACAAGGGATTCTGCATTTTCACTTTGTACTGGGTCCCACAAATCACATAACTGTGTATTTCCTCCTGGGGTCCTGCCAGGGAGGAAGAGAAATAGTCTCTGCCCCTTCCTGCTCTCCAAGCCCGTTAGACCTTTCTATCCTGAATGTGCTGTGAGACAACCCACAGAGATTTTAACTACATAGGAACTATTAAGCTAGAAGGTAAACTATTTGCCTATTAATATAGTACATCTAAAAGGCACACGCATATGGATAGCGGTAAGTGCTCCCAGAGAACATAAGAGTTCCACCTTGAATCAGGGAGAAACTGGTGGTTTCCCGTAGGCTTTGTGCTAATTACAGCCATGATCTCTGTGGACGTGGACTGATGCCCGGTGCTGGTGCTGTATAGCGGCAAGGAGGCCACTGGGCTGGGTGGAACGCTTGGGTTCTGGTTTTCTCCTGGCAGACCAGAGACCCTGAATGAGGCCTTTATCAGTTGTCCAGTTTTACAAGGATAACAAAGCCAAACTTGTCTTTCCCGGTATTTGAGGGCACTAAGAGAGCCGGGCATGGTGGCGCAGGCCTGTGGCTGGCCTCAGCAACTCAGTGAGATCCTGTGTCAAAAATAAAAAAAATAAAATAGGCTGGGGGTGTAGCTCAGAGGTAGAATGCCCCTGGGTTCAATCTCCAGAACCATATAAATAAAATATAAGATAAAGATGTAGACAAAGGCCAAGATCTCAATATTCTTGAAATCTCTAAACTGCCCACTTCACCTTTGGCCATCAATGTTCTTTTCCCTGGAGGTGTTAAATCCTATTCTCAACAGGCCTGGTGGCACATGCCTGTAATCCCAGTATTTGGGCAGCTGAGAAAGGAAGATCATGGGTTCAAGGCCAGCCTCAGCAAACTAATGAGGCCATGTTTCAGAATAAAAAATAGCAGCCGGGCGTGGTGGCGCACGCTTGTAATCCCAGCATTCCGGAGGCTGAGACTGAAGAATCGCGGTTTGCGGACAGCCTCAGCTACTTAGCAAGGCCTTCTGCAACTCAGTGAGACCCCGTTTCAAAATAAAGAATAAAAAATAGGGCAGGGGGTGTAGGTCGGAGGTCAAATACCCCTGAATTTGATCCCCAGACCCGGGAAAAAAAAAATAGCCGGGCGTGGTGGCACACGCTTGTAATCCCAGCATTTGGGAGGCTGAGACAGGAGGATCATGCAGTTTGCAGAGGCCCTCAGCTACTTAGCCCTTTGCAACTCAGTGAGACTCTGTTTCAAAAGAAAGAATAAAAATAGGGCTGGGGGATGTAACTCAGAGGTAGAATGCCCCTGGGTTCAATTCCCAGCACAGAAAAAAAAATTACCCACTCAAGCCAGGGGTGGTATGTATAAACATGCACTTGCATGTTATAATCTCAGTACTTGGGAGGCTGAGACAGGAGGATCCTGCAGGTTCGAAGCCAGCCTCAGCTACTTAGTGAGGCTTTCAGCAACTAAGTGAGACCATGTTTCCAAATAAAATATAAAATAGGTCTGAGAGTGTAACCTGGAGGTAGAATGCCCCTGGGTTCCATCTCCAGTACCATAAAAAAAAAACAAAAAAAAAACAAAAAATAATCTCTTTGGCTCCACCTCTGAGCTTCAAAGTGCCCAAACAGCAAGGTTACAGATGGGATGATTTATTTTTGCAGGTTGATGAACTCTGTGAGCAGGCACTGGCCAGCTGTCTGAAAATGGTGAAGGACTGGGAGAGCCCCCTGCAGGGCCTGACCAGCAGAAGAACAATGGAAAGGAGGCAAGGCAAGGTCTAGGAGTCAGGAAGCCCCCACTGGGACCTGTGGGTGCCAGATCCCAGCTGGGGAATCTGCTGGGGCATCTTCAGCAGGTCCTTAGACCCTCTTAGCCCTCGAGTTAGTGCCTGTAGTGTCAGAATGATATCCGCAACATGGGGCTGCTAGAAAATTAATTGGGCTACTCAGTGAAGTACTGTAGATAGGCGATTCTTGGCCATGTTTCTTTCCCTCTCTTCATCCAGTTGGATTACCAAATTCTCCCTCTCTTCTTGGCCCTTGAAATGTATGCATTTGTTTATTTTTGGTGATGGGGATGGAACCCAGGGTCTCATGCATGCTGGGCAAGTACTCTGCCACTGTGCTGTCCAGTCTCTTCACATTCCCTAAACGGGGCCTTCTTTTATGCTTTTTTACCCAGAACAAGTCTTTTAAGGGAAACATCACTAGCAGATTACCTCTTGGTCTTCACTAACAATTACTGGAGCTAAGGGGATTCTGATTTCCTGCATTTCTAGAGAATAAATGAGAATACTGAATGCTGGATGCATAACTCAGATATGCTTTTGCCAGGCACAGGGCTGCAAGACTATAACCCTGGTACCTGGGAGGCCGAGACAGGTGCGGTGGATGGTGGACGGGAGGATGGAAGGTTTAAGGAAAACCTCGGCAACCTAGTGAGGCCCTGGTTCAAAATTAATAATAATAATAATAATAATAATAATAATAATAATAATAGGCTGGGATGTAGCTCAGAGATAAAACTCCCTGGGTTCAATGCCCAGTGCCTAGATAAATAAGTCAGATATGTTTATTAAATCTAATATCCACTGGATCGTTGCTGGAAAGGGGAGTATCTCTGATCTAGGGCTTTAAAGACACTGATAAAGGAATTAAGGACCCACATCCCTGTCCCTCCCCGCATCCAGCAAAACAAGGGGCAGGCCTGCTCTGAGCTCGATCTAATCGAGAATGGAGGCTCAGAGCAAGATCAGAAAGCTTCAGAAGTAGTATCGATCGGCTCACAACTTCACGCCATCCCGGCGGAGCCCCCAGCAGCACCCCACCTACCGGCCTCTCCAGCCCAGCGGGGCGGGGGCCGCGCGGGCGCCGAGTGCTCCCCGCCGGCGGCCGGGAAAGCCCGGAGCGCGGAGCCGAAGCGACCCTCGGCGGCGGGGACGGGCGTGCTCGGTCGCCCCGCAGCTCCCGCGGCCCCCGCCCCGCCCGGGCACCTTGGCCTCCCTGCCGGCCACCTCGCGCTGGCGCCTGGACCCCTGGCCGGCGGGGGTCCCGGGCAGGGGCAGGGGCAGGGGCGGGGGGCGGCGGCGCCCGCCCCTGCGCCCAGGGGCGCCCGGGGCCGCACTCTGCGGCCTGTCCTCGCCTCACCCCGCCCGGCCCCCTCGGTATTTCTCAATGACCGGGCGGGAGGACACTTCCGACGCGGGCGGGAGGTGTCATTAGCACCGGGTTTATCAGTTCCTTCCGGTCTGCCCGGCCCTCTACGCTTCGCGAGCCGTCGCGAGTGCCAAGCGAGTTAGTAGCCCAGCCGCCCCCCCCACCCCACCCCACCCCCGGGCCCGCTGGCAGCAATGGCAACCCCAGCCTTCTGCTAGGGGACGGGGTGATGCGAACTTAGACGCTGACCCGGCGCCCGGGAACGGCGCCCCCGCCCCCGCGGCGTCGGGTCCGGCATGAATGGCCGCAGCCCCGTTGCATAATCTGCGCGGTATAAATAGCCGGCGGGCGGGCCGCGGACGCGCGGGGCTGCACCGTTATCGTGCAAAGCTTCTTGACCCGTGCTGCTCGGCTTCCAGCTCTACTTCCCTTCCGGCTGCGAGGCCGGGGTTTTAAAGTAGCGGAGATGAAAGGCCCCAGCCCCCGCCTCCCTCCGGCCCCAAGTTCATGTATTATGAATGAAACTCCAGTGCCGCGGCTTCCCGAGGTCTTCGGGCAGGAGAGAGGCTCCGGGTCCAGCCGCTACGGGTCCGGAGAGGCTCAGGGTCCACCCAAGTTGGCTGTGTGCGCGCAGTGCGGAGGGGCAGAAAGCAAGAAGTAATTGCCAGGGCCCAGAAGGAAACATTCTTCTTGAGAAAACACAACCGCTTGGGGTTTGCCCCGGCAGTTTCAGTTTACGACTGGGCCAGGCTCAGTCACTTTAAGAATGGATTATGCAAAAGGCCCTCTCCTCCGCCGCTTCGCCCTCCCGCCGCAGGCCGCAGCCCCGGGTGGAAAGTGCACTTTGCCGCCGGGTGCGATGGTGCACGGTTGTAATCCCAGCATTTGGGAAGCTGAGACAGGAGGATTGCGGTTCGCGGGCAGCCTCAGCTACTTAGTGAGACCCTGTTTCAAAATAAAGAATTAAAAATAGGGCTAGGGGTGTAGCTCAGAGGTATAATGGTCCTGGGTTCCACCCCCAGTACCGAGAAAAAAAAGAAAAGAAAGAAAAGAAAACTGCTCTTTCCTTCAGAAGAGCTACCCACCCACCCCCGGGGGGGGGGGTGGCGGACAACTCCCCCCACTAACTTTTAAAAAGGCCCTGGAAGCCTTTGAGGTCCTCAAAAGTTTAGTTCTAGAATCCTTAGAAACCTCAACCATGGCCAAAGCGGAGTTTGAAACCTATTCTTTCCAACCGTATTTCACAAATATGTGGTCATATGAAAAATTAAAAGAAGCACAGGGGTTCCCCCTGCTTCTAAACACTAAATTGCGACTTCATGTCTTAAAAATTGCCAGTTTTTCACAAGTGGATTTCTCGTGGGTCAAAGGCGATGATGGTCAAGG
This sequence comes from Muscardinus avellanarius, assembly GCF_963383645.1. Classification (NCBI taxonomy): domain Eukaryota; kingdom Metazoa; phylum Chordata; class Mammalia; order Rodentia; family Gliridae; genus Muscardinus; species Muscardinus avellanarius. The sequence continues at coordinate 60,606,259 of NC_137801.1, forward strand.
TCATTGTTCTTCACACTGGGTTCCTATTCCCCTAGTCTCTGTTTAAAATGCCGGGAACTCCATAAGGCCATGGAGATACCCAGGTGAACGAATAAGCCCAGGTTTCTGCCTCTAGGGATGGGGTCCAGGGGCATGTAGAGAGCGCATTAGGAGAGTCGAGTCGGGTAACTCCTCCAAAAAAAACGGGGTAAGGAGAAGAGAAAACAGGCGGGGGTAAAGGAAGGCTGTCCAGAGGAAGGGCCTTTGGAGCCAAAGCTCTCCTCTGCCCTCCATGGGGCACTCTGCCACTAAGCTACATCCCCAGACCTTTTCACTTTTATTTTAATCATTATTATTTATTAATTCTGAGACAAGATCTCACTAAATTTTCCAGGCTGGCCTCAAATTTGAGACCCTCCTGCCTCATCCCCCTGAGTTGCTGGGATTCCAGGCAAGCATCACTGTGCCCAGCCTGAACCCAATCTTTTTTTTTTTTTTTTTTTTTCATTTTTTTCATTACTGGGGATGGAACCCAGGGGCATTTTACCTCGGATCTACACCCCCAGCCCTATATTTTTTATTCTTTATTTTGAAACAGGGTCTCACTGAGTTGCAAAGGACCTCACTAAGTAGCTGAGGCTGTCCACGAACCATGATGCTCCTGTCTCAGCCTCCCAATGCTGGGATTACAAGTGTGTGCCCGGCTGAACCCAATCTTGAAGGATGGGTGGTAGCAAGAGTGCCTGCAAGTCACTGGAGCGGGAGGGTCTCCAGGATAGAGCCCCAGGACACTGAGGCCATGACGTTTGGGCTGGTGTTGGGTAGGGGAAGAGCTGGGACAGAGGAGACAAGTGGACAGAGGAGAAGCTGGGTTCCAGAGGCCACACAGCCCACTCTAAAAGTTAGACCTCACGTTGGAGTCCGGAACCTTTGCTAGCCAGTTCACAGCTGACCTTTGTTTGGTCCCAGACCAAGGCTAGGGGTCCCCATAGTTATGCAAATCCAGAGCAAGTGGGCATCCATTGTTTTGGAATTAGGGAATCAAGCCCAATTCCCAAACTGACAGCTCTTGGGTCAGATTAGGCTGCACATGAGTGAGGTTTGACCTGCCCTTTTTTTTTTTTTTTTTTTTTTTTTAATAAAGCTAACTGTTTATTTTTGTGTTGCTGGGAATTGAATCCAGGGGCATTCTACCTCCGAGCCACACCCCCCAGCCGTATTTTATTTTTTATTTTGAAACAGGTTCTTTCAGCCAGGCATGGTGGAACACGCTTGTAATCTCAATACTTGGCAGGCTAAAACAGGAGGATTGTAGGTTCAAAGATAGCTTTAGATACTTAAGCAAAAATCTCAGCAATCTAGCAAGACCCCATTTCAGAATTAAAAATGAAAATGGGCTGAGGATATAGCTTGGAGGTAGAATGCCCCTGAGTCCAATCCCCAGTACCACACACACAAGAAGAAGAAGAAGAAGAAGAAGAAGAAGAAGAAGAAGAAGGAGGAGGAGGAGGAGGAGGAGGAGGAGGAGGAGGAGGAGGAGGAGGAGGAGGAGGAGGAGGAACAGAAAAGAAGTCAAGAAAAAAGAAAGCTGGGTGTGGTAGTGCACACTTGTAATCCCAGCATTTGGGAGGCTGAGACAGGAGGATAGAGTTCGCAGACAGCTTCAGCTATTAGTGAGGCCGTTTGCAACTCAGTGAGACTCTATTTCAAAATAAAGAATAAAAAAGCCTGGTGTGGTGGCACACACTTGTAATTCCAGTACTTGGGAGGCTGAGACAGGAGGATCGCACAGGTTCCAAGCCAGCCTCAGCTACTGAGTGAGTCTCTCAGCAACTTAGTGAGACCCTGTTTCCAAATAAAGTATAAAATAGGTCTGGGAGTATATCACGGAGGTAGAAAGCCCCTGGGTTCCATCCCCAGTACCACACCAAAAAAAGAAAAGAGAAGAAAAGAAAAAGAAGAATAAAAAATACAGGGCTGGGGGTGTAGCTCGGAGGTAAAATGTCCCTGGGTTCCATCCTCAGTATTGCAAAAACAAAAACAAGAAAGAAAAAAAAAAATGGGTTCTCTCTAGATGCTGAGACTGTCCTTGAACCTGCAATCCTCCTGTCTCAGCCTCCCAAGTACTGGGATTACAGCTGTGCACCACCACAGCTGATTAGCTAACAGTTTAAAACCGGAATATTTTCTATTAAACTTAGGATTTGGGGTTCCTCATGGAAAAAATCTGTCCATGGTGAATGGCAGATTCCTGCTTGGTTAACAGCTGACTGTTACTGTACACTGACTGCTCTGCCTTCTGACTCCTACAGCCATTTGAGTTTTTGGCCCCTGCCATAAAAGTAAGGGTTGTAGCTAGATTTAGGCTCCACTCTGAGACCCCAGGTCTCAGAACTTACCCTTGGGTAGACCAATTTGCATGAGAAGCCCTGGATCTCTCTCGGGAAGAAAGAAATCCTAACCTTCTTCCCCAAACCTCTGTCAGATGGACAGACCGGGCAGGGTGCGCTGGAGTGGGCCTAGCCATGGCTCATGGCAGGGAGCCCTGAGGCGCCTAAAATTAGCTGATGCTTATGCCAACTCAGGCTGTTTCTAGGGAACCCCACCTACAATAACTAGGCTATCTGCCGCTTGGGGAGCTGGGCATTCAAGTGATCAAATGGAAGATAACAAAGTAGGATCACGCTTGTACTCCAAATGTATGACGCATAACAACTCCCAGAATCAGGACATGGCGGCCCATGGCTGGAATCCCAGTATCTGGGGAGGCTGAGACAGGTTTGAGACCAGCTTCGGCAATTTAGCAAGACCTTGTTTCAAAATAAAAGGTGAAAAGGGCTGGGGGTGTAGCTCAGAGGTGAAATGTTCCTGCTCCTTCTCTCAAAAAAAGAAAACAGACACACACACACACACACACACACACACACTCACATCACACATCACATAACCAAAACCAAAACCATACCCCCACTCTGTTGTTCTGTTAGTTTTTCTGTGGTACTAGAGATTGAATCCAGGGGCATTCTATCTCTGAGCTATACTCCTGGCCCTATTTTATTTTTTATTTAATTGAATTTATTTATTTACTTATTTATTTATTTATTTATTTATTTATTTATTTATTGTGGTACTGGGAATTGAACCCAGGGGCATTCTACCTCCGAGCTACCCCCCCATGCCCAATTTTTTAGTCTTATTTTGAAACAGGGTCTCACCAAGTTTCAGAGGGCCTCACTAAGTAGCTGAGGCTGGCCGAGAACTTGCAGTCCTCCTTCTCAGCTTCCCAAGTACTGGGATTACATCCATGAACCACCACACCCAGCTTATTTTTTATTTTTAAATTTTTATATTTTTTTGGTGGTACTGGGACGGAACCCAGAGGCTTTCTACCTCCGGGCTATACTCCCAGACCTATTTTATGATTTATTTGGAAACAGGGTCTCACTAAGTTACTGAGAGCCTCCCTAAGTAGCTGAGGCTGCCTTCGAACCTGTGTGATCCTCCTGTCTCAGCTTCCCAAGTACAGGGTTTACAAGTGTGCGTCACCATGCCCAGCTTTATTTTTTATTTTGAAACAGGGTCTCACTAAGTTGATGAGAGTCTCACTACTTGCTGAGGCTGTCCTCAAACCTGCAGTCCTCCTGTCTCAGCCTCCCAAGTACTGGGATTACAGGTGTGCACTACCATGCCCGGCATTACTTTTTGTTTTGAAATGGTCTCACTCAGTTGCTGAGGCTGTCCTCGAACCTATGATCCTCTGTTTCAACTCCTCCTCCTCCATCTTGGTACTGAGGTTATTGGTTTGCACCACCATGCCAACTAGATTTTACACTTTGTTAAAAATTTATTTATTTAATTTGTGTGTGTGTGTGTGTGTGTGTGTGTGTGTGTGTGTATTACTAGGGATTGAACCCAGGGGCATTCTACCTCTGAGCCAAATCCCCAGCCTTATTTTTTTTATTTTGAAACAAGGTCTCACTAAGTAGCAGAGGCTGGCTTTGAACCTTGCTATCAGAGGTAAAATGCCCCTAGGTTCAATCCCCAGTACCTCCTGCCTCAGCCTCCCAAGTACTGGGATTATAAGTGTGCACCACCACACCTGGCTTGGTTTTACTCTTTTAGATTGATAACTCAGAGCATGGAGGATGACTTGTAGGGAGCAAAGTAAAGACTAGTCAGGAAGAAAATTTTTTCTACCATGACAAAGCATGGTGATGATGGCTGTGGAGCGATGTGACACATTCCAAAGACACCAATGGGTAGAAATGACTTGACTTTATGATCTGTTGGCTATGGAGAAGTCTGGGATAATTTCCAAGTTTCTGACTTGGGAAATTCGGTGCCTCCTGATGCCCCTAACAGGATTAGGGTAATTGGTGAGTAGGAGGAGGACTTGGATCACTCAAGATGGAGATTGGCAGTTGCTAGCACTCAAGTCTGGGATTGAGGGATGGATTTTTAGGATGTAAAAGCTAATTCATTTTTTTTGTTGTTATTGTTGTTAGCACTCGGTTGCGTTGGGCTTCTGTCACTGAGGGGGAAAAAATTACCAAAATATAAACTCATAAGGCTGAGACAAGAGGATCACAGTTTCGAGGCCAGCCTCAGCAACTTAGTAAAGCTCTCAGCAACTAGCAAAAACGCTGTTTCAAGTAAAAAATGAAAGCCAAGCATGGTGGCACATACCTGGCATCCCAGTGCTTGGGAAGCTGAGATGGAGGTTTGCAGGTTTGAAGCCAGCCTCAGAAATTTAGTGAGGCTGTCAGCAACTGAGATCCTGTTTCAGAGTAAAAAATAAAATAGGTCTGTGGTTGTATCTGGGAGGTAGAATATACCTGAGAGTTCAACCCCCAGTACCACACATACAAATTAATTCATAAAATAAAATAAAAAACAGGGACTAAGGGAGTAGCCCAGAAGTAGAAGGCCCCCATCCCAAGTACCCCCAAAAAACCCCAGAAAATCATATATTGAGCCAGGTTTACTGGTTCATATGTGATAGTCCACTTGAAAGGCTGAGGAAGGAAGATCACAGGTTCACAACCAGCCTCTGCAATTTAGTGAGACTCTCAGTAACCTAGCAAAACCCTGTTTCAAAACAAAAAATATAAAAGGGCTGGGAGAGCATCGCTCAGAGCATGCCTCTAGGTTTAATCCCCAGTACCACAAAAAGGAAAACATGAGCTGGGCATAGTGGTATATGCCTATAATCTCAGTATTTAGGAGAGTGAAACTGAAAAATTGAAGGTTCAAGGCCAGCCTCAGAAACTTAGTGAGGCCCTGTTTCTTTATTTACTTTTTTTTTTTTTTTTTTTTTTGGTGGTACTGAGAATTAAACCCAGGGACATTCTCCCTCTGAGCTGTACTCCCAGCCCTACTTTATACTTTACTTTGAAACAGGGTCTCACTAAGCTCTGGAGGGCCTCCATAATTTGCAGAGACTGGCCTCAAATGTACAGTCCTTCTGTCCCAGTCTCCCAAGTATTGGATTATAGGTGTGGGCCACGATGCCTGGTGAAACCCTGTTTCAAAAACTTAAAAAACAGGCTCAGTGTGGTGGCACATGCCTGTAACCCAGTACTTGAGAGGCTGAGACAAGAGGATTGCAGATTGAAAGCCAGCCTCCAGCCTAGAAAGGGTCTCTGCAACTTAGTGAGACTGGTTTCAAATAAAAATAAAATCAGTCTGGGATTGTAGTTCAGAGGTAGAATGCTCCTGGGTTTGATCTACAGCACCACACATATATAAGTGTGTATCATATATAATTATATCATATGTATACTTATTTTAATATAGCTGTACTACTGATGGAATTAGCTTCTATCTTTATAGTTACTGAATTTTTTTTTGTAGGTCTAGGGATGGAACCCAGGGGCATTCGACTCCGAGCTACACCCCGACCCTAGTTTTTATTCTTTATTTTGAAACAAGGTCTCACTGAGTTGCAAAGGGCCTCACTAAGTAGCTGAGGCTGTCCACGAACCGCGATCCTCCTGTCTCAGCCTCCCGAATGCTCGGATTACAAGCATGTGCCATTACATCCAGATATAGTTACTGATTTATGATGGCTAAGGGAAACTGTTTTTGTGTGTGTGTGTTATTAGGGATGGAACCCAGGGGCATTCTACATCCAAGTTACATTCCCAGTCCTTTTTTTTTAATCCTTTATTTTGAAACAGGGTCTCACTAAGTTGCTGAGGGCCTCACTAAGTAGCTGAGCCTGGCTGAGAACCTGTGATCCTCCTGTCTCAACCTCCTAAGCACTGGGATTATAAGTGTGCGCCACCACGCCCAGCTAACTGAAACTGTTTAATGCTTAGGTTTGTGCATGCTGCAAACTCTTCTCCTTTAGTGAGTAAAACAATGGCCTATGAACTTGTGGATGGTCTTCTTGGCATAAAAATCCTACCTCTGCTATGCCTTGCTTCTTAAAATAGGTATGTTCCCAGAGAGATCTGGGCAATTAAAATGTTTGTAAACTGAAGCACATTTAAAAAACACTAGGGAAATCTAATTATTTAAAGTTGCTCTGGATTGAATAATTTGGAAAGCGAAAAATCATCCATTAATTTTTTCATTATATCAACTCAGATCTTATACATAATTTTGCAATTAGCTAATAGTTTTGCAATTAGCTAAAGCAAGGCTCCGTTACATGTTTTTTTGTTTTTTTGGCACGAGGATTGAACCCAGGGCTTTCTACTGAGGCAGGGCAGCGGACCTGGGATCAGGAAGGAAAAGGCCATCTGCATCCGCTTTCTTAAGGTTGGGGGAAGTAAACAGGAAGGTAAGAGACTGATGCGCCAGGAAATCAGGGCCCTGACCAGCCACAGATAATCATTCAAACTAAGGACCAAAAGAGTGCAAAAGCCATTGGTTCCCCAAAACCTGATTCTGACCAATCATAAAAGGGCAGATAGAAGCCCTCAGTAAGGTTCAGAGGCCCACTTCACAAGAGCTTCGAGGTCACTTCTTTCCAGGACCCCCTCTCTGTATAGGGGGGCTGCTTTGTCTTCTATCTTTCTCTGACTTAAAATGAACTTTCATATTTCTATACCCTTTGCTAGTCCTTGAACTTCATTGAATGAAATATACTGGACAAGAACTCTAAAAGAGAAAACATCCCATTTCAGTCTTGGTGCATTGGTTGGGAAAGATAGAAGGCCAATTCTAAGATTCTAAAGCTCTGTATTCTAACTCCTCTCTGGCAGGAAAAAGCAAAAACAAAACAAAAAAATAAAAAACAAAAGTCTTCTAACACAAGGACATATATGAATTCACAGCAGAATATAGCTTTTTTTTTTTTTTTTTTCTGTTTTTGCGGTACTGGGGATTGAACCAACGGCATTTGACCTCTAAACTATACCCCAGCCCTATATTTATTTATTTATTTATTTATTTATTTATTTATTTATTTATTTACGGGTCTGGGGATGGAATCCAGGGACATCCAACCTCCAAGCTACCCCCCTTGCCCTATTTTTTATTCTTTATTTTGAAACCGGGTCTCACTAAGTTGCAGAGGGCCTCACTAGTAGCTGAGGCTGTCCACGAACCGCGATCCTCCAGTCTCAGCCTCCCAAATGCTGGGATTACAAGTGTGTGCCACCATGCCCAGCATTATTTATTTTCTTTTGAAACAGGGTCTAGCTAAGTTGTAGAGGTCCTCACTAAGTAGCTAAGGCTGGCCACAGACCTGTGATCCTCCTGTCTCAGCCTCCCGAGTACTAGGATTACAAGAGTGCACCACCATGCACATATATTTTCTGTTCTGACTTATCTTTGTTTTTGTCTAACTAATGGCTTTCTGGGTCCCTATCTTTGTGGTGTTTTTTTGTTTTTGTTTTTTTCTCTCACGCTTATCTTTACTTCACAACTGAGGGTTAATTTTCTGTTTGGTGTTGTAAGAAATGGGATAAACAGTGGTGGTGATTGGTGAGTTTGCCTGCCAGGGAAGACTAAGTAGCCCCTGAATCAGTTTGATTTAGCCACCCATGACTAGCAGACTGACTGTGGCCAACTGCATGGGTTTTCCCCCTGTGTCATGCAAGAAAATCCATGATAGGCTGTTTTGGTTTCTGGAAGCTCCAGATCTGGCTTCACTCTGGGCAATAAGTATTTGTAACTCTCTTGTCCCTTACCTGTTGGTGTTTGTTGTGTTATGTATGAAATGTGTCTGTATATCGTCTACATGGTACAACAAATAAAGTTCACGTGACTTAAAAAATCCTTACAACTGAATAAATTTAAATTATATCCTGAGAGTAAAGATGTGTGGTGGCACACGCTTGTAATCCTAGTCCTTGGGAAGCTGAGACAGGAGGATTGTAGGTTTGAAGCCAAGCTTGGCAATTTGGGGAGGCCCTATGAAACTTAGTGAACCCTGTTTTCAAATAAGAAATAAAATCAGGCTGGGGGGGTGTAGCTCAGAGGTAAAATGGCCCTCGGTTCCAATCCTCACTGTCACAAAAATAAGTAAAACAAATAAATATGTTCTATTTTTTTTTCAGTACTAGGGATGGAGCCCAGGCACATTCTATCCTCAAGCTATACCCCCAGCCCTGATTTTTATTCTTTATTTTGAAACAGGGTCTTATTGAATTGCAAAGGATCTCACTAAGTAGCTGAGGCTGTCTGCGAACCATGATCCTTCTGTCTCAGTCTCCCAAATGTTGGGATTAGAAATGTGTGTTACCACTGCCAGCAAAGGTGTTCTTAACATTACTAACACATGGATTTTTCATAGATAAATAGTCAATCAAGATTATATTTACCTTTGTAGGATGTTTCCTAATACAAGGTTCATTGATGTAAGTTTTTTCTCTGGCAGGAACAATGTTTTATTACAGTAATGATGCTTATCTGATGTTTTGATTTTCAGGAGTAATTTATAAGTTAATTATTAAATTAAGTTGGATAAATACAAAATGCAATTAATGCTTTAAAATGCTCATGGCTTCTTAGAATCGAGAATAACATTTCAGTCAATTAGCTGGGCTTCTAAATTTTTGGGATATAAGAAAACAATATTGTAGACTGGTTCTGTCTTGGGCTTTTTACTAAAAGACAATAAAGGTTGCTGAAAATTAGGGTTCATGTCAATAGGTATTTTGTAAATACTGCTTTGATGGGAACGACTATATATTCTTTTACCTGAGTACCCTAAAATTTTGGAAATAATGATCAGAACAATTTAATACTCTTTAACAATCTTTAGCTGATAGAGCTATAGGTGCTGGACATCCTGAGTTTCATCCTTTATTGTCCATTGTCCTAAAAGAAAAAAAAAGTAAGAACTAAAAGCTGGGCATGGTGGCATGCTTGTAATCCCAGTATTTGTGAGGCTGAGACAGGAGGATCACAGGTTTGCGGCCAGCCTCAGCTACTTAGTGAGGCCTTCTGCAAATTAGTAGATCCTGTTTCAAAATAAAGAATTAAAAAATAGTGCTTGGGGTGTAGCTCAGAGGTAGAATGCTCCTTGGTTTCATCCCAGTACCACAAAATAAATAAATAAATAAATAAATAAATAAATAAAGCCTGGAGGTGTAACTTGGAGGTATAATGTCCCCAGGTTCTATCCCCAGTACTACAAAATAAATAAATAAACAAACAAATAAAATTTTTATTAAGGAAAAATTAAAAGCTATGCTAGCAAGGTAAATCAGCTATGATCCTTCTAGTCACATTGACAAATAAATATTAGTCATACCACCAGAACCCCAAAAGATCAAAGAAAACCCAATAAATAAAAGGAAATATTTGTAGGCATGAGGGGATATTAAAATCAAGAAAGTTAGCTGGTCGTGGTGGCTCACGCTTGTAATCCCAGCATTTGGGAGGCTGAGACCGGAAGATCACGGTTCACGGAGACCTTCAGCTACTTAGTGAGACCCTCCGCAACTTAGTGAAACCTGTTTCAAAATAAAGAATAAAAAACAGGGAAGGGGTGTAGCTCAGAGGTCAAATGCCCTTGAGTTCCATCCCCAGACTTTGCCAAAAAAAAAAAAAAAAAAAAAGAAAAGAAAGAAAGAAAAAGAAAAAAAAAGTTAAAGAAAGAAATGTTTTTAGGTGGAAATAATTTTGTATGGCAAGATTTTTGTTCTAAATGACTGAATTATCCCACAGGGGAAAAGAAAGGTGAAAACAAAAATCAGAGGGGTTAAGCAAGTCACAGGGGTTTGAGGAAGTTGCAAGTGGTTTGTAAAGGGTAAGATATATGAAAGAGAGCTGGGCATGGTGGTGTATGATTGTAATTACAGTACTTGGAAGGCTGAGACAGGAGGATCGCAGGTTTGTGGTCAAATCTCAGCTACTTAGTGAGGCCCTCTGCAACTTAGTGAGACTCTGTATCAAAAAAATAAAGAATGAAAAAATAGGACTGAGGGTGTAGCTCCAAGGTAGAATGCTCCTGGGTTCAATCCTCAGTAACACGCGCGCACACACATACACATACACATACACATACACACACACACACACACACACACACTATATATATATATATATATATATATATATATATATATATAGAGAGAGAGAGAGAGAGAGAGAGAAAGAGAGAGATATTTATGTGTGATAAGGTTGGTAATAATAAAGGCGAATTATTTAAAGGGTTTTTCTAAGAGTTGCATTAAATGTATTGATTTTATGTTTAAAACAATTAGGTTTTCCTAGCTGGTCGTGGTGGCTCACGCTTGTAATCCCAGCATTTGGGAGGCTGAGACAGGAGGATTGCAGGTTCAATGCCAGCCTCAGCAACTTGTGAGGCCTTCTGCAGCTTAGTGAGAGACTTAAAAAAAAAAAAAGAATAAAATAGGGCTGGGTGTATAGCTCTGAGGTAGAATGCCCCGGGTTCCATTCCCAGTTACCCCCACAACCACACACACACAGTGTTTTCTTAAGATTGTGATCTACTTTTTGTAAAATTTTACAAAACAAGCCTAGAGAGCAAGATTTTATATTTCATTAAAATGATTTTCGATATTCACTGCCATCTCTTCACAATAACATTTTAGACATTCGTGATCCCCAGATCTATAGGACTTTTAAAATACAAAATGCAAGAAAACACTATACTAAGCTAATGGCATTTAAACAACAAAAAATAGGGACTATCTTTCTAGGTTTATATGTTCCTAATTGCGTTATGAGCATTTTCTTTAGCAAATAAACACAAAGGATGTTTTATTCCTGATAATTCTGTTTTGATTTTTCTTATATATCTATGTAGCTATTGTATGTTACCATTTAACAGAAATTCAACCCACAAACAGTGTTTTGAGATAATAACCTTTACCTACGAGACAGCTTAAAAGGGTTGGAGAAACTGACCTTCTGCGTGCTCAACAACTGAGACTTAGAGAACAATCAGGATGACAGGACTAAGAAGTAACAGTCAATATTTTGTCCCTAGTCCTCCAAGGTCAAATAGGACCCAGGTAAGGACCTCACTAAAGGCCCCTAAAACTCTGGTGAGTCATCTGACCTCCCAAAGTAGGGAGATTATGAAGGCCTCAGAGACTGGGAGCCACTAGCATACACTCTGCAAAAAGGAAGGTCATACTGCCGGGCCTGGTGGCGCACGCTTGTAATCCCAGCATTAGGGAGGCAAGACTGGAGGATCTCAGTTTGCAGACAGCCTCAGCTACTTAGTGAGGCCCTCTGCAACTTAGTGAGACCCTGTTTCAAAATAAAGAATAAAAAATAGGGCAAGGGGGGTAGCTTGGAGGTTGGATGCTTCTGGGTTCCATCCCCAGACCTAAAAAAAAAAAAAAAAGAGGAAGGTCATCAGAGAGGAAAATGTCCTCTATGCTTCAAAAGAGCCAAATGGCCGGGCGTGGTGGCGCACGCTTGTAATCCCCGCGCTTGGGAGGCAGAGACAGGAGGATCGCGCAGGTTCGAAGCCAGCCGCGCGCGCTGGCTTAGGAGACCCTGTTTCCAAATAAAAATAAAAATGTAAAAAATAGGTCTGGGAGTGTAGCCCGGAGGTAGAAGGGCTTCCAGGAACCCCAGTACCACCACCAAAAAAAAAAAAAAAAAAAAAAAAAGAGCCAAATGGTTAGTAAGACCGTGACCTGTCTTACAGATGGCACAACTAGTAGACTTAAAGCCTGACCAAGTCCCTAAGAGTAACCCTGAGATCTTGACAGACCTTAACTGCAAAATTGTTAGAAAAACTTATGTTTCCCCAACATAGGGCTATCTGCTTGATCTTGAAAATTCAGCAGGTATAATGAGAGGCAAATGTGCTATTCCAGGGGAACAAAAAAGAACTGTACTAAAGCTACTCATATGGAACGTCTACCTTTAAACTCACAAAAGAAATAAGATATGGCACCAATTCCCAAAACCTCCCTTCAGTTAGGTCCTTATAAGATATTTTAAAGTTAAAATTGTAGTTCTTGAGATTTTACAGGTCCAGGACCATCAGAAACCACAAAAAGTGGAAACTTTCTATTTCTATAGGCTACTGGAGGATTTGAGTCCTGTCCGAAATACTATGGACAAGAAAAAAAAAATGTTTAAGCTAAGTTAAAAACAATATGCTTGGCTTTTTAAATTTCAGGCTTTGTGCCACAAAACATTGCAGTGTTATAAATAATGACTCATGGCCTGTTGCAAATGAGTTGACTACCTGGCCTCTAATTTGAAATGTTAACAGGTAGATGGCCCAAGGTAACTGATTAAGGGGGAAAAATTATGGCAACAAATCTGTGTCATTGAATAATGTACTAATGTGTATTTCATGTAGATGCCCGCCACCATAAAAGACTTTGATCCAAGATGATGAGACTCCTTTAGCCCTCCAGCTATAGATAAAGAGATACTTCTTCAAGCTGGGCATGGTGGTGCACGCTTGTAATCCCAGCATTCGGGAGGCTGGACCAGAGGATCACGGTTCTCAGACAGCCTCAGTGACCTAGTGAGACCCTGTTTCAAATTAAGAATAAAAAAAAGGGCTGAGGGTGTAGCTTGGAGATCGAATGCCCCTGGGTTCCATCCCCAGATCCACAAAAAAGAAAGAAAGAAATCCTTCTTCTACAGTCCTCTAGATCATCAATCCCTGAGACCCTGAACTGCAATAGTCTGACAGCGCCTCCTACCAGTTTGAAGCAGTTCGAATGGCTGTCACACTATTTTCCTAATAGCAGTTAGAGTCACATCATCAGAGGGGAAACATGAGGCAGGGCAGAGGATCTTGGAACAGGAAGAAAAGGCCATCTGCATCCACCTTCTGTGAGGTTGGGGGAAGTAAACAGGAAGGTAAGAGACTGATGGGCCAGGAAATCAGGGCCCTGACCAGCCACAGATAATCATTCAAACTAAGGACCAAAAGAGTGCAAAAGCCATTGGTTCCCCAAAACCTGATTCTGACCAATCATAAAAGGGCAGATAGAAGCCCTCAGTAAGATTTAAAAGCCCATTTCCCAAGAGCTTGAGATCACTCTCTTTCCGGGAGCCCCCGCTGTAGGGGAAGCTGCTGTGTCCTCTATCTTTTCCTGACTTAACATAAACTTTCATATTTCTAAACCTTTTACTAATCCTTGGACTTCATTGAATGAAATCCACTGGACAAGAACCCTAAAAGAGAAAACACCGCCGGGCGTGGTGGCGCACGCTTGTAATCCCCACGCTTGGGAGGCGGAGACAGGATCGTGCAGGTTCGAAGCCAGCCTTGCTGGCTTAAGAGACCCTGTTTCCAAATAAAAATATAAAAATAGGTCTGGGAGTGTAGCCCGGAGGTAGAAGGGTTTCCAGGAACCCCACCCCTTTTTATTTTTTTATGCTGAAACAGAAACTTGCTAAGTTGCTGAGATTGGCCTGGAACCTGTGATCTTGTTTCAGCCTCCCAAGTACTGGGATCATGGGTGTGTTCCTCCACTTCTGGCTTCCACTGTATGATCTTTTCATGATTTCAGAGGCAGTCCTTGTGGTGGCAATGGTGGTGGAGGTGGTGATGGTGGTAGGCATGATGGTGCTGGAGATGGTGAGGGTTGTGATGGAGGTGAGGGTGGTAGAGAAAGTTGAAGGATCTGAAACAGAAGGCTTCAGTTTCCTAAGCAGTTTGCCCATAATCCTCCTACAAATCCCAGGCTGCACGGAAACCTGGAGTAAATGCATTGAAGAAAGGAACAGTAAGTGAAGAAAAGCAAATGAAATGTAGCAGGGATGTTCTGCAGGCCAAGCAGTCTCCAGCCTCAGGAGGGGTAAACAAGCTTCTCCCTTTAGCCTGAGTTGGCTCTCACTTCCTCCTGGAAGGCTTCTCCGCTTCCCCTTCCCTAGCCTCGGTGCTCTGCCCTCCCCTCCCTCTGTCTTAACCTATGTGAACTTTAGGTAATTGCTCATCTGCCTGTCTCCCCTCCATCCCCACTAGACTGTGCACTCCATTTCATCCCCTCCTTCTTCAGCCTTCAGTCACTTGCAGCAGTGGGTCCCCGTTCCCTCGCTGAGTAAATGAATGGCAAGCCACCCTGCTGGACTCCAGTCTTTCCCTCTGAAAGTGCATTTTGCCCTTGACATCAGAGCAGGGTCCCTCTGTGCCCCAAGCCCTTTGGGCTTGCTGGTGTCAGCTAAAAGTCTGGGCGGGCCCCTGAGTTCATTCAACTGTAATATAAAGTCTTAGAATACTAAGGTTCTAAAGGACAGTAAGGAACCACCTGTTTGAAGAAGAGGAAATGGACCCAGATAAGCAAAGTGACTCAATTAAGACCACACAGAGAGCAAGGGTCACATCCGGAACCTTCCCTCGGGAACTCAAAGCCCAAATGCTAAGAGGGAGGTACCTTCTTTGCAGTAGCAACACTTAGCTTTGGCGCTTGTGGTGGTTAAGCTGGTGGAGCCAGCGATCCTCTGGTCTCAGCCTCCCGAATGCTGGGATTACAAGCACGAGCCACCACACTCCTGCTTTTATATTTTGTTTTGAGAATGGGTCTCCCTAAGTTTCCAGCTGACCTAGAACTTGTGATCCTCTTGCTCTAGGCTCCATACTAGGTAGAATTACAGGCATGTACCACTGCGACTAGATTTGTACTTGTTTTTTATTTATTTATTTATTTATTGGCACTAGGGATCGAACCCAGGGACATTCTACCTCCAAGCTACACCTCCAGCCCTATTTTATTTTTTATTTTGAAACAGGGTCTTGCTAAGTTGCTGAGGGCGGCCTTGAACCTGTGACCCTCCTGTCTCAGCCTCTCAAGTACTGGAATTGCAGGCATGCCACCATGCCCCTCCTCATTGTTTTAGTCATCCAAATGTGTATTAAGCTCCTGTGCTGAGCGTTATTATAGTAAGGGTCTGCAGTATTTTTAAATTGGCATCGGCTGGGCACAGTAGCACATGCTTGTGGGCCCAATATTCAGGAGACTTAGACTCAATACCAAGTTCCAGACCAGCCTTAACAACTTAGTGAGACCCTGTTTCAAATAAAAATAATAATAAATAAAATAAAAAATAATGCTGGGGTGTAATTTGGAGGTAGAATGGCCCTAGGTTCAATCCCCAGTACCACAAAAACAAAACACAACAACAACAACAAAATATTTTTCACTCTGCTGTCCTTATAGTCTATTTCTCAACCACTGAACCAGATATAGACCAAAAGCAGATATAGACCAAACATAAATGAAAAGATGTGCCAGGCGTGGTGGTGCATGCTTGTAATCCCAGCATTTGGGAGGCTGAAATAGGAGAATCTTAGTTCAAGGACAGCCTCAGCTACTTAGTGAGGCCCTTTGTAACTCAGTGAGACCTGGTTTCAAAATGAAGAATAAAATATAGTTCTGGGGGTATAGATCAGAGGTAGTATACCCCTGGGTTCCATCCTTAGTACTGGAAAAATAAATAAATAAATAAATAAATAAATAAATAAATAAATAAATAAATAAAAGTAAAATAGGGCTAGGGGTATAGCTTGGAGGTAGACTGCCCCTGGGTTCCATCCCTAGTATGGCAAAAAAAAAAAAAAAAAAAAAAACCCATTATGGTGGCATTCACCTATAATCCCAGTTCTTGATGAGACAGGGAGATCAATTGCAGATTGGAGGCCACCCTTAGCAACTAAGTGAGACCCTGTTTCAAAATAAAAATGGCTAGGGTATAGCTCAGAGGTAGAATGCCCTAGGTTGAATCCCCAGTACAAAAAAAGAAAAAAGAAAAGAAAAAGGAAAGAAAGAAAGAAAGAAAGAAAGAAAGAAAGAAAGAAAGAACAAAGGTATGGTTATATTCCAGTAAAACTTTATTTACAAAATTGGTAGTGGATAAATATGGCTCAGAGGCTATAATTTACAAACACTTGTACTGCCATCTAATCCAAATTTCACTAGGGCAGGGATTTTTGTCCCCCCTCCCCCCCGGTACTTAGGATTGACTCCAGGGGCATTTTACTCCAAGTTATACTCCCAGCCCTATTTTTTATTCTTTATTTTAAAACAGGGTCTCATTAAGTTGCAGAGGGTATTACTAAGTAGCTGAGGCTGACCACGAACCTGTGATCCTCCTGTCTCAACCTCGCATGTACTGTGATTACAAGCGTACACCATTATGCCTGGATAATTTTGTCTGTTCTGACATATAAAAATATTCAGTAAATTGAATGTGGCAGTGCACACCTGTCATTTCAGTACTTGGGAGGCTGAGACAGGAGAATTGCAGGTTGAGGTCAGCCTCAGCAACTTAGTAAAACCCTTTATTTTTATACTGGGGGTTGAACCCAGAAGTATTCTACCTCCAAGTTAGTTATACCCCCAACCTGATTTTATTTCTTATTTTTGGAAACAAAATATCACTAAATTGTGGGGAGCCTCATTAAATTGCCCAGGCTGGTTTTGAACCTGTGATCCTCCAGTCTCAGACTTCCAAGTACTGGAATTACAAGTGTGCACCACCAGGACAAGTTAGAAACCCTGTTTCAAAATTAAAAAAAAGTAGACCCTGGCATGGTGCTGCATGTTTGTAATTCCAGTATTTGGGAGGCTGAGATAGAAGTATTGAAGGTTTGAGGCCAGGCTCAGCTATTTAGTGAGGCCCACTGCAACTTATTTCTTCAAAGAAAAAATAAAGGGCTGGGGGTATAGCTCAGAGGTGGAATACCACTGGGTTCAATCCCCAGTAGCACAAAACAAACAAACAAACAAACAAACAAACAAACAAAGTAGCCAGGCATGGTGGCATACACCTCTAATCCTAGTACTTGGGAGGCTGGCAGGGAGGCTGTTTGAGGACAGCCTCAGCAATTTAGTAAGACCCTGTTTCAAAATAAATATAGGCCAGACATATTGGTGCACGCTTTGAAATCCTAGTACTTGGGAAGCTGAGACAGGAGGATTGCAGATTCACAGCCAACCTCAGCTACTTTGCAACTTAGTAAGACCCTATTTCAAAATAAAGAATAAAAAATCAGGCTGGGGGTGTAGCTAAGAGGTAGAATGGCCCTGGGTTTAACCCCCAAATATATATATATATAATGTTAGGGCTGGGAGTCTGGCTCAGAGGTAGAACACCCTTGAGTTTGATCCCCGGTTCCAAAATAAAATAAATAAAAAGAGCTGGGGTAAACTCAAAGGTAGAATGCCATTGGGTTCAGTCCCTAGCACCAAAGCCCAAAACTACATAGTATATATTTGGTGAATGAATATTGTCCGGCTAAGACAGGAAATATTTGAATCTCCATTTTACAAAAGATGAACGGAAGCTCAGAAGTGAAGTGTTGTGCCCAAGGCTACTGGCCGGTGAGTGAGGGATGCAGGATGCAAAGCCGTGGAGCCTGGCATCAGAGTTCATTCATTCATTCATTCATTCACTCTCAGTCACTGTACCAGTCTGTACGGTGACACACAGGCCGTCCTCAGCTCTTCTCAGAGGATTTGGGAGGGGCTGTTGCTGTTATTATTTTGGCAGTACTAGAGATTGAACCCTGGGTCATTCTATCTCTAAGCTGTATCCCCAGCCTTTTAAATTTATTTTCTCTTTTTGAAACAGGGTCTCATAAGTCTCACTACCTACTGAGGCTATCCTTGAATGCGGCCCTCCTGTCTCAGACTCACAAGTACTAGGATTACAGGCATGTGCTTCCATACCTGGCTGGGAGAGGTTATTTTATCTGGATCTTTTGGTGGTAGATGGGGCGGTTGGTACTGAAGATCGAACCTAGGGCCTCACACATGCTAGGCAGGTGCTCTACCACTGAACTATGTCCCCATCCTTTTTAAAATTTTTGAATCTAAGCACAGTGCCATATGACTGTAATCCTAGGACTCGAGAGGCCGTGACATGAGACCTGCAAGCTCATAGCCAGCCTCGGCAACTTATCTAGGTCCTTGGCAACTTAGTAAATCACTATTTCAAAATAAAAATAAAAATAAGGCTGGGATATAGCTCAGAGGTAGAATGTCCCTGGGTTTAATTGCCAGTACCACAGGAAAAAACAAAACAAAAAAATTATTATTTTTTGAGACAGGGTTTCACTACATTTAGTTTATTGCCCAGGCTGGTCTTGTATTTGTGACCCTCCTGGCTCAGCCTCCCCAATAGCTGGGATTACTAGGCAGACATGTAATACCACACCCAACTTTTACTGGATCTTGAAGAATAAAGAATTCACCAAAAAGAAAATAAAAGGGGAGAGAGAAGCTTTGCGTTCTAGGAAGTAGGAGGGCAGGGATAAAAATCACATGCCTGATACAAAATGGCTGTACAAACACACTGGTGGACAGCAAAGAAAGCTCTTCTTTAAATTTTTAAAAAATAGGGTCTCTCTCTTCAGCCAGGCGTGGTGGCACATGCTTGTAATCCCAGCATTTGGGAGGCTGAGACAGGAGGATCGCGTTTCATGGCCAGCCTCAGCTGCTTAGTGAGGCCCTTTTCAACTCAGTGAGACCCTGTTTCAAAATAAAGAATAAAATAATAGGGCTGGGGGTGTAGCTCGGAGGTAGAATGTCCCTGGGTTCCATCCCCAGTACCGCAAAAAAAAAAAAAGGGTCTCTTTTAATTTTTTTTTTGAAATAGGGTCTTAGTAGGATGCTGAGAGTCTCACTAAATTTCTGATGCTGTCCTTGAACCTGTGATCCTCCTGTCTAAGCCTCCCAAGTGCTGGGGTTGCAGGCATGCACCACTGCACCCGGCAGAAGGAAGTTCCTTAGAGAACACATTGACTTTTCAGTACTTCATGCCTTTTTGAGTATGTGGTACTGGATATTGAACCCAGGGATGTCTACCTCTGAGTTATACCCCCAGCCCATTCTTTTAATTTAATTTAATTTCTAGCCAAAGTTTCTAAATTTCCCCACTAGCCAACCCTCTTGCCTCAGCCTCCCAATTACACTGTTCCGGGCATGTCCCATCGTGCCCAGACTTCACATGTCTTGACACAGGGTTTGAGGTGAAGAGTGGTAGAGATGAGGCTGAAGAAGGATGCCTGGGGCTTTGTTTGACATGTGAACAAATTTGAATTTTAACTTGGTGGCAGATGGGCTACCCAAGCATTTTGAGCATGGGAAAGAATGACCATATTTGCATTTTAGGTCAATTTTTAAAATTACATTTTATTTTAAAATTAGATGTTATATGCATATTGTACAACAGTCAAAAGCTGAAAAGGTCTTCCTCCTGTCTGCTTTTGGCTGCCCAGTTTCCAGTCCAAGTAGCCCCGCTGTTTCCAGTTGGAATGAAGACTTTCATAGCGTGGGAAGAATGGCTCCGGGTCAGGTGAGCTGGTGTCCCTGGGTCAGTCCTGGCCACCTCTCCTCTCCTCTCCTCTCCTCTCCTCTCCTCTCCTCTCCTCTCCTCTCCTCTCCTCTCCTCTCCTCTCCTCTCTTTTCTCTTCTCCTTCTCCTTCTCCTTCTCCTTCTCCTTCTCCTTCTCCTTCTCCTTCTCCTTCTCCTTCTCCTTCTCCTTCTTCTTCTTCTTCTTCTTCTTCTTCTTCTTCTTCTTCTTCTTCTTCTTCTTCCTTCTCCTCCTCCTCCTCCTCCTCCTCCTCCTCCTCCTCCTCCTCCTCCTCCTCCTCCTCCTCCTTCTTCTTCTTCTTCTTCTTCTTCTTCTTCTTCTTTTCTCTCTCTCTCTCTCTCTCTCTCTCTCTCTCTCTCTCTCTCTCTTCGGTACTGGGGATGGAACCCGGGGCATTCTGCCTCTGAACTACACCCCTAGCCCTATTTTATTCTTTCTTTTGAGACAGGGTCTCACTAGGTTGTAGAGGACCTCACTAAGTAGCTGAGGTTGGCTGCAAACTGTGATCTTCCTGTCTCAGCCTCCCAAGTACTGGGATTACAATCGTGCGCCACCATACCCGGCTTCACATCCACCTCATGACAGAAAGTGACTATTCTGTCCCTTGGTCTTCAGCTGTCTCTTGACTTCCAGTGATCCCTTCCTTCTTCTACCCTCCACACTTGAGGCCTTGAGATGGTGAGCCAGTTTCTAGCTGCAGTGGAAGGCGCCATGTTAGTGGTTCCCTACACCAGGCATCCTCTAGCGGTGATACCAGGTGAGTGCCGGGGCACAGGCCTGTGATTCCAGCCACTGGGGAAGCTGAGGAAAGAGAACTGTAAGTTTAAAGGCCAGCCTTAGCAACTTAACCAGACCCTGTCTCAAAATAGAAAAATAAAAAGGGGGACCCCAGCACGGTGGTTCATGCCTCTAATCCCAGGTGGTTCACGCCTCTAATCCCAGTTCTTGGAGACGTGAGACAGGAGGATCTCAGGCTCAAGGTCAGTCTCTGCAATTTAGCCAGACCCTGAGCAACTTTGGGGGATCTGGTTCCAAAAAAAAAAATATAGAACTGAGGTGTAGCTCAGAGGTAGAATGCCCCTGTGTTCAATCCCCAGTACAACTAACTAACTAAATAAATAACTAACTAAATAAACAGAATAAAACAGTAATTCAGAGGTAGAATGCCCCTGTGTTCAATCCCTACTATCAAAACAATACTAATGACAAGAATAAAAAAAAAAAGTGGGGTAGGGACATAGCCCATTTGTAGAGCTCTCTGGTATTCAATCCCAGTACAGTACAAATACGCACAAAGTAGAGGAGACATCCTCATGGGTTAGAAATTGGTCCTTGGGGAAAAAAGTTAAGTATTAAAATGATTTATGGCTTTCTAAAACTCAAACCTACTCAACAAATTCTTTTCTTTTCTTTTTTTCTTGGTGCCAGAAATTGAACCCAGGGTCCCCCTCCTCCTCCTCCTCCTCCTCCTCCTCCTCCTCCTCCTCCTCCTCCTCTTCTTCTTCTTTTGCAGTACTGGGGATGGAACTGGGGATGGAACCCAGAACTACCTCTGAGCTACACCCCAGCCCTATTTTTTTTTTTTTTTGAAACACAGCCTCACTGAGTTGCAAAGGGCCTTACTAAGAAGCTGAGGCTGTCTGGGAACTCCTGTCTCAGCCTCCCAAATGCTGGGATTACAAGTATGAGCCATCATGCCTGGCTCCTCTTCTTCTTGGAATTGAACACAGAGGTATTCTACCTCTGAGATACAAGCCCAAATTGCCAAGGCTAGCTGGGTGTGGTGGTGCACGCTTGTAATCCCAGCTTTTGGGAGGCTGAGACAGGAGGATTGCGGTCCTTGGACAGCTCAGCTGCTACTTAGTGAGGCCATTTGCAACTCAGTGAGACCCTGTTTCAAAATAAAGAATAAGGAGGAGGTAGAATGCCCTGGGTTCCATCCTCAGTACCAGGGCGGGGAGCGGGGGGGGGGGGGATTGCCAAGGCTGGTTCTGAATCTTTGATACTCCTGTCTCAACCTCCCAAGTACTGGGATTACAAACATGAACCACCACCCCCGGCTTTATTTTTCATTTTGAAACAGAGTTTAGCTAGGTTTTTGAGGGCTTTGCTAAATTGCTGAGGCTGGCCTTGAACCTGTGATCCTCTTGTCTCAGGCTCCTAAGTATTGGGATTATAGATGTGTGCCACCATGTCCAGCTAGAAAATATTTTCTTCTTCTTTTTGTGGTACTGAGAATTGAACTCAGGGCATTTTACCTCTGAGCTACTCCCTCAGCCCTATTTTATTTTGAACACAGTCTCACTGAATTGCAAACATACGCCACCACGTCTGGCTTGAAAGATCTTACTTTTTAGGAAGAATTTAGCATAAATTAAAAATTTCAAACTGGGCGTGATGGCACATACCTGTAGTCCCAATACTTGGGAGGCAGAGACAGGAGGATCACAGGTTCAAGGTCAGCCTCAGCAATTTAGCCAGGCCCTCCAGAACTTGGTGAGACTGTTTCAAAATAAAAAATAAAATAGAGCTGGGGATATAGGTCAGAGATAGAATGCCCTGGGTTTAATCCTCAGTACCAAAAGAAAAAAGAGAGGGAGGGAGGGAGGGAGAGAGAGAAAGAGAGAGAGAGAGAGAGAGAGAGAGAGAGAGAGAGAGAGAGAGAAAAGAAAAAAGAAAAGTGGTTCTGCTATTCACTAGTATGTGACTTTCACCTATGTGACTTTCACCTTTCTGTGTCTTGGTTGTCACAGTGGGAATAAAAGGGTACCTTTCTCTGGCTGTGCAGGACTGTTGCTAGGCATGTTTTAGCCATGGTTCAAGGAGTTAAAGAAGGGCTTCAGAGGAGGGGGGCATTTTGCAGAAGCGTGGAAGAATAAAGGGTTCGAAGCCAGCTGCAGGAATTTGGGGAAGGCTGGCCCCATCGGGTCCTGGGACCAGGGGCAATGAGGCGCCTCCTTTCCAGAATTCATCAGAGGAAGAGTGGGCTGTGGGATGTGCCTTTGCTTAGGAGTCGAGGTGAGGAAGGAGCTAGGAGGTTAGAAGTGGGAAGGTGTCGCGCGCAGTGACGACTCTTACACGATCTTCCTCAAGCAGTTTTATTACCCCAGGTTCTTGTACAGTTACCATTCCTCTTTAATGCTCTCTCAACGCCCTCTCAGGTAAAAACAACATCAGTCTTCTATCCTCTCCCTCATCACTCCACCAACCCTCCTTCTGGCACTCTACGTCTCTGCTGCAGCACACACCGGTCACAATGGTGGCTTTGTGAACATGTCCGTCCCAGCTCGGAGCCCGGAGCAGTCCGCCAAGGAACTGCTCTTCCTGTCCACCAACCCTCTTAGCTCCTTCTCCTCCTTTTCCTTAGCTCTCGCCCGCCAGGGCATGCGCGCTTTTTAACCTTCTCCTGGGCGGGCAGGTGGTAGCACGAGGCGTTGCGTCGCTAATTATCCGTAAGGCGCCTGATAGGGCTCACTGCGCAGGCTCAGGGCACCGCCAGCCTCGTGAGCCTCGTGACTTGGCTGCAAGCCCAGGCGCCATCTTGAGTCCATGCTGGCAACAAGCCTGGGTGCCACCTCGGTCCTGCCGAGTGGTCCCCAACAGGAAGGAGGTTCTTTTCAGGCATAAAACAAAGATAGAGGAAGGAAGAGGGCAGAGGGCAGAGGGCAGAGGGCAGCAGAGAGAAACTCAGAGAAGGATCGCAGACCAGGGATGGGATAAGAGGGAAGAGACCGGGCAGAGGCAGGGCCGCATTGAGTCAGCCCAAGCGGGGTAGAGCAGGGCCTGGGAAATTATGGACACTGCCAGCCAAAAGCCTATTTTTGTATAGCCCACCAACTAAGATGGTTTATACATTTTTACATGGCTTTAAAAAGTGAAAATAAGAACATTTTATGATTATGAAAAGGATATGAAATTCAATGTCAGTGTCCATAAATAAAGTTTTATTGGGTCACAGCCATACCCGTTCATTTACATTTGTCTAGGACCGTTTTCACACTGGATTGGCAGAGTTGAGTAGTACCAACTGAGACTAGATGGCCCACAAAACCAAGAAGATTACTGTTTTTTTTTTTTTTTTTTTTTTAACTAGGGATTGAATCCAAGGCATTCTACCTTTGAGGTACTCCCCCAGCCATTTTTTTATTTTATTCTTTATTTTTTGGTGCTGGGAATTGAGCCCAGGGACATTTTTACCTTTGAGTTACACCCTCAGTTTTTAAATTTTTTTTTTTTATGTTGAAACAGGGTCTTGCTAGGTCGTAGAGGCTGTCCTGGAACCTACGTTCCTCCTGTCTCAGCCTCCCCAGTACTGGGATTACAGGCTTGCACCTGCACAATGGACCTGGAACAATTATTTCGGATGGTGATTCAGAATTACAGCTAGGAGAGGAATGGACGGAATTAAATGTCCTCAGAGCTGTTTTGGGGATGTGGGAACAAAGTTGTTTTGGTAGAACAAAGTAAGGCTGTCAGCCTGGATTCAAGCCACCACCTCTTGGCTGGTAAGAATCTAGGCGGTAGACACTGCTGGCTACCCACACGATTGCTCTGGCTTCTCTTGTTCCTACTAACAGAGCCTGATTGTATCAAGCTAGCAGTTTACCCTGTTAAAAATATTAATATTTGTGATGGCACACGCAGGTGATCCCAGTACTTGGGAGGCTGAGATGGCAGGATCGCAGGTTTGAGGCATATTCAGCAGCAGGCAGAAAGGTGTGTGTGTGTGTGTGTGTGTGTGTGTGTGTGTGTGTGTGTGTGTGTGTACATGTGTGTACATGTGTGTATGTGTGTGTGAGTTACTGGGGATGGAAACCAGGGGCCTTCTACCCCCAGGTTGCTCCCCCCCAACCTATTTACTTTTATTTTTAAATTTGGAAATAGGGTCTCCCTGAGTTGCTGAGAGCCTCACTAAGTAGCTGAGGCTGGTTTAAAATCTGCAATCTAGCTGGGCGGTGGTGGCGCACGCTTGTGATCCCAGCATTTGAGAGGCTGAGACAGGAGGAACACAATTCAAGGACAGCCTCAGCTACTTAGTGAGGTCCTCTGCAACTCAGTGAGACGTGAGACCCTGTTTCAGAATAAAGAATAAAAAAAAAAATAGGTCTGGGGGTGTAGCTCGGAGGTAGAATGCCCCTGGGTTTCATCCCCAGTACTACATCAAAACAAAACAAAACAGGGTCTCACTAGGTTGTTGAGCATCTCAGTACTTGCTAAGGCTGTCCTTGACCCTGTGATCATCCTATCTTAATCTTCTAAGGACTGAGATTACAAGTTTGAGCCACCAGGCCCAGTTTATTTTTTATTTTGAACAGGATCTCCCCAGGAGGCTGAGTCTTACTACATTGCTGAGTCTGTCCTTGAATTTGACATCATCCTGTCTCAGTCCACCAAGTATTGAGATTATAGCTATGCGCCACCATGCCCAGTTGACAAGTCAAAATTATATATTTCCTGAACTGTTGCACTGAGGAGGATGGTTGTACTTCTGTGATGTTCCAGCCCAACGTATACAACCTGAATCGTGAGGAAATGTCACATGAACCTCCCCAAAAAAGATCATTGCAAAGTCAATGGCGTTGGGTCCTCAAAAATTACTGACGCAAATTTGGGTGTTGGGGTATATATTTGTAATATCAGTACTTGTTCAAGACAGAAGGATCACAGGTTTGAGAGCAGCCTCTGCAAATGAGTGAGACCTCAGCAATTTAGTGAGACTGTTTTATTTTATTTTATTTTTTTGCGGGTCAGGGAAAAAACCCAGGGGCATTCTACCTCCAAGCTACACCCCCTGCCTTATTTTTTATTCTTTTTTTTTTTTTTGATTCAGTATAGTCAAATTTATTATGTCAACCTATAATTACAAAAAGTAATAAGATATTTAATATTTGTTGTACTAAAAATTAATCTCATAAGAATTTTACACTTATGTTGTATAGTAATGTGAACTAGACATATTTCATGTGATCAAAGCCCCATAGGGATAGTGATACTATCTAGGATATTATAGGTAGAAACTATTATAACTGGCTAAAATATTCATTCTCACTTTTCTAGTGAGAAAGGAATTTTTTTTTATTTTTTTTTATTTTTTATTGGTGCACTGTATTCATACATCATAGTGGGATACAAACTTTTGTAGACATACATGCACACATCGCCCAGTCAGCCCCCACCCGATCCCCACCCCATTCTCTCCCCATCCCTCCCTCCCCTGCTTGGCTTAGTGGTTGACATCTAGTATTATAGCAATTTATCCAAAATTAAAAATGATAATCTCACATAACAGTTTCATTTGTCTGATACCAAGCTTTTGATGACTTAAAGATAACATTTCAATATTTCTTTTTGCTTTCTTTCTTACCAGAGAATATTTTTTTCTTTTTTTTTAGGTGAAACTATCATATATTTATTTTTCAGAAAAAAATCTATCCTGATATGGAATATGGACTCTAGATACCCAAAACAATCTCGAAGCAAAAACAAAGCTAGAAGATGTATATTTTCTGATTTCAAACCATATAAAGCTACAATAATTGAAACAGTGTAGTACTGTTCTAAAGGCAGATATATAGACCATTGGAGTTAAATACAAGCCTAGAGCTAACTTCTTCCCTATATTGTCAAGTTATTTTTGACAAGGTTTCCACGAACATTTGGTGGTGGAAGTAATAATCTTTTAACTAAATATTGTTGAAACATAATAATTACATGGAAAAGAATAAAATTGGACCCTTACCTAATCCCACATACAAGTATTAACTCAAACTAGATAAAAGACCTAAATATAAATCTTAAGACTATAAACTTTTAGGAGAAAATCTGGGTCATAAAACCTCACAACATTGAAATTGGCAGTGATTTCTTGGATATGATTTCAATGGCACAGGCAACAGAAGAATATACAAACTCCCTAAAAAATAAAAGAAAATATTGTATATCCAAAGACAATGTAAACAGAGTTAAAAGTTACTAATAGAATTGGATAAAATATTTCCAAATGCTATATCTGAAGGTATATTAATATTCCAACTAGACATCCTAAAAATTAACAACAATAAAGGCAAACAATACAATTTAGAGATAGGTAAAAGACTAACATAAATAATGAATCTCCACAGATAACCAATCTTAGTTGTCTGTTGGATGGAAACTCTTGTTTCTCTGGTTCTGGTGTGTGTTACCTATTTCTTCTTTGTAGTTAATCTCTTTGAGTATTTTCTCTAGCGCTGGTTTTGAAGACATAAATTCCTTCAGTTTCTGTTTGTCATGGAAGCTTCTTATTTCTCCATCTAATTTGATAGAAAGTTTTGCTGGATAGGAAATTTTTGGCTGGAAGTTGTTTTCTTTCAGAGTTTGGAATATGTTACTCCAAGCCCTTCTGGCTCTCATGACTTGGTTTGGGAAGTCTGGAGTGATTCTAATTGGTTTGCCTCTGAATGTCACTTGGCCCTTTGTTTTTGTTGCCTTTAAGATTCTCTGCTTGGCTTCCACATTGGTCATTTTGACAATTATATGGCGTGGGGATCCTTTTCTCGGATCCTGTCTAAAGGGAGTTCTATAAGTTTCCTGGATCTGTGTATCAACCTCTTGCTCTATATTTGGAAAATTTTCTGCTATTACTTCCTTGAAGAGATTGTTGATCCCTTTGGTATCACTTTCTTTTCCCTCCTCTATTCCAATTATTCTTAGGTTAGCTCTCTTAAGA
The DNA here is from genome assembly GCF_963383645.1 of Muscardinus avellanarius. Lineage (NCBI taxonomy): Eukaryota > Metazoa > Chordata > Mammalia > Rodentia > Gliridae > Muscardinus > Muscardinus avellanarius. The sequence goes on from NC_137801.1 coordinate 60,633,668, forward strand.
TGGACCCATATTTCTTCAATGTCAGATTCCTGCTGTTGGATATCTTTTTCTAGATTAGAAACTATGCATTCATTTTTGGATTGCTCATCTTCTAAGAGCGAGATTCTGTTCTCCATGTGGTCTAATTGGTTGTTTGTGCTTTGAATTGAGGCCTTTACTTCATTAATTGCATCCTTTATCTCTTTTTGGCTCTCTCTGAGTTCTTTTCGAAGCACCTCTATTATTTCTACAGTTATTTTCCTGATTTGATCTTCTAGAAATCTCTGATTTTCTGTTTTATCAGGTTCTGATGTTGTGGGGTTGTGCACATTCATTACTTCAGTGTTATTCCTCTTTCCCATGATTTCGGAGGTTTGTGCCCTCTCTGGGTTCTTCCCTTGGGTCACTATGGCTTCACTTAAGGTGCTCTGGATCTCGAGTCTGTATTATCTCAGACCCTACTACTCCTTTACTGGGTTGTATCACAGAGTCTCCGACCCAGGGAGTCGATAGAGGCTGCTTTAAACTATGGGGGGTGCCAGGTTGCACGCTCTCCTATGGTGTGATATCTCTGCCACCACCACTCCCTCACTGGGTCAAGTCCCAGGAGGCACAATACTGGGATTTCTCCTCTGTGGCCCGCAATTTGACTCACTGTTCTTGAGTACGTAGATATAGCTGTACTGGACTCGGTGAATTCACTGCTGCTGCCGCCGCCGGTGGCAATATGGCGCCTCTGCCACGCCCTCGGCCATGAGGCTGGCGTATTTTTTCTTCTCTGGTTTTGATTTCTACTCTGAATCCCTGCAGCGTGTGCTGAGCTCAGCCACTGGGAGCTTTAAATGCTGTCTATGCCGAAAAATCCCGCCTGGCTGTTCCGCATCGGCTCACCTCGGCTTGCTGTAGCCGTCCGCTGAGTTCGCCGCTGCCGCCGGCAGTATGGCGCTGCTGCCGCGTCCTCGGGCGCGTGTGTCTCCTCTGTGGCCCTGAGCTCTGTTCTCAGTCCACTTTCTCTCTGGAGCCTGGTGGTTTTTTTGTTTTTCTGGTGATGGTGTTTTCTGGCTATGAAAGGCGCTCTTTTTGTGGTAATGGAGATTGGTTGTTAGCGGGACTCTTAAGCCCCGCTTTTCTTGGTCGCCATCTTCCCGGAAGTCCCATTTTTTATTCTTTATTTTGAAACAGGGTCTCACTGAGTTGCAGAGGGCCTCACTAAGTAGCTGAGGCTGTCCGCGAACCCCGATCCTCTGGTCTCAGCCTCCCGAATGCTGGGATTACAAGCGTGCGCCACCATGCCTGGCTCAGTTTTAAAATAAATAAATAAAAAGGTCTGGGGATATATCTCAGAGGTAGAATGCTCTTCTGGCATTGGGTTCAATCCCCAGTACTAAAAAAGAAAACCAACAAAATCAGTGACAGGAAAGATAAAGACAGATTGAATAAATGTATCAAATTAAATGAGACAAGCCAGGTGGCACTTGCTTGTAATCTTAGTACTTGGGAGGCAGAGACAGGGGGATCACAGATTCAAAGTCTGCCTGGGCAATTTAAAGAGGCCCTCTGCAATTTAGTGAGACCTTGTTTCAAAATAAAAAATAAAAAATAGGGCAGGGGTGTAGCTCGGAGGTATAATTCTCCTGGGTTCCATCCCTAGTACCGCAAAAATAAATAAATAAATAAAATAAAAATAAATAAATAAAAATAAAAAAATAAAGGAAAAAAATTAGACAAAGGAAGCCAGGCATGGTGGTGCACAATTGCGATTCCAGTACTTGGGAGGCTGAATAGGAGAAACACAGTTTCAAAGCCAACCTCAGCAACTTAAGGAGGCTCTTAGCAAACTTAGTGAGACCCTGTTTCCAAGTAAAAAATAAAACAGGAAGCCGGTCATGGTGGTGCACACTTGTAATCCCAGCATTCGGGAGGCTCAGACAGGAGGATCTGGGTTCTTGGCCAGCCTCAGCTACTTAGTGAGGCCCTCTGCAACTCAGTGAGACCCTGTTTCAAAATAAAGAATAAAAAATAGCCGGGCGTGGTGGCGCACGCTTGTAATCCCCGCGCTGGGGAGACAAAGACAGGAGGATAGCGCAGGTTCGAAGCCAGCCGCACGCGCTGGCTTAAGAGACCCTGTTTCCAAATATAAAAAATGTAAAAATAGGTCTGGGAGTATAACCCGAAGGTAGAAGGGCTTCCAGGAACCCCAGTACCACCAAAAAACCAAAAAAACAAAATAGGGCTGGGGATGGAGCTTGGCGGTAGAATGCCCTGGGTTACATCCCAGTACCACAAAATAATAATAATAATAATAATAATAATAATAATAATAATAAATTAATAATATAAGGCTGGTGGTAACTCAAAGGTAGAAGGCCCCTGGGCTCAACCCCCAGTACTGAAAAAAGAATAAGAGACAAAGGAATACAACCAGGCATGGTGGCACATGCTTGTAATTACAGTACTTGGGAAACTGAGCAGAGGAGGATCACAGATTTGAGGACAGCCTCCGCAAGTAGTGAGACTCTCATCAACCTAGTGAGACCCTGTTTCTAAATAAAAATAAAGTAGGGTTGGGGGTAGCTTGGAGGTAGAATGCCCCTGGGCTCAATACCCAGTACCACACACACACACACACACTCACACACACACACACAAAAAAAACCCCAAAACAAAGCAAAAGAAGAAAACCCAAAGGAAACAACAACAAAATGTAATGTGTGGTTCTGAATTGGTTCCTGGACCAGAAAAAAAGGATTTTTTTTTTTTTTTTTTGCTATAAAGGACATTAGTGGGATAATTGGCAAAAGCTGTAGATGAAATAATAGCATTGAATCAGTGTTAATATTCTGATTCTCACCACTGAACTGTGGTTACGTAAGAGGAAGTCCTTATTTTTAGGAAGCACACACTGAACTATTTAGACGTAAATGGATGTCATGTGTGCATGAGAAAGCCAGAGAAATGATAAAGTCAAAGTGGTAAACGTTAATAATCAGAAAGTTTGAATGAAGTGTATACAGGAATTCTTGGTATTAGTGTGTGTGTGGGGGGGCTTGGGATTGAACCCAGGGGTATTCCACCTCTGTGCGACATTCCCAGACCTATTTATTTATTTATTTAGTGTGGTACTGGGGACAGAACTCAGGGCCATTCTACCTCTGAGATATACCCCAGTCCTATTTTATTTTTATTTTAAAACAGAGTCTCACTAGGTTGATGAGAGTCTCACAGCTGAGGGTGTCCTTGAACTTGCGACCCTCCTGTCTCAGCCTCCTGAGTATCGGGATGATAGGGATGTGCCACCACACTCGGCAGGGAAACACCCTTTCTTCTTCTTTTTTTTTTTTTTTTTGGTGGTACTGGGGTTCCTGGAAGCCCTTCTACCTCCGGGCTACGCTCCCAGACCTATTTTATATATTTTTTTGAAACAGGGTCTCTTACGCCAGCGCGGCTGGCTTCGAACCTGCGCGATCCTCCTGTCTCCGCCTCCCAAGCGCGGGGATGACAAGCGTGCGCCACCACGCCCGGCGGGAAACACCCTTTCTATACTGAGTTCAATTCTCAGTATAGAAAAGAATGAAAGGAGGGAGGGAGAGTCCCTGTAGTCCGTTTCTGTTATATACAACCAAACGCAGTTTCCACCGAGCACCGAGGCTCCCAGGGGCGTGTGTGGTTCTAGGTGTGCTGCTGGCCGCCCCAGGCTTCTTCATGGGCAGCTGCTCCCAGCTGCCCTCTGCCCTTAAGTGTTAATACTCCCACACTTACATTCTCTCTCTCTCTCTCTCTCTCTCTCTCTCTCTCTCTCTCTCTCTCTCTCTCTCTTCTTTGGGCTGCCTGAACCATTTCCACGCACCATTTAAACTCTTATGGCTCTCAAATCACCATCTCCAGCCTGAACGTTTCTGTTCAAATCGCCAATCACATAGGGACATTACTTACCGGATGCCTGTGCCTCTACCTTATGCTCCCAGTTCCTAAGCTAGACTATCTCCTCAGTCACACACACACACACACACACACACACACACACACACACACACACCGCCCGGCCACTTTCCCAAGCCAGAAGCTCAGGAGTCGTCATCCTCTTCTCTTCCTACCTTCTCACCCACTCCGTGCACTTAGTCATCCAGATTTGATGACTCCATCTCCTAAATAGTTTCTGGATCCCTTTCCTCCTCTTCGTTCCCATTACTCAGGTCCATGCTTCATCATATCTCACTGTTATTTTTTTTCTTTAACCTTCTAAACAAGTTCCTGTCTCTGTCTTCTAGTCCTCAAACATATACTGCTATCCATTATTTTTCTAAAATGTAAATATCACCAATCATCTCCTACCTAACAATTTCCTACCACTTCGACTGAGGTTTTGGTTTTGGTTTTGACCTCCAGAGTGTCTCCGGGGCATGGTAATACTCACAGCCCTTCTTGTCTTGAGTGCCCTTCAAAGTGCTGTGCGTCCCGTGAGGGGACCGCTGAGACCCTGGCTGCTTCATTATGTTCTCAGGGGTGATGTCTCCCCGGTCTCTGACAGCCAGGGCTCTTGCTTTGGCTCCGCCCTCTCTCATAGCAAGTTGGGCCTCACTTTTTTTTTTTTTATGATACTGGGGTTTGAAATCAGGGGTGTCTGCCTCTGAAGTACACCTCCAGCTCAATTTTATTTTATTTTTTACTTATTTATTTTTTATTATTTTTTGTTGTATACTGGGGGCTGAACTCATGGGCATTCTACCTCCGAGCTATACCCCCAGCCCTATTTTTTATTCTTTATTTTGAAACAAAGTCTCACTGAGTTGCAGAGGGCCTCCCTAAGTAGCTGAGGCTGTCCTTGAACCCAGATCCTCCAGTCTCAGCCTCCCAAATGCTGGGATTACAAGTGTGTGCCACCACGCCTGGCTTTCTATTTTATTTTTATTTCAAAACAAGGTCTCACTAGGTTGATGAGAGACTCTATGTGCTGAGGCTGTCCTCAAACCTACAATCCTCCTATCTCAGCCTCCCAAGAACTGGGATTGCAAGCAGGTGTCACCACGCCCGGCTTGGGCGTCACTTGACTGTCAGTTGACTTGCAGTGTGCTTTTACTCATTACAAAAATAGATTTTATATGTTGAGGGACTCTGGGCCCCGGGCGGAGTCGTGTGGGGCATGCCGACCCCCCGGAGAAACCGGGGCCTGGGTTGCAAGGCCCTGGGCCCCAGGCGGGGGTCAGGCGGGGCACGCCAAACCCCTTGAGAAACCGGGGCCCGGGTCGCAGGACCCTGGGCTCCGGGTGGGGTCGCACGGAGCATGCCAGACCCCCTGAGAAACCAGGGCGGGTCGCAAGGCCCTGGGCTCCGGGCGGGGGTAAGGCGGGGCATGCCGGACCCCCTGAGAAACCAGGGCCTGGGTCGCAGGACCTTGGGCTGCGGGCAGGGTCGCGCGAGGCACACCGGACCCCCGGAAGAACCAGGGCCCAGGCCACAGGACCCTGGGTCCCGGGCAGGGGTCACGCGAGGCACATAGGACCCCAGGAAGAATCAGGTCCCGGGCCGCAGTGCTACTGAGTGCCTGATCCCACAACCTTCTTAAACCACACATACTGTCTTCTCTTATTTAAAAAAGAAAAGAAAAGAAAAGGAAAAGAAAAAGAAAAAAGAAAAGAAAAATAGCAGAGAGGGGTCAAGAAGGCCGCTGTGGATGCCAGGATACTGGAGATGCAGACAAAACTTATCCAAATGAACTGGAACTTATGGAAAAGTTCCCCGCAAAGGAGGACTGTGTCTTCTCTACATTCTTAGGAATCCTGGACATCACCTGTAAGGATAGAGTTTAGCGGAGACCTAGGAAGAAGGTGGTGTTGGAAGCGGTTGCTGCAATGGTGGTGGAGACTTGTATTCAGGAGAGGCAGAAATCTGATCTTACCAACCTTATTTTTTGGAGAAATTACACCAAACGTCGAATGCTACCGTCACTCATGTTTAGGAACACTGGACAACATTCAGAGTGGAAAAAGAGCTTGGGAAAGATTTGAAATGGTGGAGGCAGTGGCAAGGGCAATGGCCAGTACTCAGGGGAGGCAGAGATCTGATGCATTACACCTGGAACTTTTAAAGTAATAACCCCAGAGGCAGAATGCTACCACCACGCGCCCTCAGGAATGTGGGATAACCTGCTGGGCGAAGAGGGTGCTCGAATTGGAGCCTGCCGAGGGGTGAGGCCGGCAACGGGGACAGCAAAGCCGGGATTGGAGCCTGCCGTGAGGCAGGACCAGTGCTGGGGCCTCCGAGGCTGGAATCGGAGCCTGCCGAGGGGATAGGCCGGTGCTGGGGCCAGTAAGGCTGGGATCGGAGCCTGCCATGAGGCAAGGCTGGTGCTGGGGCCTCTGAGGCCGGGATTGGAGCCTGCCAAAGGGTTAGGCCGGTACCGGCGTCAGCAAGGTCGGGATTGGAGCCTACCATGAGGCAAGGCCGGTGCTGGGGCCTCCGAGGCCGGGATTGGAGTCTGCCGAGGGGTTAGGCCGGTGCCAGGGCCAGTGAGGCCGGGATTGGAATCTGCCGTGAGGCAAGGCCAGTGCTGGGGCCCTCGAGGCCTGGATTGGAGCCTGCTGAGGGGTAAGGCTGGTGTCAGGGCCAGCGAGGCCTGGATCGGAGCCTACCGTGAGGCACAGCCGCTACTAAGGCCTCCGAGGCCAGAATCGGGGCCTCCTATGAGGCAAGGCCAATGCTGGAGCCAGTGAGGTCTGGATCAGTCCACCGGGTAGCCAGGCCACTACTGGGGCCGTCAAGCATGGGATCGGTACTTGCATTGCGGCAAGCACAGAGAAATATTGCAGAAAATAAAAACCAGATGCTTCCCCTAATCAGCAATAACTAGGAGGAAAGGGGCAACAGGAAGAGGTTGAGTTATAGAAAGGGCCCTATAGTGAAGCAATTAAGGTGACCAATCAGAGGGTGTGGAATAGGGGAGGATGGAACCTCTTTAAAACTCAGGAGGTACATAAACAAATGTATCAAAGTTAATCACCAAACAAGCATGGGATCGAGGGAGGGGGAGGGAATGGGATGGGGGCTAGATGAGGGCTAATTGGATGATGTGTGCTTGTATATCCTCTCAAGTCTTGTATTCCAATGTGATGTATGATTACAATGCACCAAAAAAATAAATAAATAAATAGATTTTATATGTTGATTAGAATGAGATGTTGTGAGCCGGGTGTGGTGGTGCACACTGGTATACCGGGTACTGAGGCTGAGCCTGGAGGATCGCGTATTCGAGGCCAGCATGCTGCCCACATTCAGGGCAGGACTTCCCCTTCAGCCTGCCTTCACATAAGCTAATCATCTCACCAACACACCCAAAGTCACATAATCTTAGGTGTTTCATAATCCAGTCCAATCGACACTCCAGATTAACCATCACAGCACCATACCCAGTTAGTTTCTCTGCTAACTAGCTTTGTGACCAGTTCTTTCAAAAGCATCTTCACCTCATCAATGGAGAGAATACCACCACCTTGGAAGAACTGTTTTGAAGATTTGAAGAGCTGGTGGTGCACACTTGTAATCCCAGTACTCGGGAGGCTGAGACAGGAGGACCAAAAGTTTGCAGCCAGCATCAACAACACGAGGCCTTCCAAAGTTTGGTGATACCTTGATTCAAAATAAAAAATAAAACAGATTTGAGGGTGTAGCTCAGAGGTGGAATGCACCTGGGTTCAATCCTCAGTAACACACACACACACACACACACACACACACACACACACACACACACACACACGTTAGTGAGCCAGTCATCATGACACATACCTATAATCCCAGATCTCAGTACCTGGGGAACTGAAACAGGAGAATTGCAAGTTCAAAACCAGCCTCAGCAACTTAGTGAGACTCTAAGCAACCTAGTGAGGTCCTGTTTCAAAATAAAATAAACAAGCCAGGCGTGGTGGCTCCCGGCGCTTGGGAGGCGGAGACAGGAGGATCGTGCAGGTTCGAAGCCAGCCGTGCTGGCTTAAGAGACCCTGTTTCCCGCCGGGCGTGGTGGCGCACGCTTGTAATCCCCGCGCTTGGGAGGCAGAGATAGGAGGATCGCGCAGGTTCGAAGTCAGCTGCGTTGGCTAAGAGACCCTGTTTCCAAAAATAAAAAAGTATAAAATAGGTCTGGGAGTGTAGCCCGGAGGTAGAAGGGCTTCCAGGAACCCCAGTACCACCACCACCAAAAAAAAAAAAGAGACCCTGTTTCCAAATAAAAAAGAAGTATAAAATAGGTCTGGGAGTGTAGCCCGGATGTAGAAGGGCTTCCAGGAACCCCAGTACCACCCCCCAAAAAATAAAAATAATAATAAATAAAATAAAATAAATAAATAAAAAGGGCTGGGAGTGTCGCTCGGAGGTAGAATGGCTCTGGGTTCAGTCCTCAGCACCACATGCACACACACAATAATAACAAAAATGTAAAAAGAGAGGTTGGGCATGGTGGCACACGCCTGTAATCGCAGTACTTGGAAGGCTGAGATAGGAGCACAGATTTGAAGCCAGGCTCAGCGATAGTGAGGCTTTCAGCAACCTAGCGAGATCCTGTTTCCAAATAAGAAAGAAAATTGGTCTGGGGTTATAGTTCAGAGGTATAATGCCTCTGGGTTCTATCCCCTGTAGCACACACACAAAAATAAAATAAAATAAAATAACAATTAAAATATAAAAGAGTTAGTGATCATTTATTTATTCAGGTATATTGACTACACCTTATACCTCATATGAGCCAGGCACTGTTAGATACTAAGGATATAACATTACCTTTTCCTCATAAAAATTTCAAACTAGCAAGAAAGACAAAAGTAAATGAGCATTTAAAATAAAATATAGCAAAATATATCAATACTGGGGATGGAACCCAGGGGCATTCTACCTCTGAGCTACACCCCTAGCCCTATTTTTTATTCTTTATTTTTGAAACAGGGTCTCACTGTGTTGCAAAGGGCCTCACTAAGTAGCTGAGGCTGTCTGCCAACCACGATCCTCCTGTCTCAGTCTCCCAAATGCTGGGATTACAAGCGTGTGCCACCACGCCCAGCTTTAGCAAACTTTGGATGGGGAAAAATGAGGTGCTCTGGGAACAGAATGAGAGGCGCAGCCTAGTCTGACATCAGGCAAGACCTCCCAGAATGGTATGAAATAGCTCAAAAGTACTGTCTATCTCAGGTCAGGTAGGATGTTCTTACTCTACGCCAGGATGCCCTGGGACTCACTGGAGGGGACGTCACAATCTGGGGAGTAAAGCGTCCCAGAAAAGTTAAATGTGGAGCCGGACCCAACTCCCTTTGACACAATCTACAATCCACGAATTCTACAATTTCTCTTGTTCTCCAAGAAATTCATCCCTCCAGTTACAGAAGAATAAAACCACAGAGACAAGGGATGCTGGACAGTCTGAGAGCCCCAGGGACGTTTCTAGGCAAGGCAATAATGCAACCCATGGACATCTCCTTCTCCTCCTCCTCCTCCTCCTCTTCCTCCTCCTCCCTCCTCCTTCTCTTCCTCCTCCTCCCTCCACCTCCTCCTCTTCCGCCTCCTCCTCTTCATGTGGGTAGGGTACTGTGTATGTGTATGTATAATACTGGGGATTGAACTCAGAAGGGCTCTACCTCCAAGCTACACTCCAGCCCTACTTTATTTTACTTTTGACACGGTCTCACTAAGTTGCTGAGGGCCTTGCTAAGTTGCTGAGTCTATCCTCGAACCTGTGGACCTCCTGTCTTAGCCTCCCAAGGCCTGGGGTTATAGGCGTGCAACACCATGTTCATTCAGTTTGCCATGAACTTCTGACTTCAGATGCATCCAGATCCAAGGACTTTCGCCACCTTCTCTGTTACTCCCAGGCAGACCGGTCTCCTTGGCTACTAGACGCCATGCAAAAGCTTCCCGACGGTTTCTGCCTTTCCCTCTGCTAAGGTCCACACACAATCCAGCTCTAACATTCTGTTCTTGCACTGGGCACATTGTGGCGAAGAAAGCCAGAGGTTTGTAAGGAAAGGGGTGTTTGAATGAAACACTATGGAAGAAAAATTGTGCTCCCTGAAAAAGTGAGCTGGCATAGTGGCCCACGGCAGTATTTGGGAGGCTGAAACAGGAGGATTGCAGCTACTTCAGCTACTTAGTGAGGCCCTCCACAACTTAGTCAAACCCTATTTCAAAAACAAAAAATGAAAAATAGGGCTGGGGATGTAGCTCAGAGGTAAAATGCCCATGGGTTCAACCCCCAGTCTCGTAACAAAACAAAACAAAACAAAACAGACAAAACAAATAGTAAGGCTGGGCTTGGTGGCACATACTTGTAATCCTAGTATTTGATGCTGAGACAGAAGAATTGCAGGTTAGAAGTCAGCCCCAGCAATTTAGTGAAACCCTCAGCAACTTAGTGAGACCCTGTTTCCAAATAAAAAAATAAAATAGACCTGAGGGTATAGGTCAGAGGTAGAAGTTAATGGGTTCCACCCCAGTACCTAAAACAAGACAAAACAACAAATAATAAAGACAGCTGGGGCCCGGTGTGGTGGCACACACTTGTAAAATCCCGGTACTTGGGAGGCTGAGACAGGAGGATTGCAGGTTCTTGGCAGCTTCAGCTACTTAGTGAGGCCCTCTGCAACTTAGTGAGACCCTGTTTCAAAATAAATAATTAAAAATAGGGCTGGAGCCGGGTGTGGTGGCGCACGCTTGTAATCCCCGTGCTTGGGCGGCTGAGACAGGAGGATTGCACAAGTTCAAAGCCAGCCTCGGCTACTTAGTGAGGCTCTCAGCAACTTAGTGAGACCCTGTTTCCAAATAAAATATAAAAAAGGTCTGGGAGTATAGCCCGGAGGTAGAAAGCCTCTGGGTTCCACACCCAGTACCACCAAAAAATAAAAAAATAAAAAATAAAAAAATATTAAAAAAAAATAAAAATAGGGCTGGGAGTGTAGCTCGGAGGCAGAATGCCCCTGGGTTAAATCCCCAGTACTGAAAAACCCAAACTAAAACAAAACACAAAAATAAAAACAGCTGAGGGTGTAGTTCGGAGGTAGAGTGCTCCTGGGTTCAATTCCTAGTACCAGAAAGAAAAAACAAATGTGGGCAAGTGCTGTCCACCCGCTTTACAATGCCACTGTGTTAGATAAAGAAGACTACATATGTCTCCCCTATTGTTTTTGTATTAAGGGGTTTCCAGGTAAGCCCTTGGGCTTCACCCTGCCCAGTCTCCCTCCTCCCCATTTCCCAGACCTGCTCTTGCGTCTCCAGGCTGTGAACATCCCACCCATCTGCCCTCCCCTCTCAAACTCCCCAACCTGGTCTTCTCTGGACTCTTGCTTCACAGTCTCCCAGCAGAGCACAGATACCCTCTTGTCTGTCCACCGCGGCCTTCACTCAGGCATAGTGATACTCTGGCCTAGAAGCGGGGCAGCTCCAAGCACGTCCAGGGGTGCTCTGCATGGGCCTGTGGTAAGGATGTTAACCTGACTCAGGCTTCAGACCCGACTGTGGCCTCCAAGGATCGTGGGTTTCAGATCTTAACATTTTCCAAATGCCTGTAAGGTAAGGGGTGGAGACGCCATCTATACCAACCGTAGCCAGGTAACCCTCACTAGATGCAGCAGGTGTTAACGCCTGCCTTCTCTTTCTCTTTCCTTTAGTGGTGCTTAGGCTTGAGCTCAGGCCGCGCCCGCCGCCTCTCCTTCCCTCTCTCTTTCAAGGTATCTCTGTTGTCTCTATCTACCTATCTGTCTATCCATCCCTACACACACACACACACACACACACACACACACACACACACACACACACACGACCTTTTTTGTGTGGTATTAGGGATTGAACCCAGGGGGATTCTACTTCCAAGCTATACCCCCAGCCCTATTTTTTATTATTTATTTTTGAAACAGAATCTAAGTTGCAGAGGGCCTCACTAAGTAGCTGAGACTGGCCATGAACCTGTGATCCTTCTGTCTCAGCCTCCCAAGTTACTGGAATGACGTGTGAGTCACAAGTCCTGTTTTTTTTTCTTTCTTTCTGGTGTGTGTGTGTGTGTGTGTGTGGTACTGAGGCTGGAACCCAGGGCGTTCTACCTCTGAGCTACACCCCCAGCCATATTTTTTATTCTTTATTTTGAAATGGCGTCTCATTGAGTTGCAAATGGCCTCACTAAGTAGTAGCCTCCCACTTGCTGGGATTACAAGTATACACCACCACCGTGCCCAGCTACATGAGTCCTTTTTGAAAGTATAGACAATTTAATATCTCACTCTAAGTACTTCAGCACAGATGTTTTTATTTATTTATTTATTTATTATTTATTTATTTATTTATTTATTTATTTATTTTGCAGTACTGGGAATTGAGCCCAGGGGCATTCCACCTTTGAGCTACATCCTCAGCCCTATTTACATTTAGTTTGAAACAGAATCTCACTAGGTTGATGAGAGTCTCACTATTTGCTGAGGCTGTCCTCAAACCTGTGATCTCCTGTCTCAGCCTCCCAAGAACTGGGATTACAAGTGTGCACTACCACACCTCGCTATTACACATTTAAAAAAAAAATTTTTTTTTTGTGTGTGTGCAGTACTGGGGATGGAACCCAGAGGCATTCTACCTCCGAGCTACACCACCAGCCCTATTTTTATTCTTTATTTTGAAACAGGGTCTCACTGAATTGCAAAGGGCCTTACTAAGTAGCTGAGGCTGGTCAGGAACCTCCATCTTCCTGTCTCAGCCTCCCAAATGCTGGGATTACAAGCATGCAACACCATGCTTGGCTTTATTACACATTTTGTGATACTTTTTTTTTTGTGTGTGTGTGCATGGTGCTGGGATTGAACCTAGGCATTCCACCTCTGAACTATACCCCTATCCCTTTCTTTCTTTTTCTTTCTTTCTTTCTTTCTTTCTTTCTTTCTTTCTTTCTTTCTTTCCTTCTTTCTTTCTTTCTTTTTTTGTTTTTAAAACAGGGCCTTGCTAGGTTGCTGAGAGCTCACTATGTTTCTTGCTGAGTCTGGCCTTGCACCTGCGAGCTCCCTGTCTCAGCTCCCCAAGTACTGGGCTTACAGGTGTATGTCACTCGGCCCCACATTTTTTCCATACTCCAGTGGGTGCGTTGTAATTCTATATCACAGCGAGGATGAAAGTGACACAGACATGCACACGTCCTTGCTGTACTTCCCTCTTTCTGCCCTGCTCCCTCTTCCTCCCTCCCACACATGGTAGTGAGATCGGTAGTGACTTGTCACGTGTGTGTGTGGTTCCGGGCATTGGACTCAGGGATGTTCTACCTCTAAGCTACAACCTCAGCTCTATTTTATTTTTTATTTGGAAACAGGATCTCACTGAATTGTTGAAGGTCTCAACAAGTTGCTAAGGCTGGCCTCAAACCTCTGATCCTCTTGTCTCGGCTTCCCAAGTACTGGGATTACAGACATGTGCCCCCATGCCCAGCAAAATGTCCTTATTCTTAAAAAATGTGTGATGATGCCGGGCGTGGTGGCTCACGCTTGTAATCCCCGCGCTTGGGAGGCTGAGACGGGAGGATCGCACGGGTTCGAAACCAGCCTCAGCTACTGAGTGAGGCTCTCAGCAACTTAGTGAGACCCTGTTTCCAAATAAAATATAAAAAAGGTCTGGGAGTATAGCCCGGAGGTAGAAAGCCCCTGGGTTCCATCCCCAGTGCCACCAAAAAAAAAAAAAAAAAAAAAAAGTGTGATGAAGTAAGGACTCCCATCTGTGTGTTAGGTGTTTTATCCCCAAGATCTGAAACACAGCTCATTAGATTCCTTTTGAATGAATGAATAAATGGGTGCATGAATACATCTTAACAGATAAAACAGAGAAAGGCACTGCTAATGTGACTCCCAAATATCAGCCTCCATTTCCAGAGTTTGCTATTTTTGACCTGAAGTGGTGTATCTGTCAGCTACTATCAAAATCATGCTGCCTAATAAATTATACTGAAGATCAGTGCTTAAAACAATTCTTTATTTTTATTTTATATTATTATTTGTGGTAATAGGGATTGAACCCAGAGCCATTTTACCTCCAAGCTACACTCCCAGCCCTTTTTGCATTTTTTTGTTTGTTTGTTTGAAACAGGGTCTCCCTAGGTTGCCGAGAGTCTTGTTAAGGCTAGATGTGCGCCACCACGTCTAGCCAGACTAGTGGGAATAAGAAAGGTAGAGCTCAGTGGGATGAGCCCCTCAGCGACGGGCCCTGTTTGTCAATAAAATCGGACTGGATGTGTAGCTCAGAGATAGAATGCCCCTGGGTTCAATCCCCAGTACCACACAAGAAAAAAGAAAAAAGAAAGAAAAAAATCCACCTATTCTGTGGCATTTTATTATGGCAGCCCTAAGCAAACGAATGCACCAAGAATATACAGAGCTCCTGTTGCTAAAACTTTAAAAACTAAACAAGGTCAGGTGTGGTGGTGCACACCTTTTGTCCCAGTACTTGGGAGGTGAGACAGGATGATTGCAGGTTCAACACCAGTCTCAACAACTTAGTGAGACCCTCAGACGCTGTTTCAAAATTAAAATTTATTTTAATTTTAATTAATAATAAATAAATAAACAAGAAATAAAGGGAGGGGAGGGAGGGGAGGGAATAGAGCACACTCCAGGGTGGATGGTGTGAGGAGCTTTGGAAAACGGCTGCTACGTTCCCCTTAAGTTCTCCTTGACTAAGGTCACGGTCCCTCCCGGTTCCCGTGTTAGGTGCTGCTCACGCGCGAGTCCCGGCAGCTCCCTCGCCCTGTCAAAGCCGGGCCTTCCCATTCGGTTGAAGCCTCACTCGGTGTGAAGCAGATGGCGGCCCTCCCCGCGCGGGCCATCTGGTGAGGGCGGTTGGCGTGGGCTCAGGAGGAATGAGCCGCCCAGGAAGCCCGCTTCTGCTTCAATGCCACATCAGGGATGAGATTACTGAGGACCTACTATGTGCATCGCATAGTACAGTCACTCGGCCACCCTCTGAGACACAGCTCCGTGAGTATCAAACGTGTGTGTGCGTGTGTGTGTGTGTGTGTGTGTGTGTGTGTGTGTGGTGCTAGGGTTTGAACCCTGGAGCATTCTACCACCTAGTCACACCTCTAGCCCTATTTTATGAGTTTGAGTTTGGAAACAGGGCCTCACTAGGTTGGTGAGAGCCTCACTAGGTGCTCAGGCTGTCCTTGAAGCGATCCTCTTGTCTCAGCCTCCCAAGTCCAGGATTACAGGCATCTGCCACCATGCCTGGCCTCAAGCCTCTCTTAGGGAGAAGAAAAACAAGGTGCAGAAAGGTGGGTTTGCATTCCTAAGGGCTCTCGCTGGTGATCGGAACCAGGCAGCTGGAGACAGCTCAGGCTGCTGTTTCCTGCTCTACCTGCCCCTGGCAAGCCTTTGCTTGCTTGTTTGTTTGTTTGTTTATTATATTACTGAACTCAGGGACATTCTACCTATGAGTCATACCCCCAGCCTGATTTAATTTTTTTTTATTTTAAAACAGGTCTTGCTAAATTGCAGAGGCTGGCCTTGAACCTGAGATCCTCCCTCCTCAGCCTCCCAAGTACTGGGATTATAAGTGTGGGTTACCACGTCTGGCTATCTCTGACATTTAGACACTGTATCAGGGATTATATTCTCTAAATGTCTTTAAAAAAATAAATGTGCTTGTATGTATGTATGTGTGTATGTGTGTATGTATGTATGTATGTGTGTATGTATGTATATATATTTATTTGTGGTACTAGGGATTGAACCCAGGAACCAAGGGGTGTTATATCTCCAAGCTACACCCCCAGTCCTTTTTACTTGTTTTGAAACAAGATCTCCCTAGGTTGCTGAAAATCTTGCTATGCTATTGAGGCTGTCCTCGAACTGCAATCCTCCTGTTTCAGCCCCCCCCCCCCAATACTGGGATTACAGCATACGCCTGGTATGCTTTATTTCTTAACTAAATTTCTGAAATAAATGTATGTTCATATGCAGTTTAAAAAGTAATATGACCAGCACTTGGGAGACTACCACAAGAGGGTCCCAGGTTTGAGGCCAGCCTCAGCACCTTTGAAACAGTGAGAAACTGTTTCAAAATGAAAAAATAAAATAAAATGAACTGGGCATGGTGAGCTGACCCTGTTTCAAATAAAAAAAAAAATAAAAAGGGCCGGAATGTGGCTCAGAAGTGTAATGCCCCTGGTTCACTCCCCAGTATTACTTCTACTACTACTACTACTACTACTACTACTACTACTACTACTACTACTAAAACAAGGGTTGGAGGTATAACTCAGAGATAGAATGCTCCCGGGCTCAGTCGTTAATACCAAACAAACAAACAAACAAACAAACAAAAAAACATGATACAAGCAATCCTATTTAGTCTTTTTTTGTGTGTGTGTGTGGTACTGGGGATGGAAGCCGGGGGCTTCTACTCCAGGCTACACTTCCAGACCTATTTTATATTTTATTTGGAAACAGGGTCTCACTAAGTTGCTGAGAGTATTTAGTCTTAATTCAATTTCCCTCAATGGTAACATCTTATAAAACTATAGTACAGCCGGGTGTGGCAGCACTCACCTGTTATCCCAATACTTGGGGGGCTGAGACAGGAGGAGCTCAGGCTCGAGGACAGCCTCAGCAAGTAGTGAGATTCTCATATACCTAGTGAGACCCTGTTTCCAAATAAAAATAAAATAGGGCTGTGGATGTAGCTTGGAGGTAGAATGCCCCTGGGATCAATCCTCAGTACCAAACTAACTAAAAAACAAACAAACAAGCAAACTATAGTACAGTATCACAAGCAGGATTCTGGCATAAATATCACATCACTGCACACTGGTGTCTCTGCAGGGACCGCTCATGTTGCCAATATGTCATGATGTCCACTTCACTCCTGCCCGCTCCCCTCCAGAATTCTGTAAGCCACTAATCTGTTCCCCATTTCTATGATTATGCCTTTTTTTTTTTTTTTTTTTTTTTGGTACTGGGGATGGAACTCGGGTCTAACTCATTTAGGCAGCACTCTGACACGAAGCCACCCCCGGCCCCTTTTATTCTTTGAGACTGGGCCCATTCAGTTGCCCAGGCTGGCCTTGACCCTATGATCCTCCTGCCTCAGCCTCCCAGTCACTGTGATTACAGGCTGCACTATCAGCCATGCCTCCACTAAACAAAACAAAACAAAACAAACAAAACAAAACACATCACAAGTGCTAGATGTACTGGTGATGTGGGTCTGGAATCCTAGCTACTCAGAAGGCTGAGGCAGGGAGATCACAAGTTCAAGGCCAGCCTTGGCAACTTAGTGAGACCCCTGTCTCTAAATAAAAATTATTAAAAGGGCTGGAGATATCTGGGCCTGGTGGCCCATTCCTATAATCCCAGTCTCGGAAGGCTGAGACTGGAAGATCGTAGATTCGAAGCCAGCCTCTGACATTTAATAGGGCTGTCAGAAACTTATCAAGACCCGGTTTCCAAATTAAAAAATAAAATCAACCTGGGGAGTTTGGAAATAGAAAACCCCAGCCTCAATTCCCAGTACAGAAAGAGAGAGAGAGAGAGAGAGAGAGAGAGAGAGAGAGAGAAAAGAAGAAGGAGAAGAAGAAGAAGAAGAAGAAGAAGAAGAAGAAGAAGAAGAAAAAGAAGAAGGCAGAGAAGAGGAGGAAAAGAAGAAGTAGGAAGAGGAGGAAGAGGAGGAGGAGGAAGAAGAGGAGGAGGAGGAAGAAGGAGAAAAAAGGCTGGGGATGGGATATAGCTGAGTGGTAGATTTGCCTAGCATGTGCTAGACTCTGAGTTCAATTCCCAGTACTGGACCAAAAAAAGAAAAAAAAAAAGAAAAAAAAGATGTATATTAAAGTGTGGCTATAGCCAGGCGTGGTGGCGCACGCTTGTAATCCCAGCATTGGGGAGGCTGAAACAGGAGGATTGAGGTTCGCGGACAGCCTCAGCTACTTAGTGATGCCCTCTGCAACTCAGTGAGACCTGGTTTCAAAATAAGGAATAAGAAAAAATTGGGCAGGGCGTGTAGCTCGGAGGTCAAATGCCCTTGGGTTCCATCCCCAAACCTGCACCAAAAAAAAAAAAAAAAAAAAAAAAAAAAAAAAAAAAAAAAAGTGTGGCTGTATATCCTGAGAAGCTGATAGGAAAATCCAGTTCAGCCCTTTACACTGCCTGTGATTCTCAGACGACTTCCTGCCCACTGGACAGCAGATCACCAAGACACTACAAGTTTTGACATCGAAGAGGAAGTCTTTCACTCGGGGAATTGACATTTACTGGACACCTACTGGGATTTGACACCTGTTGTAGTATAGAGCCCTCCCAGTGGCCCTGCAGAGTAAACATCACTCTTTATCTCTTATTTATTTATTTTTATTTTTATTTTTTGGTATTGGGAGTGGAAACCATGGGCTTTCTACCTCTGGGCTATATCCCCAGCCCTATCTTATTTTTTATTTTGAAACAGGGTCTCACTAAGTTGCTGTGAGCCTCACCAAGTAGCTGGGACTGTCCTGGAGCCTGTGAGCTCCCTGTCTCAGGCTCCCAAGCACTGGGATTACAGTCATGTGCCACCACGCCCACCTCCCTCTACCTTTTATATTTGGGGAGAGTTGGGGTCCCAAGAGCCCAAGCCTGGTCTTAGGGTCTCCCTAGCAGCTGCAGGAGGCCCAGAGACATTTGCAACAAAGTGGGATGAGAAAGAAGTTTCTGGAAGGGTGGGGCAGGGTGCTAAAGGTCCCCTTTTAGGAGACATGGCTGGCCACCGAGTGATGTCACTCGGGGCAAGCCAGCCACCTCCTGGGGGCTTTCATGTCAGAGCGAAAGATGGGGATAGAGGGTGTGCCCTGAAACTGGCTTTGAACCTGTGATCCTCCTGGCTCAGCCTCACAAGTACAAGGATGGCAAGCATGCTCTACCACGTCCGGTGCTGTGCGGGCCATCCGAACACTGCCTCCCAAGCGGCAGTCTACTAGCTGAGAACAAAGCATAGAGAACTAGGGATCATTTGTAATTTTAAAATATCTGCTTCCAACAGAAGAAGGCAGGGTTGAGGCCAGCCCCAGCAACTTAGTGAGTCCTTCCGTAACATAGTGAGAACCTTTTTCAAAATAAAAAATAGAAGCCGGGCGTGGTGGTGCACGCTTGTAATCCCAGTACTTGGGAGACTGAGACAGGAGGGTTGCAGGTTCGCGGCCAGCCTCAGCTACTTAGTGAGGCCTTCTGCAAATTAGTAAGACCCTGTCTCAAAATAAAGAATAAAAAAGGGGATTGGGGGTGTGGCTCAGAGGTAGAATGCCCCTGGGTTCAATCCCCAGTAACTGCACACACACACACAAAAGAATGAGCCGGACGTGGTGGCGCACACTTGTAATCCCTGCGCTTGGGAGGGGATTACAAAGTACCAAGGGCATGTTTGAATAGAAGTCTACTTTTGTCTCCATTTATCTTTTTATTTGTTAGTGGGGAAGAAATTTAAAAACTAATAAGCTGGGCGTGGTGGCCCACGCTTGTGATCCCCGCGCTTGGGAGGCTGAGACAGGAGGATCACAGCGGTTCGAAGCCAGCCTCAGCTACTTAGTGAGGCTCTCAGCAACTTAGTGAGACCCTGTTTCCAAATAAAATATAAAATAGGTCTGGGAGTACAGCCGGGAGGTAGAAAAGCTCCTGGGTTCCACTCCCAGTACCACCAAAAAAAAAAAAAAAAAAAAGAAAAATAGGGCTAGGGGTATAGCTTAGGGGTAGAATGCCCATGGGTTCCATCTGCAAAAATAAAAAAATAAAAAAAAATGGAATAGGGCTTGGGGTGTAGGTTGGAGGGAGAATGCCCCTGGGTTCCATCCCCAGGAGGGCGCACACACACTCACACACCCTGGATGCGTCAGTTTGGATTCATTTAGAATCTGAAATCTAGGGCTCACCACACCCTACATAGATGCTCTGTGTTTTGTGCATCAGCTCTGTCCGCTGTGCACTTCAGCTTGGTCTGAAAACTTCTTCGCTCAGGGCTTACCAGTTTGAGCTTTTGTCAGAGGCCTGGAGAGAGGCGGCTCTCTGATCTTCCAGCCTACGAATGTGTGAGCTGAGGTCACGGTGGATTGTTTTCTGGATTTGGGAGCAGATATTAGTTCTGAACTAACTGATAGAGGCCCCGAGGAAACAGGAGGAGAAGAGAGTTCACCTGTGCCTCGCAGTTACCAATTGGCCTGGCTTATCTTTCAGAAAATACCGGCTCTGAGCTGAGCATGGTGGCGCACGCTTGTAATCCCGGTCCTTGGGAAGCTGAGACAGGAGAAGCAGGGTTCTCGGACAGCCTCAGGTACTCAGTGAGACCCTGTTTCAAAAGAAAGAATAAAAAATAGGACTTGGGATGTAGCTTGGAGGTAGAATGTCCCTGTGTTCAATCCCCAGCATCACAAAAAAAAAAAGAAAAAAGAAAGAAAAAAAAAGAAAAGGAAATACTGGCTCTGGAGGAGAGGCCACCCGCTGCCCGCCGCCCGCCCCCTGCCGGTCCAGGCACTGAGAAGGCTGCACACAACCCTCCTTTTGTAGGCACCTCCCAAAATAACTCTCAACAGGATATGGCTCGTTATATTAGTTCTGTAATTTTATTTTCCAAATGATGCTTGTCTTTGAAGCTTGGCCGGGGAAGCTGTAGCTAAGATTATATGGGGTTCAGTGTTTTGTGACAGCACTTCCTTAGTGACACATGGTTTAAAAAATAAAATTTTTATCTCTTAAAACCTGTGACACAGAATATTGGATCATACTCCAGCCTGCCATTCATTCATTTCCCACATTTGATGTAAGTATCGAGTGCTGTTTCTTGTGTGTGTGTGTGTGTGTGTGTGTGTGTGTGTTACTGGGGATTAAACCGAGGGGCATTCTACATCTGAGCTACACCCACAGCCCTTTTATTTATTTCTTAAATTTTTTTTGCTTTGAAACGGTCTCTATAGATTGCCAAAGGTCTCACTATGTTGCAGAGGCTGGCCTTGAACCTTCAATCATCCTGTCCCAGCCTCCCAAGCACTGAGATTATGAATGTGCACCATACCTAGCTTGAGAGTTTATCTGGCAGGCCCTTTTTCACTGGGGCTGCAGGAGACATAACAGTGAGAAGACAGCAAACTGGCTCTGATTCTAAGAAATTCATAAACCGGGTGTGATGACACATACCTGTGATCCCAGTACTTGGGAGGCTGAGACAGGAGGGTCCCAGGTTCGAGGACAGCCTCAGCAAGTAGTGAGATTCTCAGCAATCTAGTGAGACTCTGTTTCAAAATAAAAACAAAACAAAATAGGGCTGGAGTGTAGCTCAGATAGAATGTCCTGGGTTCCATCCCCAGTGCTACCGCTAAAGAAAGAAAGAAAGAAAGAAAGAAAGAAAGAAAGAAAGAAAGAAGAGAAATTCCCAGCCATCCTGGTGAGGCTATAGCCCCAGCTACTTGGGAGGCTGAAGCAGGAGGATCACAAGTTCGAGGCCAGCTCGGGCAACTTAGTGAGATCCTGTTTCAAAAAGGGAGGAGGCTGGGGAGTGTAGCTTGGTGTGGTAGAGCACTTTCAATCATGCCCAAAGCCCTGGGTTCAATCCCTAGAAACATACATACATGAAACGCGCTTGCCCAGCACTGAAGGTGGACACTAATCCAAGGACCTCACGTTTGCACAGATCGAGCACTGGACTCTCCCCAGCGAGATGTACTCCAGGAGGTCAGAGAGGAAGGCTCCTGCTGAGACAGATGGGGGGGCAGCCTGTGCAAAGGCCCTGCACCATGTCTGCCGTCAGAGACTCCACCTGCAGAAGTGAGCAGAACACGGGAGACCTCAGGGAGAACTAGAAGTAGGAGCTCTGAAAGGGTTCTCCAGGTGGAGCAGCCAGGGTTGAGAATCATTCTCTGTGGCCTATTTACTGCTTAATCTTGATGCTGTGGGAAACCGCTAAGTTGTTTATGGCGGGAGATGACATGATTCAGATCGACATCTTGTGTCCTCAGTGTCCGGGGAGAAGAGAGGATGCTGTGAAGGCCCGAGGAGTTCCCAGGAGGGGAGAGAGGGGAACTCACTTTAGGACCTTTGGGGGTCTTGGTTTTTGTGAAGAAAAAGGATTTCAGTACAAGCTAGAGACATAGAAATTGATTTAGAATATCAAAGACTGGGTGTGGTGGCACATGCCTGTAATCTAGTACTTGGGAGGCCAAGACAGGATGCTTGCAGGTTTGAGACCAGCCTCAGCAATTTAGGCTCTGTTTCAAAATAAAAAATGAAATAGGGCTGGGGGTATACCTTGGGGGTAGAATGCTTCTGGGTTCAGTCTTCTCCAGTAACAACAACAACAACAACAACAACAACAACAAAATTAAAAGATAAAAGAAAAGAAAAGCAAGAAATAATACCCGAGGGAGCCGGCACGGTGGCACACACCTGTAGTCCCAGTCCTTGGGAGGCGGAGACAAGAGGATCGCAAGTTTGAAGCCAGCCTCAGCAACTTAGTGAGGCCCTCTGCAACTTAGCGAGACCCTGTTTCAAAATAAGAAATAAAATTTGATTGGGAGTAGAACTTGCAGGTAGAATGCCTCTGGGTTCCATCCTGAGTACAAAACAAATAAATAATAAATAAATACAAAATAAAATAAAATAGGGCTTGGAGTATAAGTTGGAGGTAGAAGGCCCCTGTGTTCAATCCTCAGTAATACACACACACACACACACACACACACACACACACACACACACACAGAAAGGAAAACAATTTTTTTCTATGGAAGTTACAAGATCACAACTTCTGTGTTGTAAGTGAAGCTTAGGCATTGAGACTTTTGTTCGCGAGTCTATACGCTCCACTCCTGGATGTTCTGGTTTCCGCTTTCACATTTTGTAAGATCTTCCCCGGGAAAACCAGCTAAGTGGATTGGATTGTGAGGAGTTGCTCCAGCCAGTGGGGACGGCGCACTGGCCTTTGCGTTGGGGGCAAAAGACTGCGTGGACCGCCGCCGGTGTGCGCACCCCGGCTTTACGGCGACTTTGCACCCTTCGTGCAGAAGCAAACTGCCTTGCTTTGTTACTTTGGATTCTGAGTCTTTATTTGCGGCTCCACGAAAAATCCATCTCTAACACATCATCCAAGTGAGAAAGGCGCTTAGAGGGCCCGTGGCTCCTCTCTTTCTCTTTCTCTCTCTCTCTCTCTCTCTCTCTCTCTCTCTCTGGCTGTCTCTCTCTCTCTTTCTGTACTAAGGATTGAACCTAGGAACACTCTTCCTCCAAACTACACCCCAGCCCTATTTTTAAAAAATTTGTTTGTTTGCTTATTTATTTATGGTGCTAGGGATTGAACCCAGGGAATTCTACCTCTGAGCTTCACCCCCTGGCTCTATTTTATTATTTTTTTTAAATTTGGAAATAAGGTATCACTAAGTTGCTGAGGGCCTCACTAAATTGCTGAGGCTAGCTGAGAACCTGCGATCCTCTCGTCTCAGCCTCCCGAATGCTGGGATTACAAGGTGCGCCACCACGCCAGGCAGCATCTCCTTTCTTAAACGTTCACGGGTGAGAGGGCTTACAGGAGCTTCCTGCCTGGGGGTCCCGTCCTCCTCCATCCTAACAACTCCTAGGTGGGATAGTTAAGAGTCCTCAGGTATTTTACAAGTGAGCGACTCGCCAGCAGGATGTCCTCCTCCTCTGGTCTCTCCCCATCCTTTGTGTGGTCTCTGTTGTCTAATCAGCAGATAGCACTAGTAAATTTCTGTAAATTGACCGGCCTGGCTTAGAAAGTGAGGATTTTTTTTTTTTTTTTTTTTTGTACTGGGGATTGAACCTCTACCTCTGAACTATACCACATCCTATTTTATATTTTATTTAGAAACAAGGTCTCACTAAATTGCCGAGGCTGGCTGAGAACCTGCGATCCTCCTGTCTCAGCCTCCCAAGTACTGGGATGACAGTCATGTGCCGTCACTTCTGGCTGGAGTGAGGAATTGCAACACAAGGCTTTCATATTAAAGTTACATTTTGGTCATTTTTCCTTTATATCTCCTTTCTGTCTATTTATTTATTTATTTATTTATTTATTTTGGTGGATTAGTAAGGGAGACTAGGGATTGAACCCAGGTGCATTCTATCTCCAAGCTACATTCCCAGCCCTATTAATTAATTAATTTATTGTTGTTTGGTGCTGGAGATTAAACCCAGGACCATTCTACCTCTGAACTATACTCCAAGCCCTATTTAATTTTTTATTTTGAAAAAGGGTCTAAGTTGCTGAGACTGGCCCAAACCTGCGATCCTCTTGTCTCAGCCTCATAGGTACTGGGATTATACATATGTGCCACCATGCCCGGCTAGCCCTTTGTATTTTGAAACAGGTTCTCACTGAGTTGCTAAGGGTCTCACTAAACTACGGAAACTGGCTTTGAATGCATAAATCTCCTGTCTCTGCCTCTCAAGTACTGGGATTATAGTACTATGGTACCCAGCCATCTATTTCTTTTATTTATTCTATCCTATCTCGCAAAGATGCCAAGTCATACACATAAGTCTGATTAAGTTGACTGATTAGAATCAGTCAACCTGGGCATTGTTTGATAAGATAAAAGTAAATAGACAACCCTGAAAAGCAAACCCCTCAGATGACCCTGTTTGAATTCTTCCTCAACACTAACTTTCATCGATTCTGGCTCAGCTGCTCCAGCTGAGGTAGTAAAGCAGGCCTGGGTGGGCCCCTGTGACTACATCCTGTGGCTTCGAAGCTTAGAAGCTGTGGTTTATTTATTTATTTTGTTTTATTTTTGTGGTTCTATGAACAGAACCCAGGAGCATTCTGCCTCTAAGCCCCCCCCCCATCCTATTTTATTCTTTATTCTTTTTTTTTTTATAGTACTGGGGGTGGAACCCAGGGGTATTCTGCCTCCGAGCTACACCCCCAGCCCTATTTTTCTTCTTTCTTTCTTTCTTTCTTTCTTTCTTTCTTTCTTTCTTTCTTCCTTCCTTCCTTCCTTCCTCCTTCCTTCCTTCCTTCCTTCCTTCCTTCCTTCCTTCCTTCCTTCTTTCCTTCCTTCGTTCCTTCCTTCCTTTCTTTTACCTTTTTTCTTTTTTTGCAGTACTATGGATGGAACCCAGGGGCATTCTACCTCTGAGCTATACCCCCAGCCCAATTTTTTAATTCTTTCTTTCTTTTTTGTGGTACTGGGGATGGAACCCAGGGGCTTTTCTACCTCCGGGCTATACTCCCAGACCTATTTTATACTTTATTTGGAAACAGGGTCTCACTAAGTTTCTGAGAGCCTCACTCAGTAGCTGAGACTGGCTTTGAACCTATGTGATCCTCCTGTCTCAGCCTCCCAAGCACTGGGATTATAAGTGTGCGCCACCACGCCCGGTTTATTCTTTATTTTGAAATAATATCTCACTAACTTGCATAGGGCCTCACTAAGTAGTTGAGGCTGGTCGTAAACCTGGATCCTCCTGTCTCAGCCTCTCAAATGCTGGGATTATAAGCATGCACCACAAGGCACGGCCTATTTTTCATTTTGAGACAGAGTCTCACTGAGTTGCAAAGGGCCTCACTAAGTAGTGGTTGAGGCTGTCCGCGGACTGCGATCCTCCTGTCTCAGTCTCCCAAATGTTGGGATTGCAAGCATGCACCACCATGCCGGGCCTATTTTATTCTTTTACTTTAAGGATTTTATTTTATTTTATTTTATTTTTGTGGTACGGGGATGGAACCCAGGAGCATTTTACCTTCGAGCTACACCCGCAACCCTGTTTTTAGTCATTTTCAAGTTTGAAACAGGGTCTCACTGAGTTGCGAAGAGCCTCACTAAGTAGCTGAGGCTGTCTGTGAACCGTGATCCTCTAGTCTCTGCCTCCCGAATGCTGGGATTACAAGCATGCGCCACCATGCCAAGCCTTTCTTTTACTTTGAAACAGGCTCTCACTAAGTTGCTGAGGCTGGCTGCAAAACTGCAATCCTCCTGTCTCAGCCTCCTAAGTACTGGGATTACAAGTGTGCGCCACAGCCTCCAGCTGGAAGCTGGAGTTTATAGTGAGGTAATCTTCAAATAGTCCTCTCCTTGCAGCATCAGCACCAGCAGCATCAGCATCACCATCAGCAGCATCACCATCATCATCATCATCAGCAGCAGCAGCAGCATCAGCAGCATCACCATCATCATCAGCAGCAGCAGCAGCAACATCAGCAGCATCACCATCATCAGCATCACCATCATCATCATCAGCAGCAGCAGCAGCATCAGCAGCAGTATCAGCAGCATCATCATCATCAGCATCATCATCATCATCAGCAGCAGCAGCAGCAGCAGCATCACTTTGTGTTTATTATGCACAAACAAGAGGCAGAAAAAATGAAAGAAATTATTTCAATATATGAATGAGCCAAAACATATGTATAGGCCCATGAACAAGTGTGTTTGTGTGTGTGTGTGTGTGTGTGTGTGTGTGTGTGAGTGTGTGTGTGTGATACTGAGGATTGAACCCAGGGGCGTTATACCTCTGAGCTACACCCCCAGTGAGGTGTAGCCTGTTTTTGAAACACTCTCACTAGGTTACTGAGAGACTTGCTACGCTGCTGAGGCTGTCCTCGAGCCTGTGATCCTCCTGTCTTAGCCTCCCAAGTACTTGTATTACGGATGCGCAACACCACACCGGACAGCAAGACAGTGCTAATACTTGAGAAAAGGGTCTTCTAGAAAGGAGACATTCAGGGTTTTCTCTCTTCTTTAAACTACCAAATTCCCACATCACCTAGTCATTCTCATTCCTGAGACATCAATGAATCCAGAGTAAACTCACCAGGCATTTTGTGAATTTCTACAGATACCGAGCTTCCGATAGGCTCCTTCCCAGCCTCCAGACCCAGTCACACAGGAGCAGAAACCTCTAGGGAGATAAGCAGGGACAAAGAACACCACATGCTTTTCCCGTTTTGGAGATAAGGAAACTGCTCAGTTAAGTGACTTCCTTGGATGGCTTTTTAGAAGGGACATTGGGGCCCACACGGGAAGTCAGAGATTTGGGCTTCCCCACACAGCTTCACCATTAGGCATTCAACTCTGGAGATAGCAAGCTGTTCTGAATGAAGGATCAGACAGATGCACTGACGGCTTCTAGCCAGGGAGCTCACTGACCCAGGATGGCTATCAATGTTAAAGTTTCTCTTCCTGGTCTCCCCCATCCAGGGATGTGTGCGTATGTCTGCTTCCCAGATATGGCTCCTGGATGGTTTGGGGGGGCCTGGGCATGGCATTTGTCCACGGCTCTCTGGGGGTGTTAGGTGAACCAGGTGCGGTGGTGCACACTTCTAATCCTAGTACTTGGGAGGCTGAGATGGGAGGATCACAGGTCCGAGGCCAGCCTCAGCAATTTAGTGAGGCCCTCTGCAACTTAGTGAGGTCCTGCTTCCAAATAAAAAATAAAGAGGGCTGGGGATGTAGCTCAGAGGTAGAATGCTCCTGGGTTCAGTCTCTAACGCGCGCGCGCGCGCGCGCGCACACACACACACACACACACACACACACACACACACACACAAAGAAAGAGAGAAAGAGCACAAAGGTATTTGGTCATGAATGGTGCCGCCGACACCAACTTCTGTTGTGTCACCAGGAAATGATGCCCTTGCTCCTGAAGGCGCCAGTGCGCCCTTCTAGGGCAATGGATGGGCCCCAAGACCTTGCAGACTTACTTCCTCCCATTGCTGTTTCCTTCACATGCCCATCATCCAGGTATGAAGGAAATGTCTTCTTAAGGCAATAAGAGGATATTAAATATAATTTAAATGACTAAAAACATGAATAAAAAACACAGGTAGTGCTTACTATGTATTAAGATCTCCTTAAAGTGTTTTACATATATGATTAACTCATGTGTGTATGTGTGTGTGTGTGGTATTGGGGATCGAACCCAGGGGCAGTCTATCTCTGAGCTACACCCCAAACCCTTTTTAAAAATTTATTTTTATTTTTATTTTTTTATTTTTATTTTTTATTGGTGCAATGTATTCATACATCATAATGGTACAAAGAAAACACTTTTGTAGACATACATGCACACATCGCCCAGTAAGCCCCTACCCGATCCCCACCCCGTTCCCTCCCCATCCCTCCTTCCCATGCTTGGCTTAGTGGTTGACATCTAGTTTTATAGCAATTTATCCAATATTAACGATGATAATCTCACAAAACAGTTTCATTTGTCTGATACCAAGCTTTTGATGACTAAAAGATAACAGTTCAATATTTCTTTTTGCTTTCTTTCTTACCAGAGAATATTTTTTTCTTTTCCCCTTTTTTTTTTTTAGGTGAAGCTATCATACATTTATTTATTTATTTTTCAGAAAAAATCTATCCTGATATGGAATATGGACTCTAGAGACCCAAAACAATCTTGAAGAAGAACAAAGCTAGAAGATATATATTTTCTGATTTCAAACCATATAAAGCTACAATAATTGAAACAGTGTAGTACTGTTCTAAAGGCAGATATATAAACCACTGGAGTTAAATAAAAGCCTAGAGATAAATTCTTCCATATATTGTCAAGTTATTTTTGACAAGGTTTCCACGAACATTTGGTGGAGGAAATAATAATCTTTTAACTAAATATTGTTGAAAAATAATTACATGAAAAAGAATAAGATTGGACCCTTACCTAACACATATACAAATATTAACTAAAAATAGATAAAAGACCTAAATATAAATCTTAATACTATAAACTTTTAGAAGAAAATCTGGGTCATAAAACCTCACAACATTGAAATTGGCAGTGATTTCTTGGATATTATTTCAATGGCACAGGCAACAGAAGAGTATACAAACTCCCTAAAAAATAAAAAAATATTGTATATCCAAAGACAATGTAAACAGAGTTAAAGTTACTGATCGAATGGGATAAAATATTTCCAAATGCTATATCTGAAGATATATTAATATTCCAGCTAGAAATCCTAAAAATAGCAACAATAAAAGCAAACAATACAATTTAGAGATAGGTAAAAGACTAACATAAATAATGAATCTCTACAGATAACCAATCTTAGTTGTCTGTTGAATGGAAAATCTTGTTTCTCTGGTTCTGGTGTGTATTACCTATTTCTGCTTTGTAGTTAATCTCTTTGAGTATTTTCTCTAGCGCTGGTTTTGAAGACATAAATTTCTTCAGTTTCTGTTTGTCGTGGAAGCTTCTTATTTCCCCATCTAATCTGATAGAAAGTTTTGCTGGGTAGGAAATTTTTGGCTGGAAGTTGTTTTCTTTCAGAGTTTGGAATATGTTACTCCAAGCCCTTCTGGCTCTCATGACTTGGTTTGGGAAGTCTGGAGTGATTCTAATTGGTTTGCCTCTGAATGTCACTTGGCCCTTTGTTTTTGTTGCCTTTAAGATTCTCTGCTTGGCTTCCACATTGGTCATTTTGACAATTATGTGGCGTGGGGATCCTCTTCTCCGATCCTGTCTAAAGGGAGTTCTATAAGTTTCCTGGACCTGTATATCAACCTCTTGCTCTATGTTTGGAAAATTTTCTGCTATTATTTCCTTGAAAAGATTGTTAATCCCTTTGGTTTCACCTTCTTTTCTCTCCTCTATTCCAATTATTCTTAGGTTAGCTCTCTTAAAATGGGCCCATATTTCTTCAATATCAGATTCCTACTGTCGGATTTTTTTTTCTAAATTAGAAACTGTGCATTCATTTTTTGAATGATCATCTTCTAGGAGCGAGATTCTATTCTCCATGTGGTCTAATCGGTTGTTTGTACTTTGAATTGAGGCCTTTACTTCATTAATTGCATCCTTTATCTCTTTTTGGCTCTCTCTGAATTCTTTTCGTAATACCTCTATTATTTCTACAGTTATTTTCCTGATTTGATCTTCTAGAAATCTCTGAATTTCTGTTTTATCAGGTTCTGATGTTGTGGGGTTGTGGGCATTCATTGCTCCATTGTTATTCCTCTTTCCCATGATTTCGGAAGTTTGTGCCTTCTCTGGGTTCTTCCCTTGGGTCACTATGACTTCACTTAAGGTGCTGTGGATCTCGAGTCTGTGGTATCTCAGTCCCCGCTACTCCTTTACTGGGTTGTATCGCAGAGTCTCAGACCCTGGGAGTCGATAGAGGCTGCTTTAGACCATGGGGGGTGCCAGGTTGGGCGTTCTCCTATGGTGTAATATCTCTGCCACTGCCACTCCCCCACTGGGTCAAGTCCCTGGGAGTACAGTACTGGGATTTCTCCTCTAGGGGCCGCAATTTGACTCACTGTTGAGTGCGCAGATGGAGCTGTCGTGGACTTGGTGAATTCGCTGCTGCTGTCGCCGGTAGCAATATGGCGCCACTGCCACACCCTCGGCCATGAGGCTAGCGTATATCTTCTGTTTTCTCTGAGTCCCTGCAGTGTGCACTCAGCCCAGCCCCTGGGAGTTTTAGCTGTTCCCTGCGCCGAGAAATCTGCCGAATCCCGCCCGGCTGTTCCGCAGCGGCTCACCTCGGCTCGCTGTCCGCTGCTCCTCTCTGGAGTTTGGTGGGCTGTTGTGTGCATTGGTCTGGTGCCGTCTGGTGAACTCGCCGCTGCTGCCAGCAGTAAGGCGCTGCTGCCGCGTTCTCGGGCGTGAGGCCGGTGTATCTCCTCTCTGGTATCTGGGCTCCGTTATGAGTTCCCTTCCTCTCTGGGGCCTGGTGCTGCAAGGCAAAATGGTGCCTGCCGCTTCACGCCATGGCTCCGGCTGCAGCACTGTGGTCTGGCTTCTGGTGTCTCGTTTTTCCAGCCCTCTTTTCTCTGTCCCTTAAAATTACATCTTTTGTTTCTCTGCTGATGGTGTTCTCTGGCTATGAAAGGCGGTGCTTCTGTGGTAATAGAGATTGGTTGTTAGCGGGGCTCGTAAGCCCCTTTTTGCTCCATTGCCATTTTCCTGGAAATCCTCAGTGTCAAATTTTTCGTTTTAAAATAAGGTCTCAAGGACTTCCGGAAAGATGGCGACCGAGAAAAGCAGCGTTTACGAGTCCTGCTAACACTCGATCTCTATTGCCACAAAATCAGCGCTTTTCATAGCCAGAAAACACTATCAGCAGAGAAATAAAAAATGTAAACACAAGGGACAGAGAAAAAGAAGACTAGAAGAACGACCAGAGACCAGAAAATAAACCAGCCTGCATTGCGGAGCTGTACCAGTGCCATCATGCCTCACAGCACCAGGCTCCAGAGAGGAAAGGTAAACAAGGAGCTGAAGTGAGCAGCTGCGGATCATTTGGGTGTAATTCAGTAGTTCTTTCAGTGCAAAGAATGTCTAAAACTCCCAGTGGCCAAGCTCATCACGCCTTCAGGGACTCAGAAAAGAGCTCAAAACCAGAAAAGAAATACGCCAGCCTTATGCCCAAGGGTGTGGCAGCAGTGTCATATTGCTGACAGCAGCAGCTAGTTCACCATGCCCCAGACAGCTCCAGATCAGTCCACACAATAACTGTAAGTGAAATTGTGGTCTCTACAGGAAAAATGCCAGCACTGCACCCCCAGGGACTTGCGCAGCTAGGATAATCTCCCTGGGTCTGAGATTTTACAATCCAACCCAGTGAAGGAGTAGTGGTGGCAAAGATACCACACCCTAGTTGCAGCTCCCTGTGTAAAAATGCCCCACTTGGCACCCCCATGGTCTTGAGCAGCCTTGACTGAATCCCTGGGTCTGAGACTTTATGATACAACCCAGTAAAGGAGTAGTGGCGAATGAGATTACCATAAACTCCAGATCCAGAGCACTCTAAGTGAAGTTGTGGTGACCCAGGGAAGAACCCAGAGAAGGCACAAACTTCTGAAATCATGGGAAAGAGGAACAACAATAGAGCAATGAATGCCCACAACCCCATAATATCAGAACCTGATAACACAGAAATTCAGAGATCTCCAGAAGATCAAATCAGGAATATAACTGTAGAAATAATACAGGACTTTTGAAAAGAATTTAGAGATAGTCTAAAAGAAATAAAGGATGCAATCATTGAAGTAAAGGCATCAATTAAAAGTATAAACAATTGATTAAACCACATGGAGAATAGAATCTTGCACCTAGAAGATGATCACTCCAAAAATGAACGCATAATTTATAACTTAGAAAAAAATCCAACAGCAGGAATCTGACATTAAGGAAATATGGGCCCATTTTAAGAGAGCTAACCTAAGAATAATCAGAATAGAGGAGGGAAAAGAAGGTGAAACCAAAGGGATCAACAATCTCTTCAAAGAAATAATAGCAGAAAATTTTCCAAACATAGAGCAAGAGATCGATCCACAGGTCCAAGAAACTTATATAACTCCCTTTAGAGAGGATTAGAGAAGAGGATCCCCACGCCACATAATTGTCAAAATGACCAATGTAGAAGCCAAGCAGAGAATCTTAAGGGCAACAAAAACAAAAGGCCAAGTCACATTCAGAGGCAAACCAATTAGAATTACTCCAGACTTCCCAAACCAAATTATGAAAGCCAAAAGGGTGTGGAGTAACATATTCCAAACTCTAAAAGAAAACAACTTCCAGCCCCAAATTTCCTACCCAGCACAAGTATCTATCAAATTAGATGGGGAAATAAGAAGCTTCCATGACAAACAGAAACTGAAGGAATGTATGTCTTCAAAACCAGCGCTAGAGAAAATACTCAAAGAGATTAACTACAAAGAAGAAATAGGTAATACACACCAGAACCAGAGAAATAAGATTTTCCATCCAGCAGACAACTAAGAAAAGAAAAATAAGCAGTATTTCAAACAGAAATAAAATATTAACATGTTAGGAATTAAAAGTTATCTCTCAATAATCACACTGAGTGTAAATGGCCTCAATTCCCCAACAAAAAGACATAAAGTGGCAAAATGTATTAAAAACCAGAATCCATCCATCTGCTGCTTACAAGAAACACACTTTACAAGTAAAGAGAATAACAAACTCAAGGTAAAGGGCTGGAACAAGGTAATTCATGTTAAGTAGCCATCCTAACAAATGTGAAGTAGTATTTCACTATAGTTTTTATTTGTATTTCCTTAATGATTAGTTACATTATGATAATGATGAGTGATATTCATGTGTTTATTGGTCATATAAAAATCTTTGGAGATTCATTATCTATTTTAGTCTTTTAACTATTTCTAAATTGTATTGTTTGCTTTTGTTGTTGCTAATTTTTAGAACTTATATTTGGAATATTAATATACCTTCAGATATAACATTTGGAAATATATTACCCCATTCTACCAGTAACTTTTAATTCTGTTTACATTGTCTTTGGATGTACAATATTTTTCTCTTTTTATGAAGTTTGTTTATTCTTTTGTTGCCTGTGCCTTTGGAATCATATCCAAGAAATCACTGCCAATTTCAATGTTGTGAAGTTTTATGACCCAGGTTTTCTTCTAAAAGTTTATAGTCTTAAGATTTACATTTAGTTCTTTATCTATTTTGAGTTAATATTTGTAGATGGTGTTTGGTAAGGGCCCAATTTTATTCTTTTTCATGTAGTTATTGTTTTTCAATAATATTTAGTGAAAATATTATTATTTCCTTCGCTAAATGTTCTTGGGAACCTTGTCAAAAATAACTTGACCATATATGTAAGAAAAAAAACCCACAAACATATCAAAGTTAATCAGGAAACCAAGCATGGGAAGGAGGGAGGGGGAGGGAAGGGTTAGGGATGGGGTAGGGGCTGATTGGGTGATGTGTGCGTGTATATCTCCACAAGTTTTTTTTATCCCATTAAGATGTATGACTATAATGCACCAATAAAAATTTATTTAAAAAAAACACTGGGCAAAACGGGGGAAAAAATAAGGTCTCATTGCTTCTGCTTTTGCTTTTGCTCTTGTTCACACGCTCTCCACCTCTTAAGAGATGGCCTTTCCCTCAGATTCCTTGTTTTTCCTAAATAAAACCTCTGCCTTTATCTCTGAACAAAAATATAAAGTCTCATTAAGAGAATCTCTCTCTTGCTGGGCATTTGGGAGGCTGAGGCAGGAGGATGGAGGTTCGTGGACAGCCTCCGCTATTTAGTAAGGCCCTTTGTAACTCAGCGAGACCTTGTTTCAAAATAAAGAATAAAAATAGGTCTGGGGTGTAGCTCAGAGGTAGAATGATTACAAGTGTGGGCCACCAAGTCAGGCTTTTATTAACTCATTTAATCTTCAAAATCCTCTGAGGTAGACAGTATTACTCTCTCCATTTTATATACTGAGCAGAGAAAGTTTAAATGATTTGTTCAGCATCACAAGCTCGTAAGTGATAGAACCGAAATTTGGATTCAGACAATTTTTGAGGGAGTACTAGGGATTGATCCCAGGGGCGTTTTACCTCTGAGCTATACTCTCAGCCCTTTTTAATTTTAAAATTGAAACAGGATCTCATTAAGTTGCTGAAGGTCTTGCTAAATTCCTGAGGCTGGCCTCTAATCTATGATCCTCTTGTCTCAGCCTCCCGAGTGCTGGGATTATGGGGATATAACACCACACCAGGCTCAGATGTGTGTGTGTGTGTGTGTGTGTGTGTGTGTGTGTGTGTTACTGGAGATTGAACCCAGGGTAGCACATGCTAGGCAAATGTTTTATTGTTTTATGACAGATTCTTACACCTTTAAAAATTTTATTTGACCTGTGTGTGGTGGCACATACCTGTAGTCCTAGTACTTGGGAGGCTGAGACAGGAGGATCGCAGGTTTGAGGATAGCCTCAGCAATATGTAGTGAGAGCCTTAGTGACCTTGCAAGACCCTGTTTCTCTCCCCCTCCCCCTTTTTGATGCTGGAGATTGAACGCAGGGGCATTCTATCTTTGAACTATACCCCTAGCCCCCCCCCCCTTTTTTAGTTTTATTTTGAAACAGGATCTCTCTAGGTTGATGAAAGTCTCACTACTTACTAAGGCTGTTGAACCTGCAATCCTCCTGTCTCAGCCTCCTGAGCACTGGGATTACAGGCATGGGCTACCATGCTTGGCTGACCCTGTTTCAAAACAAAAAATAAAATAGGGCTGGGATTGTAGCTCAGAGGTAGAATACTCCTGTGTTGAATCCAAATATCACACACATACACACACACACACACACACACACACACACACACACACACCATATGTATATGTATATGTATATATTTGAGACAAAATCTTGCTCAGGTGCCCAGGCTGGCCTTGAACCTGCTATCCTCCTGCCTCAGCCTCACGAGTAGCTGTTATTACAGGTGTGGACTACTGTGCCTGACTTGGGATAATCATTTTAATCAGCCACCTCGCATATAAGTTTCAGTGACTTGATAGAGGGCTCAGTCTATGGTCTCTGGCCCCTGGAGGGACCGGCCTCAGTCCTGTGAAGCCTGAGAGGCAGGCAGGTCCTTCTGAGGAGGAGGCTGGTGGTGCTATGGTCTGAAGGTCTGTGTACCGACCCGGGTTCCTATGCAGAATTCTAGCCTCCAAGGTGTTGGTTTTGGAATGCGGGGGTCTGGGAGGTATCAGATCGCAGGGTGGAAGCTTTATCAATGGGGTCAGTACCCTTATAAGAGAGAACCCAGAGCCTCGCATGGTAGCCCAGGCCTGTAATCCCAGGATTTGGGAGGCTGAGACAGGCTCTCAGGTTCTGGGCTAGCCTCAGCAACTTAGTGAGGCACTTAGCAGCTTAGCAAGGCCCTGTTTCAAAAACAGACAAATAAATAAATAAATAAATAAATAAATAAATAAATAAATTTCTGGGTGTGGTGGCACACACCCGTATTCCCAGTACTTGGGAGGCTGAGACAGGAGGATTGTAGGTTTGTGGTCAGCCTCAGCAATTTAGTGAGACTCTCAACAACCTAGCAAGACCATGTTTCAAAACAAAAAAGTAAGAAAGGCTGGGGAATGCCTTGAAGGTAGAATACCCCTGGTTTAGTCCCTAGTACAATAAATAAAATAAAATAAAATAAAAGAGAGCTAACTCACTCATACTGCCATATGAAGACAAAGAGAGCCAGAAATGGGCCCCGTCACTGAATCTGCTGGTGCCTGAATCTCGGACTTCTAGTTTCCAGAACTGTGAGAAATTAGCTTCTGTCACTTACTCAAAAGCCACCAGTCTAAGGTTTTGTTGCAGCAAGGACCAAGATGGGCAGGCTCCAGTGTTGCCTTCCTGCCCTAGGCTGCCTGCTCATGCCCGGAGATAACAGTGCTACTGCCCTGAGGCTCACAGAGAGTTGTAGGAAACGGGAGACAGGTAGTAACGTGGGAGAGAGGAGACCTTCAGGGTGCTGAGGCTGACCTCAAACCTGTGATCCCTCTGTCTCAGCCTCCCAGTCCTGGGATTACAGGTGTGCACCCCCACGCCCAGGTGAGAGAAGTCCTTGGAAGTGTCAGCCAGTGGGGACCGGAGTCTTCTCAGCTCACAGGCCGACGCCTTCCCCAGAAGCTTGGAGCTTGTGCGATGTCACAGAAGACTTCGTCTCAGCTGTGATTGTCCCATCCAGACCCGGCCTCTATTGTCCCTCCTGGTGTATCCCACCGCCGCACTGTGCCCTGCCTCCCCGGCTTCTGCCCATTGCTTGGTGGCAGCATCTATTCTTGGTCAGCCCTGAAGCTCCCACTTGGAGCTTTCTAGTCTCAAGCCAGGATTTCTATTTATATATGCTAATTTATAATGACAGCCCAAATTGATATAGCATTTGCTTTGTGTCAAGTTCTTTTAAATGCATAGTCCTGTGTTTCTTCCAACCTGTGCATCAGTCTAGGCAGCTACGAAAACAGACTGCAAGCCGGGTGTGGCGGTGGCACACGCTTGTAATCCCAGCACTTGGGAGGCTGAGGCAGGAGGATCGCAGGTTTGCAGCCAGCCTCAACTCCTTAGTGAGGCCCTCTGCCACTTAGTGAAACCCTGTTTCAAAATAAAGAATAAAAAAAGGGCTGGGGTTGGGGGGGGGTGTAGTTCAAAGGTAGAATGCCCCTTGAGTTCCATTCCTAGTTCTGCAAAAACAAAAACAAAAAACCCAAAAAACCAAACAACAACAACAACAACAAAAAGGATTTGATACTAATGGAGCATCCCCTGCTAGAGCTGGAATATTAGAATATCAGGTGGCTCTTGCGGGCCTCATTGCACTTTAGAAAGGAGGCAGAGGCTAAAAGCACTTGACATTGTCCCATGGACTCACCAGTGAGGCTGGTTTGGTATCGGTCTACCATTGTGCAGCCGTCATGGCTGTGGCTTAAGGGCAGGGAGTCTTCTCAGAGACCCTGATGCCCATGCTGAGTGGGTGATGTACACTGAGCTGTTGGTCCCCTTGGCACTAGTGGTGCCCGGCTGGGGCCACGGTGATTGGAGCTCCCTGCCAGTCACCTCCTAAGGAGACCCCTCCGCTCCCTCTGGTTTGCCTGCAGGTGCTCAGGCAACAGGCTAGAGCCTCGGATCAAGGGGTGGACACTGCCCCTCTGTCCTCTGACATCCACCTGGAGGGCAGGGACAGGGCTCACAGGGGAGACCTTAGGCGCCTGCTCATGACCAAGGGCTCAGGGGTCCTGGAGGCGGAAAGTACTCAAGGCTAAGACTGTGGCTGAGGGAGCAGGCGAGGCTGAGACAGGAGGGCTGCAGGTTCAAGGACAGCCTTAGCAATTTAGCAAGATCTTCAGCAACCTAGTGAGACTGTTTCAAAACAAAAAACAAAAAAGGGCTCGGGATATAGTTTGGAGGTAGAATGTTCCTGGGTTCAATCTCTAGTACCCCCTAATCCTCCAAAAGAGATTGAAGCTGAGGGGCTAGACTGGCAAAAACCTCCCAGGTGCCTTTGGGGGGAAACAGATTCCTTTTCAGGTAAGAAAACTAAAGTCCTTTGATGCTAGTTGTACACCACGATCTCAGGCTGTAACTAAGAAGGAGCGGGGGTCTCGCTGTTGCTCTCCACAGAGATGCCTCCCAACGAGAACAGCAGGCGGCCAGCCTGACCTCTGGGAACTGTGGCAGAACTGGAGATTTATGACCCACATTTTTTTTTTTTTTTGCAGTACTGAGGATGGAACTCAGGGTCACTACTTCTGAGCTACACCCCCAGCCCTATTTTTAATTCCTTATTTTAAAACAGGGTCTCAAAGAGTTGCAAAGGGCCTCACTAAGTAGCTGAGGCTGTCCATGAACTGCGATCCTCCTGTCTCAGCCTCCCAAATGCAGGGATTACAAGCGTGCGCCACCACGCCCGGCTATGACCCACATTTTAGTAGTCTCTTGATTGGATGATTGGAGCTCCCTACATTTTCATGTGCTGGCTAAGTTATTTGGTGTCTGCACAAGGACTCGATGCTATAACTAGAGATCCACGGCCATGTATATGTTGGTGGGAAATCTTAAGTAACTCGATTGACTTTCAGTTGTTGAGAGTATTGATTTTTTTTAAATCGCACTTATGGTTTTAAAGACTCAAAATAGCCTTGCACAATAGAGCAGGGATTGCACTATTAGTTCTTAGCGACTTGTGACATATTCTGCCCTCTACAAAGGCCAGTTACTAAGTCAGTTAGAACTAGGAGCTAGAGTCAAAGATCTCCATTGATATGACCTGGGCACAGTTGATGCTTCTACTCTATCCCATGGGATGGTAACTTTGGGAGATTCTCACATCTCCACAAGGCTCTGGCAGGTTCTCTGTCTATACAAGATGTGTGTCCGGGGAGGTCTGAGCCTCCCTTGCGCTGAATGTGATCTGGAACCTCTGGCCTGTTCTCTTTCCCTAAGGACCTCTGGTCTCAGACACCCCCTGCCCTGCCCGCTTGCATCTCATGGGGAGATAAATCATTCCTCATGTTGTTTAGTGCTTTCCAGTTTCTGGTGTTGCAGATAATATTAAGAATATTCTAACCCCAATAAGTTGTATGAATATAATGCACCAATAAAAAAATTTAAAAAAAAGAATATTCTAGGCCAATCCTGCTTTTATAAATGAAGAATTGAGGCCTTGGCAGGTTGATTATCCAGGAAATCACAACGAGAGTCAGGCCCCATGATAATAAGTCCAGGGTCCTTGCCAGGATGCCAGACTAATCCATTTATGGAGAGGGGATCCAGGCTCCACTAGGTCTGTAGAGAGACGTGCTTATTGAGTTTACCCAGGTGTGTTACTTCTGTGCTGTCTCCATGCGTAGTCCCGGGGTGGGGAGAGAGGACATATTCAAATGAGAGTGTGGGCAAGAAGGCTGTGGAAAGGTGCTCCCTTCTCCTGCCTTCTCCAATTTGGAAACTGGGTCAAGAAACCAAAGCTAACGTAATCAACACAAAAAATAGATTAGCTCCTTATTGGCCTAAGTGGTCCAGCTTAAGAAATGTTTGGGAAAAAAGATTCCAGAGAGACAAGATGATTATGCAATTAAAGTATATATGAATATAATGGTTGTGACCGAATGACTTGACTCTTGGTGGTGACCCTTTGATAAAAGATAGCCATATGTCTTAAAGAAGAAAATCCAGAGCTGGACATAAAGTGGTAAAAAATATATTTTATTCAACTGAGCTCTGTTCAGAATATGGCACAGACAAGAGGGAGTTTATAGCCAAGGAGCAGGGTGGGGATTTGTGGATAGAAATTACTAAGAGGAAAACCAAGGATAAGGAAGGATTGTAGGGAAAAGGTTTTTTTAGCCAATCGACAGACCAGAGTTCCCTAGTCCACTTACTACTCCAGGGAAGGATGCCCAGCCCAGGGACCCACGAGGAGGCTGTAGCTTCCACATCTCCCTTAAGTCCCGGCCAATGAGAAGGCTTCCCAGACTGGTCTACTCCTGGCTATAAAGAAATCGCTCCTTTAGAACATTCCATAGGTTTATAAACACCCAGTTTTGGATGGCAAGGAGCCCTTGTCTAATTAGGAGAATTCACAGGCCAGGAATAATGGAAATCCAGGGAAACTTGAGGAAGAGAAAAATCCACCCCTGGCATACTGGGGCAGCTTGTGTCTAATCAGGCAGGCTGGAACATCACTCAGGTTTCTTCAAGGAGGCTGAAAGCACTGCCTGTGTTATCTCCTTTGTTATGCATCCATTGTAGGGTCAGAGGGAAGAAATTCATGTGCTCCCACAGCCTTAGCAGAGATTATTCTGCAGGCCGAAAGGCCAGTGCCCAGGCTCAGGTGCACGGGAGGTGCACTACAGTGTCCTGGGAGGCTGTCTTGAATCCATTGCTGTCCTAGACTTTTCTCTAAACTATGGGACAGAAGAAGAGAAGCCACCTGATCCCTCTCAATTGCATTTATTATAAAAGAGATGAGTGATGAGATCTAGTTACAAGAAGTTGACTTTTTAAAATATATTTTTATTGGTGCATTGTAGTTAAACATCACAATGGAATACAAGACTTGTGAGGATATACAAGCACACATCATCCAATTAGCCATTATTCAATCCCCATCCTATTCCCTCCCTCTCCCTTGATCCCATGCTTGATTTGGTGATTAACTTTGATATATTTGTTTACAAACATCATGTGTTTTAAAGAGATTCCATCTTCCCGCATCCCATCCCCTCTGATTGGTCACCTTAATTGCTCCTCCATAGGGCCCTTTCTTCAACTAAGTCTCCTACTATTACCCATTTCTTCCTAGTTTTTGCATATTAGGGAAAGCATCTGATTTTTTATTTTCTGTGATATTTCTCTGTGTACACCGCATTGCAAGTTCCAATCCCACTCTTGAAGGCTCCGGCACCAGCCTGGCCACCCGGCAGACTCTGATCCTGACCTCGCTGACTTCAGCACCAGCCTTGCCTCATGGCAGGCTCCAATCCTGGCCTCACTGGCCCCGACACTGGCCTCACCCCTTAGCAGGCTCTGATCCGGGCCTCAGAGGACCCAGCGCCGGCCTTGCCTTACGGCAGGCTCCGGTCCCAGCCTTGGAGGCCCAAGCACTGTCCTTGCCTCACGGTAGGCTCCAATTCTGGACACACTGGTCCTGGCTCTGGCCTCACCCCTTGGCAGGCTTCAATCCCGGCCTCGGAGACCCCAGCACCGGCCTTGCATCGTGGCAGGCTCCGATCCTAGCCTCGCTGGCCCTGGCATCGGCCTCACCCCTTGGCAGGCTTTGATCCCAGCCTTGGACAGAGGCCCTAGCACTGGCCTTGCCTCACAGCAGGCTCCAATCCTGGCCTCACTGGCCTGGGCACTGGCCTAGCCGCCCGGCAGGCTCCTATCCTGGCCTCAGAGTCCCCGGCACCGGCCTTGCTGTACATCGGGCTCTGGTCTCTGTCACTATGAGCAGATTGTCTACAGATGTTCCCTTTTTTCTTTCTTTCTTTCTTTCTTTCTTTCTTTCTTTCTTTCTTTCTTTTTCTTTTTCTTTTTTTTGGTGGCACTGGGGTTGCTGGAAACCCTTCTACCTCTGGGGTACAGTCCTGGAGACCTATCTTCAAAAAAAAAATACATATATATATATCTCGAACCAGCATGATCCTCCTGTCTCTGCCTCCCAACCACAGGAATTACAAGTATACGCCACCATGCCCGGCGTTCTTCCATTTTTTTTTTTAATATGAGAAAGCAGTACATGTCTTTTGCAAAAGCTGGGACCCCAAATACCTAGTGGCAATAAATTTTGTCTTCCCTCCAAAGGCAGAGGTCCACAGCTTCACTTCAGAAAGCAGGCTCTGCTGTTCCATGTGAACCCTGGCCTCCCACTCTGTGCAGAAGAGTGTGGTGGCCATGAGGGCTGATGACTCCCAGAACATGCAGTGTGTAGGCCCATCCCGGCTATGCGGGACTCCCTCTGATACCCCCCAAACCCTTTTGCCACTTAGCATGTTGTCCAGAATTCTCGAGCATGTGTGGCAGGAGCAGTCAGTCTACTTTTGGGGAGATTTCCTCCAAGACTCAAGGTGGACTGGACTGGATCTGTCTGCCCCTCCAAATTCTGGTCACTCCACCACTGCTGCCGCCATTGCCATCTCGGTTCTCTCCTGAGCACCTTTTCCACAGAGTTTGTTTTCCAGAATTCCTGAGCATGTGCGGCAATAGCAGTATACCTTTAAGGACAATTTCTTTAAAATTCTGAGGTGGGTTGGATTGAATTTCTGCCTCTACCAAATACTGACCACTGCTGCTGCTGCCACAGCCATCTCGGTTCTCTTCCGAGCACCTTGTTCACACAGCATGTTGCCCCAAATTTCCGAGCATGTGCGGCGGTAGCCTTCTACATTTGGGGAGATTTCTTCAAATGATCAAGGTGGATTGAATCAGATCTCTGCCTCTCCTGAATAGCGGCTGCCAGTATTGCCTCTGCCTCCACCATCTCAATTCTCTCCCAAGCACTTTTCCCACGCTGCGTGTTGTCCAGAATTCCTGAGCATGTGCAGCAGTAGCATTCTACCTTTGGGGCAATTTCTTCAGAAGATCAAGGTGGGTTGAATCAGATCTCTGCCTCTCCAAAATAATAGCCTCCATCTCTGCTGCCAGCACCAGTGCCGGTGCCACCACTGCCTTCCTCCTGGTTCTCTGCTGAGCTCCTTCCTTACATGATATGATGTCCAGAATTCTTAAGCATGTGTGGCAGGGGCAGTCCCTCTTCGCAGGGATTTTTATTCCAAAAGTTTCAGGTGAGTTGAATAGAATTTGTCTGCATCTCCTGAGTCCTGGCTGCTGCTGCTACCATTTTGACCCCTCTCCAATATATATATAAAATAATAGAAGACAGTATGTGTGTTTTGAAGAGGTTGTGAGATCGAGCACTCAGCAGCAATGAATT
This sequence comes from Muscardinus avellanarius, assembly GCF_963383645.1. NCBI lineage: Eukaryota > Metazoa > Chordata > Mammalia > Rodentia > Gliridae > Muscardinus > Muscardinus avellanarius. Next base: position 60,676,318 of record NC_137801.1, read on the forward strand.
TTATCTCCCTTCCAAGAGTGGAGGCCCACAGCCTCACCACATAGAGCAGGATCTGTTCTGAGTGCACCATGGCCCCCGGCGCAGCTCAGAGGAGTGCAGCAGTCAGGTGCGCCGAGTTACCTGGGACGTGCGGCTCTGCTCTCCGCCTGGCATTGCTCGGCTCCCTCCACCATGTCCGGGTCATTTTTCTTACAAGGTATGTTGTTAAGAGTCCCCAGCATGGGCGGCTGAAGTGGTCTTTTCTCTAATCCCTTCTGGGATGTTCTTCCAAAAATAGTTTTTCTTGCGTGGCGGACGCCTCCTTGTCATCTTGCTTCTAATTCCACCATTATCCACTCTCTCTCCTGTATTCTAGATAGCCCCTGCACAATTTTATACTCTAAGCAATTTCCACCTAATTCCACTGTTATCTACTCTCTCTCCTGTATTCTAGATAGCCCCAGCACAATTTTATACTCTCAGCAATTTCCTAACAGGGCTGAACTACCTCTTGCCTTCCTATGACTTAAGTTATCTGTGATTCCTGGTATTAAAAATACTGGACAGTGAGTTTTGGGTCAGCAAGATGGCAGAATAGGAGAAGTGCCCCTGTACTTATAACCCTCTCCCAATAGCAAAAATAATTCCATAGCCATCCATGAATAAAAATGCTTTGTGAAGTGTTGGGATTCAGGCAGGAGACTGTGAAGCTTCCACTGAGCCCAAATCTACAAGGGTGATTTTGAGAGGGCAGATCTGCACCAGATGTCTAATTCATGGACTGTAGTCTTGGCTCACCCTAGAAATGGCTCTATCCCCTGTGGATTGGCTATAGCCATATTTGGCTTTGAGTCCCTATCAAAACCATCTACCAAATACTCAGGAGGAATTGTGCATAGTACTGCCTTCAGAGACAGACTTGTCTACTGAGGTCCTAGCAGGGGATACTGAAACAACCCTCTAACTTGGTTTCGCCGTCTCTCAGCTTTGGTCCTGGATAATCTTTTTTGAATTAGGAGGCAGAGTGAGACACATCCACCTGAGGCCAGTAGGCAGGCCTGCCAACTTCAGTCCCACAGAGCATTTTTAAATTTCTGATACTGAGGATTGAATATGGGGCTGTTCTACCTCTGAGCTATATACCCAGCCCTCCCATTATTTTTGGAAACAGGGTCTCACTAAGTTGCTGAGGGTCTTTGCTTCACACCTGCGATCCTCCTGTCTTAGCCTTCCGACTACTGGGATTATTGGTGTATGCCACTATGCCCTGCTCCCACAGTGTATTTTGAAATGGTTCTGAGTTTGAGCCCTAGACCTATTCATCTGGGGGCTAAGAACAGTGCTACCCATCCAAGGACCAGCTGGGAGACAAGACTGTCCATGGTTCCAGTGCAGAGCTGATAAACACGGTTCCACAGCAACAATTTCACAGCTGACTCCTTGGATTTCGCTGCAGGTCCCACCACGGCATTCCTCTATCCCCGTAGCAGTGCCCTGGGTCTTGGGAGCAGCCATTACTCCGCTGAGAAGTTGACTTGAAGCCAGGCACGGTGGCACATGCCTGTAGCCCCAGTATTTGTGAAGCTGAGACAAGAGGGTCATAGGTTTGAGGCCAGCCTCAGCAACTTAGTGAGACCCTGTTTCAAAATAAAACATAAACTAGGGCCGAGGATATAACTTGGAGGTAGAATTTGGGTTCAGTCCCCAGTACCACAAAAAAGAAAACTAAAACAATAAAAAAAAAAGTTGACTTAAAACTGAGTCTGGAGTAGGGGACCCCATTTAACTCCTTTTCCCTCTGTGGTTCTAGGAGTTGAACCTAAGGGCACTCTACCTCTGAGCTGTACCCCCCAATCTTATTTTTCATTCTTTAAAAATTTTGAAATAAGGTCTCACTAGGTTGATGAGTCTCACTACTTGCTGAGGCTGTCCTCAAACCTGCAATCCTCCCATCTAAGCCTCCCAAGTACTAGAATTTAAGGTATGCACCACCACAGCCGGCTCATTTAACTCTTTTCTGACCAGCGCAGTTAAGATTGATGCAAATATATCCTCCCATCTCCCACCCCACCCCCTTTTCCGGCCTAGACTAGTTGGAGGAAGAAGTCTACAAAGCTGGATTATTTTTAGCCTTTGAAGCAGCCTGATTCAGCCCGCCGGGCACCCCTTTCTTTGAAATGCGAAGTCCTTTTTGTTCCCCAAGGGTGGGGCACTGGAGTTCTCTAGGGAACTGTCCACCGGATGTGGATGTCCGGCTCTCTGTCAGGGTGTGAGTGGAGCCGGCCCACCCTTGGGAAGGTCTGGAGGAATGTAAGTACCACACTTAGGGCTGTCACGGTTTCACTGTCGGTCCATTTGTTCCCCCAAGAACCCAGGCCAGCTGCTTTCCGTAGGAGGTACCAGCAGAGTGGTACTTTAAGGGACAGACTGATCACTCTGGTGAGCACAGAAATAGCCTTTCTAAGACGGAAAATGCCCCACACTGTGGTTTAGTTTACTTAAAAAAGAAGAGAGAATGTTTCTTTAAAAATTGAGGAAGAAGCCTCCCAGTACTTGGGAGGCTGAGACAGGAGGATCACTGGTTTGTTGTCAGTCTCAGCTACTTAGTGAGGCCTCTGCAACCCAGTGAGACCTTGTTTTAAAATAAAGAATAAGAAATTGGGCTGGGGGTATAGCTTGGGGTAGAATGCCCCTGGGTTTCATCCTGAGTACAGAAAGAAAGAAAGGAAAGAAAGAAAGAAAGAAAGAAAGAAAGAAAGAAAGAAAGAAAGAAAGAAAGAAAGAAAGAGACCCGGGTGTGATGGCGCACGCTTGTAATCCCAGCATTCAGGAGGCTGAGACTGGAGGATCACAGTTTGCGGACAGCCTCAGCTACTTAGTGAGACCCTCTGCAACTTAGTGAGACCCAGTTTCAAAATAAAGAATAAAAAAATAGGGCAGGGGATGTAGCTTGGAGGTCAAATGCCCCTGGATTCCATCCCCAGACCTGAAAAAAATAAAAGAAAGAAAAGAAGGAAACAAAGATAAGTTGAGGAAGAAATATTTCATATGTCTGAAATAAATGAAACAGTGTAGAGTACACTACCACTCCTAGTGTGGATTCCTAACACCCCTCTCTAAGTTTTGGTCCTATTGAGATTTATTTTATTTTGCGGTACTGGGAATGGAACCCAGGGGCATTTGACCTCCGAGCTACCCCCAGCCTTAGTTTTTATTCTTTATTTTGAAAGAGGGTCTCACTGAGTTGCAGAGGGCCTCACTAAGTAGCTGAGGTTGTCTGCGAACTGCCATCCTCCAGTCTCAGCCTCCTGAATGCTGGGATTACAAGCGTGGGCCACCACGCCCGGCAAGTTCTATTTTTAAAGTAAATGTAAAGACTAACCCATTGCACATATTAGCTGAAGTCGCTGTGATCTCTCCATTCCCCAGCCTCATCCCTGGATGGGTAGCTCTCTACTCCATTAGGGTAGTCTCAAAGCAGCAAAAGAAATGAAAACCTGTAAATTAGCTACTTTCCTGGAATCCATCCCTTTAGCTAGGCAGGGTGGTACACGCCTGTAATCCCAGAACCTGGGAGGCTTAAATAGGAGGATAGCAGATGTGAGGCCAACCTCAGCAATTCAGTAAGACCCTGTTTCAAAATAAAGAATAAAAAGGGCTGGGGTTATATCTTGGGGATAGAACCCTGGGTTCAGTTTCTAGTACAAACACAACAAAAAATCAAACCCAAAGCATCCCCTTTTTAAATTTTTTTTTTATTGGTACACTGTATTCATACATCATAATGGGATAAAAACTTTTGTAGACATACATGCACACATCGCCCAGTTAGCCCCTACCCGATCCCTACCCCGTTCCCTCCCCATCCCTCCTTCCCATGCTTGGCTTAGTGGTTGACAATCTAGTATTATAGCAATTTATCCAAAATTAACAATGATAATCTCACATAACAGATTCATTTGTTGGATATCAAGCTTTTGACCACTTAGAGATAATATTTCAATATTTCTTTTTGCTTTCTTTCTTTTTTTATATTTTATGTTATACATTTAATCTGTGTTTGGTGCCCTCCCCCATCATTTTCCCTGCCCCCTCCTGACAATTAATACCCAGGCTAACCTTGCTATATTCGTACCTTTACACCTATTTGGAAGTAGCCCCTCATCAATCAAGTTCAGCCTCCTTCCTCTCCTATTTTTCCATTCAAACTTTGCTGAGATTTCCCTTCCATTATCTGGAGTCCCTCTGGTATCCCCAATGCTCACTCGTTTGAGCATATTAGAGGAAACATATGTCCCTTCTCTTTCTGTGCTTGGCTGATCTCACTTAACATAATGCTTTCCAGCACTTTCCATCTTCTTACGAATGACGTGATTTTGTTCTTCTTTACGGCTGAATAGAATTCCATTGTGTGTATTTCCCATAACTTTGCAAACCATTCATCTGTTGATGGGGGCCTAGGTTGTTTCCAAATTTTGGCTATTACAAATTGTGCTGCTATGAACATAGGTATGCATATGTTACTGTAGTTCTCTGATTTCAGCCTCTTTGGCCAAATACCCAGGAGTGGTATAGCCGGATCGTATGGTGGATCTATTCCCAGTTTTCTAAGGAATCTCCACACTGATCTCCATAGTGGCTGAACTAGTTTGCACTCCCACCAACAGTGCAAAAGAGTTCCTCTTTCCCCACATCCTCGCCAGCAATTGTTGTTGTTTGATTTCTTTATGCTTGCCACTCTGACTGGGGTTAGATGGAATCTCAGCGTAGTTTTGATTTGCATCTCCCTGATGGCTAATGATGAAGAACATCTTTTCATGAATCCATTGGCCATTTGTATCTCTTTTGTAAAGTGTCTATTCAATTTGATTGCCCATTTCTTGATTGGGTTGTTTGTTTTGCTAGTGTAGAGTCTTTTGAGCTCTTTGTATGTTCTGGATATTAGTCCCCTATCAGAGTGGTGGCTGGTAAAGATCTTCTCCCATTCTGTAGGCTTCCTCTTTAGGTTCTTGATGGTTTCCTTTGATGAGAAGAAGCTTTTTAGTTTGATGCCATCCCACTTGTTGATTCTTGCTTTAATTTCCTGAGCCAAAGTATCCCTTTAACTTTACCCCTCTCTTCAGGTCAGCGATGTTCTCATCTTTGCCATCGCCACTGTCAGTTCTTAGGAGACACACCTCTAGCCACTGCAGCCTGCAACAGTTTCCCATCATAGATTGTTGGTCCTGGGATGCGTCTGGAATTGGTGAGGAAATGGGGCCCCTGAGGGGATGAGATGTCTGCATTTTGACAGCTCATATACTCCAGCCCGGGAGCTGGGAAGGAGGGGTGCGACTCTCTCTAGATGCCCAGCCCCCCGGTCTAGATCCTGGCACAGCCGAGGTGCACACTGCCCTCTGCACGCCTGCTTCTGCTGAGGGACAAAGGAGCAGTCAAGACTCTCCTGCAGCCGGCACAAGGTCAGCGCCGTGGACTTCGCCTTAAGCAATGAAAATCTATTAGGACAGGCTTTGTCCTGACACTTAACATAATCAATAAAATATTTCACCTAACTCCCTAAAGACAGGAAAGTTAGCTTGAGAGATTTATTTATTTATTATTTATTAATTTGTGTTACTGGGGATGGAACCTAGGGGCATTCTACCTCTGAGATACACCCCCAGCCCCATTTTATTCCTTTATTTTGAAACAGGGTCTCACTAAGTTACAGAGGGCCTCAGTAAGTTGCTGAGGCTGGCCCTCCCACGAACTGGGCTTACAAGCCTGCACTATCACACCGAGCTAGAGAGCTTGCCTGCCTGCCTGCCTGCCTGCCTCCTTCTTTCCTTCCTCCTTCCCTCTCTCCCTCCCTCTCTCCCTCTTCTCTTCCTTCCTTCCTTTCTTCCTTTCTTTTTTTCTTTCTTTCTTGTACTGGGGATTGAGCCTACAGGCATTTTACTCTGAGCTATATCCCTAGCCCTATTTTTTATTCTTTATCTTGAACCAGAGTCTTACTGAGATGCAGAGAGCCTCAGTAAGTTGCTGAAGCTGGCCATGAACCTGTGATCCTCCTGTCTCAGCCTCCCAAGTATTAAGATTACAGGTGTGGGCCACCACACACAGTTTTGAGAGGTTTAGAACAGTTTGCCGGGCATGGTGGCGCACGCTTGTAATCCCTGTGCTTGAGAGGCAGAAACAGGAGGATCGTGCAGGTTCGAAGCCAGCCATGTCGGTTTAAGAGACCCTGTTTCCAAATTTTTAAAAAATATATAAAATAGGTCTGGGAGTGTAGCCCAGTGGAGGGTTTACAGGAACCCTCACAAACCCCAACCAAAAAAAAAAAAAAGTTCATCTGGAGCAGGTTGTGGTGGGCTAGTTATTCAGGAGGCAGAGACAGGTGGATTGCAAGGTCAAGCCTAGATTGGGTAAATTAGTGAGACCCTATTTAAAAACAAACAAACTGTGGCACATACTTGTAATCGTGGTACTTGGGAGGCTGAGACAGGAGGATCGCAGGTTCAAAGCCAGCCTCAGCCACTTAGTGAGGCTCTCAGCAATTAGCAAGACCCTGCTTTCAAATAAAGAAGATAAAATAGGGCTAGGGGTAGCCCAGAGTTAGAAAGCCCTGGGTTCCAACCCTAGTACCTAACAAAGGTGGTGGGAGGGAAGGTTATCTCAATGGTAGATTGCCTCAGGGTTCCATTTCCAGTACCACAAACAAGACAAAACATAACAAAATAACATATCTTTCCCAAACCAAAAAATGCCCCCCCCCACAACAAAACAGTCAGCTCATTTGTCCAGAGAGTTTTCAAAAGAAAGTGTTGGCTAGAAACAAATAATTCCATTAATTAAAAAAAAGAAAGTGTTGGTTAGGAGATGTGAGTTACACACCCCAAAATATAGAAAGCAAAGGATGGGAACCTTTAATCATTGTTTAGCATTGCCCAATAAGATACCATGAAGCCCTGTAATCCCAGTGCTTGGGAGGCTGAGACGGGAAGATTGCAGGTTCGAGGACAGCCTCAGCAACTCAGTGAGGCTCCCAGAAATTTGGAGAGACCCTGTTTCCAAATAAAAAATAAAATAGGGCTGGGATGTAGCTTGGAGGTTAAGTGCCCCTGGGTTCATCTTAAATCCCAAAATAAATAAATAAATAAATAAATAAGCCATGAGGCTGGTTGCCCTGGGGTGGCACAACCTATTTCTTTACAGAACATCTCCTGTGTGCCAGAACATAGTAAGATTAAATCACATGAAGAAGCAGGGGAGAGTGTATGTTTTGCTCCTGTCTCAGCCTCCCAAGTACTCCTGTGGCTCTAGTTTTCACATTTTTAGCATATGAAAAGTTATAATTTAGCTGGATGTGGTGGCACACACTTGTAACCCCAGTACTTGGGAGGCTGAGACAGGAGGGTTGCAGGTTCAAAGCTAGCTACGGCAACTTAGCAAGGCCCTCTACAACTTAGTGAGACCTTGTTTCAAAATAAAGAATAAAAAATAGGTCTGGGGGTGTAGTTCAGAGGGAGAATGCCCCTGGGTTAAATTCCCAGTACTCCTTTCACAAAACCCATATATATATAAACACACACACATTTGTGTGTGTGTGTGTGTGTGTGTGTGTGTGTGTGTGTGTTACTGGGGAAGGAACCAAGGGTCACTCTACCTCTGAATTATACCCCCAGCCCTATATTTAATTCTCTATTTTGAAACAGGGTCTCACTGAGTTGCAAAGGGGCTCACTAAGTAGCTGAGGCTGTCCATAAACCAAGATCCTCCAGTCTCAGCCTCCTAAATTTACAAGTTTGAGCCACCTGGCTCGGCACAAAACCCATAATGTTTTGATCTGTGACAAGTGTGTAACTAAGTGCTACTCTTGCTTTTGGCCGCTGTTTGTAATCTTAGTTCTCTTACCTCAAAGCCAACCTTTTCTCCCATGACATGCATGTTTCTGAATATTTTCTATGTCATTTTGAAAGTCATTATTAGGGTCAGAGCTAGTCCTTAAAAAAAAAAAAAAAAAAAAAAAAAGATAAAGATGAGAAGATGTAGATGTCTTTTCCTCTTCAGAATTCTGCTCTTCTTGGCCGGTGTGGTGGTGCACACTTGTCATCCCAGCATTTGGGAGGATGAGACAGGAGAATTGTTTTCGTGGACGGCCTCAGCTACTTAGTGAGGCCCTCCCCCAGCTTAGTGAGATACTTTTTCAAAATAAAGAACTAAAAATAGGGTTGGGGGTGTAGCTCGGAGATAGACCACAGCTGGGTTCAATCTCCAGTACCATACACACACAAAAAAGAGTGAAAAATTGGGCTGGGGGTTTATTATTTATTTATTTATTTATTTATTTATGGTGGTACTGGGGCTCCTGGAAGCCCTTCTACCTCCGGGCTACACTCCCAGACCTGTTTTTTATATATTTTTTTTATATTTGGAAGCAGGGTCTCTTAAGCCAGAGAGGCTGACTCCGAACCAGCGCGATCCTCCTGTCTCTGCCTCCCAAGTGCGGGGATTACAAGCGTGCGCCACCACGCCCGTCGTGGGCTGGGGGCTTTAGCTCAGAGGTAGAATGCCAAGGGTTCCATCCCCAGTACTGGAAAAAAAAATCGTGCTCTTCCTCTCAGGTTTATTTTAACTCTAATCCCCCCCCCCCCTGTGTCCCTCTCTTGCTCTCACTCATAATCTGCTGTGGAAGAGGAGGCTGGAGGCCCAGTAAAAGCCTCCTTGCTATATATGGCTAAGGATGTCTACCTGGCGCGGAGGGCGCTTAAGACATCAGCCTGAGCACGTCACCGGTGGCTCCGCGTCCTGATGTGTGTGAGCGGCGTGCGGAGCATCCTGCCTCTGATGGTACTGCGCTTCCCATTTCTGCATGGTGAGTCACCGCCCTCCCACAGGCTGAGTCCTGGTGAATCAACCAGATGAGACAGGACTTGGAGCCAAGGTCCACCTGCCACGCCTCTCCACCCTCTCCACGTTCTCCACACACAGGCAGAGGCGGAGACGCTGCTGCTTCCCCCAGGGTCAAGAACTGACTGCTCACAACAGAGCTGCCAGTACCGACAGAAGCAAGGAGCCAAGCATACACTATGTCATTTTCAGAGGCCGTGTGTGTGTGTGTGCGTGTGTGTGTGTGTGTGTGTGTGTGCGTGTGTGTGTGTGTCTTACTAGGGATTGAGCCCAGGGGCATTCTACCTCCAAGCTACACTCCCAGCTCTATTTTATTTTTATTTTTTATTTTTATTTTTTTGTGGTACTGGGGGTGGAACCCAGAGGCTTTCTAGCTCCAGGCTACACTCCCAGACCTATTTTTATATTTTATTTGGAAACAGGGTCTCACTAAGTTGCTGAGAGCCTCGTTAGGTAGCTGAGGCTGGCTTCCAACCTGTGCAATCAATCCTCCTGTCTCAGCCTCCCAAGTGCGGGGATTACAAATGTGCGCCACCACGCCCGGCCTTTTTTTTTTTTTTTTAATTTTGAAATAGGGTCTTGAGAGATTGCTGAGAGTCTCACTACTTGCTGAGGCTGTCCTCGAACCTGCAAGCTTCCTGTCTCAGCCTCCCAAGTACTGGGATTACAGGCATGCTCTACGATGCCTGGTTAAGTGCCGTATTTTTCTTTTTTAGTTTTTGTGGTGCTGGGGATTGAACATAGGGGAATTCTACCTCCGAGCTACACCCCCGGATCTATTTTTATGTTTTATTTGGAAACAGGTGTTAGGGTCCGAGATGCGCCCCCTTGCCCAAATAACGAAGAACACACCAAGGATGTAACACACAGGCAGAGTTTTATTGTGCTGCAGCTCTTTGGACTGGCTAGCCAGTGGTCGAAGCTCTTTTACAAGCCCACCTGTGGTTTGAGGAACTGTCCGGGTGGCTACCAGGGAGTGCCCTGGCCGAGCCAACGTCCAGCCTCACCAACAGAGAGCGAGTGGTCAGAGTCGCCCCGAGCACACTTCAGGCTCTACATTTATAGCCCCTGGAGGTGTGGTTACACACATCACAGCCCGCCAAAAAGTAGGATACAACCAATCAAATAAAAAGGTAAACAAGTACAACCAATGATTTCAAAAGAAAGCACACACACACTTGAATCACAGCAAATAGTTTTAAAGGACAGCCTTTCTACGTCACCGCCCGCCGAGGAGTGGCTTTCTCTTTCGTGCTTGGTTACTATGGTAACCTTCAGCTCGGCTCATGAGTACCAGGTGTTTTCTTAGATAAGGTTGTGGCGGGCTTGGGACTCCCTTCCAAGAAAAATAGCTTCACTCTCTAAACTACTTTATACTATTTTAAAATATCTCAAACTTTAAAGAAACAACTCCTAGCATCAAGAATTTTGAAAGACAAGTCTATCCTTAAAAATAATTTCTAATAGTAACCTAGGTTTTTAAATTAAAACAACTTTTAACATTAAGGTAGCTGGGGCATAAGCAAGCAGTTTCACAGAAGCCAGAACTCAGGCAGTTATCATAAGCAGGAACTTACAAGTTGTACTTAGACCTAACTTTATATTGGCAAGTGGGGTTGCCGAAGCAGAAACTTGCAGTTTTATTCTAAGTTAATTCTATATCTTCACATTTTAATTTTATAAGGAGAGGGGAATGTCTCCTCACAGCACTCTTACATGTTTTTGTTACTCTCTTACTTCTACAAGGGTCCTACTTTAATTCTAATATCCTACTTTCTTATTTCTAATAGATTCCATATACTAATATTGTCAATATCTTAGATTCCTCTTCCTGCATTCCTTCACAGGGTCTCACTAAATTGCTGAGACTTGCCTCAAACCCGCAATCCTCCTGTCTCGGCCTCCCAAGCACTTGGATTACAGACCTGTGCCACCATGTCCAGCTATATATCATCTTTTGAGATACCTGTGTGCTTAGCCTGGGCTCTCCTGAAGGCAGATCCCGTGAGGAAGGCTTCTATGTGAGGAATGTATTCGTGAGTGAAAGGAAGGAGAAGGTAGACAGTTGTAGAAAGATTTTTTTTTTTTTTTACATCTCATTCATAGTTAGGTTCATGGATGAGGAGCCTAAAACAAAAGACAGATTAACAAAAGCAGAACATACAGATGTATATAATAAAAACTTTCTGTTGCTGGGTGTGATGGTACACATCTGTAATCTCAGCTACTTGAAGGCTAAGGGAGGAGGCTCACAGACTCAAAGCCAGCCTTGGCACCTTAGAACTGTCTCAAAAGAAAAAAGAATGGGCGGGGAGGGTAGAGTCTTGCCTGGCACGTGCTGGGCCCTGGGTTTAGTCCCCAGTACTCCCCCCTCCACATACACATGTACAAAAGTTTCATGTGACTTGGGAGCCTTTAAAAATGAAGACCCAAAGGAACAGGGACTCCTGGGTATTTTTATGCTAAAGTTGATGATGAATAGTCAATTATGGTGAAGGATGAGTAGACAATGGGAATTAAGACCTAATAGTGTGCCAGGCGTGGTGGCACACACCTGTAATCCCAGTACTTGGGAGGCTGAGACAGGAGGATCGCGAGTTGGAAGCCAGCTTCAGCAATTTAGCAGGTGTGGGGAGCCATTGAGGTCTTCCCCTTATCTTTACTAAAAGCATACTTCTGACTGTCCTCCGCCCAGAGTCAACAAGGTTTGAGGCCATGGAAGCTTCAAGGTTTCTAAAGCTAATGATGCTATTGTTCTGTCTGAGCTAAGGCTAGGTTTGTATTGTTTGTGTAACAGGGTATTGTTTGACCTGCCCTGACTTTGGAATTTTTCCCTCCAGGGTAACCTAAAGCTAAAAACTATAAATACCACAAGAGAAGAAGCCCCAGCATCGGCCAGTAGAGATATCGACCCTGGAGTTGACTGGCGATCCTTCCATGCTTAGGAATAAATCATATTTGGAATTGAATTCTTAAGAGTTATATTATTTCATCCTCAATCCTCTCTTCGGAACCCGTACTTTTGCTGGCTGGCTCCGGCAAGCAGGCTCTCAGCAACTTGCCGAGACCCTGTTTCCAAAGAAAAACAATAAAATAGGGCTAGGGGTATAGCTTGGAAATGGAATGCTCCTGGATTCGATCCCCAGCATTTTCTCCCCACTGAGGGAAACATAGCAAGGTCTGTTTGTTGTTTAGATTCTTCCCTGTGTCCCTGCATCTTCAGAGATAAGGACATTTCTTCCCTCCCGGTATAGAAAAGGCACCTCGAGAAAGATTGTCTTTTGACCTGTGTAAGGGGAGGTCAGAACATCCTTTAATGACCAGTTTCAAGGGGGAGGGGAAGGAGAAGTTCAAGGAGACCTTCCTGTTTCTGTTGTTTCTCAAATGCTAGTGCACCATACACCGGGGTCACAGGTCCTCAACTCCGTCACTATGAGTTCAGTGAAGGGATGCATTATTGAGTTAGCTACCACTATGTAGGATCTTCGGAGAAGCTGAAATGTGTCTCAGAGCTGGGTGTGTGCACGTTGGGCATCCCAGTACTTGGGAGGTAGAGACTGGAGGATTGCAGGTTCAAGGCCAGTCTCCGCAACATAATGAGGCCTCCTCAGCAACTTAGCAAGACCCTGTTGTTTTGGTTTGGTTTTGTTTTGTTTTTTTGAGACCAAGCCTCTTTAAAGGTCACAGTGCAGAAAGGAAGTGAGGGTATTTATGTAGCCGGGAGCAAGACCCTGTTTTGAAGAAAAAAAAATAAAATAGGGCTAGGGTGTAGTTCAGAGGTAGAATGCCCCTAGGTTCAATCCCCAGCACACACACCAAAGAGAGAGAGAAAGAGAGAGAGAGAGAGAGAGAGAGAGAGAGAGAGAGAGAGAGAGAGAGAGGAAGAAATGCATCTTGGGACAGATGTTGTGGCACACACCTGCAACCCCAACTACTCAGGAGACTAAGGCAGGAGGATTATAAATTCAAGGCCAGCCTGAGCAGGGAGACCTGTTTCAAATTAAAAATAAGGGCTGGGAGGCAGATGGTGATGTCTTCTCTTAATCTCAGGATTCAGGAGGCCGAGGCAGGAAGAATCACAGGTTGGGGACCTGCTTCAGCAACTTAGCAAGATGTGGCGAGCCGACATTAGAAGATGGTGCCAGCTTCCTGCCTCTGAACTAGAAGATGGCGCCGGCTTCCTGCCTCTGAGCTTGATTGACACATGGCTGTGCAGGAAGCAACTCCATATTTGGAGGCTAAGGTTATGTAATGCATGACGTGGTGGTGGCCTGACGAGCATGAGCCAATGAGTGAGTGAGACGTGGCAGGGAGTGATTGGGAGGGTTAATGTTTATAATCCCCTGCGCAAGGCAGATCTTTGCCAGGCCATGCCATTCTGCCATTCCGCCATTACTAGTATCCTGAATAAACGGCTTGCAAGAAGAGCTTTGTGTCGTGTCTTAATCGCTGGTCGAGGGACGCGACAACTGGTGGCCCGTACGGGGAAGAGAATCAGCTCCCGTGCGTGAAGCTCAGAACTTGCTGTCGTCAGGGAAGGTGCACCGGTAAGTCCCCTGGTAAGTTGGGGGGTCCGCGAAAAATGCGGGTAACCGCTCTCACCTGTGGATAAGGGGAGAGCAAATCAAGTAGAGCTGCGATCAAAGCAGACGCGGGAAAGTAAAAGTAGAGCTGCGATCAAAGCAGACGCGGGAAAGTAAAAGTAGAGCTGCGATCAAAGCAGACGCGGGAAAGTAAAAGTAGAGCTGAGATCAAAGCAGACGCGGGAAAGTAAAAGTAGAGCTGCGGTCAAAGCAGACGCGGGAAAGTGAAAGTAGAACTGCGGTCAAAGCAGACGCGGGAACGCGAAGGTAGAGCCGCGATCAAAGCGGACCATTTTTGAGTTTCATATTGAGCTTAGTTTTGGGATGGGGGCTTTGCAATCTCATCCAATTTTTTTGGCTCTTCAGGAGCTATTTCATTCTAAATCTCATCCAATTTTTTGGGCTCTCCAGGAGCTACTTCATTCTAGAAGTTTAGAAATTAGAAAGTCTACTTTAGAAAAATTTTTAAATGACTGTGACAACGCCGCTCCATGGTTTGCTGTCTCAAGTAACCTGACAGTTCCTAGTTGGGAAAGGCTTGGTCGAGATTTTGAATATGCCGAGCAACAGGGAAGCCTTAATCCCTGTGTTCTACCTATTTGGAAATTGATCAGAGGTTGCTTAGAAGATCAAAAATATCATGATGCTATTAGGGAAGGGCAAACCGCCCTAGAATTACTCAAAGAACAGAAATCTGAAAAGCATAAGTCAGAACGGGCAGTTAGTAAAGCAAAGGAACCTGTCCATTCCTCACTCTATCCGAATTTGTCTGAATTTCAAGGGCCAGACTCCTCTTCTGATTCTTCTGATAAGGAAGAAAGTTCGTTAAAGAAACAAATGGCATATGTGTCAATTCATTCAGCCTCAAAAAAATCCCATTTGCCTAAATTAAATACGGATTTTCCTATGCCCTCAGGACAAGATTATCCTCCTCCTGAGCCACCGCCATCCTTACCATCCTCCACTCAGGGATCTCATAATTCCTTTTGCCCTCAAGTTTGGTCACGTGTTAGAACTGAGCTCCCGTTGGCCTTTCCTATTTTTCAAGATACACAGGGCGCTTGTTTTTATGAACCCCTTGATTTTAAGGTCATTAAGGCATTAGCAGAATCAGTTCGCATGTATGGGGTCACAGCTTCCTTTACATTAGCCCAAGTGGAAGCTCTGGCTAGAAACTGCATGACGCCAGGGGACTGGAATGGATTAACACGAGCGTGCCTCACCCCTGGACAATTTTTGGAATGGAAGGCCTTTAACATAGAATATGCCTCTGATCAGGCTGCTGCTAATGCTCTTGCTGGAAATCCTCAATGGGATCGAGATATGATTTTAGGACAAGGACTACATGCCCAAAACCAAACCCGACTTCCTTTGGAAGTTTATAATCAAATAAATTCTTGTGCTATTAGAGCATGGAAATCCCTTAGAAGCTCAGGGGAATCTGCTGGTAATCTAACCAAAATTATACAAGGACCTACCGAGCCGTTCGCAGATTTTGTAGCTCGTCTCCTTGAAGCTACAAGTAGAATTTTAGGTCCTAATGTGGAGGTGGCAACACCTTTGATTAAACAGTTAGTTTTTGAACAGTGTACATAGAAATGCTGAGCTGCTATCCGATTATGGCAGCTTGCTCAGCTTGGATGTGAATGGAGATACCCTAGTCTCTGTGTTACCAGCGTTCAATATGAAAACTCTACAAAAGCCGCTAACCTGTCTCGGGAGTTGTCAATTTATCTTTTAGGCAACTGGACGGGAAAATTTGAAACCCAGCTAGAGAGATTACGCACTGCCGTGGTCACCATCAACTCGACTCGTGTGGACATTAGTTTGGCCAAAGGACTATCATCTTGGATAACTCGTGCCATGAATCATCTAAAGGAATGGGCTGGATTGGGGACCTTGATGGGATTATTGGTTGTGGCTGTGTTGTTTTGTGTCTGGTGCATTGCTCGTCTTCGCCAAAGTGTTAATCATAATACAGCCATGTTTATACAGGCCTGTGTGGCTATCGAGGCGGGACAATCACCCCAAGCCTGGCTCGCGGCAGCTAAGGCGTAGTGGCTCAGGTTGCAAGGCAAAGCACTGCAGCTGAGGGCACAAGTTTGGTCCTCAGGAAGAGTACGCTTGACTGCACACGGGTTAGGCACCCAAGTACCCGTCCCTAGAAAAAGGTGCCAGTGATTAATAGGGGTCAAACCTCTGCTCTTACCTGTTGCCTATAAAAACAAAAAGGGGGAATTGTGGCGAGCCGCCATTAGAAGATGGTGCCAGCTTCCTGCCTCTGAACTAGAAGATGGCGCCGGCTTCCTGCCTCTGAGCTTGATTGACACATGGCTGTGCAGGAAGCAACTCCATATTTGGAGGCTAAGGTTATGTAACGCATGACGTGGTGGTGGCCTGACGAGCATGAGCCAATGAGTGAGTGAGACGTGGCAGGGAGTGATTGGGAGGGTTAATGTTTATAGTCCCCTGCGCAAGGCAGATCTTTGCCAGGCCATGCCATTCTGCCATTCCGCCATTACTAGTATCCTGAATAAACGGCTTGCAAGAAGAGCTTCGTGTCGTGTCTTAATCGCTGGTCGAGGGACGCGACAGCAAGATCCTATTTCAAAATGGAAAATAAAATAAAATAAAATAGGGCTGAAGTCTAGCTCAGAGGTAGAACTTCCTCCCTGGGTTCAATCCCCAGTACAAAATAAGGAGAGGAGCCTGCTGGGGGTCCCTTCACGTCACAGATATATCTGCACTTGGCTGCTCTACGCAGATATAGTGTAGGTAGAGCCAGGGGCCGACCCTGATGGGCAGTTGAGCATGTAGTGCCCTTACAATGGCTCATGGTATCTTAAGTAACTGCGTGTGTGTGTGTGTGTGTGTGTGTGTGTGTGTGTTACTGGGAATGAAACCCAGGGGCCTTCTACCTCTGGGCTACACTCCCAGACCTATTTTATATTTTATTTGGAAACAGGGTCTCTTAAGCCAGCTGAGGCTGGCTCGGAACCTGCGCGATCCTCCTGTCTCCGCCTCCCAAGCGCTGGGGATTACAAGCATGCGCCACCACGCCCGGCCTCTCTTTTTAAAATTTGAAACAAGATCTCACTGAGTTGTGGAGGGCCTCACTAAGTAGTTGAGGCTACCTGCAAACCTGTGATCCTCCGATCTCAGCCTTCCAAGTACTGGGATTATAAGCATGTGCCACCACTCCCAGCTTTAACTTTTATTTTGAAATAGGGTCTCACTAAGTTGATGAGGCTGTCCTAGAACCTACAATCCTCCCATCTCAGCCTCTCAAGTACTGATATTACAGCCGTGTGCCACCACTCGTGGCCCTACGTCTTTCTTGCCTTCTTTTCTCCCTCTGTGTCCCTGCCTCTGGCCAGCAAGTTCTCCCCATTGTCATTATTTAAGCTCTACTCCCCGCCAACAGCCATCCCTGCCAGCTGCCAAGGCTCACCTTGTCTTCTGAAAACACACCTCTTATCTGTGCAACTCGGCTCCTTGGCTGTGAATCAGTTCTGCCTGACAACAGCTCTGGTCCTGTATTTTATCTTTTCCTGTTCCTCTGCCTTCTCTCCCACCTCCCACAACCCCCAATACTTGGGGTTGAACCCAGGCCCTCACACACACGAGGCAAGAGCTCTACTACTGAGCTGCATCCCCAGGGGCTTCATTACGTGGCCCAGGCTGGCCTTGAACTGCGATTCCCCGCCTCAGCTTCCTGAGTTGATGGGATCACAGGCTGGAGCCACTGCGCCTGGCTGTAAACTCTTGAGCTTGTTTTGTATTTCTTTGTAATTTCCTCAGGGTCAGTCTAGTGTCTTAGATGCTAGATCAATAAATGCTTCCTTTTTTTTTTTTGTTACTGGGGATTGAATTTAGGGGTGTTCAAACCTCTGAGCTATGCCTCCAGCTCTGTTTTATTTTATTTATTTTTTATTTTGAAACAAAGTCTCACTAAATTGCTGAGGGTCTTCATAAGTTGCGGAGGCTGGCTTTGAACCTGTGATTCTCCTGTCTCAGCCTCCCAAGTACTAGGACTCAAGGTGTATGCTACCATACCTGGCAATAAATGCTCCTTGGATCAATCATGAGCTAGACCTGGTGGAGCATGTCTATAATCCCAGTACGTGGGAGATGGAGATAGGAGGATTGCAGGTTTGAGGCCAGTCTTGCAGAGACTTAGGCAAGGCTCACCAACTTCGTGAGACCTTGTTTCAAAAGGGGGGGCATTGGGGGTGTAACTAGAGGTAGAACACACACACACACACACACACACACACACACACACACACACACACACACCGCTCTTGAGAGGCTGGGGAAGGGCACTCTGATGACTGTCCATTGGCTGGTCTTGAGCCTTGTCTTCAATATCCATTTCATGATGAACACTTGGTACCAATGCCCATCTAGTTGCTGGCTTCCATCTTTCTTCCTTCCACAAACATTTATTGAATATCTTTCTTAGCCTGCAGTCATAGACTGCAGCATACACCTCAAGAGACCACCTTGGTTCAAAGTGCAACTCTACTTCTTAGAGGCTGTGTAACCTTGGGCAAATGACACAAGGTCTCTGACCTTCATTTTTCTCGTTTGTGAATTGGGGATAGGAGTGAAAGCACGGGCCTCTTAGGGTGGCCGTGTGGGTGAGATGCCGTAATGCACACGCAGCACCTGAGTGCTCAGAGGAAGAGGATTTGATTCTACCCTTGGGAGCTCACTACCAACAGCCACCGTAGCAGAACTCTGTGATCACACTTGAGCGGCTCCAGAAGATGACTGGATGCTACAGATATATAATTGTTTATATTATCTACAAGAGCTTAGTTAGTATGAAAGTTTATTGGGGAGGTGTCTCGGTCCACATTCTCACTGTAATCCAAAACCCTGACCGCACAAATCAGAAGAAGAAAGATTTATTTGCTCCCAGTTTTTTGGAGATCTCAGAGTTCAGTCCATGCCAGGCCAGGTCTGTGGCGTTCAGGGTATGGTGGTGGGAAGCAGAGCGAGGGAGAGCAAGGCTCATTCCTCAGATCCCTGCACCCCAGTCTGCCACTGGACGGTCCCACCTTTCCAGCCAAGATGACAGATACCAGAATTTGAGAGCAAAGCCTGGTGGGTGGTGGTGCACACCTGTAATCCCAGTACTTGGGAGGCTGAGACAGGGGGATCACAGGTTCAAGGACAGACTCAGGAAGGTAGCAAGACTCCCAGCAATACAGAGAGACCCTGTTTCAAAGAAAAAAATAAAAATAGAGCTGGGGGTGTAGCTCAGAGGTAGCATGCTCCTGGGTTTAATCCCGAGTAGCAAAAAAAAAAAAAAAAAAAAAAAAAAGAATTTGAGAACAGGGCCCAGGCCTTGGGGGAAGTGGGCAGCTGTCTCTTTGTGTCTCTTTGGAGGCCAGGGGAAAGAAATGAAACATCCAAGAGCTGAGAGGGATGGTCTCTGGGCCCTTCTGCCTAATGATGTGTGTGTTCAGAAAGACTCAGATGAGCCTCTGGGAATGGGCAGATCCTCAAAAATCCAAGGTCCTGACCATGGATTCCTCCAGCTGGGCTCTGGGGGATGGAGCATCCCCAGGGCTGGGAAGGAGGGGCGTGGGGATTTGGCGTTAAAGTCGGCTTGAGCAAACAGCTCCTTGTTCGCTTTGACCCTCTGTGAAAGAGAATCAGTTCAGGGCAGGCCCTAAGGAAGTTCCTGGCAGCTCTGTTTATAGCAGCAAGGATTTAGAAATATCTGATGATTGGTTAGATAAAGTATGGTTTAGCCAAACACTGGAATTCTATTTGGCTATTAAAAATTATGTCATGGGCCGGGCGTGGTGGCGCGCGCCTGTAACCCAGCATCCAGTAGGCTGAGACAGGAGGATCACAGGCTCCAGGCTAGTCTCATCTACTTAGTGAGGTCCTCTGCAACTTAGTGAGACCCTATTTCAAAATAAAAGAATAAAATAGGGCTGGAGATGGAGATGTAGCTCGGAGGTAGAACGCCCCTGGGTTCCACCCTCAGCACCACAAAAAAAGGAGCAGTACTTTGAAGGCTGAGATGAGACAGGAGGACCACAGATTCTAGTCCAGCCTCAGTCAGTAATTTAGCAAGACCCCAGCAATTCAGCATAAACCTGCTTTTTTTTTTTTTTTAAAAGGTAGCTCAGAGGTAACAACCCTCAGTACAAATCAATCTACAACTCTCATCATACTCTTTCCCTGTCCCCAAAGGTGATTGTAAGAAGCTGTGCTGCTCTGGGCAGCTCAACTCAGCCAGTCGTTATTTTACTGCTGCCTTTGTGCCTGGCACAGGAGTAAGAGTTGGGGAGCAATAGTTACCCTGACAAGGCTCTTTCCTCAAGAAAGGATCCACTCCAGCTGGGCATGATGGCACACGTCTGTAATTCCAGTACTTGGGAGGCTGAGACAGGAAGATCACAGGTTGGAGGCCAGCCTCAGCAACTCAGTGAGACCTTGTTTCACAATGAAACACAAAATAGGGCTGGGGGTGTAGCTCAGAGATAGAATGCCCCTGGATACCAGAAAAAAAAAAAAAAAAAAAAGGTGGTTCTGGGCGTGGTGGCTACCAAAAAAAAAAAAAAATTAAAAACACAAAACTGCAGAGATTCTCAATAACAAAAAACTATAAAAGGGCTGGGGTTTGGATATGGTGGTACACACCTGTAATCCTAGTACTTGGGATGCTGAGACAGGAGTATCATGCAGGTTCAAAGCCAGCCTCAGCTACTTAGTGAGGCTCTCAGCAACTTAGTGAGACCCTGTTTCTAAATAAAATATAAAATAGGTCTGGGAGTATAGAAAAGAGGTAGAAAGCCTCTGGGTTCCACCCCCAGTACCACACACACACACACACACACACACACACACACACACACACAAAAGGCGAGAGGACGTATGTATGTACGTATGTATGTATTTTGTGGTACTGAGGACGGAACCCAAGGGCCTTTTACCTCCAGCTATACCCGTAGCTCTATTTCATTTTTATTTTGAAGCAAGTTCTTACAAAATTTCTAAGAGCCTCACTAGTTGCTAAGGCTGTCTTTGAATCTACAATCCTCCTGCCTCAGCCTTCTAAGTGATTACAGGTATGTACCATCACACTTGACTTTATTATTTTTTAAATTTATTTACGCAATACTGGGGATTGAACATGGGGGCTCTCTACCACGAGCTACCCCCAGCCTCCCCTCTTCTTTTTTTCTTGTGGTTTTGGGGATTGAACCCAGGGACATTCTACCTTTGAGTTATACCCCAACCCCATCCCTATTTTATTTTTTGTTTGGAAGCAGGATTTTATTAAGTTTGTTGAGAGCCTTGCTAAGTTGCTGAGGCTGGTTTTGAACCTGTGATCCTCCTGTTTCAGCCTCCCAAGTACTAGGATTACAGGTGTGTACCACCATATCCAAACCCCAGCCCTTTTATAATTTTTTGTTATTGAGAATCTCTGCAGTTTTGTGTTTTTAATTTTTTTTTTGTTTTGGTACTGGGAATTGAACCCAGGGGCATTTTACTTCCAAACTACATCCTCAGTACTCTTTTAATTTTGGAACAGGGTCTTGCTCCTTTGTTAAGGCTGTTCCTGAACCTGTGATCCTTCTGTCTCAGCCTTCTAAGTAATGGGATTACAGGCATGTGCCACCATGCCTGGTTTCTGTTTTTATTTGGAGACAGGAGCTTAGTAAGTTGCCCAGGCTGGCTTCGAACTTGAGATCCATCCATCCTTCCTTCCTTCCTTCCATCCTTCCTTCCTTCCTTCCTTCCTTCCTTCCTTCCTTCCTTCCTTCCTTCTTTCCTTCCATGAGGATTAAACCCAGGAAGATTCTACCTCAGAGCTACACCACCAGCCCTTTTTATTATTTATTTATTTATTTATTTATTTATTTATTTATTTTGTAGTACTGGGAATAAAACCCAGGGGCATTCTACCCCCGAGATATACTCCCATCCCTATTTTTTTATTCTTTATTTTGAAACCGGGTCTCACTGAGTTGCAGAGGGCCTCACTAAGTAGCTGAGGCCGTCCGCGAACCGTGATCCTCCAGGTCTCAGCCTCCTGAATGCTGGGATTACAAGCGTGTGCCACCGCGCCCGGCTTCTCATGGATGTTTTAATTTGCAATTTCCTAATGACACATGGTATTAAACATCTTTTCTTTCTTTTCTTTTTTTGCGGTATTGGGGATGAAAGTCAGGGCCGTTCTACCTCCGAGCTATGCTCCCAGCCCTATTTTTTTATTCTTTACTTTGAAACAGGGTCTCACTGAATTGCGGAGGGCCTCACTAAGTAGTACTGAGGCTGTCTGCGAACCACTATCCTCCTATCTCAGCCTCCCAAATGCAGGGATTACAAACTTGCGCCACCGCGCCTGGCTCATCATCTTTTCATATTCCATCTTACATAGTCTTGTTGAGATGTCATCGGCTTATTGTTGAGGTTTTTTTTTTTTTTTTTTTTTTTTGGTGGTACTGGGGTGGAACCCAGGGGCTTTCTACCTCCGGGCTATACTCCCAGACCTATTTTATACTTTATTTGGAAACAGGGTCTCACTAAGTTGCTGAGAGCCTCACTAAGTAGCTGAGGCTGGCTTCGAACCCGTGTGATCCTCCTGTCTCAGCCTCCCAAGTGCGGGGATTACAAGCATGTACCACCACGCCCGGCCTGTTGAGTTTTTTTGATTGTTTGTTTGTTTTGTTTTGATGCTGGGGATGGAACCCAGGGGCTTTCTATCTCTGAGCTATATTCCCCAGTCCTATCTAATTTTTTATTTAACTTTTAAATTTGGAGCTTGTGCGTCATCCTTGTACAGGGGCCATGCTAATCTATTCGGTATGATTCCAATTTTAGTGTATGTGCTGCCAAAGCGATCACTTTTATTTTATTTTTGAAACAGGGTCTCCCTACGTCGCTGAAGGCCCTTGCTAAGTCAGGAGGCTGGCTGTGAACTGGTGGTCCTCCTGCCTCAGCCTCTCCATCAAGGCGTGCAGCCACCACGCCTGGCTTGTCGCTGAGTTTTAAGAGTTCTTTGTATATGTTGAATAATAGTCCTTTATCAGATTCGTCTCTTGCAAATGACTCTTCCCAGTCTGTGTCTCGTCTTCTCTTTCTTTGGGAAACTTTCAGGTTTTACTTTTTTTCTCTTAAATAGCATGCAGTACATTTTCTGGTAGCCTTCCAGTGCATCCGAAGCGTACACATGAACCAGGGTCTATCAGCAATACGATTGCTTTTATGAAGGTTCCTAGGGAAAATCAAAGATTTCCTCCAAGCCAAGAGCTCCAACAGGAGAGAGCAATAGGTGCGGGGCCTGCCTCCCACTGCAGGTAACGAACTTCTTAACAGCTGGTGTGTGGTTATGACTGTGCCCGGTATTCAGGGTTTAATGACTATATTACACATTTATATGTCTGATAGGGGTTGGATAAACAGGACAGCCTCTGCTTCCCTCTGCAGAACGCCAAATGAATTGGTTTCCCTTTGGCTAAAAGAAAAAACTGGAGTCAGCTGTCTCAGCTGGAGAAAGCAAAGAGATGACAGAAAGAAAGAAAGAAAAAGGGAGAGGGATATACTTGGGGCCAGAAAAAGACATTTGGAACACAGAGGTGAAACTTTTTTGGCTTATGGGCTTCTGTGGCTCTATCAGAGCCTATTAGGTGGAGGCTCCACACTTACGGTCCAGTACCCTGGGGTCCCAGATAGCCCCAACCATAAACTGTCTCCTCCTCCTCCTCTTCTTCCTCCTCCTCCTCCTCCTCCTCCTCCACCCCCTCCTCCTCCCCTCCTCCCTCCCTCTTCCTCCTCCTCTTTTCCTTATCCTCCTCCTCCTTCTCCTCCTCCTCCTCCTCCTAGTCCTCCTCCTAGTCCTCCTCCTCCTAATCTTTCCTCCTCCTCCTCCTCCTCCTCTTCTCCTTCTTCTCCTTCTCCTTCTCCTCCTCCTCCTCCTCCTCCTCCTCCTCCTCCTCCTCCTCCTCCTCCTCCTCCTTCTTCTTCTTCTTCTTCTTCTTCTTCTTCTTCTTCTTCTTCACTGGGCATTGAACCTAGGGGCATTCTACCTCTGAGCTATGCACCCAGACAGGTTTTATTTTTTATTTGGAACAGGGTCTCTCTAAGTCTCTGAGGGTCTCACTAGGTTGCTGAGGCTGGTCTGGAATCTGAGATCTTCCTGTCTCAGCCTCCCAAGTACTAAGATTATTTGGAATGTTCCACCATGCCAAACTAAGGTCTTTTACATATATTATGTTAAATTATCTTAGAAGCAACACTATAATGTAATGTATAATGTTATCTATAGCAGCCAGGGATCCAGACACTGAGCAATGGAAGACAGAGCTGGAGGGGCAAAGGGAGACGACCCACAGAAGTGTTTAGAGATTGCGATAAACACATCCGGAAATGCCATAAAAAAGAAAGTATCTAAATAAACTGCGATATGATCATGTCAGGAATGTCATGCAGCAGTGAAAAATATGGAGCCGGGTAAGGTGGCACACACTCGTGATCTCAGCATTCGGGAGGCTGAGGCAGGAGGACCACGGTTTGAGGACAGCCTCAGCTACTCAGATCCTTTGCATCTCAGCGAGACCCTGTTTCAAAATAAAGAATAAAAACTAGGGCTGGGGGTGTAGCTCGGAGGAAGATGCCCCTGGGTTCCATCCCCAGTACCGCAAAAACAAAAACAAAAACAAAAACCAACAAAAAAAACCTGGAATAGTCAGTAAGTACTAATGTGGATAGATTGCTGAGACCTGTTGATAGTTGAATGTGGAATCAAATGTTAGAAAATGACTAGACTAGGATACCATGTATAACACACATACGCTCCCGCGAATCTATTTTATTATTACTAATTGTTTTGTGGGACTGGGATAGAACCCACTACCACTGAGCTACTTTCCCGATTCTAGTTTGTTAAGTCCACCTAAGACGTTTGCCCCCCAACATCAGAATGGACCCCGCTGGGCTACCCCAGCCGCCGACCCCTGCCGCTGCCCTCTGGGCTACCTCTGGGCTGCTTTGCTTGGTGGCTCAAGTAGGACTTTTGGAAAACACACGCCCTCTATGGGGACCCGGCCTTGGGCCACCTTTGCACTTTCTGCAGAGGGCATCTGCCACTGGGTAGTAAAAAGTGGAGGGTGGGGGACAGGACAGGAGGGGTGCGTGGGTGGGGGAAGCAGGAGGGCACCAAAGCCCAGGGGCCACGTCTGGGTGGGCTCGGCCCCAGGTCTGGCTTCAGTGTTGTGCGAAGCCCATCGGTCGGTCTTGAGGGGGGGGTGGCTTGCATGTCCTGTGATTGCTGAGGGGGCTTCGAATTCCCTAGTCTTCGCTGCCTCCCCTGGACATCCAGTGCACTGGATTTTATCCGAGCCAGCAGCAGGCTCGCCTCCTCTGCAAGGTGGACGGCCAGGCTGAAGCCTCTGGGGCCCCGCCATAGGCAGGGCGGGCAGCTGAGGTCTCGGCTGGGCCGGGTGGGGGGAGCGGGACAGCGTGAGCCCCTCACCGGGCGCTCTAGCTCAGGTGGTGGTGGAGCACCTTTCTGCGTGTTCCAAAGCAAGGGCAGCCATGTCCTGCGGTTTGGTAGCGCAGGGCCGCCCTGTCCCTTGCCACCTTCCCCGGGCCCCGGGGAAGGCCACGTGGAGAGAAGGACCCGGGTGGGAGGCAGAACAGGGGACAGGACTGTGGCCTCAGATGCCCGCTGCTCTGCTCCACGCCCTTCTCGGGCTTGCACTGTTTTTGGGAAGGCTGAAAATAAACACTTCTGTAATACTGACTTGTAATTTACACTTCCTTGGCAAATTATTCAAACTGCAGCCACAGCCGCTTAAAGAAGGGCTTGACGCAAGCCTTTTTTCAGCAGGCACTTGCATTCTAACTCAAAATGTTCCGGTGTAAAAGCAAGGAGGGGCCGAGCGGGGCTTCTGTTTCATCTGGGGCCCTGGGCCAGAACTCTCCACCAGCATCTCAACCACAAACTCCGGCTATTTTTTTTTTTTGGTGGTGCTGGGGATGGAACCCAGGGGGGCATTCTACCTCTGAGCTACACCCCCAGCCCTTTTATTTTTTATTTTGTGACAGGGTCTCACCAAGTTGCTAAGGCTGGCCTCAAACCTATGCTCCTCCTGTCTCAGCCTCCTAAGTATTAGAATTACAGGTGTGCGCTTCCACGCCCAGCTAAATTCAGGCTTTAGAAACCCTAGAACTGCTGGGAACTTTTCTTTTTCTTTTTTCTTTTTTTTGGTGGTACTGAGGGCGGAACCAGAGGCTTTCTACCTCCGGGCTATACTCCCAGACCTATTTTATATTTTATTTGGAAACAGGGTGTCACTAAAAAAACTGGGTCATCAGTCCTTCAGAGTCTCACATTTTCCATCTGGATGGTAGTTCTTGTTACTGTCTTGAAACTATTTCTCCATCCTGTTTACCATCCTTAAGGTGCGAAGTGGTGAGCCAAGCGTGGCTCAGGCCTCTAATCCCAGTACTTGGGAGGCTGAGACAGGAAGACTGCAAGTTTGAGGTCAGCCTCAGCAAGCTAGTGAGACCCTGTTTTTTGTTTGCTTGTTTGTTTGTTTAATGGCTGGAGGTGTCGCCATTAAACAAGGGTCAGGCACTCTTGTTTTCATTCCCATTTTTGGTTGTCACAGCTGGGCCTTGGGATTCTACTGGCATTTGGTGTGCGGAGGCCAGAGATACTGCTAAGCACCCTATAATGCACAGGACGCTGCTTACGAGAAAGAATTATACATCCCCAAATGTCAACAGGGCTGAGGTTGAGAAACCTTCACTGGGAGATTTGATTAGATTCGAATTCCTTTTTTTTTTTTTTTTTTTTTTTTGTGGTACCGGAGATTGAGCCGAGGGGCATTCTACCTCTGAGCTACACCCCCAGCCCTATTATTTTTCTTTTAATTTGGGAACAGGGTCTTGCTAGGTTTCTGAGAGTCTTGCTATGCTGTTGAGGTTGTCTTCGAACCCAGGGTCGTGGGTTATAAGTGTGCGCTGCTGTGCCCAGCTCCGGTTCCTTTTGTGAGGATGGTGGGCAGGTGGCATGTGCCCTTCCTGTTATGTCACCTCAGGAAGACACTGTGCCAGAGGAAAGGCGATGCTGGGGCTCATCAGGGGATTCAGGAGCGCTGGGGACACATCTCTTGTAAAGTGAGCCGCACGGGGACACGCAGAGCACAAGGGAATGAATGCCCCGAGTCAACAGGACGGGACTGGCTGGCAAACACGGGCATGCGCCGGCCTGCCTTTCTCTCTCTCTTTCTTCCTTCCTTCCTTCCTTCCTTCCTTCCTTCCTTCCTTCCTTCCTCTCTCTCTCTCTCTCTCTCTCTCTCTCTCTCTTTCTTTCTTTTCTTTCTTTTTCTTTTGTACTGGGAATTAAACCCAGAGACATCCTACCTACACTCCCAGCCCTATTTTATCTCTTATTTTGAAACAGGGTCTCACTAAGTTGCAGAAGGCCTCACTAAGTTTCTGAAGCTGGCCTTGAACCTACTATTCTCCTGTCTCAGCCTCTCAAGTACAGGGATTATGGGTATGTGCCACTGAGCCCAGCTCCCCATTGATTTTTTTTTTTTTTTTTTTTTTTTGCAGTACTGGGGATTGAACCCAGGGACATTCTTCCTGTGAGCTACATTCCCAGCCAAATTTTTTATTCTTATTTCAGGGTCTCACTGAGTTGCAAAGGGCCTCACTACGTAGCTGAGGCTGTCTGTGAACTGCAATATTCCTGTCTCAGCCTCCCAAATGCTAGGATTACAAGCGTGCGCCACCATGCCTGGCTCTTTAATTGATTTTCTTTTGCTTTATTTTTCAAATGGTTCAAGTTACATTGGCATGTAATTTAATAAGCCACATGATTTTCCTAGACTTGCAGGACAGCAATATCTTTATCTCTACTCACTTTTTCCTTTTCAGGAGATAAACTTTTATATCCCTCCCTTCCTCCATCTCTCCTTCCTCCTTCCTTCCTTCCTTCCTTTTTTTTTTTTTTTTTTTTTAGGTTTGGGAATGGAACTCAGGGGCATTTGGCCTCCGAGCTATACCCCCTGCCCAATTATTCTTTATTTTGAAATTGGGTCTCACTGAGTTGCAGAGGGCCTCACTAAGTAGCTGAGGCTGTCCACGAACCGCGATCCTCCAGGTCTCAGCCTCCTGAATGCTGGGATTACAAGCGTGCACCACCATGCTCGGCTTATCTCTCCTTTCTTATACTGGAGACCGAACCCAGAAGCACTCTACCTCTGCGCTACACCCAACCCTGTTTTATTTTTTATTTTGGAATAGGGTCTCCCTAAGTTGCTGAGGCTGGTTATGAACCTGTGACCTTCCTGTCTCAGTCTCCCAAG
This sequence comes from Muscardinus avellanarius, assembly GCF_963383645.1. Taxonomy (NCBI): domain Eukaryota; kingdom Metazoa; phylum Chordata; class Mammalia; order Rodentia; family Gliridae; genus Muscardinus; species Muscardinus avellanarius. The sequence continues at coordinate 60,704,120 of NC_137801.1, forward strand.
TACTGGGATTACAGGTGTGCACCACCATGCGTGGCTTTTTTTTCTTTCTTTCTTTGACAGATGACCTGCGGCTGCAGTTTCTGCCTTGAAGCTGACTGACCGTGGACTGAACCTTTGAAACCATGAGCTAAGTACTTTTCATCCTCTCAGTTGTGCTTGTCTGGTATTTTGGTCACAGAGATAGAAAAGATGATTGAGATGATTGAATTTTTTAAACAAATGAGGAACCTGGGGTTCATGAGGAATGAGTAATCTGCTGGGGACCAGAGACCTAAATAGCAACAGAGCCTGGGCTCGAGTCTTCAAGCTTACATCATGTTGCCGTAAAAATATCCAGTAGAAACGCTGGAGTAGCAGGGGCAGGGCGGCTTTGGGGCCGGGAGGCTGCCGGGGGCTCTGCCTCACGTCATCTCCCCTCCTTCCTGCCTTTGAGCTCGATGCTGAGCAGGTCCAGCCCCAGGACCACACTTTGTGTGTATGCGTATGACACTGGGAATGACCCAGGGACGTTCTACCTCTGAGCTACATCCCCAGACATCTTTCTTTTTCTTTTAAATAAAGTCTCACTATGTTGTTGAGTGAGAACCTGCGATCCTCTTGTTTCAGCCCCCTAAGTCCTGAGAATAGAGGTTTGTGCCACTGTGCCCTACCCAGGGCCACTCTTACTGATCCTATAGGAAAAAAAAAAAAAAAGATCTGGGAGGTTTTTGGGTGATGGAGAGTGAGCTTCTCCCCCTCCTCCTCCTCCTCCTTCTCCTCCTCCTCCTCATCCTTTGTACTGGGGATGGAACCCAGGGCCATTCTACCTCCGAGCTATACTCTATCTATCTATCTATCTATCTATCTATCTATCTATCTATCTATCTATCTATCGTACTGGGGTTCCTGGAAGCCCTTCTTCCTCTGGGCTACACTCCCAGACCTATTTTATATTTTTTTTACTTGGAAACAGGGTCTCTTAAGCTAGCGCAGCTGGCTTAGAACCTGCGTGATCCTCCTGTCTCTGCCTCCCAAGCGCGGGGATTACAAGCGTGCGCCACCACGCCCGGCTTTTATTCTTTATTTTGAAACAGGGTCTCACTAAGTTGCAGAAGTCCTCACTAAGTAGCTGAGGCTAGTCATGGACTGCGATCCTCCCATCTCAGCCTCTCAATTGCTGGGATTACAAGCGCGTGCCACCATGCCTGGCTCTTTGAAATGGCACTCAGAGCCCCAGGAGCCTGGCTGATGAGGAAGAACAGGTTACTTGAGGCTGTGGCTGAGCCTTGGAGACTGTTTTTCATTTCAAAGTTCCTGGCTGTGTTTACACCTACCAAGTGACTTAAGTTTTTTCACAGCAGCATTGCCTCCTTATTTCTGGACCTATTTACCCCCAGACATACAAACTTCCCCACAGCTGGGCTGGAAGATGGCAACGGGGGCACTAGTACATGGGAGGATCACAAGTTTGAGGTCAGCCTCAGCAACTTAGTGAGACTTTAAATAAGAAATAAAAAGAGCTGGAGGTGTAGCTCTGTTATGGCCTCTCATGCAGATCTTGAGAAAGCTGGATCAGGGGACCCGCCAAGGCACAGATCCCCCATGAAGTATGTTTAGCATTCTCTTCTTTAAAAAATTATTTTAGGATTATTTGGATCAATATGTATAATTTGAATTTTATGTATAAGCATTATAACTAAAACTGATGGGCAGCGGCTTATGAGAGAATCAGGCAGCAAACATTTTTTTTCCCCCAGGATAAAGTTTGGGCCAAAGATTAAGCTCAAACTGACCTTAGTTTGGGCCAATGTATAAGATTAAGTTCAAGCTGGCTTTGTGATGAGACAAAGCATACTTTCTATGATTATTTAAATGCCTGGCACCCTGCCCTGGAGTCTGTAAAAAACTTTTTCTGTCCTTGAAGTTCCTGTTTACATGACTATAAAGACTATAACAAATCCTAAAAAAAAAAAAAAAAAAGAATAAGAGTAAGAGTAGGAGTAAAAAAGAAGTAAGAAAGGAGTAAGAAAGAAGTAAGAGAGAAGCTGGAGAAGCTTCCATCAGAATAAAGTTCGAGAAGCTGCCATCTGGTCTCGTGTGTCAGTGTCTTCTCTCTCACGACCTCGACTCTCCTCTCACCAACACACGGACCTCGACTCTTGCTAGGGCTGGACCCCAGCATAGATCAGAGATAGAAAGCTCATGGGTTCAATCCCTAGTTCCAAAAAGAAAGAAAGAAAGAAAGAAAGAAAGAAAGAAAGAAAGAAAGAAAGAAAGAAAACAAAAGCTGGGCAGGAAGCCAAGACGTAGTTTAGGGTGTATCTTCAGAGGTAAGGAGGGTCTGGGAGCTGGAAGCCATGTAGGCAGCAATCTGAAGAGGTTTAAGCCATATTTCTCCCTCCCTCTCTTTCTCTCTCTCCCTTTCTCATGGTTATAATGGCGCTGTGGGCTCTTTTCCTCAATTCATCTAAGATTTGTCGAATTGGGAAATTAAAGCTAACAGTTCCATTGCAGCTTCAACAATTCTTCCTTATACAATCAGTTGGAAATAGAAAGGAAAAAGAAGAAAAGCAGCGTGCCCGGCGGCCACACTGGAGAGCCCCCAGAAGGAACTCTGCCCCCTCCATCCTTGGACTTTAAATACAGGTTTTGTATTGGTATGTTCTTATCAGTGTTACCAGAGCAAAGGGTTAGAAAGTTATTTCTTGCTAGGTGGTGCCTCTTTGTCTCCAGATAATGCATGTCCTAAGTGCAGGGGTCATAATCTAACTTGCTTTTATCTCTGTTGTGTTGGGCTGTCTTGGTTGCCCATCAACTATGGGTGCTTTGAAGCAGCGCGTGGAGTTAACCTTTCTAGACCCCAGGGAACAGGAAGGAAATAGAGGCAGAAATGACAGCCAGTGCAGCTGTGTGCCATCTCTAAGAGCAAGGGCATACGGCTTTTGCTATCTTTACACCTCTAGAATGCACCAGGCAGAGTCACTGTGATCTTAGGGTGTTCAGTTGTCTCTGCATATTTTTAAGGCTCAAGGTTTTACTATGGGTAAATATTAGGATGAAGGGCAGGGAGGGGGTAGCTCTGTAGTATAACAGCTATCGCTCTTCTCTGCCCGAGTGCCTACACAGCAACCAGACTCTGACTTCCTTTTGCATTTTTTTTGAAAATCAATACTGGAGCAATTTTTCAATACCAGCACATCTTCCTTCCTTCCTTCTCTTCTGCTTAAAAGCTCTCCATTCTTAATTTACTATGGTCATTAACAGTTACTAAGCACTTATTAGAAAATCAAAAATTTTGAGCCAGGTATAGTGGCGCTCACTTTTAATTCCAGTACTTAGGAGGCTGAGATAGGAGGATTGCAGGTCTGCGGCCAGTCTCAGCAAGTTAGTGAAGCCCTCAACAACTTCGTGAGACTCTTTCCAAAATAAAAAAATAAGCATGTATGCCTCTACCATCTTGTACCCCATTAAGATGTGTGATTACAATGCACCAATAAAAATTTTTTAAAAAGAAAATAAAAAATGAAGTAGGACTGGGGGTATAGCTCAGAGGTAGAACTTCACCCCTAAACTCAATCCCTAATACCGCACGAAGAACCACGAAACTTTATAAAGAGTTTAGAAGAAGAGAGGGCATATTCTCAGTAAGACGTACATCATTTACTTTCCAAAAGACAGGGAATATTGTGTTTGGTGCTACGTGGTTTAAGCGATGACTCTAAGGGCTGTAGATTTTACCAAAATCATGCAGCCAGGATGTGGCCAGCTCCATTCGGATTCGGAAGTTCTGGTAGCTTCAAAAAGCACCGAGCGGCCTGAGTACCTCTGCTTCACTCAGAGTGCGCGTCAGGGGCCACTGCAGCTGCACGACGAGTATGGGTTCTCCCCTGAGTGAAAAGGAAGACATCGAGCTGTGTGGATGGGCGCAAATACTTTACAGCCACTTGCCTGAATAGGGTGGACGATTTTAGGAAGAACCGTGGCCCCAGGCAGAGGGAAGGCACCAGAGACCGGCTCTCTGACTGGTCCTGGATTGGGCCACAGGTTGGGGTGATGTCTGATCGGCAAATACCACCCCTAAGCGTAACAGAAGCTTGCTTCTGGAATGTTGTCATGTCTGTCTCAGATACACTTCTCTTCCTCTTCTTCCTCTTTTTCTTCAGATTGGCCTCAGGAACATTCTAATTTGGAGCTACATCCCTAGCTCTTTTTATTTTAATTAATTAACTTTTTATTTATTTTGTAGTCCTGGGGATTGAAGCCCCCTAGGGTCATTCTGCCTCTGAGCTACACCCCCAGCCCAATTTTATTTTTATTTTGAAACGGGGTCTCACTAGGTTGATACGAGTTTTACTGCTTTTCGAGGCTGTCCTCGAACCTGCGATCCTTCTGTCTCCGCCTCCCAAGTATTGGGATTACAAGCATGCGCCGCCACGCCTGACTTATTTTATATTTAAATATTTTTAACCCGAGTGTGGCGGCGCACGCTTGTAATTCCCGCGCTTGGGAGACAGAGACAGGAGGATCGCGCAGGTTCGAAGCCAGCCGTGCTGGCTTAAGAGACCCTGTTTCCAAATAAAAAAAAGGTATATAAAAAAAATAGGTCTGGGAGTGTAGCCTGGAAGTAGAAGGGCTTCCAGAAACCCCAGTACCACCAAAAAAAGAAAAAAAATTTTTTAAATAGGGCCTCAATAAATTGCTAAGAGCCTTGCTAAATTTGAACCTGTGATCTTCCTGTCTCAGTCTCCCAAGTACTGGATCACAGCTGTGCACCACCATGCCCAGCGTCAGATAAGGCGTTAGTCAAGGCACTCTAAAAGGTAGAGCACTTGGCTTTCATAGGACATAGGAAATTCGCTTTATCAGCTGTCTTGTTTTGCTTGTTCTGAGCTACACCCTCAGCCTCAGCCTTATATTATTATTATTTAAAAATATTTTTGTGGTACTGGGGGCAGAACCCAGGGGCTTTTCTACCTCCAGGCTACACTCCCAGACCTATTTTATACTTTATTTGGAAACAGGGTCTCACTAAGTTGCTGAGAGCCTCACTAAGTAGCTGAGGCTGGCTTGGAACCTGTGCCATCCTCCTGTCTCAGCCTCCCAAGCGCGGGGATTACAAGCATGCGCCACCATGTCTGGCTTTATTATTTTAAATTTTGAAACAGGGTCTCGCTAAGTTTCTGAGGCTGGCCTTGAACCTTTGATCCTCCTGTCTCAGCCTCCCTAGTACTGGGCGCAGTGTTCCCCACACCCAGCTCCCAGTCACAGTTATTATGGTTCTTATTAATAGACCTGCTGTGGACAATTCATATGGACATTTCTATAGATACATGCTTTTGTTTCTCTTGAGTAAATACTTACGAGTAGAATTGATTGGTCATATGATAAGTATATGTTTGTAGGAAATTTAAAAATTTTCAGGGCATCTGTTCTTCCTCCGGCTGAGTGTGAGTGCTGGTTACTCCATATCCTCAGGGATATTTGGTGTTATCTTTTTAATTTCAGCCTTTCCAATAGATGTATACCTAGTGGCATCTCATTATTTTTTAATTTGCATTTCTCTAGTGACTAATGATGTTGAACATCTTTGCATGTGTTTATTTTTCATTTGTATGTCTTTTATGGAGTATTTATTCAAATTTCTTGTTCATGTTTTCCTTACTGCGTTGTAAGGATCTTGATGTACCCTGGATACAAGCCTTTTGTCAGATATTTGTTTTGCAAATATTTTATACTGGTTTCTTGCTTTCCTTCTATTTTTTAAATTTTGTTTGTTTCTAAGCTGTCTTTTCAGGAATAAAATTTAAAATTTTGATGATGTTCAATGTATTCATTTTTCTTTTTGTGTGCTATTTAAGAAGTCTTTGCCTAACCCAAGACTATAAGATTTTCTCCCGTATTTTCGGTAATAGTTTTGTAGTTTTATCTCATATGTGTAGAGATATGATCCAATCTATTTTACTTTTTGTATATGGTGTGAGGTAAGGATCTCTCCAGCTTTGTTTAGGGTCCAGTAGCTGCTATTAAATGACTGGCTTAATAAGGAAGCCTCATGCATACATAAAGTATGCTCTTTTAAATAGCATAGAGGCAGGTCCTGGAGGAAGGATTTGAGGGCAAGTAAATTATTTAGGAAATTATTCTAGGAACTAGCTGTAGGAGAGCGAGGCAGAGAGATAGAAAGGGAAGGCAGCCAGCAAAGGGTGCTTTATTAGGCAAGTTA